>NW_023998415.1:7336107-7405222 GCF_014805625.2 Glossina fuscipes | reverse complement strand
TCTTCGGCCTTATGGGCCAACATTGGACCCTGTATGACATCACCGATGGCGTAAATATTTGGCACCACCGTCTGGAAGTTGGCATTAACGGGGATACGACCCTTTTCATCTTTCACAATGTTAACAGCCTCCAAGCCTAAGCCGTCAGTAAAAGGGCGACGTCCTACACTCACGAGCAAAGCATCACATGTAAGCTCTTCTTTTTCATTTGTTTTGACATTCTCCACCTGAACGGTGACGTTGTTGCCACTCCGTGAGGCAGCTAAAACTTTCGTTCCAGTCTTAAACTTTAAACCCTGCTTAGCCAAAATCTTCTGAAAAGTCTTGGAGACTTCACCGTCAATCCCCACTCCACCTATTGTATCCATGAATTCAACGGCAGTGACTTCTGCACCCAGACGTGACCACACCGACCCCAATTCCAGACCAATGACACCCGCACCAATAACAACCATTTTCTGAGGCACCTGCTTTAAAGACAAGGCACCAGTCGAAGATACAATAACTTCCTCATCAATCTTCAAAGAATAAGTACATTATATTAATGTTCACAGTATATAAAACTTTTAACCGCTTACCTCAATACCGGGAAATGGCGTCACTTCCGAGCCAGTGGCAATCAAGATATTTTTCGTTTTAACTGTATCCACACCGCCATCTTTATTTTTCACTTGCACTTCATTAGCAGAAGTTATTGTACCCAAACCGGTTAATTGAGTGACTTTGTTCTTCTTAAATAGCTGTACTATGCCACCGGTCAAAGCTTTAACGGCATTCGATTTTTGAGCCATCAACTTGTCTAAATCTAGTTGCACACCATCGCATACAATACCGCGATTAGCCAAATCCCCAGAGTGCGCCATGTGGTAATAGTGGGAATTATTGAGTAATGCTTTGGAAGGATACAGCCAACGTTAAGACAGGTGCCACCCAACGTAGGATCTTTTTCAACGTTAACAGTCTAATAAAACGGTGGGACTCACTTTAATTTTTGAGTTAGGAAGAACAACTTCTCAACTTTACCTTCATACCCAACTGCGCCGCCTTAATTGATGCTACGTACCCACCAGGGCCTGAACCAATAACAACCAAGTCCGCCTCATGTTCCGAAGAATAATTACGACCATTTAAGGACCCCAAAATAGAACCATTGGACCGTAATGGAGTCTAAAAACCAAATTTCAAAATATGTATTTAGAAGATAATAGTGATGGATAAATTGAAATGTGAGCAACACTTTATAAATTGAATTTATTGGATTTATCAGCAAAAGTGTGACATCAACCAACAAGCAAACCAGCATAAACGCTTCTATAATTTCTATCATTTGCAAGACTTTGAAGAGACATTTGCAAGGCAACACTAATAACATCTCACAGCAATATTTTAACGGGATACAAAACCACTTTCAGAAAATTTGGCCTTTGAATTTTTTTTTTTTTTAGAAAGTAGTATTTATTACAATACTTCTTTTAATGGTTTTTGAAAAAGTTTCTTTTTATTTTATACTTTCTATTGCTTCAATCTCTACTTCTTATGTATCTTACTAACCAATTGCATAACCACTGAGAAAACAACCAATTTTCCATATTGTTAAATAGTTTTTTCTTTAACGCAGAGCTTTTCTCACCTTAAGGACAGAGCAATTTATAATATTACGTAGCGTACACTGCATGATTTGTTTTAGAAATTAATCAAATTTTCCCACACGCTCAATAATCGGCCGATGTAGAACACTTGCTTTTTTCCACAAATGTATGACCGTATGACCATTAATAGATGACAGTGCCAGAATAAAATTTAATAAAACCTTAATGGAACTTCTTCTTCTTCCTCTCCGTTATTCAGCAAATCAACAACCAAGGATTCGCCGTGATTTGTAAAAAATGTGTTAATTTCCAATTTTGAACTGGCAACTCTTTTCAATTCAGTTAGTTTGCTTATAATAACTGTGTACTTTCATATATATATCTATTAATTTGTTGCGTTGCTTTGTTATTACGAAATTCCGAGATGCTTTTGATATGGAAATTGAAATGGAATAAATAGTATATCACAAAGTAAATTTTACTCTGGAAAGTAGAATTTTATTTTCAGCATCCTTGAGCTGTGAAACTCCTTTCCATAAAGAACAAATCACACAGCGTTGTATCAAAAACGCATGTTTATTAAAAGTGTGGCCATACAACCGAATGACTTAATATACGGTTAATGACAGCAAATGCAATTTTTAATCTGGAATAATGCAGAAAGAAATATTTACTTACGTATTATATTATGTTGTACATTACGTTTCGGGCATAGTTATTTATATTTAGGAGTGCACTAGGGGGCACTATTTTTTGTAAAGCTCTATGTGAGTTTTGGTGTTGTAAAGCTGTAAATATTGTGTGTGAAGCTAGTAGCATGTGTGTTTGTTGTTGCATATTTTAATTTTTGTTTACATTTGCCATCCAAACTCTTACAATCTATAATTGTTTTCTTTTTCTCTACATAGAGGTCTTGGCAACTCTGGATAGACAATGCTAAAAAGTGAAAAAAGAAGAGTTTAATTGGACGGCAATTGATGGCCAGGCAACTTATTGAAAATTTATTGAAAATATTGGAATAAAAGCGTCAAAAACATAAATCTTTTAAAAATATAGTGAGAAACACAAGTTAAATTTGTATATAAAATTAAAAAACTTAAAAAAGAAAGGCTTAGAATTAAAAATAAACACTTGCGAGAAGGCTTCTGCGTGGATAGAATATACACGCAAGGGGAGAAGTGACACAAGTTACTAATAAAAAACTTTTAAAAAAACGACGAGCATTCTGCAAGCTGTAGTTTTTATTTATTTGCTCAAATACCGCTGCGGTTAACGGTTTCCGCGTGGCATCTACACGGCAGGCGTCTTGTCTTAGGACAGACCTTAAATAATTTAACGAGCGATAAACATGATGAACAATTACGGCAATATGATGATGGGCGAGCAATTTCGCAAAATGGAGTCAAACTATTCTCCAAAGTCGTCACCTCATGGTGGTCGCTCACCGGTGGTATCCCGACAAGATTCATCGGGCACATTGAAGGCAACCATATCATTGGGCAAAACGCCAACGATTATACAAACAGGACCATTCTATTCAATGAAAGAGCCACCGGGTAAAGGAGAATTGACCGGGGATAAAGATCTAATGACAGAATATGGCTTGCACCACACCTTAACTAAATTCAAAGATAAGAAGGTTAAAGAGTCATTGGCTTCATTTCTACCAAATTTACCGGGAATATACGATAGTATGAGTAATTTGGTAATTATATTGGACAGGCTTCGTATTCAAAAGTTTCTTATTTGGCTTTTCTTTTTTTTTTTTGAAAATATTTAGGAAAACAGCACATTGCGCAGTGTCATTGATAAACCACCTATAGGAGGTAAAGAATTATTGCCTTTAACGGCAGTGCAATTGGCTGGCTTTAGATTGCATCCGGGACCTGTACGTTTACATTTTGAAATATATTTCTGAAATCGTATAATATTTTGTTCTTGCTTATAGTTACCTGAGCAATACCGAGCCTTAAATACTACACCCGCACGTAAACATAAAAACAAACATAAAAAACACAAACACAAAGATGGAGCAGCACCGCCAGAAACAAACCTAATGGGTAAGTTCAATATTGAAAGTTAAGATTATTCAAAATTTGATATTAAATTTTAATTATTTCAACGCAGATTCCTCTGGTTTAGAAACGTATGAAAAGAAACACAAAAAGCAGAAGCGACACGAGGACGATAAAGAGCGTAAAAAACGTAAAAAAGAAAAGAAACGCAAAAAGAAATCTCACAGTCCGGAGCCTCCCTCTTCCGGCGGTGTTTCACCCATGTTGGGTCCTACGGCAGCCAGCATTATGGGTGGGGCAGCGGTCGGTTCTGGATCAGCTGGAAATGCCAATGTAACCGGCCTAGCGGGTTTAACCACGGCTGCTCAAACTAATGCTTTGGCTTCTACGTCTGGTTTAACTTCAATGTCAGGTCCTGCTAGCATGTTAATGCCTCAGCAAGCTTCTTTGTTTTAGTTAAGAATTAAAATTAATTTTAAGTCACGTTTCACCTAAAAGCGATTTAAAGAGAAAACAACCAAATTAAATTTATTATATATAAACACTTTTATCTTGTTTACTTAGATTTTTCTTTTGTCTTTTTTTTTTTTTTTTTTTTTAATAGAGCTTCCAAAACAAGTTTATTTTAAATTAATTCGAAGTATTTGTAGTTAACTGCCTTAATAATTTTCGAACATACGTAATCCTCATTTTTCTTGTATGTAGCCTTATTGCTTTCTTTTCTTAATTAAAACAATTTTGAAAAAAATTCGTGTTTAACGTATAAGATTAATATCCGTTTTTTATAAGAAGAAAAAATAAATAAATAAGAAATAGCATAAGAATATTTAGAGTTGGAAACGAAAGCGCCCCAATAGTGACAAAAAAGGTGTATTGCTGATTGTAGTACGAGAATGGTGGTTACATTTCTACTAAGATAAGTTAATAGTTTCGTATCCAAGTGTAATTACTACTACTAAAATAGTTGATCGTATCAGCAAAAAATTCCACATCGCTGCCCAGCGACCGATGCACATCAGTTTAGACAAGAATGGTATAAGGCTGCGTGACGCCTCTCTTTGAAAGCAAGCTACATGAGAATTCTCTACGCAAAAACTGAAAGCATAAAAGAGGTGCATACTTCTTGTAACCACCGCAACACTATAAAAGTGACAGAAAGGTACCCAGAAAGCCTGGTCAGCTTAACCTTGTTTTTTCCACACACGGCTCTCACAAGAAATATGGAATCTATATTGGGCTCTGCTGAATTCGGTCAATGCAATGACTGTTTATTTTCGCTTTGATGAAGTGCTCGGATAGTGACCATTAAAGATTGCAAATAGCTGATATGTTTCCACAGAGATATGCGCAGCAATATTAAAAATTTCGATGTGGCTCTCGTCGGCCATTCGAATGAGAGAGGAAAAAGGCGCACTAGTCATCAGCTTGGTGCTTTGTTTAAAAATAAAAGCCACACAATCCCTTCACCCAGATGCTTACTTCTTTGACATTCTGTTATATGGACTGCTAGCTGACCGTTGCACCAGATCAAGCTTTGTTCGCTGGTCAGTCGCTGATCTAAGGAACATTCAAATGCATTTCAATCATGCAATCTTTCACATGGGTTGCTGTTACATGAGTATTTCGCTAAAAAACTTTCTTTGATTTGAGGGAAAGAGTCAATCTTTGTAAAATGAAGCTCAAAAGCCCGCTATCGCATCATAGAGTTATTTCTATCTAAAAATGCACCATTCCGTAGATTGTCATAAGTATTTGCAGGTTCATGTAGTCAATTAGTAAGTTTTCAAACTTTAGTTGAAGCGTCAGTTTTAATGAATAAATAAGTAACACCAGAGATCCCTAAACATGGAGGATCGATAACTAATTTTAAAAAGACTAAAATTTAATTAAATGCTTTTTTCATAATTTTCATTATCTATTTATTTAAAATATTAGCTAATATAGTGGTCGAATTTTATTTTACTATTTCGTATTAACAAATTCATCCTTTGTTATTGCTAAAAATCATTGACAGGTCCACATTACTTTTCTATTAAAACCAATTTGTGAGGAAATTTTCTTTATGCCACTGCCTTTGTATTGAGATAAGAAGCTTTTTAAATTTTGTAAAATCATGGAAATAGCATTGGACCACGGTACTAGAAGGTGGTCAACGTATGAAGTTATATTTATTGTAAAGTGTTTGCAGGTTGTTTTTCTAACGGGTACTGATATAAGCTAATCACGTAGTTGAAAGCCAGCTTTCGTTTTCAGCTACATAGCAAAACCAGCTGAAAGCGCAGGTCTAAGTTTTCATACGTGATTATGCCTGAAAGAGGGTTTTTTTTTGGCCTTCCTGACTATTTCTTTCCTCTATTCTCTCTTGTATTTTCATATACTCATTACAATTTTAGAGTAGAAAACAAAAACGAAAGAAAATCTTGCCAGCATTTCTAATAAAACAGCTCCACATATGTTAAATGAAAAAATTTCAAACATTTATTACTATTCATAAATTTGCTTTCGCTTTGATTTCAAGTTATTCTCCTGTCTTTGCTAAACGGCTGAATGTGAAATTAAAATCTAACATATAATTACGTGATTACCTCGACTAGTAAAATAAGAAATAAAAATGCAAATGACTACTTTAAAACCATATGATACATCAATCATTGACCATATGATTTTGATATATTTTCATATATATGTCATTCCCTTTTTTTGCTTTGCTTGGCTGTACAAATATATATATCAAGCTTAAAATATTGTCAAAAATTTGCAGTTATATAATGCAAACTATGTGATCAAGTAGGTATAAGCACATACAATTAAACCTTGGCGGTAATCACATATGACGAATAAAGGTTTCACTTTTGTGTTCAAGTTTTTGGCAAAAACGGTTGAATATAAAGACGAAAGCTGGCTTTCAGGTACGCGACTAATTCTCTTATGTACACATTTGAGTGAACGATTCACGACAGAAAGGCATTCATTGTGTTAAGCTTTCAAGATTGCGCTCAAATATCTTTACATTTTCTTCCTTCTCCCTATAGCCTGCAGCTTGTGCGTCAAATTTAATAAAATTTAACAATAATACATAAATGTATGTCGATTTTATAAAAAGTATACGGACTACTACGACGATTGGCGCAAAGTGTCCGACATGATTAAACTAATCCAAACATTAGTTTTATCAATTCTTCTTATAACTTTTCGAATTTTCTGTCATCCGCGCGCCATTCCATTCGATGTGGCTTTTTTGCCATCTGTAAAGTACTTTCTAGTAACTCTAGTCATTTGTTCAAATGTAGTCAAAGAAATACCCGTTATTAACTGTGAAAAATATAATGCGTTAAATTTCGAGGTCAATTAAGAGAAGATATCAATAAAAAAAAGCGCACATTTTAGCGCACCTGCTGCCTTGTAGCCGCTATTATATTTTTTATTTATTTAACAATTTGGAAAATTTTTTTATGAATATGAAAAATCTTCTTTATTTTGCAATAATAATAGATAAATTTGAAAATAATTGTCCTCTTACGAACCAAATACTTTTTCGTATGCGAAGGAAATCGAAATAAAAGTCTAAGTCTAAGCTTCGCTTCCATTAGATTTTAGCTATACCGAGGCAAGCTCCTAATCTGACATTTTTATTTTCTTTGCATTTCTCGACATTTTTCGCAATTTAATATAAACCAACCTAATTGTCAGCTGTATTTATGTTTGAGTAAACATAATGTTAAGTCGATATAGGTTCCGATTAACATTGTTGCAAAACTCAACATGGAGCGTGAATTTTGTTCTCAAATCTCCTACTTCTCAACTCATAATAGAAAACTATTCATATCGAAGAGATTTATTAAACAAACAATTGTTTGAAGAGAATGAACTACGCAATCGTCGAAAATACCCGGGCGAATTTTTGACGATAGCCGTTGTACAATGGCTGATAATCGCAAAAAACAGCAGTGTGTTACAAAAACAATAAAACGTATACTTGTTGTCAACAAATGTTTGTATGAGTGTACTTTTTTGTTTGTGTATCAGTTATTTTGCAAAAAATTAAATTCATCGCAAAAATCAATAAATTGTAACTTTTTTCTGAGTAAAAAATTATTGCAACAATTCCGTATAATACATTTGAAAATAATATAAAATCATAAACGTTCGAAATTGCATTATGTTTACGCGTTCGGCTACAGTTTTATTAGAAGAAAATGCCGGCATATTGATGAATTGGTTAAACTCCTTCGATGCTGTTTTAACAGATTGCGATGGTAAACGAAAAAAACATTCACATTAGACTCTTAAGAGAAAATTTTATAAGAAAGGAAATTAAATAAATAAAATATTGCATAACTTTGTTATCATTGAAATTATTGACTGGTCAAGAACGCGTACAAAATTCTTAGAACGTGTTCTGCTAATGACCTTTACATCAATTAATAGGTTTACGAGAGAGAGAGAGAGGGTTACGGTTTATTAAGCATGCTATTTGGAAATAATAAAATATACAGCATTGATATATCAGATATAAATTAAATAAAACATAAACCTTTACATATTTTTAAGCATTCAAAATCTAAAGAAACGCAAACACATATCTTACTAGTTTATATTTTTTTATGATTCAGGAGTTCTTTGGGTTTATGGTGATGTAATTGATGGCTCCGTAGAAGTCATGAATCGATTCAAGGAAATGGGTAAAAAGATTTTCTTCTGTACAAATAATTCGGCAAAGACACGGAAAGAGCTATTGGTTAAAGCCCAGCAAATGGGCTTTAATGTGACCGAAAATGAAATTATATCGACAGCCCATTCAACAGCGACCTACTTAAAGCAGCGCGATTTCAATAAAAACGTTTACGTGATCGGTTCTGAGGGTATCACCAAGGAATTAGATGCGTTTAATATAAAGCATAATACTGTAGGGCCAGATCATATGACTGGTAATTTGGCTGATTATTTGAGCACACGCTTTAAACTGGAAAACAATGTAGGTGCAGTGGTGGTGGGCTTTGATGAGCACTTTAGTTTTCCAAAAATCGCTAAGGCTGCCTCTTATCTCAATGATCCTGATTGCTTGTTTATTGCCACAAATACCGATGAACGGTTCCCTATGCCCTCAATGGTTATACCGGGCACTGGCAGTTTAGTTCGCTGCATTGAGACATGTGCGGAACGTCAGGCTTTGGTTATTGGTAAGCCGAATGTGTCTATTTGTGCTCATTTGATCGATGATGGCACTATTAAACCAGAACGAACCTTAATGATAGGTGACAGGTACAACGTAAGAGTATAAGAAAGTGTTATAAATTTAATTTCCTTCTCTCTTTTAGGTGCAATACTGATATTCTATTGGGCTATAATTGCGGATTTCAAACATTATTAGTAGGCACTGGCGTTCACACACTTGAATCTGTTAGGCGCTGGCAGACATCTAATGATGACGAATTACTGAAACTAGTGCCTGATGTATATTTACCGAAGCTAGGAGATTTATTACAATATATGTAGGAGATTTTTTTAGATTTATAATTTTACGTAATGTATGCTTAACCAAAAAGTTATGTGATCAGCTTTTCTTTTTTTACTCTTCAAATATATTAATGAAATAAACTATAAAGCACTTTTTCTAATGTTTGCTAACTTAACGTAGAGTACTTTCTTTCTTTGGTGACAATGAAAATGACAGAAACAGCTGGTTGGTTGCTGATTAACAAAACAAAGAGAGAAAGAGAGATACAGTTTGAGAGTATTTTTGAAATTGAGATTTGTGTGTTTGTAAGGGTTTCAAAGTTTGTTTTCATTAGTGAAGTCTTTATAACTAGATTAATAATACGTATGGTGTGTTGTGTAAGAAAGCAAACAACGTAAACTAACTAAAATAAAGTAATCACCAAATATCTTAAGTACATTTTTTTACAAAAAAAAAAAAAAAAAAAAAAGAATTAAATGTTTAGTTTGCAAAGATTTACGAATTTTAACCGATCATTAGTAAATGGTGTAAAGTTTAGTACGCAAACGTTTCAAAAGTACAAACAGAGCTGTACAGATCTCACAAAGTTGCCAAAAGCACAAGCCAGGGCATTCATCAACAGCTTAGAGGCTGTAATATCTGACGGTGATGGTAAGTACCGATTTGGTATTAACAATGAACAATATTCACTGATGCTAGTCTTTTACAGGAGTGCTTTGGCTTAACGATCGCGCCATACCAGGTTCACCAGAAGCTTTCAATGCTTTGACGTCGAGGGGGAAAAAAACATTTATATGCACTAATAATTCTACCCGTACTCGCATGTCTCTTATGGAGAAAGCTTGCGGCATGGGCTTCAAAGTGACGGTCGATAATATTATATCATCCTCTCATGCTTTGGCACAATATCTTAAGGATATGGGTTTCGATAAACTAGTTTACGTTATAGGTCGAGAGGGTTTGATAAAAGAATTGGCGGCTGTGGGGATTAAATATTTAGACATCGGTTCAGATGATATGAAAGGCACAGTTAAGGATATGATGAATACCATAGATTTAAATGATAACGTGGGCGCTGTAGTGGTGGGTTTTGATGAATACTTTAGTTTTCCCAAATTAACAAAAGCCTGCAGTTATCTTATGAAACCGGATTGTTTACTCTTGGCGACCAATACCGATGAACGTTATCCAGCTGGTGAAATGATTCTGCCGGCTACCGGCTGTTTTGTGAGAGCTATTGAAGCCTGCGCGGAACGGCCCGCTAAGGTAATGGGGAAACCCAATAAAGAATTCTGTGCTGCTCTTTTAAAGAATGGCTTAATTAAGCCACAAACTACGTTAATGGTGGGCGATAGGTTAGTATATTAATTTTTTTTTTTACATAATACTAAAAATTACGAAATATTTGTCATTTAGAGGTAATACTGATGTGTTGTTCGGCTATAATTGCGGCTTTTATACTTTATTCGTTGGCAGTGGCACAAATACTTTACAAGACATAGAGAAGTGGCGTCATTCTACTGATCGAGAGCTTCACAAACAAGTACCCGATTTTTATTTACCAAAATTAGGAGATTTAATGAAAATATTGAAAGATTAAACAAGAAACAACGACGCCAACAACAATAACAATAATAATAATAATAATGATAATAACAACAATAACAAATAGCAAAGCACAACAATACTCATGGGAGAGAATAAGAGCAATTTTAAACATAAGATTAGGAAATAGGTTAATCACGTGTTTTTTTATTGTTTATCATGTGTTCACAACAAAGTCGGATAAAAAGAAAGAAAAGTAAAAACCTTCAGATCTTTTTCAACTGTACGCTGAAAAGTTTTATTATGACTGGGTGTTCAGATTTTTTTTTTTAGGATTTATATCTAGATATTTTATGACCCGTTTACGAGAAAATAAAAAATAAAAAAAAAACAAAAAATTGTATATAAGTTTTCAACAAAGCAACGATAAATTGTATCTATGGTGGGAAGAAGGATGGGGGAAGGTCTTTATAAGATGATTCGCCGTTTTTTTAGTAAAAATTTGCAAAAATACAAGCAAAGTTGTACCCAATTATTAAAATTGAGCAAAAACGAAGCACGAAATATTATCGACACTATGGAGACGATATTGTGCGATGCGGATGGTGAGCAATTATCAGTACCAGTATATCCTCATTAACTTGGTTATAAAAATTTGAATATTTCTTAGGCGTTCTATGGCTTTATTATGGTCCCGTTTCAGACTCGCCAAGGATTTTCAATTGTTTAAGAGAGCGCGGTAAAAAGTGTTATATTTGTACGAACAATTCCACGCGATCACGTGAAGGCTTACTTAAAAAAGCTTTACAGTATGGCTTTCAAATTAATATTCAGAATATCTTAACGTCCGCTCATACTTTGGCTCATTATCTTAAAGATTTGGAATTTCTCAACACTGTATACATTATTGGTAAAGAAGGTATAGCCCAAGAGCTGGACGCTGTAGATATTAAACATACCCAAACGGGACCAGACATATTAAATTGTACTCTAGATGAATACATTGAACATATTCGACTCGAGAGTGATGTGGGCGCTGTGGTAGTGGGCTTTGACGATCACATCAGTTTTCCAAAATTGATGAAAGCTCTACATTATCTGGAGGGAGGCGAGCGATGCTTGTTTTTAGCCACAAACACTGATGAAACATTTTCGCGCACGAGTGTGATATGCCCCGGTTCCGGCGTTATAGTCCGGTCAGTGGAATTCGGCGCCAAGCGCACAGCTACAATTATAGGCAAGCCTAGTACTTACTTATGTAGCAGCCTAATAAAAAGTGGAGAATTGCGGCCTGAAACTACTCTAATGATAGGCGATAGGTAGGTAGAGAGAGAGAGAGAGAGAGAAAAAGCATTCCGTTAAAATTAAATAAAAAAAAAAAAGAAGACAAGAAACGTTAGGGAGGCTTGGAATCTTACAGCGACATTCTCTGATACTTAAACTCTTAAGTAAACTTAAAAATTTTATTGCAATTTTTACATAAGCTATTATGCATATCAACGATTTATTATTTAAGCAGTATTACTCGTATTATTTTAAGATAATTTCTGTGCGGAGTTAACGGCTTCTTTGTCTTTACCCTCTTATATCTCCTTGTATGTATACAAATTGTAGCTGTTCTATCTATATCTTCTTGCAGAGGTAACATCGACATATTATTTGGGTATAATTGCGGGTTTCATACAATGCTTGTGGGCAGCGGCATTCACGGTCTGGACGATGTGCGTAAATGGCGAAATTCGAACGATCCCGAATTATATAAACAAGTGCCGGATTTTTATTTACCCAAATTCGGCGATCTTATGCAAATATTATATCACTGAAAAAGCTGAGTGTGCTCTTACGTATACGCTGTATGTTATCAAATCAATTGTTAGTTATCAAAGAATGTAGAGACCGCCGTCTGACAGCGTAGCACAATTGAAATTTATATTGAAAAGAAAGCAAACTTTAGCTCTTTTCCATTTGCTCTTCATGACGGTTCGCGACAGAGCAGCAAGAACAATTTAAAATTACTTGATTAGTTTATTGTTGCGTTTAGTTATTATTCGTTTTGGGAGCTTTGAAGTAAGTCTCCTAGTTGCAGTTGTTGTGCGAAACCTTTCATTATACTTTCAAAAGCAATAAATTAGTGTCGCTACAACAATGCCTGTTGTGCCTCAAAATTTGTTAAATTTAAATTCTGAAGAAACGAAAAAGTTGTTCAATTCATTTCAAACAATTTTAGTGGATTGTGACGGTAAGATGATCAATATCGTATCGTGCACGTTAAATAGGAAAAATGCATTAATTATTTTCCGCAGGGGTTCTCTGGTACGATGACCAGCAGATACCACTAACATCGGAAACGGTTAACGCTCTATTGGAGCAAGGTAAAGACGTTTACTTTGTGACAAACAATAGCACGAAGACGCGGCATGAATTGTGGTTAAAGGCTCGGGCTATGAATTTTTGCATAAACGAATCTAATATCATATCACCCACATACTCTGTGGCTAGTTACCTTAAAGCTCATCTACTCGAGGGAAAAGCTTATGTAATAGGTGGCGAGGCTTTGGCCAAAGAGTTGACAGCCATGAATATCGATTTCTTTGGGACGGGGCCTGATTTTCTCGAGCGCAGCTTATCAGACACAGTTGAAATGGTGGATAAAGAGAGTGCCGAGGGAAATATTCAAGCAGTAATTGTCGGATTTGATGAACATTTCTCTTATAAAAAAATGTTAAGAGCTTGCAATTTTCTGCATAAAAATGAGACTTGCATATTTTTGGCCACCAATGATAACGCTGTTGTTAAATATCCTCATCATAGTGTCCCGGATACTGGGGCCTTGGTAGCAGCCGTGGAAACTTGTGTGGAACGCAAGGCTTTAATTATGGGCAAACCGAATAGAGCCGTGGCGGATAAACTGATTAACGAGGGCTTAATAATTCCGGAAAAGACCCTAATGATAGGCGATTGGTATGACAGATGAAAACTAAATTAATCGCATTGCAGTTTTCGTTTCCTCTAAATTGAAGGATAATTTTTTTTTATCTTCTTTGTTTCGCTTTTGTAGCGTTAAGACTGATGTAGTCTTCGGCAAACACTGTGGTTTCTCAACTTTGTTGGTAGGAACCGGTCGTTATCAATGGAAGGATGTGGAGAAATTTGTGGAGATGAAACTTTTTCACTATGTCCCAGACTTTTATATACCTTCATTAGGCGATTTTAAACAATATTTCTAATGTAAGAGAAGCAGTTATTAAATTCGCAGAATCAGTATTCATTTTATTTTATTTTATTTTTTATTTTTGTTTTTTCCAAGACAGCATCCGCGTAATGTATTCATTTATAATTTATAATTTCGTAAAATACATAGATATGTATATCTCGAAAGAGCTATATATATATATATATATATATGTATGTTTGCAAATTTGCAAAACGAGTTAGTTTTGAATTTATTTCAACTTCTGCGTATCGTATATTAAGAAGCGTGCAAGAGAACGTTTAAACAGTTTGTAGTTTCTTGAGGAGGAAGAAAGTGATTATTCACCTCTAACAGGTGCGAGGTGGTTTCTGAAACTTTGAAGGGATCGGGCTCGATGAAAACTATAGATTGCCGGTATGGTATTTAAGCCCAATAATCTTTCATTCCGCAATCTGAACCCGCTTTAACGGATGTTTAGAGACGGAAATAGGGCAGGTCCTTGAAACAACTGCTTTTCGTTCCAACAATTTTTGGGCTGAAATAATGTGAAATCGAAAATTTTGTGACCAGAGATGCAGATTTTTGTTGATAGCCTGTGCATTCGGGCATTATCTGAAGTGCATTCCTAGATTGAATTTCGCACAGTGTACCTTCGTATAGTCCTCAATAGTTACCATACCCAACTTTTTGTGCTAACGCATGTATTTCGCAGACAGGGAATAATTCTTCACCGTAACAGACAATGCAGAACAGACAATGTTATAATCAACATTAAGCGAAATGGAAAATAATATAAGAAGTAAAACACACAAGCAGATGCCAACATAAAAAATAGCCGAATCATTTTATCAAAAATCGAAACAAAACGTTTGACATTTATACGTTTCTCTGCTCTGACGAGTACGTTCAGGTAATACAGTTGAAAGACTAATGATTTCGTTAATGTTCATATAAGCATCCTGATAATATGCATGTGTACGTTAATCGCACTTGTACATACGCGAACATTCAGAAGTGTTCACTACGTTCACGCGCAATCCGGTTTGGCAAGATAGACAACTGAACAATTACCGGCGAATGAAATCATGGCTCATGCCGAAGTCCGTAAGGATTTGCATCAAGTTATAATGAAATATATGTTGCATGGATTAAGTCAAAATTCACCGTGAATGGTAGACGGGAAATGCTCTAAGCGATATCCTCGAGGAGGTTACAACAAACGCGGGATTTTCTTTATATATATAGATTAAGATCAGTAAAGGATGGCCATAAATTGCGAACGATCCGAATACGAACCGTTGACATCGAACTCGATAACCAGATAAAAGTGTAACTGCCTTAAATGGATTGCATACATTTGTAAGTACGTGAATAAAAGCAGCGATATGATAGTTCTTGGCGTGCAATCAGAAAAATGTGATCATTGTGATGTCGATGGAACCGTAGAATGTCAGGCGGGAAGATATATAAGCGGTAAAGTAGCTGCTGCCCGGTAAATTCCTTCATATCTCATACATGAATAAGGTTTAGTTGTATGTGTGCAAATGTACAACAAAAATGGCCCTAAGTTCATCGATCACAAAGTTAATTATTTTCTTCACCGTGTTTCGAAATGCACGCGTACACGAAAACACTGTATTTGCAATTGCATATGGAACGTGAACGACGCAAACGACAAAAGCGAGTCGACAGATAATCTGGAACATCTAAAGAAACTAGATGTTGCATGTTGTTGGTAACGCATTTTGTTGTTAACAAAGTCCGGTGCAATCTCAGCAATTGACAGTCGTCAACAACATTACATGTGCCAGTCTCTGCAGCACATGTACAGATCTAAAATGACGGAACAACGACCGACGCTGGGATGCATGAATTAATGACGCGTGTAAATGGTTACAGTGCAAATTAAATTCCCGCATTGTTTGTAATCGTATCGATTCCTTGTTGTTGTAAAATATCAAACCAAAGTCTTGCAAGGACATGCGCCTTGTAGAAAAAAAATAATAAAAATCAGCAATGTCGTAAGAGCAACAGCCTTAACAGAACCACTCAAATGTCACTTCAAGTTGAAAGAGCGCAATTCTCAGATCGATTAGCGTTTGCATTCACCATCAACTAAGCGATTCATATCAGCTTTTTAATGGAAAATCACTATCTCTGCGCAGACAATGGAACGGTGGGCTGTCGTATAACCGAGAAGATGGGGGTTGTGAGTACCAGAATTAGCCAGCCGTTCTGGGTCATAGCAACGCGTGGCCAACGATAGATCTGCAAGATTTTCAATTAACCGACTAAAATAAAATGGATAAATATGAAGATAACAAACAAAACCACGGGAAATCACTTACATACACATAGATATTAATCGACGCTCTCCCTTAAATGACAGGGAGGGTCGGTCCACTGCACCTGCAACTTTTACTTCCTCACCTTCGACCGTCCCCAATATGATGTCTACTTTTCATAAAAAATTTTCATGTAAACAATTCGATTATGTTCTAACAGTTCTTATTATTATTTTATTTTATTTATAAACAATTTTACAGATTCGTAAACAACTCCTTATACCATTTCACAAATTTTGTTATTGTTTAAAGCTGAAGATTACCATCGCATATACATGTTTTATATAGATTTTTAATTATCTTTACTTAATTTAAATTTTCAAAGACCATAGCTTATGATAGGTTATGAAACGTCTTTGTAGTAAACGTTGATTATAATTTATTTGATTAGCATTTTTAACAATACTTTAGTGTTTGCCTTTTCATTTCGATTTAATTTACAGTAAAGCATAGATAATTATGTAATTAATAGATTAATATTTAAAAATTAATGCATAGCCTTCGTATTTTTGATTTTAGCAAAATATTTATTATAATTTCATATAAGCAGAGTTAGTTTTTTCTACCTTACACCGCTTACGATGTACAGTTTATTAAGTTTGTGCGAATGTATGTAATATCCAGATGGACATGGACTTGGATAGATTTACCTTTTATTATACTGATCTGTTATCAATTTTTATTTTTTTGCTCAATCGATTTAGCTTGTCCGTCCGTCCGTCCGTTCGCCCGCCTGTCTGTCGGTTTCTCCGATTGGTTTCAGTTATTCCCGCCATATTGGTATACTGATATGTTTTGGACGAAATTTTGTAATTTTACAACTACTCCTCTACTGTAATGGCCCCCCTTTGAAAAAAAAAGAGTACATACAAACAAAGAAAAAAAAAAAGTTTAAAAAATTATATACTAATACGTGCACGCATACTAAATACGTGCTCAAAATTTGGATTGAGTGGGACCCTTTTTTTTTTTAATTTTATATAATGTAACCGTTTTTTTTAGAAAGATAGACCTTTATACGATCAGGTTAAATTGGATTGAAGAAGTGATCTAATTTTGGATATTGTACAACCAAAATAAGTGCAGAATAATAATTTCTGAAGAGAAATTAGAATATTACCAAATTCCCCAAATGGACAACGTGGGAAACAACAAGTATTTGTGTACCGGCCTTATAAGAGTACCTATGGAGAGTACACGTTTACACGGTAAGGAGGTATGGCTTTTGGTTTTTTTTTTTCAGGAAAATAAGTGAAATACCGGATTGTGTGAAGTGGCGTCTAGGCTACTTAATTAGTCAGCTTTGCTGACTTAAATATTTTTACTTGTCACACTTGCTTTTGTTCTATTTTATTAGCAATTTAGATGAAAGAAATCATTCGGAAGAAGCTTTTGAGCTGTTAAAAAATTCATAAAAAAAAAAAGGAGAAAAGAAACAATTTTGCCTTATATAGCATATAAGTTAAAAATGCATTGAATACGCAGAGAATTTCAAAACGATTTCTGTGATAGTGATCTAAATTGCTAAAAGGAAACATCAGGTGTTGTCGTTACCATGGGCCAGGATGCGTGAACTGCGCGATAGATATGCATACCAATAGAATACATTGATTATGAAAAACAATATGGGAAATACTATGCGTGAGGCACGATCGATTTTTGAAACGGAGTTGTATTGCGGTGTACGTTTCCCTTTGCGACGCATCTCCATTTCCTCTCGACGATAATAGGACATGCGGCGTCGTTGATTCCGTTTGTTTGCGTGATCTATATGCGAAAGATATACGACATACCGTTAATATCTTTCTCGTTGAGAGTTTGCAAACTCACCTTCATTATCTTTTAAATGAGCTTCTTCGTCATCGTCGTCGGACATGCTCAATTGTGTTCGTTGTCTTGTTCGTTTACTTTTGAAACACGACCACGAAAAATATTCTTTTAGGCTGTACATTAAACTATGACTTTGACGTCGCCTCTTACCTTCTGAACTTCGACGGTTTCTTAGAGAGTTTCTACGATTCGGTATCGCTATCGTGCACATCGTCAACGGTATCACTTCATACGCTACACTGTTAGCATATTCAGCTTCTAAACTTGTCTTTGTTAAATTTTCACCGCCACCTTCTGATTCCGTATCGGATTCTAATTCTTCAATTATGAAGTAACATTCACCCGAACCGTATTTAGTGAAGTAGTGTACTACAGCGAATTGCAAAATGGTAGCGAAAATAAAAGCGAAAGATAGAAAAACAAAAAAATCTAAAGCGGTAGGATAAGGAACTTTAGGTAAATCGGTTCGTGCTTCTAAGCCCAAAAATGTCATGGTTAATACGGTAGTGATGCCGAGAGAAACACGATCTGCTGTAGCTTCGCGATTAAGCCAAAATGAAACCCAAGACAAAACGACCAAAAGGCAACACGGACCATAAACTTGTATAAGAAAGTTTCCCATATGACGTTGTAAATGAAAGTTAACCATTAACATGGAATATTCAGCTGAAAACAAATTAAGAATATAGAATAACAAAAATTAATTTACTTAGTAAATGTATAATAAATATATGATGAAAATTTATTATACCCACCACTGTAAGACGGGGGTGTACTATTTTTTTTTTTTTATAATGTGTGTCACGCCCCAAAGTAAGCTTCAGAGCGTGCAATTCTAAATTAATTTAGCCATGTCTCGGTTAACTCTAAAAGGCATACGATAGAGACCGCGACGTAGAAGATAAGTTTTTCTTAATAATACCAGCGATATGAGAATCAAATAAAAGAACTTGGAGAGTAGAATTGGAAAAGCATAGCGGTGCATATGCGAGATTCAGCCCCGCCGAATATAACTTTCTTATTTTATATATGCATAATTTAATCAAAATATTATTATTAGTTCATATAAAAAGTCTTTGCGGTTTTTTCTTTGGGATATCGGGCAACTTTTACCTGATTATCTTAAACGAACAAGTGCTTAAAAGCTTTCAGCTTACATTTTTTGTGAAGATAGTTTTCTAATTCTATGCTCGTGCAGAAAGTTACATTGAATTGATTTGGAAATGGGTGAAATATCTGAAGAAATAAGTTATGTGATGCTTTTTTACCATAAAAAAGGTAAAACATGCCGGAAAATTTGTGAAGTCTACGGTGAGAATGCTATGAGTGAACGAAGGATCCAGGTGCGATTTCCGTTCCGGAAATTTCGATGTCAAAGCTGCACATTGATCTGGTCGAAAAAATCGATGAAACTTTGCAACTGGTGGAGAAAGACCGACACTTAACCTGTCAGGAATAGGGGAGTTACTAAACATCATTCACATGACAGTTTGGAATCATTTGAAAAGAGCAGGCTACAAAAAGGACCTTCAAACCGCGGAAAAAACCTCAAAGACTTTTTGTATGACTCATAACATATATCGCTTATAATATCACTTATAATACCCATTGCAAATCGAACGGTGAAATCATTTTAGGTCTGTCCATCTACTTCGAACATGGAACGTGCATTTACTCAAGAGAGGGAGAGAAGGAGAGAAAGAGAGACATAGAGAGAAAGCGAGAGCGAGAGAATTTAATGAACAAAAGTGAACTAATCTCAGGCCGGAAGATCGAGTATATGATACCTTTTCAATCAAGAGATATGGCCAAAAAAAATTACGTGATTACTCAACGGGGAAGGAAGGCGTCGAATTCGATTTTTGACAAACGGAAAAGCCAAGTCATCATGAATAGTTTTGTTGCTAACGAACCGCGGAGCATTAATAATAAGATGAAGTCTTAGATTGATATTTTTCAAGTATTTCAACATTACTGGATATTGGCTCTTCCCCACAATTCCATTACATATTATTATCATCTAAAAATTCCGAAGGACAAGTGATCTTGCGTACGTTATTTAGCATCTGTTCTAATAATCGATTTATGAAGACAAAGTGAAATTTTGTTTATGTCAATTTGTAGTTCGTAGGAAAGATTCATGAGTTCACTAGGTGAAGGTGGCATTGGTGTGTCATCTGCATATTTCGCAGTTAAAAGATTGTGAACGATCGAAAAATTGGAGCCGAAAATTATACAGAGTTTTGGACTGAAAGCACATCCCGAGGACGCTCGTCCTTTAATTTTGCATCTGTTGGATCTATCGTTTCCCAATTTAACAGCGAAATGTGTGTGTTTTGCAAATAGGATGTAAGTAGCAAGTACATTCGAGTTGGAGGAAATTTCTTAAGTTTACGTAACAGTCCGTCATTCTGAAGTTTACCGAAGGCGTTTCACATCATCGCAATAATTTTTGCTCAATGGTGTAATGTTTATTTCTGAAATCGAGTAGTCCGCATAAATATATTCTTTCAAAAATTTTAGAAAATTTTACCAATCATTGAATCATTGAATTGGTCTACTACCGTGTACGTGCACTGATGATGGACACCGTTCGTGTTGCCAAGATTGGGCTACAACGTCAAATCATCATTGAAATGATCAAGGCTGAGTGATATCAGACGAGTCAAAACCGAAAGTACGTAAATTAGCTGTGACCGTAAACATTTCATAGAGATTTATGTTTAATGCTTTGCACGCAAAATTGAATGCAAAACACTTTTTACGAGATAGGTACGGCGCTTGATAAAACTCAATTCATCTGGCACTCTTTTTGAGCTAACTATGGGTGAGATATAGATTGCCATTGCACGTCAGTCCTTACGGTGAAAGATGCAATGTCGCAAACTTTACGGCGAATGGTTTCGATCCATTTTTTTTTGTGGAATGTGCATGCAATAGCTATCGGCGACTAGCTTGAAAAAGTCTCGATTCAGAAAATATTATAAATATCGTAATGAATGTGCTTGCAATTTACGAAAATATGTATTGAAAAGATTTTTTAAAGAAATGATATTTGGTTGTAGAGGATTAAACTTCTTAGGTTTCGTTCTTCGAAGTGTGCAAGCGTTTCTTGCATTCTTGTCGGTTATCGATTATTATGTTGTAAAATGTTGTCATAATTGCAATTTAACTAATTGACAAATTGACTTGATGCTCTACAATACGTAGTTGTGCATACAAACGCTCACACCCAATTCAAAGCATTTTACCGGACACATGACAAAATGATTACATTCGACATTGCGTTATAGCATTTGACATAGACACAAGCACATGCATCATATATCGGTGCATAGATCGATATTGAGTAATGACCTTAATTGAACTAAAAACTTGTAATCATTGAATGTCATACGAAATTTACTAAATATTCAACTAAAGCAAAAAACACACTGAACAATTACACAAAACTGAGTTTGCTAAATTACTCTTAAATTAAATTAATTATATCCGGGTGAGCGAAGGAGTAGTAAAGTTAGCTTCATACAAATATGTGGCGTACGTAAGAATGCATATAAAAATGATTTATGATTGTATAGGATTTTGTCACTTACATGCTTGCATTACTTCAATTTGTATAATATTCGTTTTACGTTCCCCCCTGCCATGGGCTATCTTATCCAACTGGAATTTTGCTGTCTGGATATGTTGATTTTTTGCCGCTGGTCCTGCAAATGTTGTCAATGCTTTGCTATATTTATCATTATCAGAGATGGATTGATCTGCGTCGTAATCATTGTTATTATTATTATTATTATTATTATTATTGTTGTTATTATTGCTCTTATGGTAGTTGATATTATTGTTGCTATGATAGATGGGTGCCGCTGCTTTATAAACAACATCCGTTAGATTGCCCGCCGGACAGTCAACTAAATCGAATTGTGACAATTTCATATCCTCAGCGATGGCTACCGCTGGCCTTTCTTTATTCCATCGATAAACAACATCCGTTGTTGTATATCCAACTGAAAGTAAGTCGCGGATGGATGGTAACAACACCAAGAGTGTAAAAAGCCAAGTGAAGTGTCGATGAGATAAATGCAATTAATGAAAAGTTAAACTTTAAGAAAACATATTCTTCTATTTTACATATATCGTATTAGATAATATCGTGTAAGGCGAGCAATACACTAAAAGGCCTTTCGTATTTATTTTGAATGGCTAGAATGGAATGGCTGATGATAAATTATTTAATATCCAAGGAACCGTGATGAAAAGTTGCATATCATCGACGTCCTCATGTGGGCAATTTAGCCACGTGTACTACATTTTGAGTAGCTACGAAACTATCAAAAAAATGTTAAATATCAATCAATAATGATGCAGTTGAGTTGATTAGGCCGAACTGTTTCTAAAAGCCAAATGCTATGATAAGGTAATTTTTCCGAATCACATTCAGCATTCGATTTAAGAAATGATTTTGAAAATGGTCGGTATAATTAAAGAAGGATCTATCTTAAGTTCCCCTGCGTCGCCACAACTGAACTGAAGGTATCCTCCATCGCATAAATGATGTGAGGTATAAAGGTGTTTAAATTAACTTAACGAAAATATCATACATAGCGTACATGTCATACGAATTAAAAAAATTATTGGACGTATGCTCCCTTCTCATTTTGAACATTTGAACATTTTGTTATAATGCTTCTAAAATTCAAACCGAAGCTTCAGAGGCTCTATAAAGTGCATACATTCTTGACCAGCCTTAAATTGTTTGTGCGTCCATGTGTCTATGTGTCTGTGCCTTGGTCGCCAAAATGAAAATATCGGCTTCAAATTAGGTAGACACTTTGAAAGTTTCTGCGCGCAGTTTGGTACTGAAAATGGGTCAAATTGGTTAGAGTGCACGCCCGCAGCAATGTGTGAAGTGAACTCAAATCCGTTTCTTTAAGCAAAAAATTATGAATTTTTCCTAGATAGAATTCGGCTGGAATTTTCTACATTTACTTTATGAAGCGTTCTAGCCTTTACGTGCAAAAACGGAAAAAAGTCAGCCATGCGCACACAAAATTCTAAAATGAATATAGTAGAGACCCGACCAGCGATATGGGTATTAAATAAAAGGTCTCGCAGAGCCAACAAGATAAGTTTGTCAATTCTAAATTAATTATGGTGGGCGTCACGAGCTAGTGGATTAATTTTTTTGCTACAATACTTAGCATTGGATACAAGTCATGTCAACTGGGACTTAGAAACTAGAATGCAACAAGCTAGGTGTGTTACTTCCTAATTAATTATGGTGGACGTCCCGACGTGGGGAATTAATTTGAAAAGATGAAAGGTTAATTTTATTTCATTCACTTTTAACACACATAAAAACAATAGCACATAAATAAAAGCATGGGCGCTAATGATTTTAATGGTGGTGGGTATGTAAGATTCGTCCACAGTCGAATAAAATTTTCTCACTTGTTTCTCTATTGTTTGCATAGCCAGGATCATCAAAATGCTTTTTCACATTTACGTACTCTTGCTCTTTCTTTTCTAAGATTTCATGCTTGAGGAAAAGTCTTTTGCTGCATCTGCCGAAGACAGAATGGAAGCAGTAATTGTATCATTTTGTAGCTGAAATCGCAATTAAAGATAAAACGGTATCTCAAACTTTTGATTCCGTCACAGAAACCTTGGCCTTGTTATCTTGTCTTTATCCAGCTGCACTAAGACATTTTTGTTTATATTTCTTTTTTTGTCAGAAAAAAGTAGGGAAACAGAGAAAAAGTTAGGGGTGCCCGTAGTCTAGTGCAGCCAATCGCCTTTTTGTGCTCTGCCGTTATCGATACGACATATCTCATTGCAGTTACGGTCATGGTTAAAAACCGCACTAAGATTTGAATCCACGCAGCACCTACCTCGTCGTCACCCCTCTTCTCGACTCAGCTACGCGACCTCTTTCGAAAAGCATCTGTTAGTCTATCAAACATGGGCAGGTAGGTAAAGCATTGGGCTGTAACTTATTAGCCGGGATCCTTTTCGCATAAGAAGTCTTTTCGGAGCGCTCCGTGAAAAAGCCCGAAGTTTCAAAGAAAATATTTTTTCAAGTAAAGATGTTTTCCCCATTTTTTAACTGACAAATATAGAATGATTTCCCAACTTAATATAAAGTTAGTGAATATAATCGGATAAGGTACAGTCGGTTAATTTTTAGTTTACAACTCATATCAAATAGATTCTTAAGAAAAAGATAATTTTGATAACTTTGAATATCTTCGGAATCAAAGGCGCGTGCACGATTCCAGCATGTTTGAATACATGGAACTGTGCGAAATTGACAGTTTCCAGCCTGTGTTCGAAATGTGAATTGACAGTTTCCGGCCAGACATATCTTATGGCGGCGACTATTTTTGTACGTACAGAAAAATCAACTGCACTACATTACATTGTAGTCAGAATTAAGGGATGTGCAAAATTTCAGCATGATGGGATATACGGGAGCGCCCGGAATATCGATTCCCGATTTCCGCCGTAACGGAAAAACGAATTAAATAAAGGCTTCTGAAATAATTCCGATTGGTTAAATAGCTTAACCACACATTGTAAGATATTTTGAAATTTTTTTTTTATGTAATTAAAGTGATAGATATGAAGTATTCTCTACGAGGCGTATAAATAAATTTCTTATTTTATATCGCGCAGATTAAAGTTTATAGAAAGCAATGTTCAGAAATGTTCCCCTCTTTTTTTTAAATTTAAATTTAAGGTGCAGACATTCGAGCATAAATGTATTATATAATAAAACACGTGTTCCGCAACACGAAAAAAAAAGAAGAGATGTTTTCCATAAATTGCTCGGTGATTTTTCTCTCTATATGCGCGAACTTAAGCACATTAAGAATGAAAATTACAATCAACATTTCTTTAACATATATTTGCTCGGATTTTTTTGTCTCGTTTCAATTTACGTTACATTCGGTAACCTGGCAAAGTTAAATAAGCGATCAGGCATATGAAGATAGAAGAGTACCCTAACTATTTAGCGTATATATGCAGGAAATCAATTTTTTATCAAAAGAAGAAGAAAAAAAAAAAAACACAAAATCAGTAGTAAGTAAGTGCGTACAAGCTTTTTTTTGCGGAGCCATTAATATTAACATACAAAAGTAATAGCATATCCTTAGGCTGGGTTATTAATAATTTTCATTGCCTACTGGTTTTATTTTTTTATTTTTTTTTTGAGGAAAATAAATCTTCATGTGTGTAGAACAGCAGCATTTTGCAGACAATATTTATATGTAAATGTGCTTAATGCTTAACGCTTAAAATGCGATTTTTTAAATGTTCACTCATTATGGGTACATTGTGGCTTTTTTCGCTTAAATGACTTGTTAGCAACATCTTCATATTTATTTGTTCATGTTTAAACCATAAGTTTATGGAGAGATGCGGGTAAACTCAAATGCAAAAAGGGCATTACATACAACCTTCTCTCTCTATTTAATTTTCTACAATGCAACAACTTTATAGTCATAGAAGAGTTTTTAGGGCTCATAAAGATTAAATGCATGTACATTTACATTATATATATATATATATATATATATATATGTATATATATATATATATAATATATGTGTATGTATATATATATGCATATTGTGTAAGGACAAGTGAGGCTGATATCATTGCTAACAGTTCTAATGTACATTACAGAATAAAAGTTTAAGACGAGATTTTAGTTTGCTTTAGAAGTATTTAATACACTCAAATAAATAATGAGGTCGCTGTATGAGGTAATTGAGTTCATTATGATATTTGTATCTTACATATATATAAAAGATTAGGAAATTGTGTAAAATTTACTTACATGAGCCAAATTTTAAAGGACATTTTTGAATATCCATTGGAAAATCTTCTAAATTCATAGGACAACCAGCTTTGATGGTTAATCTGAAAAAGGAAATATACCTTCACCACCGATATAACCTTGTCAGAAACATCGCTTGTCGGCGATGTAAGAGTTATTTTTTAAGCTTGAAATAAATGCTAAAGCTTTCATGGTTATGAGCAGTGGGTTTCTATAAGTAAATTGAAAATCGCGACCCTGTCGGATATCTGTATTGAATATGGAATCGATATTCGTAAATAAACAACTATTATAGAAGAAGAAGAAATTTATCATTTCTTACTTTTCAAATTTTCAACTTTATCGATAACTCAATCGAATTCGCTCCACTATACAATAGTAATGGTTGCGAAAGCAATCTATTGAGGAGGATAATATTTCAAATGAATACTCTATCGGGTATTTCAGTTCCCATCACTGCACAGCGGCAAGAGCGTGCTTTCAAAATGGTTATGTTTCTTTTCCGAATATGCTTATCATTGTCAAATTCAATGATTTACGTTAATGAGCAAAAATTTTCCCTTCAAATTTTACTGGACTTTTGTAAAAATTTGAAATAAAACCGATGCGAAGAGGTTGATGCTAAAATGAACAGTATACAAGATTCGGTCCAAGACGATTATTATTTTCTAATGCGATATAACTACGCACATGAGATAGCGCATACATGGATGAACGGTATGAAGAAAACGAACCCATTGACAACCTCTTTTCGACTTTGGATGCTGGCCTTGTAAAGTAAACATACAAGAAGTCTCGAATTCTTTTTTCTTTTGTTTTGCATTACAAGTGAATCACTGCTTTTTCCATATGAAAAGTGTAACATTTTCATAGTGAAATTTTCGATCGAAACTTATCGATATGGACTTGGACTAAGCATTTTATGTAGTTTGTTTGAGGTATGTAGTTTGAGTTTTTGTTTATTATTCACATACTCACCTACTTGAATATAGGACGCGACCGTTTTGATAAATTCTTACAAACTTATTGGGTGTGGTTATCGTGTGTAAATAGCTTTGCTTGCCATTATAAAAATATGTATCCGGTTTCCAGATCCGGGCCAACATTGAGACACTTAAAGCTAAAGTGTCTTGAGCGCCTTTAAACGCCAACCGTTTGTCTACCCAAGATTGACGAAAATAACAATCCATTGAGTAGGTCTGCAATGGCAAGTCAAGAAAGTCAAATGCTGTACACTGGAACGAGTAACGAAAATCATTCCACCCACCATGTCAACCTCGGAGATGGGACCCATGCTGCGCACCATTATATCCACTTCAACAGTAGCAGGAGGCCCTGCATAGATGAATTATTTTTGAGATTTCAATATAAAATTTTTGTAGAAGTTTAAGAGAAAAAACAAAAACAAAAAAAAACAAAAAAAAAAAAAAAAAAAAAGAGAAAATTCTCTAAGGGATTATTTTTCTTTAAGCTTAAGTTTGATTTTTATGAACATTTTATATTTCCCGATTAACATTTTGCCGAATTTACAGTTTATAATGAGTTTGTTGCCTTGAGAGGATGCTACAAATATAATGAAGTATACGCCACGTTATATGTATATCTATGAGTGTGTTAGATATGCAAATATCTATCTATACCCTGTGCTCAAGGAAATGACTTAAAAAAAAAAAATTTTTTTTTGAGCTACAGCCAAATTGCATGAGTGAATCTAATCAAGTGTTTAACGTATTCACATAAAAATTGAATGTATTTCTCTCTTCCTTTCCGACACACTACGTGATAATAAGTGTTATATAAAATTTCTCATATCCTTTAGGAAAGGAGGTAACAATCGTCGTTCATCAGCTTTAAAAATGATATAGACATCTATTCCTTCTTTGCATTTGCTTTCTATGAAATCATTAAGAAAACATTAAATAAATGAAATAATTAGTACGGAGAGGACTGAGAGAACACGTGACATGGATAAATCATTTATTTATCTACTTCTTCTTTGCTTTATGAGGCCTACATTTTTTTGGGATAAGAACAAAACTATAAATATCTTTATATACATAGTTTCTTTATGATCAAAATAAAAGGAGAATTATTCGCATTATTCGGAAAGATTACAGCGACTTAAGTAGTTTGAAATTTTTTTTGCTTAATCCTTTCCCCTTTATTGCAACGTATTCTCTTTAACGCAGTGAATATTTTCGCAAAACTATACCGAAATGACAAAAATGAAATCGGTCCAGAGTTGAGACTTTTATAGTCAATTCTTCTTTCCATGCGAAATGAAAATTATAATATACTAAGCTAACTGGAAAAGATGCAAAGAAGTGACACTTAATCGGTAAATATCTTAAAACTCCATCAGATAAATATAACCGCATTCTCCATAAAAAAGCTTTTTAAATATGTTTATTTTACTTCTCGACTAGCGGCCGATATACGGGCAGGGAGTCACTTAAAAAAACACAAAAATGTGGAAAATGGAAGACTGTAAGTAGTCATTTAATTCGCTTCAAGTTAAATAAAGTTTTCGCATTTCAATTTATAAAATTGTACTTCATTATACATCAGCTAAAGCTAGCTAGTGAAGTGTTCAATGGATTATAAAATGGGGAGACACAGACAACGGCGTGTAAGTAGTCATTAAGCGATGATTAGGATAAGTTCTTCATTCCAAATTTGATTATTGCAGTTTATAAGGATAACAATGCGTCTTAGAGGCGAGAAAAAGGAAACAATTTGAGTGAAATTGTAAGTTTTTTGAATAAAAAAGACTTATTGAAAACAATTTGCTTAAGAGCTTTTTAAGTGTACAGTTTTATTATTATTATTATTATTATTATTATTATTATTGTTATTATTTTTCTTTTTCTATTCTTTACTTACCGCCAAAATCAGGCCTTATACTGTTGTCATAGCCTCTAAGCAGATTATCTAATAGCTCAGATATATTGGCGTGATTATTGCGTTGCGTTAAGCGTAAATGAGGATAACCGGCTGCCATTACTACGTGGACTGATATTAAAATCCAAATCCAACAAGACCAATAACGGTTTAACCAAAACCACCAACGAGATCGTAAATAAAGTATACTGCTTAACGATATTACATGGTTTACGGTGCATGAGCCCATAGTCATCTTATAATCTGTGCGAGGCAACGCCCCAACTATAGGTTCTAAATATTTTAACGTTAAGACTGGCATAATCACAGCCTTCCTTAACTAATGTTTCTTAATATGCATAGATGTTGATGTTGCGGTAAATTGCTTGTATGTATGTATAGATTGGGTAACGCTTCAGTTATTCCCTGCAGTTGACAAGTGGTTCCTATTCTTTACGTTAGACTTAATTTGCTGGTGATATTGTTGACGTTTCTTAAGAGTTTTGCTTGCACAATGACGCTATCTTCTTGGTCTCCGTTCAGATGCAGTTTCTTGCTTTGTCTTCATTAACTTTCTTTTGTTTGTTTTCTTCGCTTTAATAAATAAAAACAAAACGAAACTGTCTTTAAGCAATGGTCTCGTTTCTTTCTTAATTCAAAATTAATTTAATGCTCATTTAAAGCACTATAGTTAGTTGTAGGCAGCAAGAAATCAAAAAAAAAAAAAAAAAAAAAATGCGACCCCCGTTTTGATTTTTTATAATTTATTTTATATTAGAATTTTTTTAAAAAGTTTTTTTTTCTAGCATTAAATATAAGCAAAGTCTTATGACTCGCTAGCTAATTATAACTTACGCACTAATGATTCTTTTGTAACAAATCATTTTAACATTTTCTACTAGACGAAGTACCGCTTTTTTCTTCTTGTTTTTTTTTTGTTTTTTTTTTTGTTTTTTTTTTTGTTGATTTTCCACCTTTGCACCATAATCCTTTTGTTAAGGTTAAGCTTAAGAATTGCGAAAAAAAAAAAAGATTTCTCTTAAAATAACTAGTTCTCGTTTTTGTTTTTAGCACAAATGTAAATATGTATATATTTACATGTATATATATACTAATATATATATACTATATATATATATATATATATGGCAACGCGCAATTTTACTTTATATAACAGCTTAGGAATTGTTCGCAATGTTCTCCATGAACAGTAGTTTTATTTATCTTACAAATAGTTCTTTCTCTACTCTGTGATTCAAATAAAAATGCAAAATGCATAAATTTTAGTAAAAATATCTAAAAGTATGCTACAATTCTGTGTGCAATAGTCAGTTCAAAAGCATGGCACACTACACCCTTGAAATAAAGAGAATTTTTTTCTATTTTTTTTTATTTTTTTTTTATATAAATCATATTTACTTAGAAAACTAATAACATTTTCAATTTGTTTTCGGGGCAAAAATAAAAAAAATTATTGAAAAAAAAAAAAGACGATAATATAAACAAAATAACTGAAATAAAATAAATAACATAAGCATAGTATATAGTACATAGTAGATAGTAAAAGAAGAGAGAGAAGAAAGAATATGGAAGAGAATTGCGAATGTAATTGCTTCTAAGGAAAGACGTATGGCGGGACAATCAACGATTTGCCGATTAATAGTTTGCCGATAGTCTTTAGCGATCAAAAATGCAATTTGTCTTTGAATAAATTCTCGAAACTCTTGGAAGAATGAAGCAAACGACGAGTCCGTTATGAATTAGATCGCTTGATCGCAAAAGATCGGGGATATTCAAATTTCGACGAATGCAACAGTTCCTTTAATTTTTATTATTCGCCTGCACTTGACATACTAATTCATGGTAGAACTGGCAGCCATATCGGATATGGCTGCGTTTTGTTTACTTTCGGATAATTTTATTTAAGTAAAAGTTAAACAATTCTTCTATGATTAGTGAGCGTTTAGAGAGAGAAAGACTTATAAACGTTTACAAAAACTTCATGAAGGTATTAGAAGCGATGAAGGGTAACATCGTAGAAATGATCAGAAAGCTAAGAGTGGCAATTAAATATGCCAAAATTAGGGTGTAGTTCAATTTTTCCAGAAAGTCTAGGAGTCTTTCGATTGAAAGTAAAAGTTCCGTTCACCGTGTTCTTGAATCACAATTGCTTAAAGTATTATGAATTCTTTTTAAAGCTGACACAGTCGTTCAGCCCCTCAAAAATAATAAACAAACAGGTACAGGTAGTTGTGTGAGATAAAGATCATGCTTACATAAACCACCTTAATTATAAATGTTGGCGAACTTTTGGTGCAATTTACCTGGTTTTCGATCTTGACCCGCATGTATGTTGAAGTAAATGCCGAACGTGCTACACAGAAAGTTGTGCAATTTCGAGGCGTACAAATGGACAAAGCGGAAAATTTATTATTATTTTTTGACAATTTTAAGGGGCCCGGCAAAATTAACTAATTTTATCAATTATTAAACAAATCTTCTCCTTTACGTTTTGAGATTATTGATTGGGCTAACTATCAGACATAGCTACATCAGTTCCGCTGTTTATGCTCACTAATAAAGGTAAGTAAAATTACAAATGATTGATCAATTATCGAAAAATATCGCCAAACCTAGTTTACACCATTTGAGGATGATTTGCCAAATGTAGCTAACTGTCTTACGCAAATTTTATTAGTGAATTAAGATAATCAAGAGGAGAAGGTCGCATTACAGATCTAAGGACAACTTAGGAAGTGTAACTTGGTTTATTTTATGTCTTACGAACATTACTTTTTTCTTGGCACGACCTGGGTAATGAGTAATGCTCTCCAGCAAGCCTAACTAATCCAACTAGCCTAACTAGCGAGTGTGAGCAAGCACATTAGTTGCTGCTAAATCTTGAATATCATTATTTAAAGCAAGAACAAAAATCTCATCAATTTTAAATTATTTCAAATTGTCTGACAGTCAAGTCGGTGGTCGCGGATCGCGAATCTCAGTGCGGCAGACCAATATCCTCTATAAGGAGCTAGATATAGTAGGCTTACGTTTGCTTTTTAATATATTATGCCTAAAAATAATATCGTATGCTGTTTACTTGCTGTTCCCTTCTGATTAATATATTCTTCGCTATAATGTTGCAGTCCCAATCCCTAGTACTTTAAGCCTAAAATATATTGTAAAGAAAAAATGTTTACTTCGGATTTAAGTTGTTTACTTTAAACTATCCTGGGCTTTTGATCGACGATCTTCGCGATAATCTCGTAGTCTTTTCCATTTTCTTTAATAATTTTGCTTAACTCGTCCGGATGTCTATTGTAATCAGAAATGGATAAATAAATTGCTGAGCGTGCTTATACTCATTTTGTCAATTCTAAAATGTATAAATGGAGAAGAGTACACAGAAGAGTGCAGGTACGTCTTTCTAGGTGAGGAAGGAAATATAATGAATCGTAACATCGCCGTTTATCGTAATTTGTGGTCAAGTTAAGTGAGAAAAGCTTGTTTGGATACCTAAAACGGAAGGCCGTTGACCTTAGCTAAGCTTAAACGATGAGAAAGAAAGTAAGAAAGAAAGAAAGAAAGAAAGAAAGAAAAGAAATGTTTTACCTTTTGGTAAATAAGATTTTCTAGTAATGCGTTTTTCTTTATTAATTTTTAAATTTTGATTTCAAACTTATGGTGTAAAGTGAAGAATACTTTCGAATTCAATGTATAATAAAATGCACGGAAGTATTGAAGGATGAATTGCTAACTATAACCAAAACAATTAGAATCTGATTATATGATAATAGTGGAAAGGAAAAAATGCTTGTCAAAGTATATTAAATAAATTCAACTTAAGCACGTTTACCATATTACATATGAGTAGTAAGTAACAAAGCAAAAAAAAAAAATGTGGTTGAAAAAATGTAGAAATTTATTAACTTTTATGATTTTAGTAATATAAAATTGAGGTTATGTTTTAAGGATATAGAAAGGGCAAAGTAATAATAATGAAAGCATAAAAGAGCATCTGCATTATGAACTTGTGAAAAAATATAAGTGTAGAGATTTCTGGTTTTTCTTATATTTCTTTTTATTTTTTACTTTTTATTTTTTACTCTTTATTTTATTTTTTGTTTAATTGAAGGCGAATGTCATCGTAGTATATTTCTTTTGTTTTTCATTATTATTGTATAAATTCAAAGGATTTTTTTTTTTTTTTGCCTTTCCTTTATAGAAAAGACTGCCTACGCTAAGGAGTTTGAATTTAACATTTTTTTAATCTGTTGTCCGGCCGGTTCGTTTTAAGGACGGCTTGGTTTACAACTAAATTACTTAACAAGATTATCTCTACATACATGTATATTTATTTAAAAAAATAAAATATAAAAAATAAATGCTAAATTGTAATTTGATTTGCGATTTGTGATTTGTGATTTTGCGACAAGCCCCCTATGTAATTATATTAAAAGTCTCACTGTTAGTACTGGAAAAGGAAAAGGGAATAGCTAGAATGTCCAAAGATGTAAATTATAGAACAAAGTACAATTAATTTAAATGCAAAGCTTTTTATGAGCAGTCATGCAGATCTTCTCATGTGTTTATGGCTTGTTTTACTTTAAAAGAGAATTTTTAAGAATCTACATTTTCTGCACTATTGCATCACATTCTTGATGAATTCATTTGTAAATTTCAAGAGTGAATTTTTAGTGAGATTTCTCATAACGAATATTATGCGAAGTACGCCAAATGACAGGTTAAAGATGAAATGATGCAAAAATGAAACTAGATTTAATTAATGGCGAATTTTTGATACCCACTATATACACCGTTCACTATTATGTGTATAGACGTTCTTCGCCAACATATGTGAATATTCTTGTCCGCATATATAGAGTTGGATCTGTCTATTGAATGGTTTTCGCGGCTGCAATACTTATTTTATGTGGATTGCTTTCAATGCTGGCATATTGTAGTTTTCAGCTTAACATTGTAGTCGTGCAAAAAGCGGACGGACACTTTCAATATATATATATATATGATCAAGTGAAAAGGTATTGAGCGACCGCCTCAAATGAAATGAATGGGTTCATTGATTAACATAGCGTAACCAAACAGCGCGTTTCATATAAATTACATTGTTCCACTTAAATTATGGTTATTGGTAGTAGTTTTTGCAAAATCCCAACTAGATTTCAAAACTTAAGAGGATTTTGTGAAAACTCGTTAAATTATATTACCTTGCAAAACTTGGATATTGGAAACTGCGTTTATTTGCCATCACCTATGTGCCTAAGGATTAAAAAAAATTATTGTATTTTTAAGCGGATCTCTTGTAAACATCGGAAATATTTCATTGCTGAGAAAGAAGAAGACTAAAGTGTAAATGAAAGTCCGTATGATTCTCAAATGAAGGTTTTGGAAATCGAACGCAATCAAATTTTGCATGAATTTTTTTTCCAGGATACCTAATATGGAATACCATTCAAGGCGTGTATTAAGTTTCTGCTCTCTCTGTTTTTTTTTTTTTTTTGGTAAAAGCTGTTCTTTTGAGTTGACGGATATTACGTTTTGAATGCTCTTCAGCTCTGATTGCTAAATAAATGCATTCAAATGGGTTCGCGCTAACTTATAGTTAATAGTCTGTTTATCAATTAGTTTTCAATCAAGACTTCCAAGACGAGAGCGGAAGAACATTGTTGAAGAACATTGTTTTTGAGGTTAATGTTGTGGTGAATATTTAAATATAATTAAGAGTTCATTTATTTGTTTTTATGCAGGAGTCTAAATAATTAAAGCATAATCTTGGGGATAAATACATATTTGAAAGCGTACTTGAAATTGTTTATAATTGTTTCATTTAATTACAGAACTTCGAAAATGATTGCATTACAAGGAAGGATTTTTGTTTTCTTTTTTTTTTTTTAAAACACAATTTGTTTTTTTTTCAAACACTTTTTAAATCATTCATTTGCTTTTAGTAAATTTAATGTCTTTTGACTTGTTTTTTCTTTGTTTAGAGTCGTTGAGAGAAAATGAAAAAATGAAAAAATAAATAAAAATTTTTTCTTCGTGGAGAATGAGATCCAAACGTACGCGCCAAAAGCGCCTTGATAACTGAATATTTGCAGTTATTGTTACGCCCCTAAAAGCAGATAAATATTTATGGCTGGTTTAGCGTAGCATCTAGACAGACAGACAGCAACAACAAAACAGTGTATTATACCGCACAACTATTACACATGTATTTGTGGTAAAATTAAATTCATTCATTAAAATGAAGACATGAATGAAAATCGTTTTTAGCGGGAATATATTTTCTGGTTTGCATTGCGCAGACGTTGGGCAACAAATTATAATATGAAAAAGAAAAAAAAAAGAAAAAAAAGAAAAAAATGAAAATGAAAATGAACGAAAGAAACGAGAAACAACAATATTTGCCATAATTATGAATACCTTCAACAAGTTGTTACCTGTTTGTAACAGTTCACTATATCTACGTAAATGCGAGATGAAAAGCCCGTTAAATTTTTTGACTGAAATGTTTGCGATGATTAATGTGTTAAGCAACCATTTAAGCTTAATGAAAGTTTAATAGACTATTGAAAGGAACATTTGCTTCCAATTACTTACTTTGCAAGTTTTAACTAAATAAAAAAAAAACAAAAGCATTCAAAATGTCATCATAATGTCACTTACTTTAAAGCGCTCTATTAACTTGTTAAATACAAATTTCATTAAATTATTTAATCTTTCACTTGCAAATATATATAAATATCTCATGGCTTAACAAAAATGTCGCTTTGCTCTGTTACATGTTGTTGACGAAACTTTTTTAAAGTAACTCGTACTCGTGGGAAGAACGCAAATGGAAAATGCAAAAAAAAAATGTTAATAAAACATTTAATGCGTCTCATATTATTTAATCTCTTGAAATCGAAATTATCATATCTTATGATATTTCATTGTTGGAGTCAAGAAAGTAAGTAATTTTTATTTTATATATTTGCAATTATCAAAAATTCTGTAAGCTATTTGCTATCTAACAGAAAATGCGGTTTATACGTTACGTTTGCGCGGATGTGTGCAACGCCAAAGAGGACTTCAGTTAAGTCCCATTTTTTATTGTTCATTCTAATCGCTTTAGCATTATTTTTGGGAAATGATGTAAGCTTGCCTATCCGTCCATCGGTCTGTTTAACTTCTGGCCATGTGTGTTTGTGGCGAAGTTGTTGATCGGAACTTTTCGAGATATTCATTCAAAAGGACAAATCGAATTCATAAAAAAATCTTTACGCTACAAATAAAATTGCAATCAGCAATATATTCCCACAATGATTAATGCAAAATAGTACGGAATATTTGGATGGCACAGGACGATTCATTGAACTTCTTCCCATGTATATGATCTTACAAAAATCGGTTGTTGTGTAAATAATATATATAAAATAATTTGTCTCTCATCCATTCGTCCTGAAGTTGCCCGTACAACGCACAAGACACTGCCGTACCCCATCGCCTTCAACCACACTGTCCGCTTGGGGAATAAATTGCCTGCAATAGTTTTTATCACCCTTCACCCTCACATTTCCATTTTCCCGCCGAACACATATAACAACACTAATTCCTTTTTCCTTTCTTATACCTTTCGTTTTTTTACTAGTGTTTTATCATCTCCCATAAAATATAAAAATTTTAATTGTTGTAGTTTATGAGTGAGATAATTAGGGAAAAGTGGATCATTGTCAATAACAACGTGCTAGATGTTTTTGACAGATTTGAAACCGATATCTTCAATTGGGCGACATAAGCGAGTGCTTACCACAGACAGACAGACAGACAGAAAAATCGAAGGACAGACGGACATGCTTAAATCGAGTCAGAAGTTGACGCTGAAGAATTCAAATCGAAGTGCATGTATAAAATGTTCAAAACAAACAATTACAGACGGAATCGAACGGACGTTCGTCCGAGTTGAGAGACGCCTAAGTCATAAATTTAACTAAGCTCGGCCGTTTTCCATCCCACGAAGATTAGTGTATAGATTAGGAGATCTCGATAGTGAAAGGAAAAAAAATCCCTTCTTGATAGTGGGTATGAAAACATTAGAGTTACTTTTGGTGGAAATGCAAACCGTTAGGGAAGTTGTATAGCCGATATAGAAATGTATAAGGAAAGGAAAAGAGTCAGTATTAGGGAAATGGAGTATCATTTATAATAACTTAAGTAGTAAGAAAAATTTTACCGAAAATAATTATTATTTATCATTCGTCTTCTTTTTTTCTGTAGGTGTTTATAAGTTTTATAATTTATCATCGTCGCCAAACATTTATGGGCAATTTGTGGATATAAGGACCGATGAAAATTTGCATAATATCGCTAATCGGTATTTCTTGTTTAAAAGACCAAAAGTCGGTGTGTTTCTAGATTTCAATTGTGATAACTCGAAGCGACTCATTAAGAGGGCGAGTATTGAATTATATGCATACCGCATTTTTCCTTTTACTTAAATCGTTGTCTAATCGAAAAAGTAGGTTAGTCATCTAAATTTATTCAATCATTATCATCACTGGCTGATATACGATGACAGCAATGAATTAATGGCATTTCAAAATACTTTTCAACATCTCAACCTCTCGGTGGACACAGATGTAAATTATGTGATAAAGAACATTACGACAACGTTCGTAGAGCCCTCGTCTACATCTTTCATAGTCTATGATGTGTATAATAACGGCTTTCAGATTGGTGGCAGCCTAAATATTACAGTTGACTATGAAGTTGAATGCAATAGTTTGGTCTGTTTGAAGTGCAAATACCTTAGCAATTTGCATATGCGATCATTATATGGTAATCGGGAAAGATTGCCCGATGCAATGATGCGAGTAGCTGTAGTAGTTAAGTTTCTATGGAATAAATGCATTTTGTACCAAAATTTTAATGATTTTGATTTTTTTAGGTTACCCGTTTCGATCTAAAGGCACCGCCTTCTGAAATTAATGCTTTCCTTTCAAGTCAAAGGGATTTTTATATTGATCCTTTAGTACGTTTCGGTTTTCAAGTGTTACTACTATTGCAAGATTCATTGTACACCAAGTAAATCTTGATTTCAATTATATATTGTGAATTCTATGCTCGAATAATTTCTTAATAACTTTTCTAGATTTTCATTGCAGTATTTTGATAAATGGACTGATGCAGAATACACTGGCGGGGCAATAGGCGCTTTAGTGAATCATACGGTCGATTTGGTTTCAGCGCCATTTGTAATGACGCCATTGCGTTTTCAATTTATAACACCGATAGCTCCTACCGGCGACTTTAGATCGGTGTGCATGTTTCGTACACCGCGAAATTCTGGCATAAAAGGTGGTGTTTTCGTGGAGCCGTTTAGCACCAAAGTATGGATATACTTTGGCGTTATATTAGCTTTGGCTGCTCTTCTTCTATGGTTCACATTTTTGGTTGAATATTATAAAATGGGAAAACATTCAACTTTTATACCATCGTTTCTTACAACTTGTCTTATATCTATTGGATCAGCTTGCGCCCAGAGCAGTTATCTATTGCCCGGTTCAATTGGTGGACGTTTTGTTTTCATAACTTTAATGTTGATCAGTTTTATAATGCTAAACTATTATACTTCTGTGGTGGTATCGATACTATTGGGCTCGCCGGTCAAATCGAATATAAAAACCATGAGCGATTTGGCCGACTCTAACTTAGATGTGGGCTTAGAGCCGCTGCCTTTTACTTACTCTTATTTAAATGTAAGCAAAATTTTGCATAAAAATTTCTTTTTAATATCAAATGTCTTTATTTATTACAGTCCTCAACTCTACCTGAAGTGAAGCGTTTTGTTAAACGTAAAGTTGTTCCAAAAATTCATACCAACAATCTTTGGTTCTCCGCTCAGGAGGGCATCATGAGAATGCGCAATAGGCCGGGATTTGTTTTCGTATTTGAAGTTTCCACCGGCTACAATTTAATAGAGAGAACATATGAAGCCTCCGAGATATGTGATCTGAACGAAGTTCTCTTTCGACCGGATACACAGTTAGTCACACATTTACATCGTAACTCCAGTTACAGGGAAATTGTTCGTTTAAAGTTAGTTTTATTTACCTTCGATATGTAAATTTGTGTTCTTTTCTTTCCTTTGCGATTTCAGAATTCTTCGCATTATTGAAACTGGCGTGCATGCTAAGCATCGTCGTCAGTGGGTTCGTACCCACTTAGATTGCTTAACAAATAATTTGATTGTTCATGTCGGCCTAGAATACACAGCTTCGTTGTTTATTATGTTGCTTGTCGGTTATACTTTGGTTCTATTAATTTTCATCACGGAATTATTATGGAATCGTTATAACATAAAAATTACAAATCTATTTGTGAGGAATTGATTTTAATTAGCGATAAACAAACAAAACAAATAATGTAAAAATAATTTATGTTTTTTTTCCGAAATATAAAATTCATTTATTACGTTTATTATTAGAAGAGAAGGGTAACAAAGCTTTCTTTTTAAAGTATTATCTTTCGGTAGCTGAACGTTGTTGTTGTTGCCTTTTGAAAGCAAATGAATTTGTGTGCCGAAGTCGCGGAAGTAAGCACCACTTACCACAGATCATGTCGTAAGAATCGAACAAGTGCTTGAACAGACAATAAGTCCTCGGGTCAAACCAATGTTAATTACATAGAACGCGAAGTTTTGCCATATGAAGCGACTGGGGAATTACGATATCACGACTTTCTCTATCATTCCGTTGGCTAAAGCAACCCTTAATATACCAGATCGAATTGGCCGATTGAAAGATAACAGAGACTAGCTGAGCTAAAACGATTGAATTATATCGAAAACGATATAAGCAAAAGTATCATAAGCAATATAATATATGTATATATATAAATGTATATTATGTTATATTATGTATTGTTAGTAAATTGGTAAATTAATCACTTTGTATGCGTTAGCTTGTTCACTCTAATATTGTAAGAGCTCTGATGTTAGAGTTTTGTATGTCAATTGTACAATGATTTCTTTGCTTCACTGTTACAATAAACTTCTGAACACAGCAGAGCCAGGTTTAATTCAACAACTTTTCATTTCATCATATATTTTTGATAAAATTATAAAAATAAATAAAAGTAATTTAAGAAGGCGTGGAAAAATTATATTCGGGCAAGACTAACCATTCAATATCGTAGACCATCTCGCCTAAGAAAATTCTTCAATGATTTTTGTAATATTGTGGACTGACATGTGGATTGACATGATTCAAATATAGCCCAATTAATTATTCAGTCAACGATCTTATTATATAGATATATTTCAGCTAAACTATTAAATATTAGATTTGATTGCGATTACGGGTTAACATTTCCTAAGGGGGTACAACAAATTGAGCTGCGATCCAAGTTTGCTGCAATTAACTTTTGTGTCAAAATAATAATATGAACAAGCTTTCATTATAAAATATTGACTTTTGGCCAAAGATTTATTTTTCGTAAGTATGGTTAGAGGGAAGGAGGTTCGAAAAATTGGCCTATCCGATCCAAATTTTACACATTATGTTTTTTTATTGAAATGCTATCACTCAGTGATTTGGACGGAAAAATATTTGGAAATTTGTAAAGTTTGTAAAATAAGACGTTATACGGGCAATGATTGGAAAAATAGTCCGGTACATTCCATTTTCAATAGACTTTATCTGTGGGCCAAAACACACTAACGCACTAAGTTTTGTCCAAATATCTTGACAATTGCGACCTGGAGGTTGTAAAGAAATAGGCAGAGAGATGGACAGACCAGCAAGCGGAAAGGCGTATAGGCAGATAGACGAGCAAACGAGCAAGCAAGCTTAAAACCAAGCATAAACTTAACATACCCTGTACCTAAGCGTATATATACCGCGTGAATGCGAAGTCAATACTTCTTGGGAATATTCGCAAGTAAACGGTTGCTTCGCAGAATTCGTAATAATGGATCGCTTTCTTCCTTGCACATCTGGCTACAAAATTATTATTTCTTTTGACAACTTATGGTATTTTTCTAATAACTGAAATTTGACTCTTAAGTTAAGTAATAACATATAAAATACTGCAGTATCTTATGCAGTTTCTCTATCGCAACGAATGCATTCTAGCTGATATCACAAGGACGTCGAGGTTAGGCGTAATTTACTGCTCTTCTTTGACGTTTTGATAGAAAGGTTTAAAGAAAATTTGATCGTTTAATTTGAAATGCCATTCATTGCGGTGTCTTCTAAGTAAATATGAGAAAAAATCGAATTACGTTTGTGATAACTGCTCCCGTACGTTTATGGCGGCCAATGAAGTTTTCAATATCCTTTGTAATGCCCTATGGAATGTGCTCGAGAAATAAAGAGGTGCTCACACAGGATCTTTCAAGCCATCGTTTCGGTCATCAGTGATCGAATAGACCAATTGTTGTCCGGGCTGTGCGGCAGGTGGCGCCATTCTGCTGAAAATTAACTTTACATTATTTAGTAAGGGAAACAGGTAGCCGTGTAATACAGTCAGCCTCGCGTCAGTGTCAGTTGTTGTGGTTGGAGAAATTGTTTAACCATCGCCCTTGAGTTTTCAGGACCCCAGACGCGACAGTTTTGCCTTTGTACGTACTTTGATTGATGAAAATGAGTCTCATAGCCCAAAATAAAAAGCCATGACCGCGTTCATGCATTTTCTGCACGCAGTCCACGAGCGTACACTGATAGGTATCTGAAGTAGTATAGCTTTTGCTGTAGGTTTGTTTTACTATTTAGAAATACTAGATGATCGTAAATGGATTTATTAAAAGAAATAAGCGCTCGAACTTAGATACTCTATAAGTTATTGCTCTGCACTAAAGGATGTAAAAAAAGTAAAAATAATAAAAAAATAATATTAAAAAATTATAAAACTGTATCAATGTAATGCATTTAATACGTTGCTGGGTATTAAGGCTTCGCTATCGGACAAACGAACATTTTCTTTTCAATGTTGCTGCACATGTTTTATTTAATTCACTTAAAGGACCCTTTAAATTGTGACGGCGCTCATTAGCTGAAAATAAAACAAATATTGACATTTTTATTGACCCATTATAATTATAATAGTAAATATAACAAAAAAAAAAAAACAAATGCAACACTCATAGAGACACCATACATACATCATAAAAACGTTTCATATAATTTGACTATAAAAAGTGGCCCCGTAATGCATAAAAATGTTGTATACAATAAAAAATTATCGCTATTCATATTTAAAATATAAACGGAAATTTAAGCAATTCTTCATTTTATATATACATATATACATATATATATATATGTATATATAAATCCATAAACATATACATATATAAAGTTGAAGATACCGGAAATTGTTATAATTTATTGAAAGCCCGAATATGATAAACTTTGCATTGTTAAATTTTATTTTGCACAATTTTATGCAGAATCAAGTGCAAATGGCAGCCATTTTCAATTGTTGGAATATAAAAAGTACCACAAGAAATGAATAGCATTGTGTTGCAGGATTTCAATGAGTTATCTTTTGCTCTTTTTCTCTTTTTACTTTTTTCGTTTTATTTATTTTTTTTATTTTTTTTTTTTTATTCTATTTTCCTTTCGTTTTTTTTTTTTTAGCTCAATTGCAACTGCGGAGAATGACTTCAAACTATGGCATATATATGCAAAATATAAACGCGAATTATGCTATTGCGGATCATGATTTTATAAAACGTTATTTTCAGCATCAACGATCCTCTATGGGAGTATTTATCGATTTTAATTGCTGGCAATCGGGAGCACTTTTAAATAAGGTTATCTAAAATAATTGTATTCAGCTTTTTTTATACTCGTGACCACTTGATTGAACATTAGCTGCGCTATGCTCTCATTAGCAATGAATTCAGTTAGATCTCTACATTCAACTAAGAACTTTTTGTCGTTTATAGCTCATGAACTTCTATATAGCTCCAATGAGCAACTAGGCAAAACTATTCCTTAAAGTTTCAAATATTTACTACTTTCTCGCGTAACTGTTTCAGTTTACCATTTCCTGGGAGAGAATTCGTCGAGAATTCATTTCGCAAAAAAAAAAAAGGGCGAAAAACTTTAAGAAAACAAAAGAACAGCTCCCATCAAGATCATATATATTAATTACTTAAACCTATCCATTAAATCATAAAATTAATGTAATGCTTCAAAAGGGCTACAGTTTATTTAAGTTAATTTTTTTTGATTTTTCAGGCGAACGACTTGAAACTCTTTGATCACCACTATCGTTGGTTAATCTATGATGAGATGTCCAATATAATGAAATTTAAAATTTTTGTTTCGAATTTTAATCTTTTCATTAATACGGACCTTACCTATGCCATGCTTAGTGATGAACATATCAATTCATCGAAAAATTCGACATTTTTATTATACGATGTTTATAATAAGGGTCAAAAATGGGGAGGCCGATTAAACATGACTGCAGATCACGCTGTAACCTGTTCCCATACCAATTGTCATTTACAAAAATATTTGTCCACTTTGCATCAAAGATCTAAATCCGGTAATCGTGAGCGTTTGTCGGACATAACGTTGACAGTATGTACGGTGGTAAGCTTATATTGCGCATATATGTGATGTATATCAAATATTTCGAATATTAAAACTTTTACTAAACCATTACATAATTATTTTAATTTAAATTAAACCTATGTCTAAGCTATTAATTCGATTTCTTATGTCATTCATAGTCCTTTATAAATCTTGTAGATTAGGTAGGGAAAGCACAGTGACAGCCTTAAAAAAAATATAAGAAAATTATATTTGGTCGTGACCGAATCTTTTATATCCATCATCGTCATCGTAAAAATGATAAAAAAAAAGCAAAAGAACTAAATTTTCATGCTCTGTAATATGTGAGTGGCTGCGGTTGATTTTTTCTATTTTTCAAAATAAAAGCTTTTGTCGCATAGGCGCGTCAACAATATCTTAATTTTTGCGAACGAGAGAATGTTTAGCACCTGTCTACTACTGCTCAAACGGACAGATGGCTAAAAGACATCAATGGCCAAGGACATGCTTATGTGCATTCCGAACTTGAAATTGTCCACGAATTTGTATACATTATGGGGAATTTGCGGGTTATAAACGTTTTGAAAAAAAATTAAAATTTTGATATACTGTTGTAGCGCTCATAGAATATGCGCTTAAGTTTTTGTAGATTCATCTTTTGTACTTTATGAGTAATGAGAAAAAAACCAATTTTCTATTCCTTTTGAAGAGCAGCGGTGTTCGCAGTTTACATAGTACAGTAGGCGTGTGGCTGTACCAATTTGTCTCATTTTCGATACAAGTCCGGGTGCAAGAACTTGTAATGTTTCTACCAAATTCGAAGTCGACAGTTTTGCTTTTGAGACCAGAAAAATGTGTACAACAGACATTATACGTAACGGACAGACGGATATATGAATGTAGAATTTGATACTGATCAAGAATATATACGTTTTGTGGGATCTCTGAAGCTTCCTATATCAATCTCAAAGCTTCCTATTCAATATCTTTTAGGATGATAGGAGAGGTAATAGCATAATAATATTGGAGTAGGTTGTTAGGCGTATTTTTAAATGTTAGGAAAAACATTATTTTTGAAAATGGTAAATATGGATCAATTGGAGCCATTCTCTCGAGGCCTGTTATCTAGTAAAGCATTGATCGGATTTTGAAAATTGTTTGTAATTGTCTGGCATTTCTGAATGAAAAAGTTCGGCTTTTGACCAAAGAAACACACTATTTTGCTGGCAAGCAATTCGGGCCTTGCTTCACTAGAAACCGACTTTTTAAAAGTACTATAAATAGTTTGATTAAGTGGAATGGAAATTGTTTAAGTTACACTATGCGGATCGATTTGAAAACAATTCAAAATATTGAAATGCATTGTAGAAACGTGTCTTCACTTCAGTACATTTTTTATTGACTTTTGCCCTCAGTCTGCAATCGCAGAACCGTAAAAATGCCCCTCCACGTTCAAATATTTGCCCTCATGCTTTTCTTTCGAAGCTTATATACCAGAACCTGCCGATTTTGTTACATCTGCCGAAGATGTACTCCCAGCAGGGATTTATTCGACACAAGTGTACTTTTCGCAACACTTAAGGTAGAGCTCAACATTTCAAGGAAAACATTTCCACAATGCATTTGTTCTCCACACATTCTCAAAGCTTCAAAGTACTTACTAAGTCTATGAGCAAATGTCGTTGTCTGAAAAAATTTGCAGTGATTTAATCTCTTAATATAAATTGCAAATCAGTTCTGTTTTTTTTTGTATTTATAGGTGACCAGAAAGCCAATTAATTTACCTGAAGAAGTGCTAATCGGGTATCTAATGTCACAAAACAATACTCATATCGATGGTTTGCCAAGATTTGGATTCCAGGTGTTGATGGTATTAAAAGATATTCTGGGTAGCAAGTATATACTGTGATAGGCTTTAACGACCAATAGTCATTTTATTTCCAAGTTTTCATTTTCCAGCTTTTCTTATCAATTTAAAGAAACGTGGAGCGTAACGGAAACTACTGGCGGTTGTATAGGTGCGGTAGGCTATGAGCATAGTGCAGACTTGCTTTCAACGCCATTCCTTTTCACGGAGAAACGTTCACTTTATTCGCGGCCTATTCTAAGGAACGGCCACTTTCGATCGATATGCATATTCCGTACACCAAGGAAAGCGGACTTGAAAACCGGAGTCTTCATGGAACCGTTTAGCGTAGCTGTATGGATTTTATTTGCTATCATCTTAGGTTTAATTGGCGTGCTTTTACGGTTTATATTTTTGGTGGAGCACAATAAGATGAAAATTTCTTTAACATATGTGCCTTCATTATTAACTACGTGCCTTATGTCATTTAGTACAGCTTGCGTGCAGAGCAGTCAATTGATTCCCAGTTCGTTTGGTGGCCGCTTAACGTTTATTTGCTTATCCTTGCTGACGTTTATCATGTATAACTATTACACTTCAATAGTCGTTTCAACGCTACTGGGTGCGCCGGTTAAATCGGACATTAAAACTATTGGCCAATTGGCTGATAGTAACTTGGAAGTGGCCATGGAACCGTTACCTTATAATGCGGCCTATTTAAATGTGATTTATTTCGCTGAAATATTATTATTATAAACATCCGTCTAATCGATTTTGTTTCTCATGCGGAATAGTTTTCAAAATTACCGGAAATTAAACGTTTCGTTAAACGGAAAATCGAGTCTAAGTCCAATCCAGGTAGTGTTTGGATACCAGCCGAGGAGGGTATTTTACGTGTTAGAGATGAGCCGGGTTTTGTATATATTTTTGAGGCTTTCTCGTTCGGTTTGGTGGAACGTTATTACGACGCTCACGAAATATGCGATTTGAATGAAGTTTTATTTCGACCTCCGGCCGACCTGCACACGCATGTCAACCGAAATTCGACGTTCATTGAAATTCTACGTTGGCGGTGAGTTTGCTCTTTAAGGAATTCAAATGATTCGCATACACATACATATATAAAATTTAATGTTTAAACTATTTTATGTTGATCTGTAGACTTGTGCGCATTTTTGAAACTGGCATCTATAGTAAGTTTCATCGTCATTGGATTAATTCTCGTTTAAATTGCTATTTGGGTAACAATGCTCTCGTACAAGTCGGTCTCGAATACACTGCTCCGTTATTCGCTATGCTATTTTGTTCATACATATTAGTTTTAATTGTTATTCTCTTGGAGATATTATGGAAACATTTCGAGAGGCGTGCAACTTAAAGGAATGCATTTTATTCGAATTTGCCGCGAAGAATTCTTTTCAACTTTAGACTTATCTTAAACTACTCTGGGCATACAATTTTAACTTTGTTACCTACGAAGACTACATACAATTTGTATAAATATATATATCATATCTATATGCTTAACACTAAAAAAACTTTTATCGCCATCAACCACATTTCCACTTTACAACTATTTGCATACATTTCGGAATAAAATGTAAAACACACACAAAGGCGCTTGTGTTCGGTAGAAGTGAAAAAAGAACAACTGGACATCAAATAAATGTAAAACCACAGTTTTTTTCCGTAACAAGATAAGAGCCAAAGGTGTTATTTGCAATTAGAACGTGTTCAAATTGTTCAACGTTGCTAAAGCTGCAAAAAAAAAACAAAAATAAATAAATAAAATAAATAAATAAATTTATAATTGCCTTGCGGCGAATCTTTGGTACCCTCACATCTTAATGCAAAGTGCACTGACTGCAAAATATTTTATTAATTACAATTACATTAGTTGGTCGAATGGTCGAACTTTTTTATATCAGCTTTTTAGAACGGTCGAAGAAGAGCGTACATGCCTCAACGGCCTTGCCTTGATGGGTCGTAAGCTAAATTGTTCTGCCTAATCTGTTATATCTACTCTTGTATTGACATATTAAGCTCACAGAGATAAGTTCTTAATGGCACCACCACAAACTGCGTTATCTACCTTATAATGCGGCGGCTAGTATTACTCATATGAATCATTTAATATACATAAAATTTTAAAGTGTGTGAAAAGTGAAAACCATATCGCTTCGATGTATAAAGAAATTTTTATTCAAATGATGGGATTCTAGTATCTTCACCAAGGTGTTTTACATTTTTATTGCCGTGTTAATAACAAATAATATCTTATGGTATCTTATTGACTTAATTGTTAAAAGAGGCTTAATCGTAAAGGCCATATGGTGGATAAACTTACCACTTGTCACTTGCAACACAAAAGAAAAGCGAGAAATTGTATTCAATGTATGTTCAGTGTGTATTCTACAACATCACTGGCTTGTGTTGAAATTAAAAGTGAAAATGAAAAGTTTTCCCTACACTAAGTGGTCATTAAACAACTCGCCTATGTTAATATATGTCAATGTACAAATTTTAATTCGATTAATATACCTTAATTTATTATACACGATATTTCCATGTCTCAATATACTATATATTTTACATCAATTTTTTTTCTTTTTTTTTTTGGTTAGATTTTCATGGTACGGAGATCATGTCGTATACAAACCAAATTCGCGAAGGACATTGAAGGATTCGCAAAGATATTTTACTTTCGATTTTTTTATAAAGCTGCTGAGTTGTTCTAAATTCTAGGTTAGGTTATTATTCCCAGTTGCTTTTGGTTTAATTTTTTAAACCCATCACCAAAGGATGCAGGGTATGTCTACTTTGTCAAAACATCTGCAACGCTTAGAAGGAAGCATCAGCGACTCCACAAAGTGTATGCATTCTTGATCAGCATGAACTTCTAAATCAATTTCTCCGTCTGTCCGTCTGTCCGTTGGTGTAAAATGTGTTGTAAGCATTCTCCTGGCCGCAAATATCAAGATATCGCCTGAAAAGCTGTAAAAGAATTTGGAAGGGATCTAAACTTTTCAAAGAGCACGCAAACCCAAAACCCACGCGCCCATTTCCGCGCCAACTCCATGTTATAAAGTATGGAAATTTTTGTTTTTCAACTTTGTCCTCATTTTTAGGATAACGGTGATGGATATTAAAGATTTGGTGACAATCAAATATAATTTCCTTAGTTGTTGATCTTAATATGGGTTTGAGATATTACAAAATTGGTTTTCGAAAGAAATACGCAATCGTATTTAATTAAGTCCACGCTCTCGCCCGATTCCAAAAACAAAAAAATTCAAATAAGAAAGTCATATTCGGTCGTGGTCGAATTTTTTATACCCATCATCGTTATCCTAAAACAGATAAAAATAAGTAACACAGCCAAATTTTCATGCTCTGTAATATGGAGTCGGATGATTTTTTCGATTTTTCAAAATAAAAGCTTTTCTCGCATAGGCATGTTTTTTGAAGAGCTCAGAACGCTTCCAAATTGTTTTGCGAGTTTGAAGGCGATATCTTCATTTTCGTTAACAGGAAAATGCCAAACAGTTAGGCAGACGGACGGACGAACGGATGAAAAGGCTCAGGTGCATTCCAAATTTGAAACTAGCCAAGAATTTATGTACCTAACGGGGTCTTTGTGTCTGCATGTTATAAAGGTATTGAGGAAAAGGCAAAATTTTGATTCACTATAATATCAGATAGGAGTCAATTTTTTTAATTTTTGTGCAGGTATAGAGAATATGCGTTCAAAGCTTTGTACATTTACCTGTTATAGCTCAAGAGTAATGACTAAGAAAACAATTTTTTATTCTTTTTGAAATACAGAGATGTTCTCACTTTACGTGGTACGGTAGCCCCGTCTTTCGTGCAAGAACTTTCAATGCTTTAGCCAAATTTGAAATCGATAGCTTTATCTTTGCGGCCAGCAGAATGTTTACAACAGGCGGACAGATGGACATGCGGTTTTAGAATTTGATGCTGATCAAGAATATACATATGCTTTGTCGAGTGTCTGATGCTACCTTCTGGGCATTGCAAACGTATTGACAAAACGAATATACCGATGATGGGTGCAATAAAGTATTATTTGAATATCTTTAGGCAGAAACTGGAAGCTTTTGATTTCCTATCATATAAATCGCGGCGGGTTAAAACGACTCTGCAATTAGAAGACATCTCGCTTAAAGGTTTTTTTTTTCAATTGGGACAAGTAATTTTTACGACTTTTTTTTGCAACAGGTCATGGTAAACAAACCAGTTTACCACCTTTGGACTAGGAGTGATTAATCACTCTTTATATCTGTTATATCTATCGATCTGACAATGGTGTGAAAAAGTGCTGATGTAAAAAATAAATTAACACGGATTTGATTTGTCGTGTACGGGTGCAAATGATGGAAGTCCAGTTTCTAGGTTTTTTGTTTTTTGAGTTAATAATTATTAATTTTTAATCGCGTATCTTAAAGTCTTTTTGCAAATACTTCTGGCAAAAATTGAAAAACTCTTTGGTAACATCATTCCCAACGTAAAATGCGAATGTCGCGGTTAGCAGTATTGCGGCTATCGATTATTCAAATAAGTTATTTGCCAATATATTGTTCACTAACATGTGCTTCGTCTGCCAAACACACACAAATATCTATAAGAAGTGCAAGAATTCAATAAAATCTAATAAAATGTGTTTGCGCAACTTTTGTGAGCGAATTATGAAATTTGGCCGCCTAAGAGATATTCTGCGGTGGCGAGCACTGCATATGCATTCAAATGCAATGTGCAGCCGCAAACATTTCCTCAATGAGTTTTGCTCTATGGGACCGAACTTTTTCATGTCCTTTGATATAACTCCTCTCCTTCGAATGACCATCTTATGTCGAGTTCGGGTCTTATGGGACTTAGAAAGTCTGACCGGAGACTTTTATAAATTTCTTCTATATTTTTTTCCTATATTCCGATACCAAGGGCGTCAGGAGCCGCCAAAACATTCCTCTAGCTTTGGCCTGACAACGGGAACGACCCATAGCGGGAGTTTCGTGGTGGCTGTGGTTAGCCCAAAATCGCGGGAAGAGCTTTTGCTTGGTGTGGAATTGCATCGCAACCGGATGCCTTACCCACAGAAATCCAGAGGGTTTAGATAGTGCCTCGCTCTCACCAGAGGAGGGATACGTCCATAACGTATACCGTTTGATACTCAAGGATTTAATCGTCCTCATGGCAACGTGTGCGCCAACTTCGGCACCGTATGTTGAGGGGTTTATTTACCTCGGGGTTATTCGAGTATTTCACGCTCCGTGTGCCATCGGGCAGCGTGGGGTTAAACCTTCACGGTAGTAGTTGTCCTTTGATATAATGTTACATTAGATGTGGAGGAACTATGTTTTTAACAAACGATGCGGCAGGACTTTTCTCGCTAGATGCCGTTGTTCAACTCAGATGAGAGCGATAAACGCTCATTCCTAACTAATTGCAGCTTGTCACGTGCTTTAAGCTAAGTAATACATCCTTCCTCAGCATCTCAGGGATTTTTTGGGACCAAGTCTATTGGTATTTAATTATGTTAAAGTGGTTGAATCTAAGCGGGTCCGGAAAGTTTGATTTAAACCTTTCGGAAGAATATCGCCTAGGCCCGTTAATTCGCAACGCTAACGTTTGGGAAACGAGCAACTCACCAAATGCTGTACTCTTAAGATAATGTAGGAAAATTCTGCCACATACACGTGGAAATAGTAATGTGCTCTGGCGTTCTAGCCAAAGAAAGTAACAAAGCGTCGAATAGTAGTAAATTCAATTTGTGTTGACAAAACAGATAAGTCATTATACAATTTTCAAAAAGATAATCAAAAATTTTCAACGAAACTTCCATTTCATTTAGAGCGAGAGAGCGAGAGAGAACGGGAGTACTATCGAAGTTTCAACTATATTTTCCGCACGTTAGTCAAAATTTAGAAAACTTCAATGACATTTTAAAAAACGATTCCTAATGACGATCATGAAAAACGAAAATATGAGGAAAGTCGTAGCGCTTTAAGGTTAATTTTCTTCCACCTCATATACATCTATCGTTGAAAGTGTCGTTGTTGTGCCACCTAGTAAGTTGTGCCCCTTTTCAAATTTATTCGAATTTTTTCGAATTGTTACTTATGCCTGTGTATCCTATCTACGGGGAGGTTAGTTATTTGGAATTGAATTTTGTGAATACGTCGCTCATATGGACAGATCATAAGATGATTTTCTTCTTATTGAAATCAATCTGCGGACGCTTAAGACATTTAGGAAGAAGAAGAACGATACAGAACCATACTCTTTAATCTAGAAAAACTCGCAGCGGACTCGGAATATTCTTTTACGTCTTTTATTTTCCTCCTTTCAAAATTAAACTTTTTTGTTGAAATTGATTTAAAATTTGTTGTATATTTGTTTTTTGTTATTTCATCGTTTCTATGTAAAATTTTCATTATATATCACACAATTTTTGAGGAAGACAACATTGAGAACACACAAAATTTAAGAAAGCTCGTCAGCGAAGGGATGATGCGGATGATTTTGGGCACTAGCAATGATTGGAAACATATTATTTACTTAAAATAACAGTAACGACTCATATTACTTACTCCACCATTATCATGTATCGTCCATGAAAACAAAGTTCATTCAAGGCTTGTATATCCTCGGCCTTCAAAGTAAAATCCCACAAAGAGAAATTCTCGCGCATATGATCCTTACTCGCAGATCTTGGTATAACCACATTACCTCTATCGATCTGATAGCGTATTAATACTTGAGCAGGACTTTTTTTATATTTATCTGATATTTCTAAAACTTTCGGATTTTGTAAAATTGGATATTTCCCGGGCTTCTTATAGGGGGAAGTGGGTGAACCGAGAGGGCTGTAAGCAGTTACTACCATATTATGGGATCGGCAGAATTCCATTAGATTTGTTTGGTTCAAATAAGGATGACATTCGATTTGTAAATTTGAAGGCGGTATGCGGGCTACTTTCAGTATACGTTCGATTTGTTCCATGTTAAAATTAGACAAGCCTATTGTACGGCATAAGCCCTCATCTACTAGCGGTTCCATTGCTTTCCAAGTGTCTACGTAATCGACCGGGGAGGCAATGAATCGATTGTTTTCATCTTTGGGATACAATTCATCGCCTTCTTTATAGGCCATCGGCCAGTGAATTAAATAGTTGTCCAGGTACTCAATACACAAATTTTTGAGGGTCGTCTCACACGCTTTCCGCACTAAAGATGGTTCATGAAAAGTATTCCACAATTTGCTTGTGACAAATATATCCTCCCTGTCATGAAAATTCACCTCATTCCGTTATAATTAAATAATCAGATATGAGTTACGAGAGATGCGTTATACAAACCTTTTGATGACGTCTTTCTGTAGCAAATCCTTGAATGCTTTTCCGATTTCGGGTTCGTTCCGGTAAATATGAGCGCAATCAAAATGTCGGTAACCGACATCGATGGCATCATAAATCACATCTGTAGGATTGCGATTTAACTGAGAACCAAAGAAAGAAAAAAATGAATTGCAAGAGCAAGAATAAATTTATGTTCACATTGACCCTGAGTGGCGGCGAAATGAACATAAACTATGCGTTTCAATGTAATTTGGGTCAAGTTTTTTATGACACAATCCAACTTACTCTCCAAGTACCCAAGCCTATCATAGGCATTGAAAATGCGTTACTTAATAGTATCGTAGGAACGGTTTTCACATTTTTCAACAACGTATTCTCTGTGCTCATGATCCAAATAATTGCTTTATAACAAATAATTTAATATTGAATTTTTATTTACTTTATTTTACAATGAACTATAATTACACGAAACGTTCTCTCAACAATTCGTAAAAATGCCTTCTGAGCTTTTCAAAAGTTTTTTAAATGTCAACCAATGAATATTTTTTATGAAAACAAATAAAAGAAGCTTTCAAAAATTGAATTCAATGACAAAATTTTCAAATTTCATTACGGATTTCGAATTATTTTGTATTTTTTTCAATTATCGGAACAGAAGTGAATAATAAATTGAAAGGCACTGGAAGACCATTTCACAACTTTCTAAAATAATCAATATCTCATTTGGATTAGTACTTCGGACCCGATCGCAGCAGTTATTAAATACTCACATTATTTATATAGCAACTTTTCATATATGTTACGTAAGGAAACGCCAAAACGTTATTGATTCAAAACTTGTCAATTCCTACATTCGGAATGCATGCAACTAATAACTGAAAGTGTTTCAATGGGACATTAACCTGTGATTACCTGGCCAGTAATTCTGAAAACAATAGAAACAATGTAAAAAAAAAACTTCCATTGAGCCCTTAACAACATATATTCGAAATCACTATATGGGTTAGAGAAAAGATATTCGACGCTTAATTCGGTGACGCACAGATAATACATTTCTAGTTTTCCGTTGTTCGTAGCTCATGGACGTGACTACGAAAAAATAGTTGTGAACAATGGCAATGAGTTGCCTATTTCAGGGTTAGGAACATGGGGGTCACCAACGATTATGCAGTAATCGAAAATATCGAAGTGGATGAAGTCAGCGACAAAGGCCGGGTATGTATTCACACGTTTAAATTAAAAATGCTTTAATTATATTTAGGTGTCCAATTAGACGAAACGTAGTGAAATGGATGCAGTTGTTGTTACTACCACTGATATGGTCGTCGGACATTTCGATTCAGGAAATTAGAACCGGGCTCAAAAAAAAAATCCAAGAGGAACAATTCGAAAGGTTTGAATACACAATTTTGTCTCAAAGTTTCTATCCATTAGGGACAAGCTTCTCATTGTATCTAAATTGTAGCACAAAAAGTCTGAAAAATAAAACTTTGGTCATTTAGAGATATATCTTATGGTGATCGCTTTTCAATCAAAAAAGAACGGGTTTCTTTTTCGGATGTCTACTGCGTGTACACATGGCAAGCAATGAAGGGTTTAGGGTCTCTGTAGAAATATCCGTATTTTCAATTTCAATATATTGAAAATATCAAATTCAATTGTGTCATGGCGCTATACCTAATTTGCAGTAATTTGTAAAAATATGCAAAGCTATTTTAAATATTTTCGAATTTGAATTTAGTACCGAGGATTTGCAAAATATGATTGATTAAAAGTTTATGGTATGCGTCTTTTTAATTTGCTGGGTAAGGGAGAAGAGAAATTATCGTTAATATATATCAAAGATCGTTGTTTCTTTAAATTTAGAAAACGCGGCCATCGACGTGATCCATATGAAAGAGGATAAGTTTTTCTCTTTTAATCTCTCATTCATTAAACTCATAGATTACTTTACTTTTAGCGTATCTCTTTTATTTTACATGTATATGGCATACATTTCGACTCTTAAATAGAAAATAATTAATTCTTATTATTATTTAATAACCCAAATTTTTAAATCTCTTAATCATACTTTTATACAAACACTTTTGCACAAAAACTAGAAAGGCTCTTGATATGGTCATAACAAAGAAAAAAAAAAATTTATTTAAATAAATGAAATAAAATAATGTAAAAATTTTTGAAAGCTTAAGATTCATTTCATATTTATTAAATGAATAATAGTTAAAATTATTTCCCAACTCTGTTCACTTCTGAGCGTCTACCTAAGGGACTGCAGCTTATAATAACAACTTTATTTTTCCGATAATAGTCGATCATTTTACATTGCGACGAGTATGGATGGGATTCTATTTGATGTGTAACAGAACATACATTGCGAATGTTTAAAATTCGTTCAATTGGTATCTTATTGAAATTTGAAAAATCCATTTTCTACAGTTTTCCAAGTGTCTGCATAGTCAACATCTCAATATTTGATTTTACATTATGCATGTCCTGGTAGTAAAGCATCGCCTTTATATTAGGCCATTGACTAATGTATCAAATACGAATCTAAATAATCCAATTTGAAGTCGTTTAGGTACGTACATATCGTTTCCTCAAGCAAATACGTCCAATGAAATGTATTCCACAGTTTACTAGTTACACACAATTCTTCTCTGTAAGTGCACACATGATCGCAAATAATAGCTTTAGTAGATGTTCCATTCGGTTTTTAGTGCTTTAGGCATACAAACCTTTTGACCATTTTATTGTCTAATACATTCTCTATCCCACTGGCAATGTCGGGCTCATTTTGATAGATGCAACCATAGTCAATTCCTGCAACCGGCTGTTATCATATTAATCATTGCTTTGGTGCCTTGATATTCTAAAAAATTTTTTTTTTTTAAATATAATATATGGATCGATTTAGAAGACATTTGTTACTTACCCCTCAAGTACCTAATCCCAGGTATGGTATTTCCCTACCATTATTCAATTCGACAGTTCTTGCTTGCCCAGCACGATGAGATCCGTACATAGGGACCACACTGTAACATATAAGGTAAATAAATTATAAAAAAACAACGCGTTACTAAGTTTGCTTGTCTATTATTTTTTAATTAATCTGTTTAAAATTGCGTTTAATAGATTCTGACGCTTCCAAAAAAATTTAGGGGCTGTTGCGAGCGGACGTTCCGCGTGCTGATTATTTTAAGAGTTTCATTGCTTCATTTGCAGCGAGAAATGTGGTCCTAGAAAAGATTTCTACATCAAATATTTTAAAAGTAATTCAATTTTGAAAAACTGGTAAGGTTTTTTTTTTTGGTACATAAAGGAGAAATGGATCACGCCTGTAAATGATGCGATCTCTATATCCAGTAACGTTATGAGTTTTTAATCTAAAATCTTCTTAAGAGCTTCAGGTTAATAATCACAATAAGGTTGATAACAGAAGAAAAATGTGATGCAGATCACGTGATGATTTTATGATGATACAATAGTTTATTGATGATACAATGATATTAATCTCTCTCGATTAGTTAATATTCAAGTTGTATTAGTTCACTCAGTACCGTCCATTCTGGAGCTTAGTCCAGAAGATTGATATCAAGCTATGGCTGTGTAGGTATTATTGATTTCTTATTTAATTTTATAAAATTTTTTTTTGAAAATACTGTTACGCAAGGCAAAAAGGTTAATTACAATTATGATAGCTTAAAAGGAGAAGTCGTCAGTTATAATAAAAGCAGTTAGCTGCTTAAAATAGGTTTTACTGCGAGCACGAAAGATTTCATTGAAATATTATAATAGATACCGAAAATTACTAATGAGTATCTGCTGAATTTACTGCTCATAAAAATAAAATGCTCAGCTATTATTTTCAGGCGGGCAGCTTTTAGTGTTCGTACTCGCGAAAAATAATGAAAAAAATCAGATAACGTATCAGAAATTGTTGATGATTAAGTCAAAAGTTATCTAAGCGGTTAGATAGGTAAAACGTAAAACAAAGCCTCTCAACAATCACATAATTTTGTCTGTATTTTTCTGCCTAATTTTTCTGTTATAAATATAATAAATCAATTGAATTCTTTTTTTTAAGCTTCATAAATGCTCAATTTATTTCCAGATCAAAGATATATGGTTTTTATTCTTGCATACAAAATATTTTGCAGAGATTTCGTGTGTTTTTTCTTTTATTTAATTGTGTTGTTATTGAAGCAAATCTCGAGAAAAAATTTTTGATTTTCTTCTAATTATTTAATTTGTTTTTTTTTTTTTTTTGGAAGAAAGAAAATTCTTATATATTCTGTAAACGACCTCCCACGGTTATTGATTGATAGTTGCATTTATAAGAGAAAACAGCTGTAAATCGAAAATAAAATAAATGCCAAGCAAAAATGCTTACTTGCGAACAGCTGAAGCCAAAAAAAATTTTTAAATTTGTAAAAGATAAGTAAACTGTAAATCTAAACGCACAATTTATATTAAAAATTGATCACGTTACTGGATATATAGGTCTTATTGTTAACAAACCTAATGCATTCCCCTAAACAAAAAATAAGAAGAAAAAAAGGAATAAGTACATTTGTTCTTTGTTTTTGGTTTTTACTCCAATTGTTTAATTAACACTCTTAATTCTTCAAAGCTTATAAGCAGTTGTGTATAATCAACCATTTCATATGTCGTCGTATATTGTCGCTATCATTGAAGCAATTCCAAACGTCTTTTAAGTGGACCGTTTTATTAGAGTGCCTCCACACCTGAGTGTGAGTCCTGGCTTGATCCCAAACATGTAAAATCAACTTCTGTTAATTTCATTTTATGGTGGTAAACCTTATGAATAATTTATTTATATTAACAGAAAGTAAAAAAACGTGCACGAATATGGCGATTAACTTACCAATACTACATTCAAGCCAGGTTTCCCTTCTCGGTTGATGGAAAGCGATTCATCTTGTGCGAGCTTTGGAAAATAAATGTCAGTCTCATCAACCCACCCAACCATTTAACAAATATTAGGATTATTTACATTGTAAATTATTGTACAACAAAATGTAAAACTACTTACTATCTTGTACGCCATTTCTCTCATAAAATCAAATTTTTATATCGGCATTAATGCACTACCGGATACAACTGTGGAAAATTTTAGCTTTCACTTTTTATGCATTTTAAAATAAAACGGCCAAAAGCGTATCCAGCGATACGTTTACGGAGTAGTTATTACCGGCCAGACATTGGTACTCTCCAGAACGCAACCACGCCAAGTTATAGCTAAATGGACCACCAGCGAAAGACGCGCCTGAAACTCTCTACTTATGCAGAAATTTACATGCAGCAATATAAATAAATAGATATATTCATAAAAAATATATTAAAAAAAACCTACACCTAAGGTTATTGGAATGCCGAAGAGACACTCTCCGTCTCATAGCAATTCTCTCTCACGATTTTCAACACCTTTCGTCAAATGGTATAATATGGTATGCCGAAGCAACCTGCTCCATATTATTATATCGATTAACACAACATGATTGGTCAAAACTTTTCTAATTTGTCTTGGCTTTGTGTTGTAATTGTTGTTTTGATTCAGCTATTTGCAAGTAAAACAAATTTGTTTAGAATTAATTATTTTTCTATTTACAACTGTTTTTTTGTTATAAACGCAACTCTAAACAGTCAACACTAACTCAGAATAACCAATTCTAACCTCAAATCTGAGCTGTTTAACTTTAAGGTAATTTGAGACATACAATAGTTTAACAACTATTGTGTATACGTAAAGACAAAAAAACGATAGTCATTAAACTGAACTGAATTTTATCACATACGTAAAGCTAAACCAGCTGTAAAACGAAAACGTCAGCTAACTTTCAGCCACGTGATTAGTCTTTATCTGGTTCGCACAAATGGCTGAATATATTTTTATTCCCGAATTTATAGTATTCGTCCCGAAGTATAGTGGCGTGAGACGTAAAAGTTGCAATTTGATTTAATTTTATGAGCGACATTAAACACATGATTTTGCGGTGATCTTAAAGGAGTTATATAATTAATACCTTGGGGATAAGCTCGTATCTGAAAGTTGGATAGCACTCACTTTTTTTTTACAACCATCGGTTTTTCGGGGATTACATTAGCCTAATCTCTCATACTTTTCAAATGGCGCGAAAGCAAAAAAGCTCACGTTTTGCGTTAGTATTGGTTGCTTAGAGATACATTTATAAGAGAAAACAGTTATAGATTGATAACAAAATTGTTTTCCGCGCTAACTGGTGAACTAGAACAAAAGATTAAGAAAAAGAAAAACGAATTTTAAACTGCGTTAACAAACAAAACCAAAAGAAAACCGAGAATTAATAACTAAAAAGGTTTAAGTTAATCACAGAAACAAAAATTGCAAAAAAAGAAAATTTTTTACTTTAAGATTTTTGAGTGGACATACAAGCCATATTTTTTATTGACTTAGTCTCCTATTGACATTCATCTCCAAACACCAAATGAACAAAAAGATTGAATCTGTGAAAGATAAGTAACATATTGTTACATTTTAATAAATAATCGTTTTGTGTTAATCAATATATAAATATTAGGCAGAATGCTTCGACGCATCATTTTATACCATTTGATTGTAGAGGATTGAACTTTGCGAAAGAGAATCGTTATGAGACGGAAAGGACAGATGCTTCCAATTCCCTTACCCTACATAAAGATGTGTACACTTTCTGAATATATTTGTGATACATATATGGATTTATATGTAATATATATATATATTTTTTTTGATCAAATTCGGGCAAAAAAATAAAAGATTGAACTAAGTTCCTTGTTATCATCCTCGAAATCGTTTGGGGTCTAGGGAAAGAAGAAATCGCAGTTTCGTTTTGCTCCCTTTACAATTGTTGGACGATCTCGGACGGAAAATGTCGTCTATTATGGATTTGCTTCTCTAGCAAATCATGTGTGTTAAATGCTACTTTTCTTATTTGAACTTTATTTTGTTAACTGCACCTAATAAAAAGAAAACAAGTGTTGAACGTTTTAAACAATAAATCATAAATACGTGTACTTTCTTGCTTCTTAGGTATACTAGCAATACCCTTTTCAGACGGTATATCGAGTACACTGGAATACTATAAAGACATATTTTAAAAACATACAAAAAATTGTATATTAAAAGCTTACTAATAACGAGAATTATACCAACAATTTGATATATATCAATGTCTTTTTATTATGTTTGTTCACCGACTATTTCTCCCATTATTACCTAAACTAAAAACAATAGCATATAAGTTAACAATTCTTAGTAACCTACAATGTAAAAAACTATTTAAACCAAAAGAAGACTAGCACTAAACATTGTCATCAAACTTCCATTTAAAGCGTTTTCTGTCCATTAGATCAAGTCTTCGTTTTAATCGTAACTATCATTGCATTCAGTATTTTCAGTTTGGAAATTTTTAAATATGGCTATCGGAACATAAATAATCAACGAATATAGTTCCCTAGAAGAATCGCTGCCATCATTGCGACGTTGTGTTCTGTCCATTACATCAAGTCTTCGTTTTAATCGTAACTATCATTGGATTCAGTATTTTCAGTTTGGAAATTTTTAAATATGGCTATCGGAACATAAATAATCAACGAATATAGTTCGCGACGTCGCACTAAACGCAGGCGAACGCGCAAATGTGTAGATCTACTGTTTTAACAATTACTACGATTGTTAGTTTCGTCAATTTAAAAAATGCACAAGAAACTATTTTACTTGCACACACTTATTTTGTAGTTATTAATTTCTGCCTTAAGTAGTTTATTCCATTTTATCTAAATTTCACCTTTTGTCCCTTTTACAAAAACAATGTAAAATGTATGAATAATGTCCGCGCTAAATATTCGTCTACCACATCACTAATAGTTGGTTCAGAGAAGAGAACTAGCTGTTATTTTTCGTATTTTGACAGCTACAATTAAATATAAATGAGAATTTGCCTCTTTTCTGCTTCTTCATTTGCACGCGAGTGACAGCAACGAAATAGATACGAAAGCCTTACGCAATTGCGATCTAAACGTTTATCAATTATCGGTTTGTCCACGAGCGAAAGTTAACTTTCAAATACGCGATTGCCCAGTTTATTGTAACAGATTTCTGTCATACTCTTGGCAGCGTTTATTCGGGTATGGCCATCATCATCTTTGTATAATCTTGTTAAAAAAGAGAGGAAGGAATAGGCATAGAATGAACTCGAATTTCTTAAATGAATATAATTGTAAACATTGTCTAGATTATGTATACATATGTTGCTCTGAGAGTAATTTATTTCATTTCTTTGAATTATTAGTTCGCTTGGCATTTCGATATTGTATTTTTTGTATGTTTTGTGTTATTCTAGGAGGAGTTTTTTTGAGACTTGGCAATATTGACTTACTAGGCATTTCGTTATCGTAAAATTTTTTTTTACTCGTTTGAGAGAGAGAGAGAGGCAGAGAGAGAATCACTAATTGAATATATATCTAAACGTTTTAGATTTTTTCTCTTATTCTCTAAGCTGATAATTTAAATTCTTAGAAGAATTTTTAAGGCAAAAGCAATTTCTTATCGTGGCGATTGAAGTAAAACCATATACGTGTATATAAATAAAGGCTGAGCGTTGTATTAACAAAGGCGAAACAACGTTAAGATAACCCGCATTAATTTTGACGACCACCGAAGATGGCCTTTGTAAAATCTGTAAAATTGAACAGTGGATATGAAATGCCTATTTTGGGTCTAGGCACATGGGGGGTAAGTAAAGTATATATTTCTTCAGTTTTTGTCTATCATTTTACTATGATATACAAAAAAATGCTTAGTCATTCTAAAGATATTTATTGCGAAATTGCATCACGCCCTTGCACAGGTGGAGTTTCAATACAGTGAATCACTAAACTTGTATATTTCTGCATCATGAGATTTTGAGTTAGTTTGACTATATTCTGTCGCAAATTATATTGAATATCTGTAAGCAAATAAGATTAAACAAATAAATAAAGTTGCTCGAAATTTGTAATTAAAGTCGCCATAGTCTATTCGTCCAAACAGTAAGCCTTGTTCCCCCCAATATTTCTTTTGGGAACGTCGGTACTACGGACTTCCAAAAAGGTGCGAGAAAACCACAAATTTCTGCCCGTTACGAATAAATAAGAAATGCAACTGTATAAAAAATGAAATATGTAAATAAGAAATAAAAGCATTTTTCGCAAGGCTTTAAAAAATTTGTAGGAAACGGCTCGTTTTAGCACAATCAGATGAAACCATTAGGCATAACCTGCAGGACATGAAATATGGCAAGTATTGGAAAAAAACAGAGAGGTATTCTCCTTCCTCCTTTACATTTAAAATCCCGCTTTCTAGTTTAAAGTAAAAATACAAATATACAGAATATCACAGGGGCTTGTTTAAGACCTCAGGCTCTCAGGTTTAATAACTAATTACTCTTAGCTTTTACTACTATTTAAATAGTCGTTACAACGTATCAGCCTATCGCTATTGGGGCTTTAGCATACTTAACAAACTACAACAAACAATGTAAGCGATAAGAATCGTGCCAATGCCTATTTGGAAATGTTTGTACTTATTTTAATGTGCCTATGATTGGCCGGAGTAATTCTTATTTGCTTAAGGATCAATTTTCTCTTATTATTCCATTTTCTTTCTTTACTTACAGAGCCCAAAAGGTGAAGTGGCTCAGGCGGTGAAAGATGCGATTGATATTGGTTATCGACATATTGATTGCGCTCATGTCTACGAAAACGAACATGAAGTAGGCGAAGGTATTGAAGCTAAAATTAAAGAAGGAGTAATAAAGCGGTCAGTGTTGATTAGAACGATGATGAATAATTTATTGTACATATAATAATAATATAAAAAATTGCATTCTTTTTCTCTTTTATTAGTGAGGATTTATTTGTCACTAGCAAATTGTGGAATACATTCCATCGTCCTGATTTAGTGCGTAGCGCTTGTGAGAAGAGTTTAAAAAACCTTAAATTGGCCTACATTGATATGTATTTGATCCACTGGCCTATGGGATTTAAAGAAGGTGCAGAGCTATTTCCAGCAGATGAAAACGGGAAGACTCTTTTTTCTGATGTCGATTATGTTGACACCTGGAAAGAAATGGAAAATCTGGTTAAGGCTGGTCTCGTTAAATCAATTGGTGTATCAAATTTTAATAAACGACAAATTGAACGTGTCCTGTCCGTTGCCGGTATATCCCCAGCCACTAACCAAGTGGAATGTCATCCGTATTTAACACAAAAAAAGCTTATGGCTTATTGCAAATCGAAAAATATAGTCATTACTGCTTACAGTCCATTGGGTTCCCCAAATCGTCCATGGGCCAAAGCTGGAGATCCCGTATTGATGGAAGATCCTAAAGTAAAAGAAACTATAATTTGTAAATAATTGCAAAATAATTTATTCGACATCCATATTTTTTAGATCTTAACCATTGCAGAGAAGTATGGTAAAACCGCAGCGCAAATTTTAATACGTTATCAAATCCAACGCGGCAACATTGTTATACCGAAATCGGTCAATAAAAATCGTATTGCTTCTAATTTTGATGTATTTAATTATGAGTTATCCGAGGCCGATATGCAGGCAATTGACGATTTCGATTGTAACGGGCGATTTGTGCCTTTACCCCAGTAAGTATTAATTAAGACCTCTTGATTAAGATTTCCCTAAATAATGAATTTATTTAATTTATCAGCGACGCGGGGTTTCGTTAACATTATGATAAATTTTATTTTTATATTTTTGATTTTTACAATGATGAATTTCGTGGGTACTTTTATAAAGTTGGTAAAAATATTTGCACCTTATATTTTGATACATTGTTACTTCTTGCTTATATTGCATCACAATTTGTCCATTATGTAATTTTGGATTTATTTGCACTTATGGTATGCCGAACTGTCTGCACATTTGTGGCGATTTTCATCATTTAATTGTTAAGGATTTTATACCCGCGTTATCACATGATTTCCTTTTCTAAGAGAAGTGGTTTATAATATAAACCGTGTTCTACCTGCGCAACGGGAACATGTTATTATGAGCTCCCCGTCAAAAAAAAAAGATTTCTTATAGTGATTTATATAGTATACATTACAAGTGAACTTTAGAAATGAGTGCAATGCACCGCTAAGGGAAATTGAGCTCATATCAATTGGAGAACGAAACCAATTACAAATTGATTTTATCAACAATGTGTTTGTTAGACACATTTAAAAGTTTCACAGAAATCCTTTACATCGACCGATTGATTATGTCCACCATCATTAAAAATAGTTTAAGTCAGGAACGTGCAATCGCTGCGTTAAATATTAATTTTTATATACAATTCTGGTCATTTCTTTCTTTTTCAATCTTCCTCTCAACATTAACTTTATTCATTTCATTTATTTCGTTTATCTCAGGTTAAAGCATTGAATGTTTTTTTTTTTTCTGTATAATTTCAGTCTTCATGGCCATCCCCATCATCCGTTTGAAAATGATGAATACTAAGTCAACTGACTAATTCAACCAACAGAACAATTTCTATACATATTTTATATTTTTATAGCTGCTTTGAAAGGAAATTCACTGTTTTTTTCCTTAATGGGCTTTTAATAAAGGAATTTTAACTAATCGAGCAAAAGTGCGTAAACCAACTTATGTAAATATAGTAGATTGAAAAATTCTTGGAGTAATTCAAAGAGAAATATTGCGTTATGTAGTGATTGATACTCGGTAATCAGACAATCGCTATTTAACATAATTAAGAACATAAGGACAATGGAAAGAGAGAGACTTGCTCGAATGAGTGGAATGGATCGGAAATCAAATCTTCTGCACAAAGATTATCGAGCTAAGGCCAGGGTATCTCATTGTAAATATAATTAATTGCAAGTGTTTATATAAAATGCATAAAAATTGGAAACTCTCGGAAGAGACGCGGCTTGAATGTGTGGAAAATTTAGTTTATAACTTATGAGAGTCGATCAACCAATTTGGCCCTTAGAAGATTTACAACAAAGAACGCAAACGCAGTGCAGTGCGGAAGTCATTTATAGGCATTTATTGCCGTAAATTGCTATCATAATGTGTTTATAGTCTGTCTTCTCCGCGTCACCTTCCTGAATTAATTTTAGTTGCGTTTGTTGAGACGTTTTTTCATCCTACATGATCGATCATCTTATTATCGCGAATGTTTAGATAGAGCATTGACACTCAAATCGCTTCATTCACAAGCTATCCACAAATGCCAAAGAATTATCTCGGATTATAGGATATAAAATTCTCATAAGGCCATTACAAAAATGATTTCCGTAAATGAAATTCAAGGCGGCTCAGCAGCATGATCTTAAGAGCAGCGAGGATCTGTAAACATGGATTCGTTTAATTTATTTAGAACAAAATTATTTTTGTTTTAGCTATAGGTGCGTCACCCTCTCTCTCTCTCTCTCTTTCTTTCGAATAGTTATCGTGCTTTTGAAAGATCTTTGCTATGTACTGAACGTGGCGATGAATATTTCACATTACATCTGGGACCTGTTTTCTTCCGCTATATTTGCGCTACATTTGTATTATTTCAATCAGTTCGACAACTACCGTTACAAATTCGCGTAGAATTTAAAGCAATTTTAAATGTAAAAATGAATTATTTTTAAAAAATAACTTTACATCGATGACAATAACAGATCGATTATATTCCACTTTAATAAATAATAAGCAAGGGCAATATACTTTTTATTAACGATCCATTGTTCTAAAATATCGGGAAATGTTTTTCATTTGTGATATATAAAATTTCATAACTATTAAGTAAAAAATTTTTGATGATACATTACTTTGAGAGGCTTGGCACGGATATGGAACGTTTATTCGAAATGTTCGGATTGGCTTTTTATGAGAAACATTTTCAAAGGTGCAGTCGAGAATTATTTTTTTCCCCATGTTTGTTTCAATAATTTTTAAATATTTACGTAATCTTTCTTCGAAATTTTCCGCTATATACAGGTGGAATTTTTGCCTGATTTAAAAACTTTTGAAATGTGAAGATTTTCGGTTTGCCTGAACACATAATTTTTGATAAACATCTTGCGAATAAGAGATTTTGAAAGCAAAATGCCAAAAAAAAAAAAGAATTTCAAAGTGACCTTTAATGCGATAGTGGATTTTTTCCAATGCCTTGTTTGTGACTTTGTTAATTCGCTGCTTGGAAAATACGAAAATGACGATCAAAAGGTCCACAAAGTGTCTTAGCTTTTAGTACTACTGCCTTTTGCAATTCTTAAAACCATAATATTTGAGGTAAAAATTTGTTATAAATATTCTTAGTGGAGTTTCAAATAGATCAAACTTGGAGTTGAGATTGATTTGGCAAAAGCAAAAAAAAAAAAAAAGAAAAAGAAATCTTAAAATGTTCTTTAATAGCGTGCCAAATATGACTGAAATTGATCTGAAACTTGTTAAGAACATTTACCAGACTCACCTAAAAATGTTGTCAGAAACCGATGAAAAAAATTATACCTTCAATGGTTGATACTCAGATACGTTCCAAAACAGATGTGTTGGATTATTTTGCGTGTTTATAAAAATTCCTTCAATTTCAACTGTTCATCCGATCATCCAAATATATGGATATAATTATTTTTATGCATTGCTTAATATACCCGTGTAGTACAAAGAATAGCATGCTGAAATAGAGGGAAGATTCGCTGACATGGCTAGTTTAGATAGACGGACGCATCCGCCAAAAAGAACAAATAATGATCAAAACTATCTGTCTTAGCGTTTAGATACTAATATATGCCCAATGAATTACTTAAATGCGGTGATAGGTCAACCGTTATGGTTATGGCCGACATATAAGAGTATATATTATTAAAAAAAAAAAACAAAAAAAACAAAAAAAAAAAGGCAGAAAAAATCCATTACATCATTTGATTTAGAGATTTATGCATCGACGTTCAGTAATTTCGCCTGAAAGCATTTTTGAGGCTTCCAGATCAAATGTTGTTTTGCATTTGCATTGCATAGAAAGCAGAGTCTTTTTCGGCAAATTAATTTCGCAAATTGATTTAAGCTTACTTCACTTTTCATTAAACGCAATTAAATTCAAGTTCAGACGTTGAATAATTTCAATTAAAAGCACTGATTTCGAATGGTGCTAGAAATTATTTTTACTTTGAAAACGTTTCAGTATTTAAGCACATCTATGCACCAACCGATCTCAGTTCTTTAAAGTTGAAGTTGCTTCAAAGTAAATCTTAAACGTACAAAAATTTGTTCACTTTTTTTTTTTTATTTATTTTTTTTTTTTTTGCAAAATTTATTTTGTTGCATTTTTATAACAATTTCCTTAATATCCTTCGGTTTGATGATATTTAATTTTTAAAAAATTGCCCGATTGCGCTCCGTATTTGCTGATTACTGCGTGATGGTAGTCGATGATTATGGTGCTGCTGTGACTGTGATGTCTTTCAATTACCTCAACAGAATGTCAACTGTTTGTGTTGAATTCGAAACCTGAGCTTAAATGTTGAAAACCTGTTACAGCTGAGAAAATTTTTACAAAAGATTCACATTTTATTTATTTATTTTTTGTTTTTTTTTTTTTCTCATATTATTATTATTATTATTATTATTATTATTATTTGCTTTTTCGTTTGTTTTATTAGCTTTCGTATGCGTTTTTTCTTTTAGTTATTGTTCCTCTTCAGGTTATGTTACATATTTTGTGTTTTGTACCGTTTTTGAATATTTGATCTTCGTTATTAACGACAGCTTCATAATCATCATGAATTTATAATGAAAATAGAGGGGAACAAATCATAAGATTTTGTCGCTGTAATCGAACTCATCTTATTTGTAGATTCTGTGATGTTACAAGTACGTCTAATTTTATTGCAATGGGCTACTCTGGAAGGCAAAGTCTCTACAAACGTTATTAGTCGTGATATATATATATATATTTTTTGGGTCAATATTTAGACACTTTATTTTACTTTAATTTCGCTTTTGTTACACACAGTACAAATGTATTAGCTAGAATGTATATACACACTGTAGTAAAAGAGAGAAACAATGAAAAGGATTAACAATTCTATGCTATACGCTTTTCAATAGAAGCAAAGCAATATGAAGGGAGATTAAGTTTCTGTATTCCCTATGAGGATCCTGAATGAAGGAAAGAGCCTGTGTATGGCTAGCATTTCTTCTATAAGAAATTAACACAATACGGGCACACTCAGCTCATACTTTTCAATTTAATTATCCTTTAAATTGTTTTATTCACGTTTCAAGTATGTCTGATGGAATTGTGTGCTGTTGCGCCATGGCCGACGATCCTTTGGCACTATGTTAATTATGATATGTAATTATTAATTTATTTATTGTAATTAAATTTACCAAGAATGGATTTAAAGGCTGCCAAAGAACTTAGATCATACACTCGCTTATATTGAAAACTCTATCGCACTTGAGATTTTTGCCCGCAACAATTGAGTTGTTAAACGCGATCCTTGCTTACTCAGCTACTCATCCTGGTCGTGGTATTTATAAGCAAGATATTGTTAGCACTCTTTGGGCATCTTCATTATAGACGGCTCGGGATGGCGCGTCCGAAACATTGTTACTATTAGATATATATTATTTTTATTATTATTATTATAAATTTAGTCAGAGAATAAATCCTAAGACTAAAGTCTTAAAGCACTAGCATCTAAGACTTTCGGCTCGGAAACTCTACCGCGCTTGGGATTTGAACCCACGATCATTGAGTTGCTAGTCACGACTCTTGCCTACTCGGCCATTCGGGCGGATCTATTAGATATATAATTAAGATTTCTGTGTTCAAATTGATTGCTTAATAATATGCATGTCTCAAGCTTTCAGTTCTTCCGAAATTTTGAGTATATACTCAGTGTACACATTGGCAATTGTACGGTATACAGTCCCAGTTGTTTACAAGCTGTCCGTGGCCGTGTATCATATAGTGTGAAGGGGTGCATCACGTTTATGGCGCTGCATGTTATTCTTTTTTAAACTGAGAAAAAGTTTAGTTCAGGATACGGAAATGATTAAATTGGCTCGTGGTGAAAACGCAGGCTGCTGTGAGATCAAAAGTGATTTGTGAATTTTAGTCTTGATGAACTCGATGAACATTTGCATACGTTCGACCGCTCCTATCGGCTAGATCGTCTCGAAACCGTCAAGTTCCTACCGCGGGGACATTCGACAAGCGGCAACAGACCATAGACGATAATGGTGTATATTTCGATTATCAAGCTTTGTGATAAAGTAAGTACACTTTAAATAAATTTAAATTTTGTCAAAAAATATCCGGTGTTTATTTATACACGTAATCGACCTGCCTTTCTTCGAGAAAACATTGGGAAAACAGGTAGGGACATTATGTACGTATGGCTAGATTTTTAAACACCTTCATATGCTAATCTTATCTTCTTCTTCTTTACTTGCGACTGTTAACTAAAATTCAGGTAGAAGAAAATGTATTTATGAAGAGGGGGGCGGCCATCATGAAGAAATGTTTACTGAATGCATAGTTTAAGTGTTCGTACGTTTGAAATTAAGTGAATTCGAA
>NW_023998415.1:7240044-7336097 GCF_014805625.2 Glossina fuscipes | reverse complement strand
AATGCATAGTTTAAGTGTTCGTACGTTTGAAATTAAGTGAATTCGAACGACATATAATTCACTCAGTGTTACTTAAAGTGGAATAAAATGTGAGATGCTTACTCCAGTTGTAGGGGATAAGAGAAGCATTTTTTGCGCAAGCGGGAAGAAAAGTATGGAATGTATTGAAAGTCGGGGATCTCAAACGGTAAATAGATGCAAGCAATCGCTCTGTTCACTTACAACATTTAAACATATTCCAATAATGCAAGAATAAATGAAGACGTTGTCGAACAAAGTTTACTGCGAAATGGTTACGGTTTAACGAGCTAAAGGTCTGCGCCGACTTACGCGTTTGATGTTTGGTCGTTCGGTAAAGACAAGCAAAGCACTCGTTCAGAAATATGTATTATTAAAAACAAGAATCCCAGCTTCTTCTTTCATGCAAACTTAGAAGTGGATGTGTACACCTATGCATGCACAATAGATAGATGGACGCACATTATTATTTGTGTCATGGGAGGTAATCTGAAACCCTTAAGAACTGTAATTCATAAAAAAAAAAAATAAAAAAAAAATAAATAAAAAATAAAAAAAAGAGAAACGTACGTAAACTATCACACTTTACTGCAGTTGCCATAAAAAGAAAGAAATGTGGAAAATCTAAACACATGTAATAGATATCGATGTATATATGAAAGTAAGTCTATACATATATGCATTGCCTATAAATGTGAATGCTTTTCATATGCTTTACCAGATACACAGTATCCGCTTAGTAATTATATGTATATTAATATGCACGAAGCATTGAAAAAGATTCACAGTAATCGTTATAAGATGACACTAAAGCCACAGTCTACAAATAAATGTACATTGCGTTGACTTTCATTTGTAAAGTTTTAAATGTTCACTTCGAGGTTTTACTTAAAGTGAAGGGCTTCCTCTTCTACTCAAGAGAAAACACAAAGTAAGGTTTTATTTTCAATCTACATAAAATATAAACATGTTGCTATAAGCGCACATATAAAATCTATTGTAATAATTTCGTTAGTACGATCTTTAATTACTACAATGAATCAGTCAAGTCAACACTATATTTCTTTAGACCGTAAATAAAACTTGAACACTTTTAAGAAAACAAAAAACAAAAAAAAATGATAAGGGATTAAATTCAGCTTGCAGTCACAGCTTCATATAAGAATCAGTTGTCATTCAAAACATATCACTAGGCGCTGTAATTGGGATTAAATAATGCCGTCTTTATCGTAAGACTTGAGATATTTTAGATTAGTTTTTATGAAATTTTGTCTTTTAAGCAAACTTTTGATATCATAACCTTGAGATCAACAAGTACGTAATAAGATTCTTTATACTTATTAAAGAGAACTTGCGTTGCCGCTTGTAGTGGATATGAGGAGAACATCTGAAACAAATGTTAATGCTGTATCTCTCGTACCCTATATAGACCTCCCAGTAAAAATTCAGTGTTGTATAGAATTGAAACATTTCAGTAAAAAAATAAATTAAACAAGTACCAAAAAATTATATTTAGTTGGGAGCGAATCTTGCACATCCACCACGTTAAACCTAAGAAAGACCATAAAAAAGGGGAAAACACGAAATGTTCATACCTTACAATATGCGGTGGGCGTGACTGATTTTTCCCATATTTGTTGAATATATACGGAAATTTTTTTTATTTGTATCTGGTATAAATTTTAGATATGAGCAAAAAACCAATTTTACCATTTGTGGTATAATGTACATTAAGCTTGTGCGGACTGATGTAATGCCTACAAGGACTTGGCTTAGAACCATCTTTTACTATACCGATCTAAGTTTGACTATGCGTTTGTCCCTTCGATATCTGTCCATGTATTCGAAATTTGATGAAATTTTGTCCATTAATATGTTTTGGGCCAAAAACGAACGCCTTTTGAAAATGATTCGGATCGAATCACTTTTTCGACAGCTTCTTATTTTAATAAGTGACTAAAAGAAAATATTGTAAATTTTACATTTTCGCAACAAAAATCGCTTAGTACTAGTCTTTTGGCATACTAAATTGTTGTGAAAACTTTGGACCGGATAGGGGAATTTTCAAATCTCTTATTCTCCTTCCTTGTGTGGTAAGAAGGTCTTATTTTCAATACTTTCTGATAAAAGCTCGTTCATAATAACAATTTGACATAAGAATTAACTTTACCACGTAGATCTATCTTTGGATCCTTGAAACCTTTATAACCTTTACAACGGGTATTATGGAAAACTCTATATGCTCTATATGCCACAAAGGTCTAATTTTTAATATCTAATGATGAAAATGTATCCTCAGTAAATCAATCATAGGGAATTTGGATCACATAGATCTATTTTTTATATCGCACGATATATAGGGACTCCGTGAAAGGAAACCTTTCTATGGCGACAAAGTCTAATTTGTGGTTTGGTAAAACGAAAGCGACTGGAAAATAATATATTCTTTGACAAGTACATTAAGTTTGCTAAATTTAGACTGCGTTGACGTTTGGGTATCCTCGAACATTAGGGCTTCCATGAATATTATGCATTTACATAAAGGTGATGTATAATTTTTGGTGTATTATGTGGTGTTGGGTGTCTAATGGTCGGTCTCGCCCGTCTATAACATTTTTACTTGTTTTCTCTTTTACTCTCATTCCAGCGAATGTTCGAATGTCGAACTTTTCTGTGATGTGGTCCATAATTATTGGTGCAGAAGCGGCAGGCTTCGCCACTTGATCAGATTGCTCACTTCCCAATAGACGGATATAATTAGGTATTCAAAGCGTTCTAATCTTATTAATGCATGATGTAATGGTATCTCTTAATTTGTTGATGGCGCTCAGTTCGAAGTTGAGGGGTGCGGGAAGATTTTCACACAGAAAGGCTATCAATGAATTAGTTTTGCAAGCAAGACGCATAACTTGAAGGGTAGCTCTGGTTACAGTTGTGGAAGTTGAAGAACTTTTGCGAAATATGTAATCAAGCAGAACTTGTCCTGAAGCACCAAACACTGCATAGGAATGTAGCGGAACTTTAGCTTTAGAGTGGCCTCTATATAGGAGATGTCGAAGGTAAGTTTTAGCATATGCGTGGCCTTTCCAAACAATGTGTTGTATGAAGCTGATTCTATTTAAAAAAATGGAACTCTTTTACTGAATGTAGTATCGTTTCCAACGGTATTTGTTGGAGGTCCTGAATCCGACAATGTTCATCAGCCGATTTTCGGTAACGCTAGGCACTTTCCGCAATAGAACACAATAAAACATATGCATTGTCAGCGTAGAGACAATGTTCAGTGCTCGGGTTACAGCAAAGAATTTTACTTATTTTATTAAAAACGATCAGAAAGAAGAGATCTTTGTAGAATACAATTCTTTTGAGGGAAAAGGTTCGGAGAGTCTAACTTTAAGTCGCTTATGCGGCGTGAATGATTTGATGCTTTCATTAGGCTTAGAATAATATTAAGAACCACTCTGTCTTTTTCGAGATCGATTGCGGGAATTGTGACATGATTCCATTCAGAAATTGCTTTGATTGTAAAATGACCGCTATGCAGAAGAGCGTCGATATAGTCTCCATCCTTCTTGCAGTCAATTTGTTGCTTCGTATTCTAGTTTTTGGATTCAAGAAGAGAGAGAGAGAGAGCAGAATTTTGAGCATAGTCCGAAGCGATGGACACCTTTTAGATTTTGGATATGCAAAAACTGACGCAATTTTTCACACGTTGGTATATAGGTTCAGTGATTTCTTTTTACTTAAATTAACCAGTGTACTGACCATTTGGTATGAAATGCGATCCAAGCCGGATGTTCTCTCTTTTGATTTGCATAGACGGCTTTCAAGTTCTTTTCAAGGAATATGGAACACCTGCCGATAGGATCAGCATTCAATAGAGAAATTAAAGTTCTCTTGTTTTTGATGAAAATACTGTACAAGTTGCTCTTACGGCAGTATTCATCCACACGTTTTGAAAATGATTATAGATCTCATATGCGTCAGTTACGGTTTCAGATAACAGAATTTTCATTGAAGTTTGAAGGCCTACCTATTTTGTTGATTTTGTTCCACATAAGCTTCATTGGCATATTTCTAAGAGTTGTTTTGGAAAAAAAATGTTGAAAAGTGAGTGCCTTTGGTTTTCGGAACTCGCACCCGAATTGAGCGTAGCATATTTTATATATATAGTAATAAATACAAGCCATGCGTTGTTTTCAAACGTATCATCCGTTTTGCAGATGATGTGTAAATTTAATTATAAACCACATGGAATTTTATTCGAATAAATTCATTTCTTGTGCGCATACGTGTAAATAAAAATAGTTTTTCAAAGCGATTTATTTGAAAAGGTATCGTTAACGAGAGATTGTTTATTGCTGGTAATGCCTTCAGAACCGCAAACTAATCAGGGGGGTAATCATGTATAAAATATTTAGTTTTCATTATGTTATTCAGCTGTTTGGCAAAAAGGGCTGAAGACAAAATCGAAAGCTAACTTTCAGCTACGTGATTACTCCCCTGGTAATGACCACTTTAAAACAATTGACTAAAAAGGAGTTAGTCGGATGTGTGTTTTTGCTTATAAGCAGCACACAATATTTATATATACATACATATATGAAATGAATGTATACATGTGTAAGTATATTAATTCTTTCATACGCAAAGGCATACATGCGACATAATATATACAATATAAACTAAACACGTTACGAATTTATAATGAAGCATGATTTTCACTGTAAATGAACATTGAAAAGTATAGCACCGAATGCATTTTAATGCACACTGACAATAACAAACTTGCCAAGCCATTGTCCATTGAAACGCACTCGCACATATATTTTCCTCGATATCAATGCGCATAGCTTATATGAAAGTATATAAACACGTACATACATAAGAGAAAAGCACGTTTGATTTCAATGATCAGTCTGATGGTTTTTCTACTTTGCTCAGTTGAATTGATGTCATTAGTGTGCGTGTGTGGTTGTGGCAGATTCTGATTATAATTTTATTTTATTTTAAAGGATATTTGAAACATTACTTTATAAAAAATCTAAAGCATATCAATAGCGATCGATTTTCCAATGCCCAAACCTTTGGACTTTTAACAAAATAAACGAATTAGGGCAATATTATCGAATATTTTGGGAAATGCCCAAAAAAAAAAAATCAAAGGCTGTTTATAAGTTTACTGCGCATTGTTCCTTCAAAACCATTTCATTATTAAAGTTTTCAAAAAAATGTCTTCTCCAATAAAACCACCGAATTTCAAAGTAAGCCCTACCGCCGAATTGTTAGCAAGAGCGAATATTAAAATGAAGTGATGGAAAATTTTTCAAAAATTGTTATAATAACACCATTGTGTAAAGACGTTAGAGTCGTTGTTAAGGTAATTTAGATTTTCTATACGACGATTGACCGGAAAGTTTCCGACCTAAGACAAGAGCAAGTCCCTTTTTTTTTAAATTTAATACGTACTTGCATGTATTTTGATCACCGATATCTCTTGATGAAAATGATAAAGTAATGCGAAATATGAATAAATGCGAAATATGGTTAAATTCGATGATTTTGATCTTTGTAACAGTTCCCCGTTTGGCATAATTGAGTGCTTCAGGGTAAAAAGACGCTAATCGTGGTACTTTCAAAATTGTATTTTCGACATCTGTTAGTTTTGTTGTTTGATTTCAAGAAATCAATTATCGGTTTTGATTTCAACGGTTTAAAAGTGGCGATTTTGATGTGAACGTCAAGGAATGGCATGAAGGACCAAAAAAGTTCAAAGGCAATGAACTGCAACACTTAGAATCAAGTGCTCCTAGAGGAGTTGAATGAAGATAGAAAAGACGAGCTTTCTGTGGCGTATTGTGATCATTCACATCGACATCGAAGCAGAATATTTCTGGCCGTAAAGTTTTGCTGTGCATATGGTGGGATCAGCAAGTAGTGTATTACAAGCTGCTAAAACCGAGTGAAACTGTTACTGCGGATGTCTCGATGATTGATGTATTGTTGCAAAAGAGGCCAGCAACAGAGGTTAACAGGCGTAATGCCATCGTCTTGCATGGCAACGATCGGTCACACGTTGCAAGTGTTTTCAGGGATACATTGTTGCATCTCGAATGGGAAATTCTGCCGCATCGAGCACACTCACCAGATATGCCTACTGATTGCCAGTTGTTCAGAGCGATGCAGCATGAGTTGGCTGGCACATGGTTTCGAAATGCTGAAGAAGTGCGAAAATGGGTCAATGGGTCGCTACCCAATCAATATCGGTCTTTCGACACAGTGTCGCCATATTACCAGAAAGATGGGAAAAAATGGTAGAAAATTAAGATAAAAAGGAAAACATTTCACCGACATTGTTTTTGTGCCTGTGTGTATGCACTGTGCTCCAAAAATACCGGCAAGGTCCAAGAAGCATATTTAGAAAAAAAATGAACCAAATCACGATCAGAGGTATGTATTATCTACGTTTCCTTTCGAAATCACAAAATGACGATGACTGTATATGAGCGGCATAACGTTAAACATGACCAACATTGTTATCCGGCATGAAAAGTACGGGTCAAATTGAAACGACCATATTGAAATATGTGTATTTAAGGTGTAGTTCAGAGTTTTCTGACAACAAAACAATACATTGGTGTGTTGTTGATATTAAATCTACCTAAGATATATTGTGTTACAATTCGATAATTCCGCCTTCCATATATGGGTTATCTTACCTATATTACGTTCTGTGAGGCACGATGAGTGAATGCATTAAAGACGAATTTTATATTATAATAGTTTCTTATAAAAGCGAACTTTAAATATTTTGCTAATTTCAAGTCCCAGAAGACAGCTGTATGTGTGCAATAATTTAAAATAAAAAAAACGTTTTTTGTTTTATTTATTTATTTATTCAGAACGAATTATTTAGTCAGAACGAATCAATCTTAGATCACTTATCGACGATTTCTGCGAAATAGTAAATCGATTCGTGAGCCTTCGAACTTCTGCATGCCAAATAGGGCAGTGCTTTAGAGTTGCATTCACACTTAATAACAAAATAAACTGCACCGTTAGGCAGATATTCAGATGCCTTTGCAATATATTAAATGATTTACTCGACGCTTGGAGGACAACGAAGATATGCTAGTTTAGCAGTAAGCATATTAAAGTAAACGTTGATATATTACACACACATAAGAGGAGCTTGGCGACCGTTGTGATTCGCCCACAACAAAGCCTACAATGGACATCGCCTTAAGAAATGAAAGACAATTGTTTATCATGGCAAGACTAAGATTTGAATCGTAGATCGGCTCACAATACAGTCATAAAACATAATTTTGAGACCTATAAGATCTGATGAGTTAAAGCTTCTCCTGTGTACTTTCTAGAGGAATGTAAACAGTCTAAATATAAGAAAAAATTTTGTGAAACCATCACTTAAGCTGAACTGCTTTATAATATTTATCCAAAGAATTGATGGGGTGCGCATCAGAGACTCGCCCCTGGAGAAATACATAACTTTTTTTTTTTATGTGCTTTCACGTTAATTTCAAGCTTTGGCTCTACGATTCTACCAACTTAGAAAACATGAGTACACATCACATATTTAACTGCCATTCATTTATTTTACTTTGTTAATATTTAATTTGCCATTTATTATCCACCGGTTGGCCTGAGCTAAATTGACAGTGAATGAACGAAATCATATTTTGTTAGTTGTTTGGTTTTGCGAAGAGACGATAACGGTACATTTCTAATTTGTTTGGTGCGTTTTTGATTCATATTTTATATATATTTCAAACACACCGTATATAGTTTTCTCGAATTAACAATAATTCATGCATACATAAATCGCATGCGTAAGCAAGAATACATATATATATATATATATATATATGTATACACTTCGCACACCATGCGGCCAAGCGACGGCATAGATACAGAACAGAATACAAGCACATATGCGTATTCGAGATACACAGCAATTTCGAAATATAATAAATAATATGCTGCTTTAATGCAGTGGGCAGCAAAGGGGAAAGGTTTCGATAATGATGGAGATTGCAAATATAAATAGATGCACATACATACATGTTTTCCGTGCATGTAGTGCATGAGAAATTGAAGGACAATTTCCAATTGTTTTGTATACATCATTTTTCAAAAGCAAGGACTATTGGAATGTATGTAAATGCAAGTTTCAAATTTGAATTGAATTCGCTTCGCTTCCGCGTATTGTATAAGAGCTTTACGCAAATTTTAATGACGTTCTTATAACACATTACTCCATGGGTTTATTGCGATTTTTCCCTTTAGTCTATCAATCCTGCTACTATATTCAAGTGTATGTTCGTCCGTCCGTCTATCTGTTATTAGATTTTTTTTTTTTTTTTTTCTTTTTAAATTAGATTTATTATGAACTTTTATTTAACTTGTTTTAGTGTTAGAACGGAATTGGCCAAACAATATTTTGCACATTTTCATGCACCCTATCAGGCCGAAATTAAGCACGCATATAATTGCGACCAGCTTGCAGCTAAGTAAATGATCAACGCGATTGTTGGATGATAAATATAATATAATAATAAAAAATAGCGGATTATATAGCGCAACAGCTTGAGACTTTGTGAAAATAATATGCTTTTTAAAGCTCTGAAAACCAAAACTCCATCAAATGGAAGAGAAAACTATTGGCTACCGTTGCAAGATTGATGCGGTGATGATTCCGAAAAAGTCGAGCTGGATAGTTTATCCCTTCAGGCTAAGTTTTATATGAGAGCGGTTTTGATATCAAAAATATAATTTTATGAAACAATACTAAAATTTTGTTAAAATATTGTTTTTGTATATCTTTTGCTGTTAATAAGGAAGGAAGGAATTACGACTTACACTGGAATTGAACTAAACAGAAAACGAGAACAAAGGACGAAATTGAAGATATCGTGATATTCTCATTGATGTTATTTGCAAGTGTACTGAACCACAATACTTTGTCTGTTAAAGCGGTTGAAATCTATGATGGTCGAAAAACGAATGATACATGTGCTTGCATGTCAAAAGTCAACTACTACGGCATGCATATGCATGTATGGAAGCTAGAGAGGGACAACTTGTTACTACGTCAAACTAACTTAAACTATGTGCGAATTATTCAGATGCTAAGTAATTGATATTTTGCATAGAAAAATACGCTACGAAAAAGCTTTTCCAGCCCAAAATATGAAACCATCAAAGTAGCTTTTGATGTTTTTAATAATCATAAGACTTGTGTAAATAAACAAGGACAGTTCACTGTTCAAACACAGCTAGGTCTTGAATGTCCATTTTCACATGTCAAATAGTCGAGCAATCGTTTAAGTCATTTTTCGGCATTGTCGCAGAGTTCGCAATAAATCTGTAGAGCTTTTCGTTTTTCTAATTAGAATGCTCCGAGAAAGTGCGTAAGGCATGACGAAACGTATCAATTAAACGAAGGATTTGCAATTTTAATACACCTTAACATTCTATGAAATTCCGTCAAGTAAAATACTGCCATGAGTAGTTTAGTAGGTAAAAACAGCGATTACCCAGCCAGTATTCGCAGGTTTAAATTCCAAGTGCGGTAGGGTTTTAATCTAACTATAGCTCTTTTGTGGCTGTAAATCTATCGTAGCTATAGCTCTCTCGTAGCTATAGTGAGCACTTACCCACTAAACTGCGGTTACCATCTCTCTATCTCTTTCTTTTTCCTCGCCTCTTTTTGATCGCTGCCGTGTTACACGAAAAGAGGACATGTCCGGATTGATTGTTCGATACTAAAATAAAAAAAAAAGACATAATTGATGTAATTGTTAAGTTCGCATGATTCAAAGTGTCTATATTTCTGGTGGATCTGGTGCGGATGAGCTTGAGAACAAGCTTAGAAGGGAATTGGTGCTGCATAAGAGCAAATTGTAAAGGTTGCTCCGTACAAGTATCTTAAACGATGCAATGTTTCTTGGTAACTTAGTCTTAATATACTCGCAGCTCAGTCAACGGAATATAAATTTTGATTTCTGACCTAGTACCACTGCCAACAAGTTGGGACCAGTATTAAGTACACCGGTCGGTGTGAGACTCATATTGGGGGCTTAGGGTGCCTGTTTGTTTACTGCTTCAATACTACCAATAAAAAGCACACTAGCCAAGGTTAGAAAGTCTAAGAAAGCTTTCAGTTTCTATAGTGATTTTAAAGTCAACCTAATTACTACGTTAATGCAAAGAGTTAATAAGAATTTTATAATTTATCGTATTGTTAATGGCAACAATGCCAAGGCTAATAATGAAGTAGCAATATTTCCAAAGCCGTCACTAATTATATAATTCCCTGCGTCGGTCACATAAAACGGATGATAATGGATTTTGCAATTTTTATTGTTGCCAATGAATTTAATTGCAAAATTATGGAAGACAGTGAAATTAAAGCATTCACAAAATCTATCACTTCTTATAGGAAGTTCATAAAACATTTAAGTGACAAAAGAATTAAATTTCGCACCTAAAAAATAAAGCAGGGTAGAGCAGAGACGACGGTATGAAAAGCTTCATCATTCCACTACAAGGGCTGATGATAAACTGGCTGCTGAAAAGCTGAGGCATTGAGGTGCGCAATATTCCCAATATATATCGTGGATTGCCAATACAATAACAAGAAGTGCAAACAACGAAGTGATTTATGACGCGAAGTGCTTTAGTCATGCTGTCGTTATAGTTGTAGCTCCTTTAAAAGCCAAGTGTCAACATCTGCAACATAGTTTTCTGCGACATAATATCGTACCTTTGAAATTAACGAAATTTGTCTGTATGTCCAACACATTTTGCGTAACATAACAAAATTGTGCACGTCAAAAAGGCGAAAGAGTCGGAGGCTGCGAATGGATAGACGTATGTGTCATTGAGAAGCTAACTAGTGCAGCAAGAAAAAGGCGATATCTTTATCCCGTAGACCTTCAACAGATGCTTGCACTAAGAAAATACACGTCCTATAAGTCGTATCAGTATAAGCGGATTACTGAAATTTACTCATTCCTGGAGAGGTTGGTTTTATGCTCAGAGCCACTCCATGCCGTTCCCTATCTGCGGTCTCCATCGGCACATGATTTTGTATGGCAGATCCTGAACTTGGGCCCGATGGCCCCTATAGTCTACTCTTCTCTTTCAAAAACAATAGCAAAAATTAAGGCATTTTTACGATATATATATATATTCGCATAAGAAAAAATGGACTTTTATGTACAGTAAAAAATACAAAAAAAAGGGAGTTCTTATTTGAATGTCCTTCACGACAATCTCTAATATAGACACAATTTCCTTTTGAGATAATAAGTAAAAATATAATCGAAATATTTATACATATATATTTACACTTTAAAAATTATGACATTTTTAGTAATGTGAGATACAAAGAAAAGAAAAAGCTTGGTGTGAGAATGGCACCGAAACGCTGCCTGCATATAGTTGCAATGACGATTAAAAAAAGTTGTGATCGATGCTGATGGATGGATGACTATGCCCACGAGGGCGACACATTTGTTCGTTCTTTTTTTTATATTCTATTAAGTTGACTCGATTGATAATATTGTTCATGAATGGTACTATTCACAGTAGGGTTTCGATTTAAATTTTTATAAGGGAGCGATAACTCATTTCATTAGTAAGGAAAATCCCAAGTACATTGATGGATGCATTTACTTGGAATTAAGTAAATTAATAAGACTTTTTATATGAATTATTATTGTATTTTATCTATATTTGATTTATTTTGAAGGTCAAAGGAACGGGTCGGTATATAAATTTAATTGGATTGTTTTCAATATAGAATTTCATTAGCGTTATTTTCAAGGCCGGGTGCCTATGTTTTCAAAAATTAAAGCATTTTTATTTTGAAGCTTTAACTTTGGCCTCTTTAGGGGTATATTTGTCAAATTATTAAATTTTCACTACCTATCATAAGCATATATATTTATTAGCGTATTCACGTATATAGTATATTTTATCCTCTTTCTTTACAACTTAATGCAACTAATTTAAAAATTTTGGGACAACGATTTTTTATTTTTGGGATTTTATTCTCCAATGTTTTGCAATCAACGTTCTTATCGTAAATAAAATTTTTTTCGTGTTCCGTTTATCTTATTGTTCTTCTCTTCAGATTTCTCATTCCTTTTCCCAGGCGAACCATTATCTCAGGCATGCCAAGTTTTTCCTTTATGACGGACATTAATAATCGTTGAAGTTTATAATCCCATACAGGGTTGCAATTGTAATAAATATTACAGATTTTGAGCAGACATGACCTTGTTGCATAAAGCAAGTCAAATCCGTTAAAAGTGACTGGAATCATTTCACTAAATCCTGTAATAAAAGTGACGACATCTCTCCAAAATGATCTCGCTAATTATAAGGGTAAATTCATATACAAGCAGCTTTTCAAAAAGAAACTTGGAAATTGTGCTACGTGCAGATTAATGCAGGATAAGCATAGTAATGAGTATTACTTCAATGAAAAACAATTCTCATTGTTGGATGGACTACACCTAACTAATTGTAGTATGGATACGGTTAACATTAATAATAACTCCCTTAACTATCAATTTGCTAAAATATTGATCTTTTTGCAAAAATTGAAGATTTGATTAAAACACAAGTTGAGTTGCCATACATTCGAATCAATGTGACGAGGTTTTTATTCTCAAAACGCTATATGGAATGTCAATGATCTTTTCAATCGCACCAATACTAGAAATTTCTCATCATTAGAATTTTATTGACATTCTCTTTATATCAAAGACTCATTTCATAAGTAGTTCTCATTTCAAAATCAATGGATATACCGAATCACTCGTCATTAATTATCAAATCTCATCTTTCTCATTTTGTGCTCGATTTCTCAGAGGGAAGCATTGATAGCTTACTGTCGTCGTTCTACAATGTATTAAATCAAGCTATTTCTGCATCCGTTCCGATCAAGCAGTCCCGTCCTCGAAGTAAGGATCCCCCGTGGTTTAATAAGACAATTAAATACTACAAGAATAGGAAAAACAAGTTGTTCAAAAAATTTTCGAAAAGTGGTTCTTCTTTCGACTATTTCGCTTACTCTGTTGCAAGGCATAAATTTAATTCCCTCAACCGCCAATACTACTGCAGATACCTTCAGTTTGTTAAATCCTCCTTGTTTGCTAACCCTAAATACTTTTTTAAGTTCGTTAATTCCAAAAGCAAAATCTCCATAAACCCGTCGTTTGTGTCTTTTAATGGCTCCGAGTCCTCGGATGATTTTGAATCCTCAAATCTATTTGCGGAATACTTCCGACAGAACTTTTCAACTGCCAATTTTGATTTATCGGAAAATTATCCATATTCAATTTCTAATTCGGTTTCAATTCCTAACTTTGTTATATCGGAAAATGACGTTTTTGAAGGATTGAACTCTCTGAAATATAATTATTCGCCTGGACCCGATGGCATCCCCTCATGTGTACTTATATCTTGTGCTGGCGAGCTTTGTGATGTTATCTCAAAGATTTTTAATAAGTCTTTGAATTTAGGTGTTTTCCCTTTGTGTTGGAAGACTTCTTTCCTTATTCCTATTCACAAAAGTGGTAGTAGGCAACTTGTAGAGAACTACAGAGGCATCGCCAAGTTGAGTGTCTTACCTAAACTGTTCGAGCGAATTGTGGCTCAGCATATAGCCTTTTCCATGAAATTGTATATTTCTCCTTTCCAGCATGGTTTTCGAAAGGGAAGATCTACGGTGACCAATCTGTTGGAGTTTACTTCTCATGTTTTCAAGGCTTTTTCTAGTGGTTCTCGCACTGATGTCATTTACACTGACTTTAGCAAGGCGTTTGATATGGTTAATCATAGACTTCTTAGATTTAAAATCCAGACCTCTGGCTTTCCTCTCTTCTTAGTTGAATGGTTAAGCTCTTATCTGTATGGTAGATCATTCAGGGTTTTGTTTAACCTCATTACCTCCGATGAATTTCCCGTGACGTCTGGCGTACCTCAAGGTAGCCACTTGGGACCTATTTTATTTAATCTTTACATCAATGATTTGCCCTCCGTGATTAAATTCAGTAAGATTTTAATGTATGCTGATGATGTGAAACTGTTTACTTCTTTTTCCGTAGAATCGCAATCACATCATCTTCAAAGTGATTTGAACAATTTGGTTGCATGGTGCTCCCTCAATCTTCTGAAGCTAAATCTAAATAAATGTAAGAAGCTTTCTTTCTTAAGAAGGAAGTCGTTTAGTACCCAATACTTCATTGATTCGCACAGGTTGGAAGACGTCGATTCGTTCATTGATTTAGGCGTTCTATTCGATTATAGGTTACGTTTCAATTTGCATATTGAGTCCTCGTTAAGCAAAGCTAGGTCCGCTCTTGGTTTTATAAAGAGGTGGTCCAAAGAGCTTGATGATCCTTATATTACTAAAAGGCTTTACACGTGTTTGGTTAGACCTATTCTTGAGTATGCCTCTGTTGTGTGGTCTCCTTCATATAGATGCTACGTTGGTTCAATTGAATCTATACAAAGGCAATTCTTGCTGTTTGCACTTAGGAATTTGGGTTGGGACCCGATTTCTCCTCTTCCACCCTATGAAAATAGGTTGCTTCTGTTATCCTTACCGTCACTCGAGAAACGTAGATTTGTTCTTGGGGTTTCCTTCCTAATCAAATTAATAAATGGTGCAATTGATTCGCCCGCATTACTTCGTGAGATTTGCTTTAATGTCCCTAACCGCTTCTCTAGGTACTTTATGTTGATAAAGCTTAGTCAATGCAAATATAACTTTGAACTGTTTAACCCACTCAGAGTTGTTTGCAAGAACCTAAATGATGTCTATCATCTATTCTCATTAACGGACTCTTTAAAGTCTATTAAAGCAATATTGCTCAACAAGCGCGATTTACCTATGTCGTACTTAAACTGATTTAACCTTAGATTTTGTCATTATGAGTCGAAAATTAATTTGTTGTTAACAATTATCGGTTGCCAAGCTTATGCATGTTTGCGATGGCTTAGGGGTTCACTTGCAATTTGGTCCTGTATCGGTTGTAGGCGTGGCTCTATGCTAATTGTGTACATGCTTTTTTTTTTTTTCTTTCTTTTTTTTTCCTCCTTATTTGTTTTATTGTACTTATACTAAGTTTTATTATTAAATAATTTTAAGATTTACTTAAGAGTCAATTGAACTCGACTGCCATTTTGTTTTAGTTGAGTTTCTTGTATAAGTGGAATAAATAAATAAATAAATAAATAAATAAACTTCAACACGATCTTTTACCACCTCCCAGTTAAGTAGAATATCATCTTTAGAACAATTTGTACGTTAACTAAAGTTTGCAAAGCTTCTCTCAAATTGGTAATGAGGTAAAGGGTTTTAGAAACCATATTTATCAACCTGGCCTTATATATCTATTAATAACAATTTTGATCTGACTGGATATTACAACAATTATGTTAGTCTTGAAATAAGGTAAGTAATCAGAACCAAGAGAAGATTAAGACAATGGCATAAAACTAGAAATAGGAATAAGGGAACGAAGAAGTTGTGATTACGTCTAGTCGATGGTTACATATTGTAAATTAAATCTCACTTAGTTCCGATGAAATTGTGATGATAACAACATGTGCCTATTATCTTTTCCTTAACAATCCCCTTGATATAAATATGGAAATGAAACTGTTTGAGAGATAGAAGGCAATTAGCTATGCTAAGCTCTTACTTTGACTGTACAAAGCTACCTGAGAAAAAGCTTTGCAATAATGGGGTACTTACACAAATTACACTCTGCGAGACTCTTAGAAATGACAATATGGCATGAAAGCTTTGGCCGATTAGGAAAAAAACCGAGTTTCTTATAAACTAAAGTTACAAGAGGCTAAAAGTCATGCACAAGAGACCTTTGGAAACAAACTATTTCCCAGCTTTCATTCTATTAAAATAATAGGTGTGCAAATATATTCTTTCTGTTGAAGCTAATTGTTTTTGAAAACGTATCTCGAGCGGTTTTTCCAAAATTTTGGGTATACTTATTATTATTATTATTATTAGAAATTTAGCCAGAGAATAAATTCTAAGACTAAAGTCTTAAAGCACTAGCATCTAAGGCTTTCGGCTTTATTAAAAACTCTACCGCACTTGAGATTCGAACCCACGACCATTGAGTTGCTAGTCGAGACTCTTGCCTACTCGGCCACTCAGGCGGATGGGTATACTTAACTGAGACAGTTTGTACGGTATAAGTTTCTGTTATGTACAAGCTGTCGTTCAGTATACACTTAAGTGTAAAGAGATTTATGCCATTTACTTTTGTTCTTCTCTGTTGGCTTGAAGTGAAAGTTTAGCAAGCTGTAAAACAGTTTGAAAGTGATTTGCGAGATTTCATGCGAAAACTTTTTGCCTTTAAAACGATGAAATTCGTAGGCGTTCGTCCGTTTACAGCAAAAGGAATCCAGGAAGTGATTATTTTCCCTACCAGAGTCATTGCCAATAGTAATGATTTAGATCGATGCAGTTATGTATAACGGAGTAGCGGTTTTGAAAAGTTACAGATACCTTTATACTCAACAACTCGGGCAAGGAATATATTCGTTTTCTCAAGGCGTTTGCAAGACTTAGAAGTAAGCTTCAGGGAGCCTATAAAGTATATATATTTTTGATTAGTGTATAATTATCCATTTGTTTTAAATATGTTCGTCGTCCGTCTCAGGTTGATATTGAAAATGGTCCAATTCGGTGAAAAAACACGCCCCCAGTGCAATGTACCACATTCAATGGTCGTGGATTCAAATCTCAACTGCGGCAGAGTTATCAATAAACCCGATAGCCTTAGATGCTAGTGTTTTAAGAATTCAGTCTTAGAATTTATTCTCTGACTAAATTAATAATAATAATAAGTCATAACCAATAAGAAAATTGTGATAAATATTGGCAGCCGACAAAGACGTAACAACTTTTATTTTCCATTGACGAATAAATCAGGGATAATATTCGTGCGGGAAAGGATTGTATTCTTGTCTCTCTTTATTTTAGAAAAGCGTAGCGTTCTATATACTACATTTTTTAATGAACGATACGAAAAATTGCATTTCTCCAGGAGTGTTTGCTAGCTTACGCTTGTAGGTTATTTGTTTTAGCGAAGGATTCTTATTTCTCGTGGACTGAGATTATGTCCGGGATCCATTTTAACCTCTTTGTGGGACTACAGCCTTTTTGCATATGCGGACGACGTTTTTCTGCCTTGCAGTGCACGCGTTCGAAACTAAGCCATGAATGTTGAATTATGTGCTTTGGGTTAACACAAGTAAGACTAAGGACTTACTTCGAGACTCTTTCCGAGCCATGTCTCTTAACTTGAATAATAATATATCTGGGCATTTCGTTGATCTTGTGGACTTAATGCAATGCTTTGGGTTAATCTTGACAATATCTATGTAAAAATGGAATGATACAGTCTGAATCTATTTTTCTGCCTTCAATTTCCATCGCAAGTTAAGCATTAGAGATTGCTTCCGGCTGGTTGTGGATAGGTCTTAACGTATTGCGTAAACGCTTTATTTATGATGTGATACTCAGAGACTGTACTATATCCTCCGTTCATGCTTTTTTTAAATTTTTCTTCCTTATTGCTTATCTATGTCTACAAAATTGTTCGATATCAATCAATCAACCTTTGAAAAGAACAGTTAAAGTGTTCAAGATCAAAGAGGAACTCTTTTATATTAATACTATGTGTTTCTACCTCTTTGGCTGGACAATCATTTATTGTGCGTGCAACTCGATAAAATGAACAGAGGAAATTATTTGCAACCAATTTTAGATGAGACGATCTGTTTAATGTAGACTAGAGTTTTCTGCGCAATGTGATTGAGCATAATTTGGGAAGTCAGGGTTTTCAAGGGTAACTAACTAATAAATGAAAAAATAGAATGACAGATATATCTAAAAGTTTAGCGACGCTTCCTGACGTAAAGACTAAACCCCACAAATGCTCGGTGGCAGAATAGTTAAGAACACATCGCCTACAAATCCGCTCTTCACGCCGCATGTAAGGAGGATTTTAAGTGAGAAGTAGGCGGGAATCGAAAAACGAAAAGCATCTCAAGTTTGTGCACAAATTTTTCGGAATTTCGTTCGCTTAAGAAAAGTTGTTTGAAATATCATCAATTTTTATAATATTTTTAAATTTAGTAGCAGATGCACATGCACGAGCTTAGATTTATGTTTGTTTAAGCATAATTAAAAAACTATTCTCATTCGTTCGTGTTTGTGCATACGTGCGGTCATTTAATTTTAAACACGTGTAAATGCAACTAAACGAAAGAATAAATAGACACACGAACGGATCCCTTCGGCACAATCACACTTAATGAAAAACAAACATTTATCATCATTGTAAATTAGATTTAATATGCTACTATAGGAAGTTAGTTGTGCGGTGATAATGAGAGCGAAAAATGTTTTCTTATTGTAAACAGAGTCTAATTGAAGTCAGTGAATTTATGGACGCGAAAAAAGCGAGGAGAGGCGAACGAATGCTTAAAAACCGAAAACCTTAACATGATGGTCAACTATAATTAAATATTGGTATTGTGCTACTTTCTCTTTTCTTCATTGTATCATAATAAATATCGTAGTATTACTTTTTATGCACTGATTTTCATTACGAAGGAAGTTATGTGAACATCTGTAGCATATCAAGAATAATAATATTGAGATAGATGGAATTTTTTTTATATTTTTTGTTTTTTAAAAACTACCTATGCAACGTGGTATGGGATTATTCGACTCGTTATAAGCGAATATCGTCGCTACTGCAAAGTATATTTATTTTAATTCGCCTGCGTTTACTTACAAAAAATTTTGATAATTGAACAAAAATATTCTCCTGTGATGTCCTAACGTTTTTTTTTCCGTTTTTTATTGAATTTTCATAGATCTGAAAGTAAAAAGAAAAAAAAAAAATTATAAATGAAAATGTTTGTAATGTAAAAAACTAGTAAGAGCATTATAGTCGGGCGACGCCGACCGTTACATGCCCTACACCACTTCGTCTAGTACAGTTGTCCGTTCGTTTTGATACTAATACATCGAAAAGTACACATTATGTTCATGCAAAGACAAAATTTCCATGAAAGCTCGCTTATTGAAGAATTAGATTTTCTTTTCATACAAAAGTTTATCTTTCGTGATAATGCTTATATAAGTGGGAGCTCAAAAAAAATAGACCTATGTGATCCAAATTACCTGTCGTTAATTTTTTTTTGCTGAAACGCTTAAGTTATCATGAGTTATCTCATATGGGCTGGGGAAAGAAATAGACCCAAGTGGTTCAAATTAGCTTCACTTAATTTTTTTATTTAATTACTGTCATAAGCAAATTTTCATCACAACAAAACTTAGCAATTAAGCTTTTTTGGCCTATGTAAATCCTTACGTTTCATGAGAATCCTGATATGCGGTGGTATCTAAAAAATAAATTTGCGTGGTCTAAATTGGGTAAGCTCGATTGTTTTGTCATTTCACTTTTGTTAGCCAATCTCCACCACGAAATATTGGATATTCGACCATTTTACCATATAAAGCTTTTATTTCCGCAGGAAGGCTTATATGAGAGGGAGTTCAAAAAATTGACCTGGCCGATCCAAACTTTTCAATCCAATTTAGAATGCCGAAATACTATTACTTAGGGATTTTTGCTGATAAATTTTAAAAACAATTTTTTTTCCCAGACTTTTCAGAATATGGCGTTAGTCGTCGAAAATGTGAACCGATTTGAATCATTTCCAATACCGTGGGACAAAGTACCAAATTTCATTAAAATATATCAAAAATTCCGACTTGCCTTACAAAAAACATGGACTGACATTGGACGGACAGACAGATAGACAGATTCAATCAAATTGGATCAATTTAGAAAATGATTCTGAATCGATCGATATAATAAAAGTTGGGTTTATTTTAATCCGTTCTGGCTGTTACATGCGTTCGCACAAATTTAATATACCCCGTACCACAAGTGGCAGATGATATACTTAATGAAAGTATTATTTCTTCGTGTAATTGGGCAGGTATAATACATTAAAAGAACTTGTATCGTCATATTCGTGGAAAGCGGTTTTGTCCACTTCATTATAAATTGAAATACGTGGAAATTTATATGACGCATATGACGCGTTGTAGTTTATGGGTAACAAGCAAAACGTACGGAGAGCAAAAGTCTTCTCAGTTTTTGTAACAGGAGAGTGTGCGTTGTAGGCGTGTTCTTTAAAATGTTTGGGTCATTTGCCAACACTTTTGGAACTCTATAGGCGATGTCTTCATTTTTGTCAACGGGAGAATGTTTATCGCAGATTTTACATAGTTACGCAGACGGACAGATGGACAGATGTACACATGAACTTATTTAGGTCCATTCCAAATTTGCAACTGACCAAGAATTCATATACTTTATGGATTTTTCAAAGATGCTTCTGTGCTTTATACAGGTATTGAAAAAATAATTCAATATTGGTACACTATAATATTGGGTAGGCGTGGTCATTTTTTTTCATTTTAGTGCGCAAATGCTGCAGCATCGTCCATAGAATATGATTTCAAATATTTGTACATTTATCTGCCATAGTTTAGAAGTAAAAGGCGAAAGATTTATTCGACAACTGAAGAGAAGCCATAGTTTAGAAGCAATGAGAAAAAAACAACAGTTTTTCATTCTCGTTGAAAGGCAGAGGTGGTCTTAGTTTACAGGGTGCTGTAGGCGTAACCTTCAACTGATTTGGCCCATTTTCAATATCAATCTGCGTGCAAGAACTTCCACAGTTTCTGCCAAATTTGAAGTCGGTAGCTTCATTTTTGCGGCCAGAAGAAACTTTAAAATAGACATTACACAGCCGGATATGCTTAAATAGATTTAGGATTTGATGCTGATCAAAAATATATATACATTGTGGGGTCTTTGATTTCTCCTGATGCGTTGCAAACGTTTTGGCAAAGTGAATATACTCCGCATCATTCGGTGATGGGCATAAAAATGGATGTATAGGTTATTATTCTTGAACTACATTAAATAGAATGATAAAAACGTCCACCTATATCCTATGGATGTTCCTACACTACCTATATAACAATGGAAAAAATCGGTCATGTCCATGCACCATTGAAATTTCATTTTTTTTCGCTTTGCAAAAGATACGGCCACAGTTGAATACAATATTATCACAAAGTCCAACAATACACATATACTAATTTATATTATATATATATATATATATATACGTATATATATATTTACTATATAAGTATATAATTTATTTTATTTGGCTTTTATATCATAAATAATTTTGTTCTTCTTTGCTGCGATTCGGATCTGGTGAACTGAAACCTACGTCTATTCTAAATGAAACATGGCCTACACTTACAAGCTAAGTCAGTGCGTGGAGATGCTCAACTCTAAGAAACTTATGCAAGTTTAAAATTAGCTTTTTATTGGACTGATACTGAAAATGACGTTCGAAGCTAAAGTTGATGGGTTTACACATGCAAACAGTAAACGCTAGGCACTGTCGTTCGATCAGTTTCATCAACAACATTTCAAATCAAAATATCATTTGAAAAGGAAGGCGTTATAGCAGGTTTTCCCTTCCGTCAATAAACATTTGTGCATTTCATGCTCACATGTGTGCAATATGCAGGTCGAACATAAGTAAGTCAAGTTATTAAGGTTGTTTCCATTCTCATGGCGTACTTGTTCTCAAAAAATATTTCATTTCAAGATCTTACACAAGGATATGGACTGAAAATGAAGCAGTAAGCTGTATAGACCAATTTTGAACACAAAACGGACCCATTTGTCCTGTAAAAGCGTACTTTTCATGAGAACTCTTATACTGAAGGATGTACAAAAATTGATGTATATAATCTAATCTTTGTACAGTTGACTTTTATCTTAAATTACTATCATGAGTCATTTGCCACTCCAATATTTTAAAAGTTCGACTGTCTTCGGAAAATAAAGACTTGCATTTCGCAAGAAGGATGTTGCAAACATCGGCCCATCTAATCCCAATTTTTTACAGTGTTTTAACGAGCAATTTTGAAAATTGCAAATTTTTTTATAAATTTTAAATAAAATAATTTTTTTTTGTAAAAACGAGTAAACTTTGTTAAGTTATATGTTTGTCATTTTTCAGGCGATTTTATTATCCGCTTCTCATAAAATTTCTGATCTTTTGTAGCAACTGAATTTTGCAGAGAAAGAAGGAGATGGTAACCTGATATAGTGTATGTGATAATACATCCCAGTCAAACTCTAATAACTTTTGGCGGGTGAGGATCTTACATTGTCGTGATGAAAAACAACATTTTTCGATTGACCAATCTTGGACAATTCTGCTGCAAGATCTAATTAATTTGTTTAGTTAGGTCATTATACCGTTCCTTTAAAATACCACGCTACTGAGAGAAAAATCTTTTTTTATTTCGTCGTCATCAATGGTATTTGGCCGAAGAGAACGGTAAAGCGGTAAAGCTTTCACTGAAAAATTTGCAGAACGAAATTTCGCAAATTGGGTTCTGATACACTATTAGTTCCATATACACCACCATATCTCTATGTGCTTCTGCAACTGTTTTAAATTTTTTAAAATGAAAAAGTAAAATATGTCCTATATCACTCACTTTGGTGTTCGATTTCAAAAATTCCGTCTCGCTTCTATAATAACCCATCACCATGCAAGTATTTTGCAAAATAAACATAGGACTGCTCGATATTACTATGTGTATACCTTTAAATCCATTTATTTGTTTAGGTAATTTGAAAAGAAGTTATGATAACCTGGTATCAGAAAAGACCGAAAAAAATTTCCAGACTACCTAATATTTTCAACAGCATTCGTCCCTGGCCAAAAGAAAAAACATTAATTATTCACTTTTAAGCAGACGGGATACTTTCATATTGCAGGTAGGAATATATTTCAAAATATAGAAAATAATTTTGAGTAAGTTTGTAAGTGAAAGGCGTTCATAAATTATTTAAAATACATTTACTTAGATGGCGCCTGCAATGCCGTCTTAGATATGGCATGCTTCGTTTATAACAAAAAGGGGCATAAAATATGTAGCAAAACTTTAATGGACTCGTTGATAGTTTTGATGTATGATGATATGTGGCACAATTAATAATAATTTTAGTTTTTTTTTTTTTTTTTTTTTTTTTTTTTTTTTTTGAATAGAACAGGTAAAGTGCAGATACGAATCGAGGGAATCTGAAGATAACTAATATTATATATGCATAAAGGGATAAAGGAGACTGATGAAAGGATCAAGCAAATAAATAAAACATATAAAATTTTTCAAGTGCATCCATCCACATAAATACACTTATAAAATCCCTAATGGCGAAAGAAAATAAAATAAAATGAATTTGTGCTAGCGTGGAAGTGCTTACCTGCCACTTTTGAAATTAAGGAAATGCTAAGAAAATATATATATATATTTTTTTTTATTGTCAGAAAATTCTCTTTCTTTCACTTTCTTACATAAAGACATACATACATATGTGCGAGCGTATGCACTTCTGTACTATTACGGGCCAAACTAAATGATTCGGTTTTGTCATTTTTTTTTTTTTTTCGAAAAATATCGTAAAATATTCTCTATACAGTGATGGTTAACAGTATAGAAAAGGCGCATAGATAACGGTAGATTCTGTGGAATGCATTACGTTTGCTTACACTTTTTTCATAACAGTTGCACGTGTTATGTTATGTTAAAAAGTAAAATTCTGTTGTCATGTATGTTAAATATCCTATAAAGACTTGCGTTGTCCTTATCATTGCTTTAGTTTTCTAAAACACACACTTTATGACGGTCGTGCACAAAATTCGAAAAGGCAACGATTACCATAACGATATATCATAAATTGTTAATTACGAGAGGAGTGTGTCCGCTTGCGGGCGTTGTGTCTTTTATTTTTTTAGTGTGCGTAACCTGTTATATATATATATATATATATATATATATATATATATGAATTAACGAAGATAGCAATATTGTGTATTAATACGTACGTACCTTAGCTAACCTTTTGGAACACAAGTGAAAGCAAAAACTGCTTATATCCTTATAGCAGAGAGAGAGAGAGAGAGAATACTATCCCTTGTGATGTAGTTGTAGATTGATGCAGTGTAATTGTTTCGTTGTTGTAATTGTTGCTTCAAATCTGCATACATATACAAACAATGTATATATACGAAGTTTAATTGTTCTTGAGCGGGTTTATGTTTCTTTATTTACGAAAGGAAAATAAACAGAATTTTAAGAACATCTCCTAAATGAAAGATGTGCATATGATATTTGAAAATGAGCAAAATAAAAAAATAATATGATAGACGTTTATGAACTGAATCAAATATTTTTTTAAAAACGAATTTGATTTGATTTTTCTATCCGAGTATATAAGTAAGAATTAATAAGTAAGAGAAAAAAAAAAGTGAATAAAACTTTTTTAAATAACCAAAGTCAAGTCATTTAATGGCAATAAGCGCATAAAAGTTATTATGATACAATGGAAATTATATAAACAAATTCCTCAAACTCTACGATATATATGCTCATTGAATTATTCACGTGCAAAGTGTCAATTTATTATTTAATTATTGATGCCTTTGGATTGAATTATTTCGCATTAATTCATTCAATATTCAATTTGAGACCAACGCTAAAGACAATTGAATTTATTTTGATAATTAATCGTACGTTATGGCTGTCATAAATTATAAAAGCCACACATTGCTCAACCATTGTATTAATTGTGATTGTTTATCTTATCTGAACGATAAGTAATACAGATATAATAGAGGTCAAAATAATATTGGTCAGTTCTGATTGCCAACTATGTATAGAAGAGAATTACAAATTTAGTCACAATGCTAAGTGCGTCTTTTTGACAAATCTTGGTTATCCACTATAGTGTATAAAGGTGCATAAGAAATCTTTTTTTTTTTTTTTTTGATTTTGAGCGTTCGAAAATATTTAATCATTCGATCAAGAAAAGTAATTATGCGCATTAAAACAAAACATTTAAAAGTTTTATTAACTTCTCAGTATAACATAAATAAAACACATCAGAGAAGTTATCTTTTCCTTTACCTTCCTAGGATCTATTCTTGTGTCAGCACAAATAAGTTTTACTGAAATATTTTCATAATATTGTTAGGTTATGATTTAATCGGATATATTATAGAGTATAAGGCCTCACTTGTTTTTGCTTTTGCCTCATATAATGAGCACCGAAGTATAATCGTATACCACTCTTGTTTTTGTGCGTGCAACAGGTCGATATAGGCACCAAAGATCTTATAGGTTCAATATTAGTCTTTCTTTTGTTCTTTTCGTTTGCTGTTTGTTATTTGAATTCTGCTGGTCGCGTTAACATCTATAAAAGATTAAAAGTTGGTACCTTTATTCTTAGCTGATAATTTCGACGTAAGAACTGTCAATAAGTTGCGACCTATAAAGAGAATTTAAAAAAGCTAAAAATCTTATAGTGAGGTTTGACACATTATTAAATACTCAAAATATATCACTTCACTTAATACAGTTCATCATATACGGACTTTTTAGTATAAGGAGGCATATGGGAAAGGGTGGAAGAAGCGGTCCGATTCGTACCATTTTCAAGAGCATTGGTGCTTGGGTTAAATTCACTAATGGTACGCCAAATTTTATCAAAATATCTCAAAAATGTACAAGATGGACGGACGGACGGACAGGTAGACATGTGTAGTTCGATTGACAATGTGACTCGTAAAGTAATTCTAAGTCGATAGGTATAATAAAAGATGGGGCTATATCATTGATATCTTCTGCGAGTTGCATACATCCACACATGCGAGTTGTGGTACCCTTGTGCCACCAGTAACGTAGGTTTTAATGCTGTAAACTAAATGATAGGGGCATTCGCAGGTGCGATGGAGGAAAATAAATCCCGATCGGCTAATAATATGCCCACGGCAGCCAATACTGTTGCTTTTATCGACGAGACGAGTGTATAAGGGAGGCCGTAAGATGATCAAACGTCGTATACAAACTAGCGTGAAAGCTAGACTGTATATCTCCTTGTTTTGCATTTTAATAATTTTTTGCGTCAACTTACTTCACCGAAAAAGAAGCCTAAGGTAATTAGTTAATCAACATGATTGAAAGATTTTTACGATATAGCGCTGCCCCGTCTTTATTTGTTAGCATGATGGAACCGAGGTCGAGTTATATTTGATATGATTTTTAATTTTGTGTTGACATTAATGTTAATTAGTAAATAAATTACATGTATAAGAGTTAGCACTTAAGTAGGTGGATTAACAACTTATCGATACAATTCTTAAGATGATGAACTACGGTGTAGAAGTTAATCGTAATTTATCTATTAATTTGAGACATATGTTTTGTAAAATTTTCAATACTAACGTTGATGCTATGCAATATGTGTATGAATGTCAGACTCAAGAAATTCAGTTTTTTCTCTAATAATTTTTGGAAAAATCTGATATATTGAAAGTCGTTATTATCTACAATTTTTTAAATTAATATGTTTTTAAGACTTATGGGCCGAGTAATTCGGCATCTTCTTATTTCTTATTCTATAGCACGTAGAATATTGTGATGAATTATATATGGAATTCGAATCAAGCGAGCGACTTCGCTAAAATTCTAAATATTTAATTCAATTTGAAATTTCTTAATTTACTGCCATATTAAAAACATTGCCCAAATAATGCTATAATTAATTGAAACTTCTTTTGAATCCGTTTTATGTAATATTCAAGTCATATATTTATTTAAATCCTGGCCTCAGATAGACTCTCAAGATTTTTCACAGAAGATTAGGTTTTTCTATTGAAAGGATTGGATTGGTTTTTGGTCAGGAAAGCCAGAATTAAAATTTCTGTGATTAAGTAAAGAAAGTTAACATTTCACTGCTTCACAGTATTAAAATCGAAATTTCATAGTCTTGGCGCAATTGTAATAAGCTGCAATGTACTGAATTTCTGACATCGCCGTAATCAAATTATTTATCAATTCTAGGGTCATTCATATAGATAATCGCAGCAGTTTAAGTTATTAATTTGGAACTTGATCGTAATAAAGCTGGAAGATATTATCGGCATCTAAAAAAATCTGATATTTCAGAATTATAGACTAATAAAAATTTAAATTAGGAAAGTGAAAATTAAATAATAAACGAACATGCCAATGTTTAAATGCAACTTCTTCTGCTTAATTCGAAAGATAACGCTGCTGACTTATTATGGGCAATGAACAAAGGATGCGTGACGTTATTCAAAGCATAAATAATGAAGATGCACCCAAACTGAGCTATTAATCTATGACAGTTCCTTTTCGGGCCTAATGCACCTAAATGCAGCCTATTATGTATTGGTACAACCAAACGAATGTTATCAGCACTAACATGGACAGTGCTATCCGCCTTGCCGCTATCAGCAGACATTTTACATTAGACTCACGTAGGTTACAATTGATGAGTGATAGTTTGTTCGGGTGAGATTTCTATTGTCATAATTGTATGCAAAAAATAGTTGTTCTTGTACACAATCTTAAAACGCTGGTTGTCTCTTCCGTAGGGAGTTCATATTTATGTTATGAATAATGTCTTGAATAAATCGTATTTTGCATTTCTCTTAAAATTTTCAATTTTTGATTGATCAAAAAAAAAAAAAAAAAAAAAACCCGGAGATTTGGTGCGCACCAATATATCATATATGCGAGTGGTTGGTTGTTTTCTTTACTTAAAGCCATAAATTCACAGGCGCTCTTCCTTTTTAAAAACTTAACTTTTCTCATCCAGGGAAATGTAAAAGGAATGAGAGTAAAAATAGAAAAATATTCAATTAAACATGAGTGCGTCTCCCGTTTTTTGCGAAATGGTTGACACTCTGCATGTTGTAAATATTTCATCCTTCTATTTAGAGCACATCAGCATATGCTGATAAATGGAAATATAAGTGAGAAAAAATAAAGCAGTAAACTTATGCATGTGACCTAAAAAGAACAAAACAAGATAAATAAACTGAAACAATCTGCCGCAGGCCTACGCACAAATGACAGGAAAAAAAAACAGAAATTGAAATGAATATGTGTTGATGATAAAACAGAAAAGTCTAAATAGAAATTTTTGCGAGAAGGAATTTGTTTTCTCCATATCGTCCCAAAGGTTTCACTAAAAAGTGCTTGACGCTTGACATAAAAATCAGTGGGAGATACATCAGTGTTTGTTAATGACATCCGGTGAATGGGATTTGCGTGCTCTCAAAGCACTCGAGGAAGAAGAGGAAGAACAAACGGAATTTCTGGCACTAAGTCAAAAAGGTTTGAATGATCTGCAACTAATAACACCACCACCACCGCCGCCTCAATCAACGTCAACTGACGAACAGCAGCAGAGAGATTTTTCTATTATTGGCAACAATAAAACTAACAACAATAATAATAATAACAATAATAATAATAACAATAGCAATAATAATAATCATGTATATGTGCAGTTGCAAACCCAGCATTTAATGAAATTGCCGACCATAAATGAATGCTATTATATGGTGAAGAAATTTAAAAATAAAACGAAGGATGTACTGACAGACGGATCGGAATGTAACGGCAGCAGTGGTGTTGAGGGCCGATTAAAATTTACTAAATCTCTTTCCCTATCCGCGCATTCATTGCGATCCCGTTTTGCGGAAAGCGGTAACAAGAAATCTAACAAGTTTAGCGGCAGCTTATCGCCGTCACAGCAGTCATATAGTTCCTCGCCCATTTTCACTTCACCACCTTCACGATGCTGTAATACTTTGCATCATACACAACCCGTACGAAAAACCTTTAAGACCTTACAACAGCTGGAGGCTCAAAAACAAGAACGCAAACGTGAATTAAATATAAAGCGGACGCTGCACCGTATACCTGGCACTAACAAAACATATTGGAAGTATAACATTAATAATTCAGCGATTGTCGCGCAAAGTGCCAAGTTTCCTCGGCAACAGCAGCAACCGAATAACAGTAGAGCTTCAGATTTAGAATCTAATACTTCAGATGAGGTAGACCCAGACGAAACTCAGTCGTTGGAAAGTTATGGCAAAACTAAGGCTTTATGTCCCGTACCATTACAGGAGAGCTACGAAGGTATAAATGCAGAAACCCAATCCTGTAGTGTTCCCTTGGTCAATGATTCAGTAGAAATGTTAAGTTTAATGTTAACGGCTGCTTCAACGGCAGTAAATACGACCGGTGAAAAACCACCCGATGTAGCACCAATTGCTGGTGGCTTTGTACGTAATTTTCCCAAATATCTGTCTTTAACGCGATATCCTGTCAATACAAATACTAACACTATCACTACTACGCGCATTTCTGACCAGAACAATGAAGAAACTGTTGCTTATGAAGCTTTTCATCATACCCTCTCACGACGTAAAAGCTTTTCCGGTGAACGGCAACGAGATAATTCGCTGTTGCGTGATTCCACTTCACACGTTAATGATATGCTAATCGGCAGAGAGATGCCTGCTCTTTATACGAGTGCTGTTAGCCAACAGAATAGAGCTCTGTTAAAGTCTTCCTCAGCTGACATACCAAATTATACAGATTTTACTATAAATGTTCATAACAAAACTGGTAGCACTGCGGGGGCGGATGTTACTTTAACTTCTCCCACCATCATAGCGAATCCTTCAGTTACCAATTTAAAGCTAAACAAATCATATCATAATAACAAATTACCATTTTTACCAACATCCGATGCAGCGACAACAACAATTACAACAAAATTGCAAGCTTTGCAACCTGCCCCTATGATAAGTGGGAATTTTAATGATTGTCCTTTGATAAATGATTCTTTCAATAGTTGCTGTAGCGATAATTTGTTTGCCAGCAATACCACAAACGGCCAAAAGCAACATAGGATGCATGGTGGCTTTCATTGTTCCGAAAATTATACAACAACAACTGCAAACATTTCGGGTCCCAGCGATAGTCAAAATCCATCGAAGCATCATTCAATTGATGACGAGCTCGAACAACATATCAAGCATTGCTCATGCTCCTGCAATCATATGGGTTACGGCAATTCAATGGACTATCAGGTAAATGCTTAATTTTCGATTCGAATCCTACATATATACATACATATCCATATATAGTGTTCATGTTTTGTTATGATACTTAAACGTCTTTTGTTTTCGTTGAGCAATCTTTTGGTTTTAAAATACTTGCGTTATAAGTATTGAAAGAGATTCACACATAAATGCCTCGATTCCCCCTATCCTATTTTCAGTCAGCCAACGCATTATAATTTTGAGTGATTTTGTATGAAAAGACTTAACAGAGGATACATGTATGCTCTTACTTGGTATTGATCGCATTAAATATTTCTACCGCCCTAATCCTACTACTGTCCTTCGGGCGAAACTTTGTGCACTTTTCAAGTGGAAGTCACGTCAGTTTCGCTAACGATAATGGTATTTTCAACCTAAGTGACAATTCCGATATAAAAATTCAAATAGATTTTCTACGCTCAGGTTCAGGTTGTCGAGGTTGCATAAGTTAAAATATTCCCTTGTTTATTTACTGAAACAATTTTCAAAAATTGTTTTGTTCTGTAAACTTGAATTTAATTGTATGCTCCGTGGTGTGAATGGGAATACTCGATAAATTTTTACTTACATATGTATAATGTATTATGAAAATCTCAGCAACAGGCAACAGGCAACAGGCATCTATTACGCATGTAGAAGATCATTTCTTTCTTCTTTTATCAGTACTTAATACCGATATAGACCTAGAGTTTCCACTTAATATTAGTTTGGGGAAAAAGAAATCCATAATTTTTATATGAACTTCAGGACTTTATTTAACATGCTTCGGATTGTCCGATTTGGGTCAAATATGCACCCTTTTTATTGTATGATTTGTTGCCATTTTAAAGGTAACTTCAAAATGCCTCTCTCATAGAAGTCCTGGTCTCTAATTGCAAAATACTCTAGTAGTCGATTTTCACAATCCTCCCTAGATTCCAATTTTTTATCATTAAAGAAATTTTGCAAAATGCAAGAAAAAGATGATAATCGCTTGGTGCCAAGTCCGGACTGTATGGCGGATGCATTAAAACTTCCCAACCAAGCTCCCGAAGTTTCTGGCGAGTCACTGTAGATGTGTTTGGCCTAGCGTTGTCCTGGTGGAACACGACACCTCCCCCTGTTTCTGGTCAATCGCTATCTTCAAACGGTCCAGTTGTTGACAGTAGAGACCAGAATTTAGCGTTTGGCCATATGGAAGCAACTCATAATAAATAATCCCCTTCCAGTCCCACCAAATGCATAGCAAAACCTTCCTGGCCGTTTGAGGTGCTTCACCGCTCTTTGACCACGATCGTTTTCGCACAGGGTTATCGTATGTGATCCATTTCTCATCTCCAGTCACCATCCGTTTAAGAAATGGGTCTATCTCATTCCGTTTGGCCAAGGCTTCGCAGATGGAAATTCGATCCATCATGTTTTTCTCTGTTAATTGGTGTGGCATCCAAACATCGAGCTTCTTTTTGAATCCAGCTTTGTGTAAATGGTTTAAAACTGTTTTATGGTCGATTTTTAGCTCCTGGGCGATGTTACGACTGCTAACATGCCGGTCAACTTCGATCATTTCTCTGAATTTATCGAGATTTTCGACGACCGGCCTACCTGTGCGAAGTGCATCATTCCTGAACGGAATCTACGAAACCAAAATTGCACATAATTGGCTGTTACAGTATCGGAACCATAAACACTAATCACAATTTTAGCCGCCTGGCTTGCATTTTCGCCTTTGTCAAAGAAAAACTGTAAAATGTACCGAATTTTCTCTTTGTTCACTTCCATTTTTAACACGCTGTAACTCACAACTGAATGCACCAAACAAAAAATAGCAAAAGAATTTTTTTTACTGTGAAATGTACAGTATGTAAATGTACAGTATCGGAAATTGTTTGATCGATACTTTACGAGTGCATACTCTATACTCGATACTCTATCAGTGCAGCCATCTACCGAAAAAATAATGGATTTCTTTTTCCCCAAACTAATATATAATTTTTTTTTTCTTAATTTGAGGTAAAAACGGTATAAGATAATATTGTGATATAATGTGTAATAGGGAAATTTTTATTTGCAAATAATATCATTTTAATGATGATCTCTGGATGTTTTTTAAAAATTCATATCTGGAACAATAATTTTGTACCACACTTTAGTGGCAATTAGCCAATAAATACGCTGATGAAAGGTAAAGGTATTTGAGCAGTATTTTTTCGTTACTGTTAACTACAACAAATTTTGCATCATGATCTAGAATTCTAAGTTAAATTGCAAAAGATTGCAACTTAAGACTTTTTGAAAATATGTTCCAGAGCCTTTAAGAAATTTTTTAACAACTAAATTCTACATCGATGATCAGCACGCATGATAACTTTGAAAACTAGTTGAATCGACCTTAAAATTTTCAAAACTTGTCAATTGTCTTAGTTTTCTAAATTATGTCATCGAAATTATAGCACTTTTCTTGTACCGTATAATACTTAATAAAATCTCCGTATTCACTACGACACTCGACTAGATCGGAAAAAAGAGTGTAGTCAAAGCTGTTAAGAAAAAAGTAAGGAGAAGACGAAGAGAAAAGAAGGAACGACATACACGTACAATAAAGACGCTTTAGATAGAAATAAGTCTTCTTTATTTATACCTGGATATTTAGGCCCATATAAATCTAGATTGAAATGCATACACTCTACGATCGATTTTCGCTCCTTATTGCAATAAGATAGTGGATGTAGATGGATATCGCTTTTCTGTTCGAGTGTTTGGTGGTTGATAAACAATAACACAATCACATATTTGAGAAAGTGAAGTTTAGTTGAAACATTCTTCATTTTGTGTGAAGCGAAGTTTTTGAAAATATTGGATAAGTAATAGAAATGTTTATGAATAAAACATAAAATAAAGGAGAGAGATGAAAGAGATGCCGAAAGGAAGAATTTAGTGTTTTTAGACAAATACTATTAAAAGTAAGCTATTAAAATATGTTTATATATAAGTCACTATAATAAATTCACAATCTAGTGTTGTGAACTTAATTTAAGGCATATTCATCGCTTTGTTACCAATGATGGACATTGTCTTTATTTCTATGCCGTATTTTCAGAAGCGTACAACAAATTGGTGACAAGTGTTTTCGAACCTAAACGAAGGGTGGCAAGCATTGCGTCCCCAAGCGAATATATTTTATTTTACTTGATTTTGTTTACGTTTGAAACGGCGCTAATAGGAAAGGAGAATTGAATTGTTATGCAATTCACTACCTAAAGCCTTTTACGGCATCCTTTATGCAGATGCAGTATTAAAAAGTTTCCTATACGAGCCTTAAACTATGCACAGAAAACTTTGTTTCCGTGCACAATTGGTTTGTTTAAAAACTGCAAATGTGTATTTCTGATAAGCGTCTGCCGGCTGGTTGGTTAGTTCGTTAGTTGGTTAGTTGGTTCACTGCATTCTTGCATACAAGAACTGTCTGAGTGGAAAAAAACTTAGCAATTTATATTCAAATGAAAATAAACCGTTTTAGTAATAAATAAATTAATAAGTAAAAGCAAAGTAAAACAAGTAAAAAAAATTATATTCGGCTTTTGCCGATAACTTTTGTACCTATAATTTTTGTTTTGAATTATTATTATTAAAATTATTACAAAAATGAAAAGAAGAAAATTTATATGGTCGAATATTTTACAAACACGCTACAACGTCAAAACTCAAAAAAGCGTAAAATTGATGTTTCAGCTGTTTATAGTATTGGATAGATTGAGCCGATTTTTCCCAATTTTGCATAGGTGGTGTAGGATCACACTTTATAAGTGAGGCGAAAACGATTTAATTTTTTTTGCTCTGCAAAACAGTTCACATTATGCTGTGAGTGTGCCCTATCACCATGATTTGATCCTGCGTGAAAGAATTGTTAACCATTTTATCAAGTTTGAAGTCGTTATCTTAATTTTTTCGATAAGAAGAAGGCTTACAGCAAGTCTCCGACACACAGGCAGCCATGCCTATATCGATTTAAATTTTGATACTGGCCATGAATGTAGACGTTTCAAAGCAACTTTTGATGATCCTTTTGAGTGCTGCAAACGTTTCGACAAAATCGATCTATCCGCATTCGATGGTGGGAATAAATGCATTAAAATTGCAATTAAACAAAATGAAATGGTAAAATGGCAATAATGAAATTATATTCATTTAGTTAAATCCGGGGTAAATGTAAATAATAAGCAGCTAGAAAAAAATTGAGAGTATGCGGATGAGAGCCGGTAACCTTACTGTTACATCTTGCCCGGTACTGAAATACTTAGGAGTTGTGATCGATAATCGGCTAAGCTTCAGGCAAATACTGAAGAGCTTAGAGCTACCGCAAGGAAGATGGTATCTGCGGTAGTCACATCAGTTGTGTTGCACGGCAGCCGAGCGTGGATGTCCGCACTAGTGGTGAAATCGAACTACATGACTAACAAAAATGCAGATATAAGGTGATATTCTGGCGGATGAGATGAGATGCGTCTACGAAAGGAAGTAGAGAGGGCAGGTACAAGAGACCATCCTCAAGACGAAAGAACGCTTGACGTCTGTGAATATGTGGCAAGCTCGGCGGGAAAGCGAGCGAACGGTAGGTGGCCGTTCTCACTCACCCCAAACGTATCGCTATGGATAGAGAGACATCAGGGGAATGTAAATTACTACCTCACGCAGTTTCTGATTGGTTTCGGCTGCTTTCGAAGCTACTTGCACAGACTCGGTCCCAAAGACTCGTCAGTACGCTCGAAATGCGACGGCGCAGGACATCGACTATGTCATATTCAGCTGTTCAAGGTTTGACGCATTTGGGCGATCTATATGATGGTCATATGAGATATGCAGCAAGATGACCGACAAGCTGGAAGCCCGGAGCAAGGTCAATACTTTTGCGACAAAGATGCAACGCTAATTATGCCGCTTAGAGAGTGATTGAGTGGAGAGAAGAGGGAATGGAAGTTAATAGATTAGTATGTTAAGGTCCCACCGAACGAAAAACACCAATTGTAACCCGCCCCAACGAAGTACCTAGCGGTGGTCCCGCGTGGGAGAGTAGTTGAAGAAGAGTATGCGGTGTAGTTTCAGTACGCAGGCGCCATTGATGGCGAATCGTGCATGCCGTTAGTATGGACTAGCAGTATCTTCCTCAGATTTTTAACTCCAGCTGGCATAGCAAAAAAAAAAAAAAAACACGTCTTTGGCATTTTGAACAGACATATCATTCATTTCTCCAACACGAGCAAATCCTTATAGTTCGTGGCAGGTTTTCTCTTGAGAAACAATCACTTGCGTTCGCCTTCTGCAAACGCAACCTAATGCATTAATAATTCACATAGCTTTAAGTTAGTTCAAGTTAGTTATAAGTACTTTCTTTTTCGCCTGTGTGCATGCATATGCATGCAATAATAGTTGGTTTATATATGCATACATATATATTAGTTTTCAGTATTATTTATTTTTTGGTCTTTTAAGCACAAAACATCGTTTCGTTTGGCGCGCAAACTAAAATAATATTAACACGCAATCTTCAAATTCGTTCGTTTTTCTTGATCGCGTCGGTTTTAGGTTTTACAAGTCATATTGTTCATATTGCTTCCCAATCGCAATAGAATTGACGCAAAAGAGTTTGTATCGTTCGTTAACATCTTTGCAAAAATCTAAAAATATTTTGTGAAAAATTGATGCGATTAATTGCTAGCATAGGCAAATTCGTTGTTAGTGTCATGATTAATCAAAGTGCACAAAAATTAAACAGTCCGTTTAATTTGTATTTCTAAATTAAAAAGTCGGCTTAATTTTTATCAAGCAAAAATCTCTTAAAGACGTACCACCTTGATATTTTTGTTAAATAAAATGTAATCAAACATTTCGTTTAAAATCGTTCTCGGGCTGCGCAAAATATCTACGCAATAACAACAACACAAACCAAACATTTGCATTTGCCTGAAGAATTAACAGTGGCTAATGAAACCATTCAATGCATTTTCTTTGCGCATACATTTTTTAAAAGTTGCTTTCGGTTCGGCTTTCATTCAAAATTGCAAATAAAATATAAATAATGCAAATAAAATATAAATAGCAATAAAAGGCATTAATATGGCATACACATACACAACAATAACGCAAATGACGTCATCGTGACACTCGGTTAAACTCATAACGAGTACATCCAACGAAAATATAGACTCTGGTGGTCAAGATGAAAACAAAAACAAATGAAAATATTAAAGTCGAGCTAAGGCAACTATTTAGTACGTGACATTATTCTTATTTCTTTACTTTTAATTTGATCAACGATCTATGTATAATCTTTTTGTAACTCGGTATCATTTAATTGACGTAGTTTAAAACGAAAGGCGTTAAGAAATGGGTGACCAAGGAGTAGAGGATTTGTTGTATCCAATATTACAACAGGAAATGCTTCCATGATACTATTATAGGTCATTATTGCGTCGTACTCACCTAACGATTGATATGCAATTATCACATCAGTGCAGCAAGCGTCCGTGCCATAGACTGTTATAACACCAACACTGTCAGCTTCTACTGGAAACATGTGTAAACAACCGTGCAATTTATCCATAAAACTGAAAAACTGAATTATCAAAATTTGATTCGCTATTAACAAAATTTGAAGTTGAATTTAGGTTTTATCGGCTTTCTTCGCATTGTTCCTGGGGCTATTTATAAAGGCTCCATTTATTAACGCAATTACGATGATTGCCAACACCATTAGCATTATATAAAATTTTCGTTTCGCTTATCAATGCTTTTTTAAATGCATCATGAAGTGTGTCGTCGTCTTCACACAACTTGTTGGATTTTTTTTTCGGGTAAACCAGTCATGAATCTGTTCTTGACGAATGCCTATAAGCGCTCTCCAAATTTGCAAAATGTTGGTAGAGTATAATGTGTGCTTAGAATTTCACATAATTGTTGTTTGGTTTGCTAACTGAGGATTACGGACTGCAAGAACTATGTCATACAGAAATAGATTGGAATAGTATGATAGCTTCTTGATATTGTCTTCTGGGCAACTTATATCAAAAAATTATATGTCTAGAATTTCATACATAACGTGTTCTGTTGCAATCTCTACCTTTACATATATTCTATTATAGATTGAAAGGAAATTCTGGGACCTGGCCTAGATGCTTAGACTACTGCAAGCAGTGGAGAGCTGATCGGGTAAACGCCAAGTAAAACGAACAAAGTGACGCTGCAGAGAAACAGAGAGCAACAAGTCAGTCATTAAGTCGAAGTCGGCGAGTGAAATTATAAAGTAGCACACAAGTTGTAAAATAGTACAGTCGTCGAGTCCTTTCTCTTACGTTCATTACTTCTTTATATTTAATTCGTAAATCGTAAATTTTAATTATCTCATATTAAACATTAGTCTAGCATCCATATAACTAATAAAATAATATCACACTCCTTGCATATATGGCTGGGGGTAAATGAAAAATTACATTAACAACTTCGTCATATACTTGCTTTTGTGTTAACAGCAATGAATTTATTTCATTATGATTAACAACAATGAAAATACGTTGAGGGACGAGTTCCATATCCGTTGAACATCCGTCATCGTCAAGGTTAATTGAAGTCTCGTGTAGAAAAATCGGGCATTTTGTTGGTGCTGTGGCTTACGTCACAATTTCTATTGCAACTAAAACTCCCAGTCAGTGTCCCAGAACCAGAAACTAGAATTCTAATTGAAACTAGTACTGAAAATAAAATTAACAAGTTGAAATTACGCTGTCATAATTAGGTTGACTTATAATAATAGCATGGTGTGCTAACTAGAATCCAAATCGCAAATGTAAGCAACTTTCGTATTTAATATAAAGGGAATCATAAGAATTAATTTCAAACTATGGGTTTGTGAGTTGGTGATGCGTGCAATGTTTTCAACCGACGAGCAGGATGTGGTGAGAGCATTTCACGGTAATAATTAAGAAAGGGATTTAATTATTATTATTGCTCTTATTATATATTGCTTGACAAAAATGTGGTAAGCTTTACGCTCTGTATTGTGTAAAAGAAGCAAAAAATTTACGCATTAAAGATTTTGATGAAAGCCAAGAGCAGACCAAGAGATCAATTAGGCTTATTTCATTTACGACTCCACGTTTGTCGGGTATAAATTCTACACATATTATCTCGTAAAAATTAATTTCTTATGAGATTATCTTATGTAAATTGGAGAACTCGTTTACTTGATCGTGATTTATTCTGTTTATTGTTGAGTCAATTGTCGAAGTTTGCTTTGTAAAAAGTGTTAACTGATCATTGCCCTTAGTTAATCCTATAGTGTTAAATCTCTTTTCTGCGTACTCGGAAATAGCAAGTGTGCTATGGATCCGAGTACATAAATTGCTCCTCTTTTATGTCGATATTATCGGAATAGGGTGTTAGTTCATCGTAATCTCAATGTAAACGATTTCACATAAAGAATGATTGCACAAATAATGTTCTTATGAAGTTGTGTTTTGAAGGGATTCAAGTCATAATATGCCACTAAGTTCCAATGACTGTTGGAGGTATATGGATATGGTATCGTAGAAATGATTCTTATGTTACTGGCAACGGCCCTAATCAATGGATCGATCCCTGTCACAGTTGTTACATCAACGACCATAACATCTTTATCAATCCTCGAGTGTGTAGCAGTGATTCTTTCCAATGACTAGCATGGGAGGGCATGTTATGTTCCTCAATTACGACCATCTAGCCTCTACGTTTTTCGTGGCCAAAATTTGCTCTTGATTTGTAAAACCCATTTTCAACGAATCAAAATTAATGCCGTTACTCGTTCTCTCAATAAAAAGTGGTGGAAAAACCTGTGAGATCTTTTGCGCCTGCTGATAAAGTTGTTGATGGCTATGAATGTAATATTATTTCGACCTTGACCGCTACAGTTTCTAATTCTTCATAGGTCATGGGCGCTCCTCTTAGAAATTAAAGTTTAGCGGATTTTATGGCAGCTTCTCACAATCTGCCTAAATAAGAGGTACCAGGTGGAATGAAGCGTTTTCGCTGCACACTCGTTGCATGTTCTCTTTTCCTGATATTTAAACAATTAGACAACTATTCTAGTGGAGGCTAACATTATGGTTTGTTAGATGGCCTTTTACATTTTTACGAAACCGCACTATATACGCCAGTAGATGGAGTAAATATCTAAAATAATTCTTGTAGTCTATCTCATATACAAAGTCGCTGGTCTGCTCTGTTGTATTTACTGGGAGGATATACGCAGCGGTCAGTCGTTTTTGTTTCGCTAAAGTTTAAGGTAAAGTTAGGTGAGGGCGGTCTGGTAATTGTCATGTAACGAAACAGCGGAAAATAGAACTAAAATAGATGCTTTATTTCCTACTACTGCATGAACTCTAGTAATCCTATTAGCTACAAATGTTTGAAAGCATCCTTATGACGAGCTGATCCATGCCAAGACAACTTGAGAATCTGATAATAGATATGTACGTGTATCAGGACAATTCTTCAACTTTTGATGTGAGTTGTACTCCTAGTACCATTCAGACGAGCCATACGGGACTTTGATGTTGCTCGTAGATCTTAAGTAAACCGCTACCTTCTATGTCTCTTTGGTCGCGACTACAAACGTATAGAGCTGCACCGCATTTTCGTTTCCCTTTTCTAATATACGTCGTGGTATTGATTTACTTATTATTTAGCATAACCAGATCACTTGGAAACCTTAAGCAATTATGCTACAAATGATCTGGCAATGCCTCATCCCATAACAATTGCAATTGCCTGCATGTTTGTTGTATAAGAGTATTTGCAGTAAACGGCAGATCAAAGATGCCGGCCACTCAATAAGTTACTGCAATGTTCAATGTTGGTTTTATTGTAGAGTTTTTTAAACACTTATGTAAGAATGTTACATATTTGCTTAAGTTTATAACACTATAAACCTAAAAAGAAACAGTATTAGAGTTTACACAATATATATATATATATATATATATATATATAATATATATATATATATAATGCACATAGCAAAGTAAAATTTATAAATAGAAACCTCCGATGAAAGTCAAATATCGTAACTTGGCTTGTTAAATAGGCTGTGTATTAAGGGCTACAAAAAGTTCATATATAAGAATGTTGTGAAATAAGCGACAATCTAATTTAATTCTTTGTTTTTTTTTTTTATGTCGTTTAATAGTTTTTGTTTGGGAAGGGCTTGTTATTTTGTGCAATTTTTTCATAGAACCGTACCTAAGCAAAATTGAACATCACCTTCCATCACTTGTTTTGGCACTTTTGCAAATTGTTGATGTGAATTAGAGCACAGTTACCCTATACTAGACATACATACAATATAATTGATTGCAAAACCACATAACATAAGAGAATCTTGTTTGTAGTACTCAGTATAGAATTTGTGTTCGTTAATGGATGTAGCATTTTTATGGCAATATTGTATTTGTTTTTGATATGCTGAGCATGATTGCGGACGATTAACTTTTTGTTCAATAATATGAGTCTCATGTACTTGACGTGATCCGAAAAAGAAACTTCATGATCTTGAGCTATCAAAATAGATGAACGAAGGGGCTTTAAATTTCATCTTCCATTTATGTAAGTGACTAGACATTAGACTAACCACAATTTTGAATTTGTTAATTATTTCACAAACAAGTTCATGCGATGGATATATATATCGATATCGTCAGCGTGTAAAGCAGTACGACAAACGTTGATAACGTTTTGATGGGATCAGCAAATTCTAGCGTATTATGAGCTTCTAAAATCGATTAAAATCTCCGTCTGAATTGAAAATGTCTATTGACGTCAATTGAACAAATTGAACGATATACTGTTGCAAAAGACGTCAGCATTGGCGGCTAAAATGGCTACCATATGAATTGACTGAACATATCATTTTGGCCATTTGTTGCACTTGTCGTCAAGGATACACTGTTGAAACTCGAACGGGAAGTTCTGACACGCCCAGCGCATTCAGCAGACATCGCACGCAGTTTCGTAAAGTTGTAGATGTGTGTGAAAATAGATCGATGATTGGATCGTTGCCAAATCAGTATCGTTTCTCTAACGCGCTAAGGGCATGTTGCCAGAAAGTTGGAAAAAAATAGTAAAAAATGATAAAAAATATGTTGACTAATATATCATATATTGTATCAATTTTTCTCAATAAATACCTTTGTTAAGTGAAAAAGTGACCAAAACACATGCAAGCGTCTAGTATATGCCCAGGATTCAAGAATATACGTGTGAACTTGTATAATTGTTTATACCAAAATACGCATTAATATAAGATGCTAAGTTTGTGTGTCGATTCCTCAACTGTTGAAATCCAAAAGTGACTCTTTTGTTATACACGGATCATTTGCAGAGTTGCGATACAGGGTGTATCGGTTTGATTGTTTGACTGTGTAATTCTTCGAAAATGGCACTTACTCCCTTTGAGTATCTCCTATGCGAGATCATACCTTGTTTTTATCACGGGTATGTGGCGAATAAGCCTTTTTGTGTTTCACGGCGTAGATTGGCCTTTAAATGACATAACTTTCTTCATACCTGATAATGGTTTTTTATGCACCATATCAAAGAATGAACGATGAAATTGTTTCCACTTCAAGTAGATCCCATCAAATATTGTCAAATTCATTTTAGGGAAAGTTTCTGCTATTGCTGGTTAGTGAGCAGCTTGCTTTACTTTTCTTCAACCAGCGTGATCTATTCCTTTATTGATTCATCGATGTATTCCTCAATGTCAATGTGGCTGTTGAATGGCATCTGTAGTAGCAACGGGGGTCTCACCTGTCCTAACCTGCTCAGTAGCAGTCATTTAAAGTGCGTTAGTACTTTTCTCTACATCATCAAGAACCACCGTAAGTTTTTCTGTTAATTAGCCATGAATATCCTTTACAAGATATGCATGTGTTTCTGTTGCATTCGGAAATCTCCGAATTGGTCACGCAATTATTATTTTTGTTGCGGTTTCTGCAAATTTTTAAGTGGTTTCGACTCCCTGTCTTCCTATGATTACTGATGGCCTTCTGGAATGGTAGAACTCAACAATGAAGATGTGAGGATTAACTTATTCTTATTCGAATGACTAGTACAGCCACATGGATCAATGCGTACGTTTAAGAATTTAGATAGATTGATATATTGATGGCATTTGAAGCACAATATCTTACGTGAATAATTAAAACGATCAGAGATAATGTCTGATATTTATTAAAAGTTAAATTATAGTCTTATAGATAATGTACTACAACAATAACAATAATAGCAGAAAAATAGTAAAAAAATTGAACCCAATACTTGCGAAGCTAGGATTCTATAAAATGAACGCTCACAAATTATGGTTACGTGTGTAGATATTGCTAAGCTTCCATGACGCATATGATGTCAGCACGCCGCTTGCGAAGCTTACATCTATAACCGATTCGCGCCTATTTTTGAGGAACGTGTGCTGCGTCCCTTTACCAAATTGCTATTTGGCCGAGGAAGGGTAACGTTTCCAATAACGCTTTCCTTGACTATTAGCTCGTAGTAGAGGGAACATAGCAACATATACATATATATATATATACCCGGCAACATTGCGCGTAAACCAATGCAGCGCCTAATCACACAGGTTGAACGTATGGAGGTTGTTGGGTGCATTGCGAGGTTATCTCTTTGTTCGACTTAACCTTTAAAGAGTTCAAGTCCGCCTTCACGGAATATGGTTCGCACTTGATTTACACACTATTGAGGACTTAGTTATTTGTCAGACAACTAAACCAGAGCATCGCTACAATATTAAAAGGACGTGATTTTGATTTGTGATGAGGATTTTTTCTGTCTTTTTACTGAAAAACAAAACAGTCGCTTATATACTTAAATTGAATTATTTTCTTACAGAGTAAGATTTATATGTGTATGTGTTTGTGAAAATAGACCAAGGAGTGAGAAAAAAAAAAAAATGCATGTTTGCATCGGATGATAGGATTGTTTTAACTCAGATTGGTAAACATACTGACATGTATACACAACAGTATCGTTTGTCACTACGCACATATGTACAGACACGCAAATACAACGACAAACAAACAAACTTATGGTAAAATGAATAAAAAAAAAAAAAATTATGCATGAATGAACAGTTCCTGTTTCTTGTTCATATGTGTGCGTGTATTTGAATTTACTTCTTCTGCTGTGATTGTTTCATTGTATTTAATATATATGTATATATGTATATATGTATATATATATGTATATATATATATGTATATATATGTATTTCTCTTCATGTTACTGGTTTTTATGGTAATTTTATTGTCCTTATTGTCGTTGGGAAATCTTTGCGGTGTTTTACTTCGTGGCCGTCGGTCGATGATGGTTGACCAGTACGGCTTTTTAATAAAGAATCGTCCTTAGGTAACTTATGCTAAGTGATCTTTTGACAGATGGAGCGTGCCTATGATAGTCCTTGACGCTATATTACCGAAGGAAATCTATCTGAACCATATGCTCAACAGCTGGTATGCAATAACTAGGAGCGCAATGTTAACATACCACAGTTTAGCAAAAATTTATATTTTATATATTGGCGGGGCGTAGCTCGAGAAAGAACAAATTCAAATTTTACTTTAAGTACACCTTCAGCAATACACAGCTAATAAAAAAATGTAGTTTTAATGGAACCGACGAGATCCAATACCGAAATTAGTTTGTAAACGTCATTTAGAATTCATTGAATTATATTTTTCTTGCGATAGATCTCTGCGATAGGTCGTTGTGTTTACATGCATATGCATGCGTGCATAGTGATCACGCAATCACCGTTTGCCCATTGCTGATATTATTTTCTTTGTTCTTTGTTCGACATCGTTTGTTCATGTTTGTATATTTTGTCTAAGTGAAGATGATACTTTCATCTGGTTCTGACATGGATAAGCAATTTATCATGACCATCGTTCTCAAACTATGATATATAGAATATATATATATATGATATATAGTTTATGGGATAGGCATTTTAGTAAGTAAAGACTCCTCTTTGCTTTACTAAAACAGATGAAATCTCAACATCAAACACGAATCTCGCCTTCCTTATTCTACATAGCGGTATTGTGGTTTGTGTGCCTGAACATCATTTTAATTATAATAATCCTCGACAGTTAACGAATTAGTTTGACACGTATTTAATAACGCCTAGCACTGAGCTAAATTTATTCAAAAAGATTGTTCAATACGTAAATTGAAGCAAAGTTTATGATCGAACAGAACAACTAGGTTGAGGAATGAGTACACATTCTCCAACCTGCATGAATCAATAAAATATGTTACTGATAATGAGTTTCGTGAGTCGTGAAAGTGACAGTTTCTTACATTTCACTTTCATCAATAGCTTCTCAACATCAACACCATGGTCTTGTTAAAAGCAACGTAAGTAACAGTATGCGCTTGACAGAGTCAATCATAATCTGTTGCTATTGAAGTTATGTAAGACTGGTTTTTCGAAGATCTTTACTATACTGCTTTAGTTCTTATTTGAAGGATCGCGCTCACATGGCTATTCAACTTTTTTATGTCCGTTGAAAGCGTGGTTAGGTCAGGTGTCCCTAAAGGAAGTGATATTAGATGTTCAGATCGTGCAAAACTGTTTCATTCGTTCAATAATATAAGCGGATTTCACATTGCATCTCTAGGTTTTATTAAACGTTAGTCTAAACAATCCCACGTCTCTTCTATAACGAAAGAGTTGTATGTGTCATCAGTGAGACGATGCTTAGAATATATCGCGGTAATTTGGTCTTCTAGCCATTTTTCCTACTTTAAGGACTTTGAGTGAGTGCAGAAGCAATCCCTCTTACCTGCATTACGTAGCATCTGGGCATAAATGTAGAAATATGAAATTTTCCATCTACATCAGGAACCGGAGTAAACTTTCGCAGAAAAACCGATTCGCTTAGAGCCACCGACACTAAGCCACGCGCGATAAGAGGAGTAGGGATGGCGCCAGAATTATCGCCCACATTACCTCGAAGTATCTCCGGAAAAGATTCGTTATTATTTTTTTTTTGTATATGCAAGTAATGAGTTAGTTGCAGGCACATGGATTGATAGAAAATTCACCTCTGTAAACAGTGCAAATTATCTTCTGAAACAGTACTTGAATCAATATATTTATGTTTATCAGCTCGAGTGAACAAAGGTCTTTTAAGCAAGGGGAGACGTACGGGGGGAGTTTCTCCATAAGCAACATGGACGATTGCTGTTCTTGAACTTGAAATTGTTAAAGGCATCATTTAAGTGTTTGACACTATTTCAGAGTGCAGATAATTTGCTGGATATATCCGCAAACCCGTGCTCGGACTGGGAAATTAAGTTATAAACTCAGTTTACCTAGCCCTGCAGTCTGTGCATGACCTGGTGATCCAACAAAGTAATGTCTATTAAATAAATATAGCTAACCTTGAATATATATGCAATTATATTAAATATATGGACTAACATATATACTGTGCATAGAAAAAAAATGTAGATATAAAATGTTTTGTCTTTAAGATGAGTGGAGAAAAAATTATTTTTACATACGCTTTAGCGGCTTTCGTCTTCTTTATTCTCCGATGAATTTGTAAAAGAGGAATAGATTTCTTATCGAAACAAGAAAACTTGATTGAATTTGCACTGAAAGTAATAAGCAAAACTTATGCTGAAAGCAAGCTACAGCGCACCTTAAGTCTAGAATTAAATGATACGTCGCGATTGATGTAATTTAATGTAGTCTTCCTAGTGCCACGCATATATAGATGTAGATGTATGATTTTTTATTACACCCTATATCATGACCCATTAGCGAAAAATGAAGAGTATATTTATATTGTCGAGACATTTGCAACGCCCAGAAGGACGCTTCAGAGAGTCCATAAAGTATATATATATTCTTGATCAGCATCAAGTTCCGAACCGATTTAAGTATGTTTGTCTGCGTAATGTCGCAAGAATGAAGGTATCGAGTTCAAATTTGGCAGGAATATTGAAAGTTTATGCACGTAGATGGGCATTGAAAATGGTCCCAATGGGTCGGAGGAGACACCTACAGTATTTTGAGAATAAATAGTAAATTATTGGTGTTTTGCTTATTACTCATAAACTACGGCAGATAAATCTACCAAATTTTAAACTATTGGCGCCTATTGGCGATGGCGTAATGCTTGCACGCTCACCCAATATAAAGATGTATCAAAGTTTGATTTTCTTTTTGATACCTTCATAACATGAAGAAGCAAGCTTCAAAATTCCTACAAAATATCTAAGTCTTTGATTAATCTCAAAATCGAAATGCACCTCAGCATGGGTATCTGTTCATCTGTCTATCCAGCCGTCTGCCGAACTGTGTAGTGCCTGCGGCAGACATTCCTCCGTTTGCATAAATTAAGATATCATTTACAAATTTGCAAAAGAATTCGCAAATGACCCAAACAAGTCAAAGGCTCCCGTGTTTTTTGCTTGTAACTCATAAAGCATAGCAACCACTCTATATACATCACTTTCATTATGAAAATAGAAAAAATCACTTGTCTAATATTATATGAGTGTGAAAATATAATTCTTTTCTTCCTTTTTACCAAATATAATTTTCTTACTTTTTTTTTTTTTGCTTTTTTTTTTTTTTAACTTTATTAAAATATTATTTGCTCTTAATTTGTAGAATAATAACGACAGCGATATTGTTAGTATGTTTGGGAAACGCATTATCCAAGTAACGATGACACTATCGTCCGGTACTAACATGCATTTTTCCGTTTTAACATCTCTGTATATTAAACGATACGCACAGGCATATAAATCCCATTCCAAAAAAAGAGAAAAGAAAAGAATTTTATTAGACAAGAAGAAGATGAAAAGTGGAAATCAAACAAATCATGTCTTCTTAATTATTATAGCAATGTTCTGGTTTAAGTGCCTGAACATAATTTCTAATTAACCAAAAATCTTCAATAGTTCAAACCATTTTATGTGCTTGCGTGACTTAGTCATCAGAGCCTGCAACAACTCTCTCTATAATAAGCAAAGTTTTTGTTGCTGGCATTGTTGTTGTTGTTATTAATAAACTATTAAAAGTACTTTTACTCTTTTTTGTCTGCATTTCGTTTTTTTATGATTTTTAATTATTATCATTTTCTTTATACTCTGTTACGCTGTCGTAAATCTCATTTTTATCCAATCATTATGGATTAAATGAGAAAATGCCTAGATCTACGATTTATACTTATTTCTGTGTCAATATAACTTTTGAGAGGGAACTATTTTGAAGTGCATTGTTTAGTGTTAGTTGCCCGTAACCGTGAATTGAGTGAACGAAGTGTAGATAGAAGCTTTAGAAGGTTAAATTATCCTAGAAACTTTAGACCATGCAAAACCTTCTGACCTTCTGACCTTCTCAGAATGCTTAACAAACGAAAGAAAGAAAGCATTGATTAATTGATTAAATTATTTTTTACGTTGAATTTTTCTTTAACGAATTTTAAATCGATATCTCTTCTAGTTGCTAAGACATATTGTTCTCTAATGTGGTCGAAATTGAAAGGATTTGTGCCCAATTTACTTTAAAATTGCTCTACTAGATGTCTGTGCTAAAGGTCAAATCCAGTTCATCCCTTCATTGTAAGTTACGATTGCTTGATCTCTTATGGGCTGGTCAGGTACGTTTCCAAAGTTAATTTTTGAATCACGGCTAGTAATTAATGTACATGCAACGTTAAAGTTTTCAAACGTATTTCGGGTGATGTGAGCCCTACAGCAGCAAGCAATAGAACAGAACTGAACTGTTGGATGAATGAATGGACAGTCATAACTAAAACAATTTCGAATATAACCGTTGCTGATAATTGCAATTTACTTTACTCTTTGGCTTGACTTACCTCCGTCGCAATAATTACATCTCCTTAGGCAGTAATTTAGTGGAACGGCGTATTTCGATTTTTAAAATGTCATTTATGTGATTATGACATGACAAGCGGATATAAAAGTGCTTAAATAAAACCATATTTTCGATTACAATTGACTATGTCTTTTTGTATTCGGTAGAGAAGCTTTCCGACCACGATTTGACATGCAAAGGATTCTATCAATCTACCTATCTATCTAATTCTATCAATCTTGATCCCTTTATATCTGCTCAAAGTCGCGAAAATAGCGATTTTGAAGGTGAAGGGTAAACATTATGTGTTTTCCAAAACCTAACCTCAGTGCGTGCATTAGTATAATTGAAGTTATGTTTGTAACCTAAATTTAATTTAATAAATATTTAGGTTCAAAGTGAAATTTCGCGAGAGTGAACTTTGCTCCCGAGTGTACATTTGCTTTTAAGTTTCTTCTCGTTTCGCATCTGGTTTGTGGAACAAATCAAATGATACCTGTTCGTAGCAGGGACAATTTCGACTTCATGAATCCCCTTTTCCTTTTCGTCAGCTTAATCGCCGATTAAATTAATTCATTGATATCTATGTAATAGAATATTCGCTTTTAGCTGTTCTAGCTCTAGCTAGTGCAAGCTACAACTTAAGCTATATATAACTATATAAATTCCTTGTGTAAAATTTATTAAATATATTCCGCAGAAATGTTACGTTATAGCAATAGCTTGCGCAGGGTGTGCGTACAATGACTTTCGTTACCATTCTTTATGCTTTATGTGAAATTTTTGCGCCTCAGGAGTACTTGAATGTAAAATATGAAATATTCGGAAGTTTGCTCATATTATTGCATCGTTAGACTTTTTATTATTAATTTTATTTCTTTTTTTTTTTTTTTTTACCATAGGTAAAGAGGGAGACGAACACGCAGAATTTATCAAAAGCAGTATTTAAAAGCAAACAAATATTCTGTGATTGTGTGTGTGTGTGTGTGTGTGTATGTATGTATGTGTGTGTGTGTGTGTGTGTGTTAATTTAAGTGCACATTAAAATTTATTTATAAATGTGTAAATGTATGTATGTGGATGCTGAGAGAGAACACTTTTTAATATTGGAAATTTTAATTGATATGCGGCATTTTTTGTGTATTTGTGTGTGGTGGTTTCCATGCTTTATGTGCATGCATATTAAATCATTATATCATTTATTATTTCAATAATAACATCACTATTGGAATTATTTATATCGACTTTCGTATGCATTCTTTTGTGCCTTTGCTTTTCAGACTTTTCAACTGATAAAAAAAAAAAAAAACACTAGTAATGAAATAACTTTGGCTTTCAAAATGAAATTAATATTTCGAACTGACGTTATGCATACGCATACATAAAATGAACTTAAAAATCAAAAAAAAAAAAAAAAAAAAAACAAAAGCACAATATACGATGAATAAGATAATGAAAAGAATAATAAAGATGCGCGAGATCTCCAAACTAGGAACTATGTTAAAACCTTTGTGCATAGCTGTGTTTTTATTGCCACTAGCATTACTTGACATTTTGTTCAAATTTGTGAAGAATCTATGGAAATCATATAAAAAATATGTTTTCATGTCAATGGATGCGACTCGTCGTGAATAGAGTTCAATATCGCAAACAAGTATTATCGGAACCCGATTACTGTCGACCTTAGTGTTTAGCAGCAAAACATACGTTAATTAAATTGTACAAATAATCTTAATTTCGATGACGGTACACTCACAAATGATAAGCGCATCGCTCTATAATTTGATCTGTGTAGGGATATATCTGATCATACGGCAAAGAAACGGCGAAACGAGGCTGGATGCCAGTGTGAATAACAGATGCCTGTCTGCTTGTTAAAACCGCTTTTTCAATTTAATTAATGAGTGGATCTCTGCACTTATATATTGCTCTGTTTCGCGTTTCAAAATTTATTAAAGATACATGAAAACATTACTTCAAATCGTTGGTTGCGAGTGTAGCTACAGTCGGCAGGAGTGCGATTTTCGTCGACAAGTGAGGTGAGCTCGATTTCAAGCCTGGCATGGCGAGGAAAAACAAAATAGTCAATATTTTTGTCCTAAACAGCTGAAGCTGTTGCTCTTATACACATAACATCATAAATTTGTAATTAGGGACGCGTTACATTGATTGATTGGATCTCTCAAATCCGCCTGAGTGGCCGAGTAGGCAAGAGTCTCGACTAGCAACTCAATGGTCTTGGCTTCAAATCTCAAGTGCGGTAGGGGTTTTTAATAAAAGCCGAAAGCCTTACATGCTAGTGCTTTAAGTATTAGTTAGTGCTTTAGAATTTATTCTCTGGCTAAATTTATAATAATAATAATAATAATAATAATAATAATAATAATAATAATAATAATGATTGGCTCTCTACGACTGACCGATTGAGGTCAAGGATGTAACTTGTCTAACTAATTACAAGTGCTATAACTACAAGCAGATGACTAAGCATACACTTCAACCAATCAACCATGTCGGCCGTTACTGAATTGAATTTAAACGACCTGTTCTTGTAAGAAGAGTATGCAGTTAGATACAGGGTGGCAGGCATATTAATTTATTCGCTCGATAAGCTCGAGCACTCGAATCATGTCATTAAATGCTAAAACGAATCTATCATTGGTGACCAGAGTCGTTACGATCGGTTAAGAAATTTCTTCTTTTATCTGTATACGGCAGAGACGTTAGTTTTACTAAACATATTCAATACTAATGCATGTTCATAAAACATTTCTTATCGCGTATTTGATGATTTTAAGAATTAAGTTAATACTAATTTAAAGTTAACCGCATATGCATTCACATTGTTTTACATTTCTTTTTCTATTCTTATTTATGGCATGTTAAACTTGGTCTTAATCATAAACTAAACTCATTACATATTCTAAAGCAACAGAATGAAAAACTGCCTGAAAAAAACAAAATTGCAATTACGACAATAATAGAAGTGATTGCAACTGTGTCTTTGCGCTTTTCAGTTTCTTCCCTTTTCTTCTCTTCGGCTTGGATAACCATAAATCGGCACTCTGGCAGTCATTTCAATTAAACGTGAATAGAAAAGAGCTATGAAATAAGATAAAGTTGTTAACCAACATTAATCGTATCATAAAATGCGAATAGGAAAGCTTTTAATTGTTGCTTATTCCCAAGCAGAAATTCTAATCGATTAAAAAAATCAAAAAGGAAATGAGAAACGAAACAACAACAAAATATAGTTTTCCTTCTTCCTTCTCGTTTACTCGAATCAAAGTCTTTCGATTATTGAATTATGTTTTTGTTGTTACGCGTACAAAAAATCCAGCATAAGAACATTCGTTTGCATATATGCATAGATATGCTTAGACATACGCCGCTAATTTTGAATTAGATCCAACCATGAATACGTAACAAATTATACATCGACACTAATTGTAGGTATTTGAATACTTTATTTAGAAAGTTTACTCATATGTAATGATTGATATTGATTTGCCATTGACTTGTTTCGAGGGAGCTTAAGTTCGCCCGAAACTTTCGAAAATTCGAAATAATTTTTAAAAAGGAAAGAACATGGAAAAGCTGGATTTAACAATTCGTTGGATTATCCAGCAGTTTTCCGCTAATATGCAATCTCTGTAATGCGCTTCCACGAAGTTCGCATTTTAAATAAAGATGAGAGAAGCAAGTTACGTGCGTATTCGAGGTTATGAGAAGAGAAGGTTTTAGTCATGACATGTCAATCATGAATCTTTTGGTATATACTTGCATTAAATCCCGCGTCAATATCCGATTTTAATTGTAGATTATTGACGACAGCGCGCTGACGTTATAAATTTAGAGAATAGAGATGGGACTAGGAAGTTATCTTAAGCATGGTTGAACATACTTACATACATATCTCATATGGGCAGTGCGATCGGTGTTGCGTGTAATATTTAATACTTTTATTCCCCCCTCCCCCCCCCCCCCTCTCCCCCGCTCAATTGTTGATTGGATGCACATATGAACAGAATATTTAAAAGTCTCCGCTTAATAATAAATTTGCGAAACGTTTCTGTTAATGTGTTCAGTTTATTTTGAAATTTCGATTTTTGAAAAGCAATTGAAACAACTGGCAACATTACTGGCACACACAGATAGTAGTCATACGCAGATAGTCGTGGGGGCGACACTAATTTCCAGTTTTACTTTCATACATTTTTTTGAGTTTTGGAAGCAACATTGCGAGTGTTCGAAGCAAGATATGTTCAACAGAAAGAAGGACAACGAAAAGGAAGAGGACAGAACTTTCGAAAATCCTTTTAATATCCTATATCCCAAAGGAGATATTCTTTCGTATGGTTGTTATTTTCTAAATTTATGAATTTATGTTTTCGCTTTTAAGTTAGCGTCGACCTATTGTCCATGACATTTTCTTCCAAGTCCTTACGTACTCTAAAGCAACTGAATTAGTATTTGAAGAACATTTTAAGCGAAAATTTTTCTCTTAGTGAATTATGTTGAAATTAATGAAAATACGATTAACGGCTGTTGTCGTAATGCTTTAAATATAATTTAGATATTGAAGAAAATTTTAAAAAAAAGTTTATCTATGTAAAAGCAGAGCTTGTTTATATACTTTAAAACTTGTTGATCGCCTTTATTTGACTCATAGCCACAAAAGTTAAAGCCGGAAATGTGGAAGTTCGCACATATGATAAAAATTAAAGCGACAAAGTGATAACGAGGACTTTTAATTTTTTGGGATGGTTATGAAGAAGCAGACCACGGTCGAACGCTGTTTATACAGAGGGCCATTTTTTTTTTTTCAAGAAAAGAACGGCGGAGAAGATCAGGATTACAATATTTAAAAACTCTTCATATATAATTCTGTTCTGCTAATTATATACTTCCTCTGTGCAATTTTTAAAAGAAAAAACCATTTAAAGCCGTTTCTAAAATACGAGAGATTATACCACATTTCCATGTAAATACCTTCTTTTTATCTGAATCCTTATACTTTCTGAGCCGACTTGAGCTTATATGTTCGCCTGAATTCTGATCATGTGCGTTGTGTTCAACCAGGTACAATAGGTCTCAAGCGTCACCTGAAGTTTCAGTTTTTGTACCAACGCTTTTATGAAAGCGTGTTCAAAACCAAAACTAAATTTTTCAAATCAATTTAATATGTCAAAAAATTTTGCAAGCCAATATTTGTTTCACGTAACGACTTTTCAAAATAAGCCTCTAGATAGGTAGTGATCCGATGCAAACAATCGCATTTCAATCACGTTTGTCCTTGGCAGGTAGGCGTAACAAATTTTGTTAATATATCTCAAAAATAGCAAAACTGAAAGTTAAACACGAAATAGACATCAAACCACTAGACAGACAAACTTAAATTGATTCAAAAATTATATCAATCTGAGAAAAGGTGCATCTGTTGCGAATAACACAGAGGTAATACTCCCTATACTACGGACGATGTAGGGTATAATGAAAACTTATTTGAAATTGTCGATCATTTCAATTTCATTTTGCTGACTTAAATATGCATAGGTACACGCGTACATAAAATTACATTAAAATTGTGTAATTAATTTTAATATATTGATGCAAACGGTTGACGTGCAACAATTGTGTGACTTGCCGGCTGGACGGTCTTGCGTTATGAATGACTTTTAATTTTTTTTGTCTTATTTACGACAAAGATGAAATTTAATTAAATATGCCCGATTATGCCGTAAATATTTATTGACGTGCGGGATTAGCAGCAATAATACCTTGTTTATAATTTCTCGTATCAACAATAACATGCGGACATGAATTGTTTTTGCGTGCGTGCATGTCCTCAAGGAGAGATAATTTTATAATCACACTCAGCTAGTCAAGCGGAATGAGAAGTAATTATTGCGTGTAGTAGGTGTAAGTGCATAAATTAGCATATTTAGTTAGGCAGGAATATGGCTGGAGGAGACTGCTTGAAACAAAAATGACAAAAAAAAAAAAAAAAACGCCCCGATATACAATACGATAAACACAAATATGTAAGTAAAGTAAAAGTATGTATACGCATCTTTTATCGAATCAACAATCAGGTTTTAATACTTGGAAGAAATGAATTCTGAACTGAGGTTGGGTATAACGAGAAAAAATATAAGTGAAATGACATAAAAAATGGTCAGCTAGGGCAGGTAGGTAAACAAAGAACAGCATATTTAGGATAGTTCGCGAGCTACTTCAAGATCTAATGAAAGTGAAAGGACCAGAATATTTTCTTCTCTCACTAAAGAGATGATTTCTGAACCCAAAATATGAGGTTTAAATAGATCGCGCAAGGGGCGAAAATCAGCTTTCCTATGCTTTTGCAACATAGCATGTTGCAAAGTTGATTTTCTCCAAAGTCATTTATCAGAAGCATATTTCTCAGGGACGCTTTTTCAGAAGATGGTTACATTTTGAAAATGTATGCTTAAACTGGCTTTATAGTGTATTCTTAAATTTTGAACGCCAATGATAGCTACATCACATTGCAATTGTGCATAATTACATAACAAGCGAAGTAGTAAGTAAGTATCTGTAGTTAATAAGGTAGTGTTCGTTTTTAATCGATAGCGTGAAAAAGAGAAAATAATGAAAGCGCAAATAGTGACTTTCGATACATCGTCTCTTGGTGTTTCATGAAATAAGAGCGATTTTTACAATAGTTTTTGCCAATGAACGAAACAAATCGATTATGTTTGCACATGTATCTGAAATAAACATTTACGCAGAAGGTTAAAGATTTGTGGCGAATTTTCTAGGCGACAATTGAAAATGTGTGTGTTTGTGTGTGTGTGTGTGTGTGTGTGTTTGTGTGTATGTGTTTCAAAAGTATGTAGTACTTGTTATCCGCAAACGATAGACAAGTTTAGAACTAATAAAAAAAGTACTCGCCTAAGGCCCAATGAATATTTGAAGTGTGATAAACAAGGCACCGAGTCAAAGAGCACCAATACAGTCAGTCCTGTACTGAAATCTACTTTGCGACCTTTTGTAAATTTTATAACTTTTGTAAATTTATAAATTCTTTTCATTCGAGGGATAGTAATGTAAATAAACGACTCTATGAATGAATTTAATAAAAAGAAAAGTTAGAAGTAAATTTATTATAGAAAAGAACTTTTATATAACCATGTGAATAAGGTCTAAGATGCAAATGAGCCTTTTATTTTGACGTAATCAGGTGCGATATGCTGATAAGTGACTTTTACTCGTTAGTAAACCAAATTGAATTCATTGCCTATTAGATTGTGGCTCGTAATCAAATTTTCCGCATGTCATCTTTAAAAGACCTAATTGTTTAATTGACAAATTATTGATTTAATAATTCTTATCAGATATGCATTGACAACTTTTAACAAAACACACATACAAAGCCATTTGGGAAACATGAATTGAATTGTGGCGGCTTATGGATGGGGAAAAAAAAAAGAATTTCATTCGGAGCTATTGCAACAAATTCTAAATTAAATACATGCAATTACGTGTTAACACAAAAAGTTGGCAGTCTGTGAGAGAGGACACTTTCACTCTTACTGCAACACTACGGTGTACTATTCTTTTCCAATTAGATGCTTTCTGGTTTTGGAAAATGTTTGTTAAAAATTTATGAAAACGAATAGCCAATGGCCATTAGTAGACTTGATTGAAACTAAATACTTTTTCATATTCAATTATTTCTTCTTATACCCATCGCCGACGTATAAGGGGTGTATTCATATTGGCAAACAATTGCAACATCCAGAAAAAACCTTCAGAGGAACCATCAAGTGGATATATATATTTGATTGGCTCTAAATTCTAAACCGATTTAGGCATGTCTGTCTGTCCGTCCATGATTATGATAAACATTTTCCTGGTCGCAAAAAAGGAGCTATCTGCTTCAAGCTTGGGAAAAACATTGGAAATCCTTGCACGCAGGGTGGTAAGAAAATTGGGCTAAATCAGTCAGAGGATTCGTCCACACTACACTACATAACTGAGAGCATTCCGGTTTTAAAAAATAAGAGAAAATTGATTTCTTGCTCGTTGATTATAAACTACAACATACACAGCGCCAAAAATTTGCATTTGCATTCTATGAGTAATTCTGCAGGGCATGTAAAGAATAAACCGCATACGCCTATTGAATATTATATAATACTGAAATTTCATTCTGTTATCGATACCTTTGTAGCACCCGACACAAGTTTATAAGTTTTATGTGTTATTGATTAGTATCAAATCTGAACAATTCTACGCATATTTGTCAGTCCATCTGTCCATCTATCCATTAATTGCTAGATATATTTGCTTCAAATGTTCTTTAAATTTCCACTTTGATCCACTTTGAAAAAAATAAGCCGCGCTCTCCCCATTTTACAGAATGTGAAAATTTACTTTTTTTTTTTCTTTTTGAGTCTCTTTTAGAATAAAGTTTTGCAGCCGAATTTCATTTTCTTTCTTGTTAATCTTTGAAAGGGCAAGAATTTTCATGAGGAAAAAATACTAAATTTTAGGCTCTTTTACTAGATAGAGGTGAATTTTCTATGGACAAAATTATATGACAAGGGGTTCAAAAAATTTGTTGGCGATTTATTCCCTATTACTAAATGAATTTCCTAAAGTGGTCGAGAAAGTGGTCCGATCCACACCATTGGTAATAATAGCATTAGTCCTTGAGCCTAAACACGACAGTGTACCAAATTTCATCCAAATATCTGGAAAATTGCGATCTGTAGATTGAACACAAATGTATATGGATAGACATCAGACGGACTGACAAGCTTCAAAAAAATAATTCTGATTCGATCGGCATAATAAAAGGTGCGTCTACCTCAGGTATTACTTCTTCTGGGTTTTACAATCGTCCGCATAAACTTAACGTACATTGTACCACAAGTGGTGTAGATCAAAAAAAAACTATCGCAACTCAAACTAGTGGATAAAGACTTCCAACTAACTATGCAGAAGGATTGAATGTTTATCATTAGAATCGTGATTGAAAGTTTTCGCACCCTATGCGTTAAAATTGTAGCAGAACGGGTGTATTTGCCCCTTTAGTAGGCCATATCTTGATATCCTCACATATCATATGAATACATAATTATATATATATATATATATGAACACATACACTCACACACATGCAGACTAAAATATTACACATATAATATATAATGTAATGTATTTGTTAGCATACACGTAAAGAAAAAAATAAGAGATAGAGAAAGAGAGAGGAACAACAGTGAAGCATAATAGAATGAAACATTAATCATATTTTAAAATGAGTTGCAGTTGATATATCCCACATATTGCGCCAAAATGTCTGTAAAATTTTTCTTTGGTTTTGCTTTCTTTCTATTTTTCGTTTGCTTTTATTTTCGATATTCTGTTTGCTTGATTGTCTATTTCATTTCACTTCATTTTACAAAAGAAACAAGAAGAAGCTCCCAGAGATGTGTATGCACTTACGTGTGTGAAAAATTCACAAAAAAATTTGTTATGACATAAACCGCAATATTGTTTACTTGGGAAAAAGCATTTCACAACACCAAAGACGAAAACATATATATCCGGAAGATAAACAGCATTTTTTTTTTTTTTTTTTTTTGGTTTTTATTTTAGAGTGTTTGAGAAGAAGGATTTGTTTAAAATATTTTTGGCACATCTAGAAGATGACACCATTTATCATATATGATATTGTTATGCATATCCTCGTCATAAGTGCAAATGTAAATCTGTTGCGGTTGATATATCGCAATAGTTATCTTTCGATTTTCTTCTTAGAACAAGTATAAATTTTAACTGGCAACTAATTATATCGTATTTCTGCAAATTTTTTCTTCTTCTTATTTTCATCGAACTCAAATATTTTTATTTAACTTGAAGAGGCGGCTTTTTTCTCGCATGGAGAAAAATTTAGGCTCTGCACTTAGGTCTAAGGTTATTATTGTTATTATTATTATAATTTTCGACTAATGAAATAAAGTCTTAGACTAAAAAAAAAAAAGACATTGAGCACTAGCAATACAATAGGTCTACGGCTTCTTAAGCATACTCTATAGACAAACGTTATGTATTTATATGAGATAATTGGTTTCTCTTACGCATTCACAAGTTAGTTGCGTAAATATAAATCGTATTTATAGGCATAAATAACTAATGAGTCATTCGTTCCAAATAGGTTAGCGCCGGAAAGTTCCTGGAATCCGGAAAGGTGAAATATAGGGAAAGCGGAATTATTTTGCGACACGACATTACCATAATTTGAAGGTATCGTCGAACAGTAGATTTGCATTTATGTTGTACGAAGTTGGTCGGCGAGAAAGACGAAGGGACAGAGCGGTAGAGAATTATCGCGTTAGCTTTGGGTTTGTAAGTCTGCTCGACACTTTTTTATGCTTTTATCAATCGAGCATTCACTGTAGATTCGGCCACATATCAGTAATACTTAAACTATTGCCTGCTACAACGGTACTTTTAATCCAGGTAGGCTCTGCTAGGCTATGCTTCCAACAGCGTATTAAACTAGTTTTAATAAGACGGCATTGAAATTATTGTGCATTTATAACAGTCCGACATATTATATGAATTATAAATGGTTTAAGAAGATATATCTTGCCTTTAAGCTCGCTTACTGTAAGGACTTGACTTATTTATTTATTTTCTTCTCCCTTCCAAGAAATTATTTTATTTAACGAAACTACTTTCACAAGCCACCTTTCATAAAGATTCGTTGAGATTAGTTTGCTCATTACATCCACAAGCACAAATATTGTAAACGTAAGCTTTTAAGTTAAAAATTAAAATTTTCTGTATATTAATTTCAAACTATCAAAGAGCAGTCAATAGGGGATTAGTAAAAAAGCCCCTAGCGATTTTAATTATGGTTCTTCTTTGTCATATGGAATAAGCCTTACTTTGTAAAAATGTATCTTGCGTTTAAGGTTTTGGATGCATCCGATGACTATTTCTAGAGCGTAACACCATTTTTGCTTAAACTCTGCATACACGGGCAACAAGTAAATTTAAAGATTTAGGATGCGGAACAAAAGGGCTTTACCCTCACATTTATTAAGCCTTATATGAAGTTGCTTTCTATGGGAAACTTTTTTTTTTTTTACGTAAAAGGTTAAAAAAAAGTTGTCCTTGGCAACAACAAATGAATACAATAAATGTGTATAGCATAGGACAAATAAGTGTACCCAACTGCACAAAAATGCATAACTCTATTGTGTATATATGGGTGTAAGCGTATGTGGATATATATCCCTATTTGTGGGATTTCTGAACCTTGGAAATAAAATAGGAAATAAATGACAAATGGATTTGTGTAACTTCTGGTCTTCGCAGAACTCGAAAGAAGGCCGAAATGAATTGATGAATACCGGGCTGCTTTACCTCTGCCTACTGCCTAGATTGCTTGTCGACAATTGTTCCACGTTATCCTCGTTTCTTCTACTTCTTCTTCTTCTTCTTCTTTTATTTTTTTACTTAATATATATTAGGGTTGTGGTAATAAAAATAATGCACAAAAGATGCTCGAATAGTTCCTTATCACGAAAATCTATAACGACTAAGCTCGATCGTAATTTGAACATGATAGTGAAAAATGCATAACTTATTGACAGCTGTAAACCTCTCTATTCGTTATAACGACTCCATAATCCATAAATATCGACTTTACGCTATATCAAGTATCATAAACCGGCCCCAGGTACATGAGTGTACGAATAATGGGTCCTCGATCGCTTCAATATACAAAATGAAAAGCAAGACAAGGTGCAGTCCAAAAATATGCATATTTTCATATGACCGCACAAAGAATAGGTGTCACGAACTGGTGCCGACAAGACATTTCTCGCAGCGAGGGAGTCATCGTTCTAAAGCAAGAGAATTAAAATTAAAGTAAACAATTTAAGAATTTATAGGTCAGTGAAAAATGCAGGGAAACAAGCATTTCTTAGACAAATGGCTCAGTTGAATGTTACCAATGCAGCTATTTGCAGCTTTGTTTACAAACAAACACGATACAATAGAAGATAACGTTGTTCGGGTAATGAACTTGTAGCGATGACCGGCTGCAGAATCTAAAGATCCTAACGGGCCGAGTTCGGAGAAAAGTGAGTTCGCTGATTAAAAAAACATTTGATTTGCGATAGATATGCGCACAGTGAATATTTTGATGATGATTAATTTAGGGAAGAAAGGTAGAAATAGCAAGAAAAATGCGGCTAACACACTAGATTTGCAGGAATAAAAAAGCAAGTTGGAGATGAGGTTGCAAGAAACCAATTAAGCACAATATGCAAGTTGCAATCGTTACCGGGGCCGTTGTTAAGTTGATACGTGCAAGAATCTTGAAGGAAATGAAATCAGCCTTTTGATGATATTAGTGTCTTAAGAGAGCAAGCTTTATAGGGTTGGAAGCTGAAAACAACAGTGGGATAAGCTTAAGAATGGAACAAGTCTCTCGTAACATTCTCAATACAAGTTGTTGTATACAATTTTATGGGCAAAGGTGAAAAGTGAAGCACGCGCTTAAATGCTCTGCGCGGTAAGTGTATGAGATGATACCACAAGATCTACATCTCTGTAAATATTTGCTATATCTTATCTCTTCGCTGTGGATTTATGAACACCGTATTGTGCATGTGCTATAGTTCGAAATGAAATTATGAAAATTTTCTAAAAGTACTACACCGCTGCTAACTTATTTTTATTATAAACGAGATGAAATTTTTTTTTGTTTGCTCTAACGCTTGCGGGGCGTTTGAAAAATGTAAAACAGGAACACAGTAGCGAATAAATTTATTGTGTATTACAGAGTACCCTTTACGTTTCCATGCAAAGTAACAAAAACTGGTTAGTTATTTAAAAGTTTGTAATGATAACGATATGTTTGTTTTAGTGTACGGCAGCACCTAATAAAAACATATAACAATTTTTCAAGCGCTTTAAGTTACATTTTTCCTCAGTATTTTGTTTAGTTTGAAATTTTAACCTTTCCTCTATGTAGTAGCGAAAGCCGATCCAGTTTCTCGAACATTTATATAGTAGCGACATATTACTTTCTATGCACATGCACAGTATTCACGCGTTACGTATATGGACGACGGTGTCGTGCGTGAAAAACTTTTCATGACCTTTATTAACCGCTGTAATATGTATTTATATATCATGCCATGCATTCGTGTACGTTTTCAGGACGTAGACTTACGATTAAACGTGATGGCAAAGCACGCTGCCATCTCGAATTTTGATTTGTAGGAGTAACGTACTGCGTATATGTTTAGTTCCGAAAAACTATTACAGCAACTACTGCCCAAAAATAATGCTTGAGATCTTTTTAACGCAGGAAGCCTTCAATTAATACGTATTTCTCGTAGCGCTATGATTATTAAATTTGTTTTGTTAAACAATATTTTAAATATACACCTAATTCTCTTTTTACACGATAGATACGTTGCCAGACAATGCGTGTAAAAACAAAATTGGCTATATTGAAAATCAGATTTAGACCCAAAAAAGAGCAACTGAAACTAAATAAACAAAATAAAAAAATTCTTGTTACAGTTCACTTAAAAGTCCCTTTCGTGTTTACACATTCCAGCTGATTAAATATGTTATAAAAAATACATTATATACTTATATTTTAAAAGCCAAAGTAAATTGCGTGAAAAATATATCAACGTTTTTTGAATTCCGTATGAATTCCACATATTCAACCGACATAATCCAACTGAGTTGCGAAATATATAACGGGAAGTTACCCACATGCATATTTGTGAGGAGTGAAAATGAAAAATTTTATAGAAATTCATCAGAAAGAACCATTTAAAAAAAAATGCATAAAAAAAATTCATAGAATGTTGGAAATCTTAACAATTCGATGAATTAAAAGGAGAGTTGTTTGCCTTTAAAGATCCTGTAAAATGAGAATTATATGTATATATATATATATATATATATATATACGTATCCATGCATGTATGCATTAAATAAATTTTATATTCATTAAAGTTTTTTACTGAATGTTATAATTGATGTGTTCAGCATATCGTATAAGTGATAATGCAATGTCACTCATACAATACTCGTAAACGTTGTTCAGCACGAAATGTGATGTGAATAATAAATGAATCTTCTTTTGCACTTAAGTCAGCACATTGTTTTAATTATGATATTAAACATTGTGACATTTGGACGACATCTTCAAGATTTTGCGTTACAAGAGAGAAATGTGTTAAAATGTACCGATAATCATCTGTTTTCTGACTATTATGACCGCAATTAGCATGCAGTAGAAGAAATATAAATAATTATTATTTTTATCTTTCTTTGCCTTTTTCATATTGTTACATAAAAAGTTGTTTTTTTACTTGTTTTCTTAAATATACCTCTTAGTAGGTTCCGTATTCACTATAGCGTAGAAGTTTATTTGCAATTTTAGATGAATAATTTGCATAAAATGTATTTACATGAATTAAATATTTAGTTCACATACGCTTCATCAACTTCTTTCTTCTTCTCGAATGTTACACTTCTACACCACCTGCCTGCTTATAACATTAACCTGTACAATAGGTAATGAATATGGCTGGCTCTTCATTTTAATTATCTTTGTTAGTCCTATTCCTTGCTAGTTTTCCTACCGAATTTTTGTTAACTTTTCGTCAATCCCCACCAACCACAGGTGATGGTCGTAAATTTTTATTTACTTTTACCATTTTCCTCACATTTGCTTTAAAATTAGCTAAATTACATACAAACTCATCTAATGCACAATTTTCATGTGGCTGATCACATGCATCTGTTAGCTTGTGGCTGCTCTCTATCCTTCTTTTTCTCGTTTCGTTCTCTTGTCTTTCCACATGTATGCCCCCTATGTTCCCTGAGTAGCATATGTACATACATATCTACATACATACATACATACATACATACATACATACATACATACATACATGTACTTATAACAAGCTCGAAGGATGACAACTTGCTGTCGCCGCTGTTTGACGGGTCTATATGATTTTTGGATGGTAACAATCTTCAAACGAAATGTGGCAAATTTTCATGACAGTTTACTTCTGCTTTTGTGAAACAACGTAAAAATCTGAATACTGTGTATAACGTCACTAAAACTTGTCACTACAAATTATAAATTATATACATTTATTTTGAAGTTGGTGCTATCTAAAAATCATGTGGATCTGTCAACAATCATTCCACATCCATACGCCATCTTGATGGATTTACGAACTGAGAGAAAGAAAGACAGAGAGAGAGAGAGAGAGAGAGAGAGAGAAGAGAGCGACATAAATAAATAAACTATTCGCCCGTAGCTGTTGCGAACAATCAACAAAATTATTTGTTTCACAATTTGTATGAAAGTTTGCCGAGCAATTAGCGCAAATAGTGGAAAGTATCCTTATAGTTGCAAGTATTACGCATTTGATATTCTTTGGCATCGCCGTAATGTGATTTATATTGTGCTTAGATGAAGCAATATGCAGAAACAAAAGTAAGTTTTCACCCGCTCTTCCTATTCTTTGGAACAGTCTACCAGCACTCAAGTCCTCCCCAAATCCTTCTCTGCTCTTTCTTTCCTTTGGAATCTCTGTAGCGACGATTAAAACAGAAGTTCCCCTTGGACAGAAAAGAAAAGAAAAGTATCATTGCTCATATTTGTACGTTTCAAAATAGTTTCGAAAGCAAATGAAATAGTGTTCGAATGATTTAATTATTATTTGAAAAATTTATAAAAATATACAAATTATTGGTTAATTATTGTCATAAATGAATTTAAAAATCCAAAAATTTTATTCATTTTATGCTTTATGAACTGTGTATTTCACAAAAGCGCTATCTAACTTATTGAATATATATTTAGCACAATAAAAATAAAACATTTGAATTTCATACTAGGAGTATCTAAATTTCATTAATCCAAAAAAATGTGGATGGAGCTGTCTGTTTGCAAACTTGCAATTATCCTCTAGAGTTAAATGGCATTGGTTTTCCACTATTATTATTATTTCTACGTGCTTTCTGTACACATTGCACGCAAGTCTCTGAAAGCGTTGAGCGTGTATTTGCATAAGGAATAAAAAAATAAAGAAAAGAAATAAAGTCTTCTTGTTTTTAACGGGCTTGACTTTAAAGTGAATATTTTCAAAAAATGCGCAACAGTGTGGTTTTTATTTATCACAGTCTATTGGTGGGCGAAGGCTCTTCGACTACTTGGATACCCAAAAATGCAATCAACTGACTTGGAATTTTGAATGTCATAACCAAAGACGAATCTATTTATTAAAAACGAGAGCTAAATTGAAATCGCGAGAGTGTAGTGTAGTGTAGTATAAAAATTAAGTTTATGCCAAATTTGTTATTAATAATACTAATAATAATAACAATAGTAATAATAATAAAATGTACATTCATACCGACTAATTGTTGTTAGAGGCCTTTGATATCAAATGTTTCAGCAGATTTCAATAACGGACATCCGCCATATCAGGCCATATGATAACAATAATATCTTCTTGCCAAAAGTATGATCGATATGGATGGTACACTTTGGTCGGCCAATGACTTTTTCCGACTGGGTTTTTAAAAATAAATCCATTTCGCATCCCCTGTGAAAATACGATGCAAAAAAGTTATTCTTTTGTAGTCTTTCTTTGTAGGCAAAGAAAAAAAATCATTCAACGAATACTCTTTATTTGGCACAAAACTTGACATCTTTCTTGTTAAAAAAGAATAGTTATGCATAGCAATATGTGCCTGCATTACGATTGGCTATTGTTGCCAATTGTATAATACAAGGTACGAAAAAAAAAAATTGCTTCAAACATGCACGCAATCTTTATATATATTTTTTTTAATATGACCAATCAGTCAGCGGATGCCCCTCATATATGTAATACGAGGATGTTCAGAAAGTGTCCGTAGCCGCGTGGGTGCATGCCGTACTGACAATTTCCGAGCATCTAATACAAATATACCCTGGTGCGCTGGTATCTGAACTCGCGAATAGCGACATGGTAGCCTTATCTACATACCTATGCGGTTACTTCACACTTGAAATTATGTACATTCACAGTAACCCAAAGCGTCATTTAGTACTTGCAGACCTGATCAGCTTTACACGTTGACGTGATTTATTTTTCTAACGTATAAAAAGCCGCTTTTTCTGTTTCGAATTGGTTGGATTGCCCGATTGTCTCCGATTTGCGGAGGGTGAACTAGATGCGGCGTGTAAAAAGTGTAACGAAATCATCATTGGGAAGTTTTATCAATAATAATTAATGTAATTAAATGTAACTAAGCACTAAGGCCGTTAGCAAAATCACATGATGAATTGATCTTTTAATTAATGCTTGGTTGCCTGCGTAAATCAAGCCTTAACTTTAATGGCGATACCTGAGAACGGTTTCTCGCGTAGATAATATTAAGAAACGTAATGCATAAATGCCTTCTAAGAACGGAATTCATTCATATTTAGTCAATGGTGGCCAGCCATGGAAAACTCTTTGAATGAAATATTTCGCACCTTATTTTTTATGTATTTAAAAAAAAAAATAAAATAAAAAATAAAAAAAAAAAAAACTCACTCCAAAAATATGCGTAATCCCAACGTATTTAAAATTTAAGCAAAGAGTGACATTAATTGTATATAAAAATATCATTTATCATAATTACTCGATTTTAAGTAAAGCGAATCCAAAGCAGAACAGAATGTTAGCGATTGCCTACGCGAAAACAATACATTTGCTTAAATGCATATATCGATGAAAGTGTGTGTAGTATAGTTTTGTGTTATAGTAAATGTTCATTCGTTGATGGTGTAAAAATCGATCGATGTTATAGAGAAATTCTCATTTCATTTAAAATTTATATGCATTCGAAGTTATGCGGTCGTCGCATTCATTGTGTAATCTCAACATATATATATATATATATGCGTATATATACACGTATATATGTAAATAAAAATATATATGTGTAAGCGAATGTATTAATATTTACATGACACGCACATTTAACGCATTTACAGAAACAGTTACATCCGTTTCCGTCTTAAAATGATTTTTTTCCTTTACGACAGCCTGTAATGAGCCATTATTATTACACACATGTTTTGTAATCATTACGGCTTTTATGTCGAAACGTTTATTAAGGTATTTTTTTTCCATTGAAACGAAAATCAAATATATCTTAAACCAGCTTGTCGTTCATAAATTTCATTGTTTTTTCTTCGTCTTCTTTCTTTTTCTTCACCTTCAGGTTAAGAAGAATTCTCACTTTCATTTACGCACCATATTGTTCAGCGTAAATTGCTAAAAATTCGCTAATTTTATATAAATTGCAAGGAACGTGTTTATACATGCTCAAATATTTAATTGGAAATTGTTGTTGTATATTTTCAATATAACTCTACTTAACGCAGTCAGAAACCCTAATTGAAACAAACACATACCCAGCCATGGATTTAATATATATCGTAGCGATTGAATTTTTAAAACTCATTTCTCAAACTCAGTCATTTCTTAGAACCAATGGATGTTTGTTTGTAACGCGTGAAGAAGTTATTATTAATCTCGCCGTTATAACGTGTCTTTATATGTATATACATATACATAATTCTGATTAAGATCATATCAATTGAAAACATCTTCCCTTGCATGCTTACTCTTCGCTGAGGTTATAGGCACTATGATGGATCTGCTTTAAGACTTATCCAATCCGATGACGTATTGGGCATAGCCTTTCTTGAAAATGGTATCAAACATTTTCTTTTCGGTTCCATTCATTCGTTTATTAAAGACCGCATAAACTCTTAGGGGTTAGTTAATTCAGAAAATACAGTTGGCAGTAAATATTATTAGTGAATATAAGTCGTTCAAAACATACACGAGTTTGGAGTTAATTCAATTTAGTTAAATAATAATTTCATTAATTTAATTTAAGATTATTAATTTACAAAACCCATATTAAATAGCAAATATGATAACAAAATGTGTATAAAATATTGTTTAATTGTGTCCTAATTTCCGCACAAGTGCTGAAAAATGAAAGAACAACAAAAACAAAAGTATGGCAGTTGATCTCCAGCAACAAGAAAACGTTTTTCGCAACTGGGTTCATACAATGTGTTCAAAGCTTAACAGCGATCTTGAAAAGATTGGATTCAATTGGTTTCAAAATGTTATACTATAATGTACCGGGGAACATTTCGAACCCATATGAGAAAATAGGAAAGTATAATGATGCAGTAGCTTGTTTTTTCACAAAATCAGGCGAATACATTCCAATGTTATATAATCGTCGTACGACAAAATTTACCTTCGACGTACTATAGCTGACATGGTTATCAGAATTTAGTGTATCGCAAGTGCAGACGCGCAAAAAGTTTTAAGATAAGCAGCAACCTCTGACTTCGGGACTAAGGCTATTCCGAGATAAGCACATGGGCCCTGTTTTCCAAAGATTTGTACACAAAAATCTGACACCGATCCGTTAATGACCCTTTGTACATTAATATTAATATTGTCCTAAAGGTAACCAGTTCTCTGACCTCTATGATCCGTCAGTAATTGAACATCGTCCGCGTATTTTACACAATTTAATTTGCTGATACAAATCATGTCTTTACGTATATCACGAATAGAATTTGATTCAACATTGAATCCTGTGGCACGTCCCAGTAGAGTCCCATTATAAATAATACATTATCTTTGTGTTGAACATATCTTCCCCGCTGGCGGGTCAAAATTAAATTTATAAAACAGCTTGTCATATAGTTTACTACGTTTGGAGGAGACGAAAGCTTTCCTGGAAGCCAGCAATACGATCACAGAATTTAATTTTTTCTCCAAATTATAATATTTCTTAGTTGTTCAACAGAAATTAGCGTTAAAGTTGTACAATTATAGTGTTTCGGCTAGTGTTGTCTGTGTTTGATCGGTTAACAAGACTTCCTTTACTTTAGAAGTGGCTTTCTGAGTGCTGATTAGCCGGTAATCCGGCATCGTATGAAGAGACTTTGTCTTGGACACTGGAAATATTGTTTCTATTATACAAGAACTTGGAAAGTTAGAAGCGGCAAAGATGTTGTTTCGTGTAAAAAAAGCAATTCTCTGGATATACTTGAAAAGATTGATCTTAGAAATTTCAGCGATATATCACTAGGCCCAATAGCGTTACCCTTTATGGTCATCATTGCATTATATACCTTAAATTTGTCTGCATTACAATGAGTAAATCCGTTATAGATGAAATAATTCAATCTCTTAATCTGCTCCTTATTTGCGATTGTGAACATCCCTCAAAATGATCAATACAAAAATGGTCTCCTAATACACATAATTATGGATTTTCATCTGTTACGATATTTATTGAAAAGGCGCGGCTATTCTTGGATTTGTTTTCGCCAAACGCCCATCAATGTAAATTTCTATTAATCTTTGCAACTCTTATGTCTTGTGAATCTATGCACTTTTCTTGCTTTCAGGGAAACGATCTGCTAACCAGCTTAAGAATCCTCAGTTGATTAACGACATTAGATGTGTTTTATAAAACCGTAAACTTAATATTGTCTAACTACGAAAGGCAAGAACTCACATCAAAAGCTCTCTCATCTCTATAACAATTTTTAGCCATACTAGCTAGCTAGGCAAGATGATCAGGAGCCTAACGTATGATTAGAATTTAAAGTCGATATTTGATATTGACCCTTTTGAGAAATACGATGTATATCCGTCACGAAGAAGAGTTCAAGTAAAGAAGTCTTATCATATATTGAAATGCTATTGTGTGCAAAATGGTTAAGCTGGACCGTGAACTAAAATTTCTTATTGATAAGGACTTTGTAAATAAATCGGTATAGAAATCACCCATTCCAATTGCATTTGTATGCCTAATAATCTAGTCAGTTAATAAATTCTCACATTCTCTAAGATTACCACGCGGTAAATATATAATTCCTACGAATAGTTTGTCTATAAAATTCATCGATTCGCCTGCCCTGCCATATAGTCGTGGATAAGTCCCAACTTAATTTTCTGGCAAACTTCTTCAGCTCTGAACCAAGGCCGATCGTTCCTGAAAGTTCGGAATCCCACTTGCCAGATACATATTCCGTCAATTATGTTTCTATTACGCCAATAATGTCCTATAGACTGTCATTCTTCATCATCAGATTAAGTTTTGCCTACTACTGCTGCCAGCACTATATTTTGCACATTAAATTGCCATATGTTCAGATTGCTGGTATTTAATCTATAGCTTTAAAAAGCTCTGCTGCTTCCTGCAGCATAGTAAAGATTGTCAAACGTTATTAGCTAGGCAAACTTAATTGAAAAAAAAATTGAATAAAATCGTTACAAAGAATCATACCAATAACATCATCAACAAGTTTATACGTGGTATGTAGATAAAATGAAAAACTAGTGGGTAGAAGCATAAGAGATGTGCGTAGAAGAAAATGTCATAATCAAAAGAAAAATAGAAAAATGTGCAAAGAAAATGAGGATAAAATAAGATATTGTAGCACTTCTTTTCACGGAGCTGGCTAAAGAGTTATCTTCTCAATTTTCACTGACATCTAGCAAATTCTGCTGAAACGTTGCCAAGTATATTAATTTCAAGCGATTCATTTATATAAGTTTATTGTTGTTTTTGCACAAGAGTTTTGCAGAATCCTTAAAGTTGCAACATTTTATTTCAGCTGCTCGCTGCATACACAATGCATCCTGCCGCATACAAGTCATGAATTTTCAATTTATTTTTAAGGTACCTGTCTCTAATTATTCTAATATCTGAATGATTCATTTGTTTTCGTACGATATTGTTACGCATCTCAAACAAAGTACTGCAAAGTATTTTCTTTGAATTTCGCGCATTACGGGATAGATAGTTACAGATAGTTCGCCTTTCATTTCATACAACTGCAATGCAATGAAATTCTCTCTTTAATGACATTTGGTAAGGTTTGGATATGGTCATAGAAAGTATCAAATCGATCTGTTAAAGAATTCATAAAAGATTTCCCTACGCACGCTTTGCAGTCAAAACCAAATTCCAGTGTTGGTTTTAGAAATATCATCCTTTATTACCTGAGCTATTGTTGATGTTGGTTATATGACACACTTGCATATAGCTGACATTTGTCACAAACCGCAGCAACGAAAAATTCAGATCTTTTGCAAATGGACGACATGTCAAGGTGATTTTGTGTGCTATCAACAATTCCTATGTAATAGCAAACCAAACGTGTTGGTATAATTTGTTTAGAATTTATTGTTTGCCAGCACTTTACATTGTTTTATGATGTTCGAGTTTGAATTAGAGTAACATTCTTTTATTGAATTGTGTTTATATATAATTTATTAATTATTTTTACATTTTCTTAACTTAAGAAATATTAAGAATAAATTGTTTTTACGCAGACCTATAAATTTTTTCTACTCTCTAGCTATGAAGGGGTTTTTTTTTTTTTTTTTTTTTTTTTTGAATTTGATCAATTATTCAGAGATGTGTCCTGCACCTATGACAGGCGGAAGGAAATATGATGACTTAAGTGACAGCAAGCAACTGATAAATTTTCATTAATAAGTAAATAGATAGATATGATGGCCTGGCTATGGATAAATTTTAGGGTATCATGAATGTTATTGAATTTCCCATTGATGATGATTCGAGTCGCTCTGGGTTCATTGTTACTTGATCGCGATGCATTTATTGCTTACCCTTAGTATCAATATATTTGAGCAAGCAATGTAAGTTGAAACATGTTATCCCTTAGCTGTAGCCTAAAGTGAGTATAAATTTTTATTTTATTTAGAATTTCATATTTTTGTTCTTTAAAATGTGTTCCCCTTCTACAATGCAATAGTAGACAGCTTTCAATTAAAGCTTATTAGATGTAAGAATTTTATTGGCATATACATATATATATATATATATATATATATATATAAAATTTAAAATTTTGGACAGCAGCCTACTGTGTAACAAAATTTGCATCACGTCTTTTGAAAAATACATTTATGCATTTGTTGTATATACTCTGTGAGAATTTTCTTGCCCAACACATAAAACGAAAATTCATACAAACATGTAACATAACTGTTGAAAGAGTGCCCACATCCCTATTGTAATTGGATTACATCAGCACATCTGTCTCCCGCATCAGCAGCATTAAAACATATTAAACAGCATTTTTTGGGCAGATGATGACGCCTTAATCTGCTTGGAAAATTGAGCTTAAGGCCAAGTGATAAATAATCGTAATACGAAATTCTCTTTAAGGATTCCACTGATATTATTGTACGCATAAATGACTATGTTACGTATGTCTGTCTCTAAGTGCCTACTAGTTAGATTGAATGAATAAAACTATATATTTTATAGGGATTATTTAAGAAATCAACTTTTCTCGTTTTTACACAAATTGCACGTTAGTAATAAAGACAATCATTTTCAAGCTCTTATACTAAAATGGCTTTTATTTTTTTATTCAAAATCCAATGATTGGTAGCAACTAAAGTCGAAATAAACCGTAAAAGTCATTCAAGGTGTTAACGTTAGTGACGTTAGTAACGTTGATCCCCAATGTTAGCTCGATTTCGTTGTATTTTCCATTTGAGTGAATTAGAGAATTAATTGTTCTCTTCCTCTTTTCTCGGTATGCAACAGGTTCACGTAGCCCGTAAAATTATGCGTTGCACTGCCTAGAAATTGTATTTATCACGTCCGTCTCCGTTAGAGCAAAATTCTGATTAGTGCAAATCGGGTTAGTGGATACTTCTCTCTAAATGTCCGTACATCCATTTCTTGTACAATACTAGCTAGGATAGGTAATTTGTAAGAAAACTTTGTTTTTTTTTTTTTTTAAGTTAGGGATATTTACTATTAATGTCCCAACAAACTGTTCAACCCATTTACTTGATTATAAAACTAATTTTATCAGCAATTAAGCAAATATAATAGTAGAAGCAGCTGCATTTTTCTTCCTGCGTGTGTATATATATATGCTCTATACTATTTGTTAAACAATGATACCCTTATATACACTTATATGCATTACATTAAATTAGATTAATAAATTTGTAATCAGTTAGAGTTCCGTATATGTAGCTCAACCTTTTTTTGTATTCAATTCAATCATGCTCTGCTTTATTCATTTATATATCTATACATACATACGCTTACGTACTTGCGGGCTGGTTGAGGTCAGTATCCCTTATATATTACATTTGGAGAATACTACGCTACTACTACTGCTGCTGCTGCTGCTGCTGCTTATAGTTGAGAGTATAGTTAAAATTCATGAAATCATTTTTGTCTATTTAGTAAAGAAAACGGCAATAATGGTTGTAACATTTTCAATGGCGGCAAGTAATCAAATTAAGAACGATATATATATGTATATATATATATATATATCGATTTGAATAGCATATATTGAATCATTGTCTAACTTTGTGGGCACAAATCATTGCAATTCATATAATATATGCATAGGTAGGAGTGCAAAACGAAGATACAAGAAAACTGCTCCTAATTTGGATCACATGCAATATTTAGCTAAGAAGTTAGGCATGTATTATCCACACTGCATTATTGTGTAATATTCATTACACAAATACACAAAAACTTGAAAGTATTTGAAAGCGATATGACATGAAATAAGTAAATATGCAGGCACTTGTGGTCGTATCTCTAAACATTTGACAACTAGTTTATTAGTTTTAATTAACAGCAATATAGGAATAAATAATAGATTGACTGTATTTTATTTGAAAATTTCAGTTGCACACTTTTCAACCTATATTCGAAAATATATTAAATTTCTCGTTAGTATGCTACAACACTTACAAGTGCAAGGGTATATTAAGTTTCTGCGGCGTTATGTAACAGCTCGAAGAACAAGAGACAGATCGGCCTTTTATTATACCGATCGATTCCGAATCATTTTCTGAGTTTTCTGCCCGTTTTTCCGTCTTGTTTTCTTGTGCTCAATCTATGCGATTTTTTCGTAAATTTTGAGATATTTTGATGAAATTTAGTACACAGGCATGTTTTGGCCTAAAAACAAACGCTTAAAATGTTGGAAAATTATGGGCCATGACTCATTACAGCGGTGTATATAATATAACTACAAATAAGTATAAGTACAAGTACATACGTTAGTGTTTTTAATTTAGTTCGGATTCTATTTAGTTGCGATGAAATAATTTATATCATATCTGTCAATATCGGCGATAAAGCACTAATATTCCTAATTGCGATTCCTAAGAGCTCATGATTAAAAGGTTAAATGGAACATTAAAATTATACTCGAATAATATCGAATTTTTTTATATTTAAAATTTTGTCCTTTTTTTTTCTCCTCGCATAAGGAAATTTCGTAATTCCATAACATGTCCGGGTGATAAGTATAGTCCGCTGTGTCAGTTCTGAGTAAACTAGTGTACCTTAACTGAATATAATTCATTTTAAAATTATGTGTTATTAAGGGAATAATCTAAATGGATGGAGAATAATAAAGCGTATTATAGGGGAGTGCATAGAAGCAGCTATTGTATGGATATACGAGAGGAGTAGATTTCCAACCTTTGCTTTTGACGCATTTAGTTGACCTTTAAATTTAATTTCATATCAAATGTTCTGGTTTTGAACAGCGAGCGCGAAGTAGTTTAAACAGATAGCATAGCTTAAGGACTATTATTCATGGCTGACAATAACAACTTCAACTTTTTCTATTAGGTTTGGGATGCATGAAATAATATTTATTTCAATTATTTTTAATTTGTTAATAAATCGCCTATGCGCTGCAGTACGTATTACTAACTCATTTATTGTATTTGTATCGAATTTTTTAATGCCAATCACTACAAACGTTTTTTATATTCTTCGATTCTCGTTCGTCGATGCGAGCATCGTTTTCCGTATATCGTCTGAAAATATTTAATTTTTGATTTCGATATTGAATGGAATGCAAAGAATTCTTGTTCCAGTTAATTTTGTGCCGAGACATATGGAAGAGAAATGTGATCAATTTTAAGTAAAGATTTGCTTGAGTTTATTTAGATAAAGGCGCCCTCTGTTCTAGCTAACCTAAGCATATGGTTAAGTAGACAACATCACTGATCATTCATTTCATTTACGACATTTAAATTTGTGAAACGTATCCATGTCAATCTCCTCTTACATTCTAAGTGGTACTTATGTGATTGCATTACTTAAGAAAACTAAAATCTTAAGTAATAAAATCATGTAACTATATCGATTTTTCGCTTTATTTTCAAAAACTTGTTCAACTTTCAATTCACATAATTTTGTATATGTTTTCATAATTTCATTTTGATAATGTTCGTACAATATGTTTTAAATTAAATTAAATGTTTAGAATTATATATCTAGATCTGTAGTGAAGGCACTTTGCTTAAATGCTTTTCACTGCAACGATCTGTGAATATTATCAATACTAAACACGACATTAAAACATACACATAGATAAATTTTCTTATAATGTTAGATTACATCCGTTCACCATAACAGTTAATATAAATTGTTTATATGCATTAACATGCCATCAGACCTTATTTTGTAATCTCCTAAATAAACAAGCGATGGCATAACAAAAAGTAAAGTTTGTTACAACAAACATCTTACCAAACGCATCGTTGTAGCTGATATTTGCTTTTGAACCCGCTAAGAACGTAAAGCAAATAGTTTGAGACAAAAAAAACAAAAAAACAGCGAAAAATAGATAGATTATTATGCGTTCGGGGTGAATTTGAAGTGAAGAGGCATATAAGTGAATATAAAATAAATGAAGCTTTAGTTAAAAAAAGCCTGTGAGGATCACTTTGTTATCATTTCATACGTAGTAAACTCTCCGCACATGTTTATAATAACATTTATTTATATGCAATACAGAACACAACGTTCCTTGATCCTGCACGAAATCTTTGTTAACATTGTTCAGTTTTGACGGCTTACGTTGTTGTTATTTTCAACTTTTTCCGATTGTTGTACGACAAGAAATTCCTAAATTAAATTAATAAAATCTCGATAGTGAATATTTTAAGTATCGGTTGAACTTGAGCTTATAGAATTCACATTGCGCTTTGTAAAGTTTTTTCAACTTTTTCCCAAAATCCAAGGGAATCAGTTTAGTTTTTCAAACCCAAAGCAACTTCTAGACTGCTTCAAGGAAGCCATTTTAATGCTAATCTCTTTTGACTTTCACTCCTCTATTTAGTACTCACGACCCTTTCTCTTACTTGTTAAACTTGGGTTTTTATTTTAGTTTTATAATTTTTTAACTTACCTTAATTATTCAGTTAATGATTGAATTCGTGCATAAATTCGTGTGCATTAGCAATAAATACTAGCTTGTAGCTTAAAAACATATAAATTCATATATACCCGTAACAAAAATGATCATTATCAAATGCAGCAATGTGTGCTACGTCAAAAGCCGTTATGCCTATTATTTCTACAACATTCAGAAATGCATTTTGCAGGCATTATATATATGTGTATTGGTATATGTATGTATACTATTTATATATGTATATCTATATATATATATATATATATATATATATATATATATTTTGGTTTTTCTCAGTCGGTTAAGCTTTGCCCTTGTCTTGCCTGCTCTGAAACATTTAGCGTCAAAGAAATTGAAATTGAAAAAAATCTAAAAGATACTAAAATGTATATGTACTTATATAAATGCATATATATACAAACGAAATATATAAATGTGTATACATACATATATATATATAGTTTCATATATATTTCATCATAAACGATATATATACATGTATATGTGTAAATAATATTTATATACATACATATATGAAATATATATGAAAAACATATATATATATATATATATATATGAAATACATATATAATAAATACATATATATATATATTTCATTTTTTTTCAGTCGATTAAGCTTTGCCCTTGCCTTGTCTGCTGTGAAACATTCAGTCAAAGAAATTGAGATTTGAAAAAATGCTAAAAGTTTGAACATATGTATGGATATGTACATCTGACATTTACAGATTAACTTTTAAAAAGGGGCTTTGTCCGCCCATGCTGTCATGCTTACCGTAACCGAGATACTCCAACTCAGAAATCAGATATTGACCGAGATAAGTGTAAAAATGATCTAAGCCCGTGTAACAAGCTCATTCCCTCTCGAATATCAGGATATCTATATGAGAAGATCTCGTTCGCTTAGTTCGAACATTGAATCTATCCCTGCATGTGTATAAATGCTCACGTCTTCAAGATTATTCCTTGTAATGCTGTTAAGTAAGTTAAAGCGGCAACGAAAGCCTTCTATAGTCCATAATTGCGCCTTTATTTATGGTTAGCTTACGATATCTATATCTGCCATTACTACGATCCATAGTCACGCCGTAAGATAGTTTATAGTCCTACTTGCACATCAATTTTAATTATAATGATGATTATTATTATTGTATAACTGCATTGTCATTAATAATTATTGTTATTAATTAATAAACTAAATTAAATACGTATGAAAATTATACCATTAGTTGCTATCACAAATATTTATTATTCAAAAGTAATTCAAACAATCCCTCAATATGTCGCTGACCCCTGTAAGGTTGGATATTTTTCCCTTATCTATTTCGAGAGAAATTCGTTACTGGATTATATTAATTCTGGGATCGCCTCAGCGACTATTCCAGGCGTCCTTATCTCAATAAGAAGAATTTCCATACCTTATTCGCGTTCTAATGCAACTCTTTTAATAACATACGACCAAACTTAAAACTACGTATACAGACTTAAGCTCAAGATGTCTATCTCATCCTAATGTCACTTGTCCACGGATGGCACGGACGATTCCCTATCTCAACTAAACCGGATTTGGAAACTACGTCGTGCGGTCCTAGCGGATGATTATGGATCTTACTTTCTGGTTCCGCTTTACCTCAACGGCGGTTCGGTCAGGAAGAAGACAATTCGGAAGTCCTCTTCTTCTTGTTTTAACATGCTATTGGTGTTGCCAGCCGATAGCCTAGCCACAATACTGCACTTCCCCGGGGCTCTGCGTGCGACGGTACAGTATTGAGCAGTACAGGCGAGTACAAGCCTAATCATCGGTCAATGGGCTATGTATGTATGTCAATACACCCCCATAAACATCTAGTCTTATTAATACGACTTTATCAGTCTAACCTACGTGTACATATACGTATATCTAGCAATATTAACATGCTGGTTTAGGTTACGTGAAGCACCAAAACGAGCGGGGTGACTTTGGTCCTTACACCCTGCATACTCTTCAATTTGTAAAAAAATAAATTTAAACTCTCATATTATTGTACAATATTTAATTAATATATAAACATTTTCGTACACTCTTTGCTACTTTTTCATTTAGAAAATACTTAACCAGTCAACTATTTACGACGAATAGATAGGTCATCCTTGACGGTCTTCCTCATAGAATTGTATCATTATGAATACGCATTTGCCATAACAATTTATTTTAGAAAATATTTTTATCACTCTGTCAAGTGGTTTTATTACAACCTAATATCACATTACACATATTCTGGTAAAGAGGTCGACAGAGTTAATCGGTTAAGAGTTTTTTCCAACATATGCTTACACGTATGTGTTCTAATTAAGCTGATGAGCTTAGCTACCGGATGAAGGGAAGGTGATATTCTTATACATTTTTGTTTTTCTTTTTCTTTAAATCATAATAAATTTTAAATTGCGATAGAGTTTTTAAATAAAGCTGACAGCCTTTAATGCTCTTAGACTTTAGTCTTAGAATTTATTCTTTGGCTAAATTAATAGTAATAATAATACATTGATTTTTGTTATTGTACACTTTTTAAAGATAACGTTTATATATTAGGTGTGTAAAGAAGCCATTAGCAGCTCCTTTAAGAAACGGTGTTGCTGTGTTTGCGAGCAAATACCAAACTGTGATTGGACTATGTGGTAGTGTAATCTTTATGCTTTACGTAACCGTATATCCTGTTACGTCGAAGTGTACACGACATAGTTTTGGGAGCTTCAAATAAGCCGTTGCATGCCCAAATAAGTTCACTGTTCACTTCAAATGAAATCTGAAGGCGATACACCGTCGAAAGCTCTTATTGGGCACATCATTACCTAAAGCATGCTATATATTAACTAAAAATTTACTTTGGCTAACAAAAGTAGAGAATGCAACAACAACATTCAACATGTGTGCAGGCTATCCAAAAGCACTGCAATTTCCTATCATCAAGTTTTACTGGAAGATTTCAATTTTACAGTGAAAATGGGTAACTCGAACTTGTGATAGATTTTTTTTTTGATCCTATCTACTGAAAATTGTTAAGCAAAAGTGTAAAATCTAAAATACATAATATAATAGCATCAGATCATATATCGTCGTCAAACAAACAACACGTGTTGTGTTAGATCGGATTGTTACGCTCAGAGGGAAAACGTGAAAGGAATAAAAAAGAGAAAGTTTTTAAGTGAAAAAAAGTGTTTCGAAATTAAAGGTACATAGGCAATAATGGATTTGGCTTATCGAAATTATAAAAATAATTACGAGGGGCGAATATCAAGCGTGGCGGCTGTTGGGGAAAAACACACAATGTATTGGACTTTCCAAGTTTGAATGTGACGCGATGTTCAAATATCTCATTGTAAAGTATATATGCGATAGCTGCATATAAAGGGAATAAAAGTACAACAGCGGTTGAGATGAAATAAAGAAGCAGGGTAAAGAAATGGTCAAGGAGACAAAAATGAGATAATGAACACGACGGTGAAAGAAAGGACACGCACGCTGCTAAATTAAAAGATGCGACTAATTGTTGACCATTTATATGGGAGCCTTTGGAAGCCTAAGGATAAACAAAGTAGTGATGTAACAGAAGAGGAACAAGTTAAAGAGCAGATAATTCCAGTAGCCCTTAATCTGCAGCCAAGAGAGATGAATATTAGAAATGATGGTATTATAGCGACTAAGTGGAAATCTAATAGAGATAGAAACGATCTATCAAATCAGATAAAAGAAGAAATGGTTAGCCAATATGAAGTGCAAACACCAAAAATGAGGAAAATGAGGATTTCCATGACAGAATGGAGTGACGAATTAGAGAAGAATATAATTATGGAAGTCATAAAAAAATAAAATGATATTAAATGTAAATACTTGGGAAGCCCAAGTATATGCTATAGTAGAAACTGATGGAGAAGTATTTGGGGAAATGATGAACAAAGGGAAAATATATATTCAATGGGTCAGATACTTCGTATATGCATAACATTAATGTATTGAGATGCTTTCAATCTTAAAGATTTAATCATACATCGAAAAATTGGAAAGTTGAGCACCAAATATGCGCAAAATATAGTGAAATAGGGCCATTCGTGCAGAGAGTGCAAAAATATAACATGAACGTGGAAGGCATTGGTGCAAAACGTGATTGCAGATGTAATGTGTGTCAGGGTCTAAAGAGAAAAACAAAGTTAATGACGGACATAGTTGAATACTAGCAATTAAAGTACGTTACACATAAATATCGCGGGCCTGCGTAGCATCTGTAATGAACTCGAAGTAATAACAGCTGAGAAAAACTTTGTGTTTATAGGTCTTCTGGAGGCAAACTTAACAGAAGGTGTCCATGGCGGAACGTGTTTCAGTAGAGAAAATGATAGAGTGGGTGAAAGGTGAATTAAAAAATAAGAGCAAAAAATAAGTATTCGCAGGTATCTACAAGTTGTCACATACGCCATAAGATTATGAAGATCCATAAGATATGGAAATCCATCGCTCGTATTTATCGATTTCTTTGAAACGAAAATCAAGAAAGAGAGGCTGTAGGGAAGAAAATTTAATAGTTGCTGATTTTCATATCGATTGGTTGCAAAGTAATAGGAGCAACGAAAAATTGAAACAAATAAAAAAGACCAACCCACGAGAATAACGAGTGCAACAAGTAGATTGATTTATTATGTACTAAAAAACAAAAATAGTGTTAGCCGTGAAACCAATTTGAAAATAAAAATTAACGATAATGAAATATTGGAAATACCAAGAGCTCTAAAGTAGAAAGTTGTTAAAATTTGATAATAAAGTTTTCCGCAGCAATCTTGAAAGGGACGAAATCAATAAAATCGTTCCAAAAAATACGGACGATAACAATGCGGCAAGCCTAATTAAAAATACAAGCAATGCATTAGCACGAATGGTAAACAATATATATGTGAGTGTATTTGTGATATGAATAATCAATGGTATAATAATAATTTAAAAGTTAAATAAGTAGGAAACTTATATTCGACATGAACCGAATCTCGCACGCCCATCACTATACTTTTCGCATTCTACTCGCCAAGTTCTTTTATTTGATACCCGTATCGCTGGCATTATTAAGGACAAATTAATCCACCACATCGCAATCTCTAATATATTCATTTTAGAATTAACCCATTTTTAGGCAGCTAATATATCTTCACTTGAGCTATATACAAAATAGTTTTAAGCATTCTGTCTTGTTTGCCTTAAGTATAAAACTTCAAAAAGTTAATAAAAAAATGAAATTTTATTACTCGTAACTTTGTGTGAACATGGCCCATTGGTTCCATTTTTGGAGCTAAAGAGTAGAGTATTTCGTAAAGTAACTGTGTAAAATTTCAGTTTTCTAACTTAAATAATTTCCGAGTAACGAGCAAAAACGCAAAAATTTTCGTTAAAAAAACTGGGTTGCGTTCAGTTTACGCTCCGCTTCTCTGACCAATTTCATCCATTTTCAATAGCAACCTATGTGAAGAAACTTTCAATATTTCCACCAAATTTTAAGTTGATATCTTCATTTTTGGGAGCAGGGAAGTGCCAATAACACACACGACAGAGATACACAGACGGACAGACATGGCTAAATCAATTCAGAATTTCACGCTGATCAAGAGCATATGTACTTTATATAGTCCCTACTGCTTTCCGTTGCGGGTTACATATATTGCGGAAAAAAACAAAATGAATAGAACCCTATCTTAGAGTGGTGGGTATAAAAAGGCATAAGAGTATCACCGGCAAAATTTATAAGTAACGTAGAAACGAATACGAAAATATGATTGCAAACGATATGGAAGACGATAAAGGCGCCGGTGTTAGAAATGATTGTTCGAAGAGCCAAAATCTCTTTGCAACTAAAATGCTATTCGGCAACTACGTTATAGTAATAACGTAAATACATAATTTAATAAAGCAAAGTCGGTAAAGGCGGGGATCTTTCCGGATGTGTTGTGTCAATGCAAAAAGTAAAAAAATATTAAAAAATCCCCAAAAATACGATCAATCAACGTGTTAATGACAAGTAGGAATATAGTGAAAAAATAGCACATAAACAATCAATTAATTATTTTGAAAAGAATGAAATATTAAGCGAAACCCAGTTAAGATTTACGCGTTATCAGAACTAGGAAAATCTTTTAAATTTAATGGTAACCCAGTGGATCTTTAAAACAATAAACAGACAAGCTATGATAGAAAACCTGAACGTATATGGAATGAAAAGAGGTGAATTGAAATGGTTTAAGAGTTGTTTTGAAAAGAGAATTCAGAGAAAAAAAATCATTCAAGAAGAATATATCATCAAAAATACAAATGGATATAGAGTGTCACAAGGAGCCGGCTTGTGAAGATAGCTATTTCTATTCTATATTAACGAATTAAAAAAAGCATTGGAAAAAGCGAAAGTATGTTTGTTTGTAAAGCATATGGACAAATATCTAATAATGAGCAAATTGAAAATTAATTAAATGCAGAGAAGAAAAGCAATGCTGATAAATGCTATTACTGACTAATCATGACATTCTCATCGATGAAGACCAAAGAGAGCAAGTAGAGGAAATTAAATATCACGGCATTATCGTAGACAGAAATCAAAAAATTTGATTCACATCTTGATTATATCTGCAAAAAAAAAAATATCAAAACAAGAATTTACACAACAATAAAACTGGACAACGCAACAGTGAAACCCTACTTTTAAGTATTGTTTACAAATATTATTTCTAGAAAATTAACAGACGAAAGAATAGTTACAAAGACCGACCCATCCAAATACAGGGATGTGGTTATGTGCCGCTATCTTTTAAGATCTCTCTCTCTCTTTCTTTGTGTTAATTAGGAATCGGTTAGGAACTTATTATTATTATTATTATTATTATTAATTTAGTCAAAGAACAAATTCTATGACTAAAGTTTTAAAGCACTAGCATTCTAAGGTTTTCGGCTTTATTAAAAACCCTGCCTGCACTTGAGATTTGAACCCACGACCACTGAAAGTTGCTAGTCGATAGTCTTGCCTAATCGGCCACCCAGGCGGATTAGGAACGTATTAATGTATATATTTAAAAAGAAATGAAAAATGACTTACCAAGCTTACCCAGCTATGTGCAAAGATAGTTGGTGTACGTGTCTGATGCTCAGCTTTACAATTTAAGAAATTTATTGATATTGAAAAAGAAATTTATAGCACGTGTGAGACAAAAATTATAGAGGGAATGGAAAGATACGTGAAATATGCGAATTTAGCAGATAAATTATTAAAATATTGAGTATTTTTAATATCAACATAGACGCAAAGAAAAATGAAAGCGTAATGTGAATTTACATTGTTCATAGCGTATTCTTTGCGTTTTATTTGCGTTGATGTGAAACTATAATATATCTGAGAGTAAACTAAGTAAGTGCAACTGGAGCGCTACGGCTTCTACTACGGCGTTAATCATAAAATTTGACGGGCAACTGTTTTGGAGAAAATAAATGTAAACAAAAATAATGACAACAATTAGTTAAATCAAGAGCCACAAGCAGCAATAAATATCGGTTAGATTGTCAAACAGGATAAAAAAAAAGACTAAAACAAGTAATAAAAATGATAATAAATGCAGCAAATATCTTAATAATATTATAACAACACTCTATTTCAGTATATCAAAAACTAATATAAAATAAACTCATAAACAATAATAATAGACTGACTCAACAACAATATAATTCTATGAATTTCTGAAAACAATAATTACAACAACTACAACAATAGCAATAACAACTTCAATAACGACAATAACACAATGCCATAATAATCATAATATCAAGTGCGTCAACAATAACTTCAACTTCATAACGCCCGCTTCAAGTCTTTCTATTATGGAATGTCTTCAGAAAACTTGCTCGGCCAAGCCTGAAACTAATTCGGATCGGCCACCTGCAATGTACAAATCTTTACCGGAAGATCGACGGAAGCAATTGTGAACTCTACTCAGGTTATAGGGAAGAAACTATTGACTTAGACCATCTTTTTACACAGGGTGAAATGGGATTTTCAAAATTAAGTAAGAAGCGGTCGAGCCTGGTCGTAAAATTCAAAATTTTTATAGCAACACATGTTTCGATCGTTTCGGATGTTGTTACATTTAAAAAACTCCGATGAAGGCTTTTTGTTGATTTGGGTAAGTGTATCTGATAGTTATTGTTACATAGTATGCTAATATATTCCTCGAGGATTTGAAATATCGTGTTACGTACACCTTTTTTTGCTTCTTCAAGAAATTTCTAAATTTCTCTAGTCCAAAGATATCATAGTTGTATTTGGCGATTTTCCATTTAGACAATATTTCGTGGTAGCGGAGTGAACGCGTTCAACGTATTACTCTTCTATAGTCATCTACTAAATTTGCTCAATGTATCGGTGTGCTATGTCTCAGTTAACGGAATAAAATCTACAATCATAAGGGTAGATAGTTCATCTTGTAGTCTTATCGTCCCTCGTGAAGACATTTATCATCCAGGTGTCTGTCTAGTGGTCGGTATTTCTACTATCGCTGTTAAAAATAATGCCATAATTGCTTTTCATAAAAACAAATTTTGCCCCTATATGAAGATGAATAGCGAATAGTTTCCGAAGGTTTCTAAGTAGATGTTATTTACATGCAATTCAGTAAAGCGTAAGCCACAACTTGCTTATGTCTAAACTCAGTTTATGGCCGTGTTGCACGTGTTTATTTACAATAGAATCTAGTCTGGAGAAATAATAGTTTTATCTGAAGTCATACGGAGTGGTCACCTTGGCCCCCTTCTCTTCATTTTCTCAAAAATGCCGTCCGTGCTTCACGTATCCCAATGTACGCGAATAACAAAAAACTCATTCATCGCTTTGGATCGGCCAACTGTAGAGTACACGTCAATAGTGCGGTGATTTAATTGAATCCGTCCAGGAACAGCTTCTTATAGTTGCTTTACATCGGTTAGGATGGAATTTCGTTTGCATTCTTCTACCATATGTTAAGTCTGTGCAATTAACGAGTCTTCCAACCATCAACCATTTTTAAGCCGAGAATTGCGATCGGTGTCACTTTTGTGCTTAAATTCATCAATGGTTCATTCTCGTCTTCACGCTTATTTCCTGAACATAATTTTAATAGTCCATAGTTTAGCTTGCTATTCCATCATTCGAACTATGGACATTTTAATCTCATTTACGTATCTTATGAAAACACTAACGATTTTTATCATTTATTCTCTTTTCCTGATTCGCTTAGCCGAACGAAAATATTATAATCTATTCGCCATAATTGCGAACTGTATTACTTACCAGATAGCCTGTATGTGTATAGATTGCATTGAACAGATGCGAATATACAATAAAAATAATTATAAGTTTACTGCCTTTTTTTAATAATATTAATGAAACAGATATTAATAATTGCAAAGGAAATAACTGCAAACTTTACGTACAGTGAATGGTTGTCTTCTTTTACCGTAATAAATAAACAAATACGTAAAACAGGAAACACAGAAGCTATCAATGAACTGAATTGACTGTACGAGTGCAGTCATTAGCTGCAAAAGGTGAGCTCGGAATTAATATGAAAAATGTGATTCGTGATAAATTTGTAATTGATTAGGAAAGTGATTTGATTGATTTAGCTAAAGCAATGGATATGATGGAAACAGTGCCAAGTTAAAGCAGAGCAAAGTTTCAACTTTATTAGAAAAAGCCTGCATGGCTGTGCTTAAAAATTGGGTAGCACAGTAAGCAATATCAGAGCAAGGCAATAGGGCAGCGGCAGAGCAATAGCGTAACACGACACTCACACTAAAATTGTACAACATGTGAATAAGCTTACCACAGTAGTCCAAAGAGTTAAAGGACATTGTAAAATCATGTGAGTCCTACTTACTTAAGACCTACTACATATCCAAACACAAATTGTCACGTGGCACCCTAAGGAGGAAGCTTGATCCGAGATAAACATAGACTTTTTCAGTCCCTTCTTAAATAGCGGATGTTTACTGGTGATGGATGGCTGTAGCAAATAGATCGGAGATATTGATATAAGCAAGAATAATACAGACCGAGTCAGTATTGTGGCATTTAAGCAGTTGTTTGCAAGATTTGGTTTCATGTGTAATATTAAAAGATCAGTGTTAGCACAAAATGTGAGAGTGAGCGTAAAATGTGTAAACTTGTTAATGGAAGTATCTGATCTAATAGTTTAAGCAGAAACGGGTTGGAGTGCATATCTATCGTTGCATACACAAATCGCAGCAACCGGTCACTAACTAGCAAGGATTATAGACGAGAACATTCATTACGTTCTGATTATAATCTAATGTTGCCTTTTATTGTTTATACCAGGCCTTATACATTAAATTTTATGTAATAAAATTCTAGATTAACTTGCTTAACTTAATATTGATTTGTACTTGGAAAGAATGGAATTGCATTTCGCAGGAATGTTTTGATGTGGATCACAGTTTTTTCTATATAATGTTATAAAATATTTATAAGTAATTAGTGTTACATGTTATGTTATATGATTAATGAGTTAAATGAAAGTTCTGTTACTTTTTTTGAACGTTGTTACGGCCATCGTTATAGTAGTGTTCGAGATGCCTCGAAAGAAATTTAAAACAAAGCATGCTCATGTAGGTTTCTGCTAGATTATAGAATTACACTCCAATGTTCGAGGTGAAGTTTAATGAAAGAGCTTTGTGTACTTGTCTTGATTTGCTCAAATTAGAAAACAACCGCAGAATGTCAAAAACATATACATATTAATATATCTCATGTTAAAAACTAACTAACAAACTTAGCAAAACAATGTCACTAAGGACCAAAGTTTGAAAGCAATGCGGTAGTAAAAGATTATTCAGTCCCAAGTAAGATTTTCTGAAAAAGTCACAATTGTCACACAAGTGGGTAAATAAACTTTATTATTACTGGAAACCTGAAATGGTTAGCTCTGGAGATGTCATATATATCAAAAAATTATTTGCTTCAATTTTAATGTAATCGAGTTTCTAACGACTATTTTCAATTCTTTCATCATTATGATCATCACTCTGTTTAGATACACGTATGCCACAACCGTCGCTTTAGCTACGTTAATGTAGGTTAAGAACTAAAGTTAGTAAGATAAAGAAAGTAAACTAAACCCAACTTGTTATATAAAATATCATAGTTGTAAAGATGTGTAAAAACTTGAACACTAATGACTATTATTTTTTTTTAAAAGAAGAAGCACTCTAAAAAGACCGCGACAGTAGCACTTCTCATTACTAGTAAATTAATTTTTCCCCCTCATGAAATGTATTTTTGGAAAACTACTTAATATTCTTTAACATGTCATGTAATGGAAAACTTTTAGTATAATCGGGTAACTGCTATAAAAACATTCGAATAAATGCTTGCAATTACTGCTTTCTTCGATTTATACATAAAACAAAAGTCTTTTCATTGTTTAAAAGTTGAACGAACATATTTTTTAAATTATATCGAGTTTAATAAACATGACAAAGAAATATTTTAAATTGGCAGAGTAAAATAAAACAGGAAAGGGTGCTATGTTGATTTAAAGTCACCTCCTAAAGTAATTCTTTGGATATGGTATGCGTAAAAGAAGCAGCTATAATTTCATATGAATAAAGATCTCAAACTGTTGATGTAGTGGCAAGGTTTATCTTTATACCCATCACCGATGGATGAGGGGTATATTCAGTATGTCAAAACGTTTGCAACGCCCAGAAGAAAACACCAGAGACGCAGCAAAGCATACATTATCTTGATCAGCATCAAATTGTAAATCGGTTTAAGCATGTTCGTTTGTCTGTCTGACCGTCTGTCCGTCTGTTTTAAACGCTCTCCTGGCCGCATAAATGAATCTATCGACTTCAAATTTGGCAGAAACAGTGGGAGTGCTTGCACGCAAGTTGGGGATTGGGCTAAATCGGTTGAAGTGTGCGCCCACAGCACCGCGTAAACTACGAACACCCCTGTTTTTTAAAGGGACTGAAAAATTGCCTCATCAACTATAGCATATAAATGTGCAAAAATTTGAAACCATATTCCCTGGGCGTTTGAGAAGAAAATTGGCCACGCCTATTATAGTGTAACAAAATTTTATAACGTTTTCATTAACTTTACAACACGCAGAATCCCCTTTAAGTGTACAGATTCTTTGCGAGTTTCAAATTCGTAATGCACCGAAACATGTTCGTCTGTTCGTCTGTCCATCTGTCTGTTTGCGCAACATTCTAGCATTTGTACTAAACATAGTTCTGTTAGCGAAAATGTAGATATCGTCTACAAATATGCAAAAGAATTTGAAATTGATCTAAACCTTTTAAAGGACACGCCTACCACGTCCACATGCATCTACGGCAAAAACTTTTATTTTGAAAATAGAAGACATCAACTGCACCCACTCCATACTATGGAGCATGAAGAATTTGTTCTTTTACTTCTTTTGGCTTTTTTTTTGCGGTAAACGGTTATGGGTATAAAGGATGCGGTCCCGACCGAATTTAATTTTCTTACTTGCTTTATTTAACAACACTTTTTTAATGATGAGGATAATATGACCATAAAGTAACAGTAAACCTCAGCGGTGTATAAGGATGAAGCGATAAACGGTCCGCATTGCTGACAATGAGTTGATGTGTTAATATGTATAACGTACATGCTATTGTACGGTAAGCAATCAAAATGAATGACTAATTGAAATGAAAATACCGTTTATTTCGTTGTACCGACAATCGAATATCTTTCTTTTATCACTCTGAACTAATTTACCTTTTTTCTTTTATATATATGTCTCTCTTAAAAGTGCTTTTCCTTTCCTTTTGCTTTTCTTTTGACACATCTATATATATATGACGCGATCCTTCGCGTTATGATTTGCGTTTTACAGTTTTTTATTTGGAAGAGCCAAATAAACATGCTCTTGCATCTCAATGAACTCATTTGGCATACATTAAGTATTCTCCGCAGTTTTAATTTCTGCACACATTATGTGTTGCCTGTCTTTTTAACCTTTGTTTACAATTCAAGTGCAATTCATTGTTATGCACATGATTTCTTTTGAATACATTTTTAAGCAGATGTTATTCGTTAACGCATTCTAATAGCGGGGAAAATATTATTATGTACACGTTCTTTAATGCTCCACAAGTCATCTCTGGGCGCCACTTATTTCAAGGGCTACAAATTAGACGAATTTTAACGCATTTTAAAAATGCTTTACACAATTTCCTAAGAAATTTTTATGTATAAATTTCTCTACATCATTTTTGCTCTTAGAGAGTGCTCGTGAATTGTCTAAAATATATTTCAGAGTAAAAAGAGTACAGATTTTTTATCCTAACGCTTCTGTCCGTCCAATTGTTATGCTTGCTGTATACTCTGCGCATCTACAAGGTTTTGCGTTTGCATCTTTCACCCCAATAAGCCATTCCGTTCAGCACAGCTTTACATTACTTTGTATCTGCAATAGGAGGATATTTGCGTACATTAGTTTCGTTATATTGAGTACCGACTTGAAAATCCATTATTTTTATTTACAACAGAAGTTTTCACACTAAGCTTTCATTACTGATTAAATGAAAAAAATTTGCATTTTATTGCTCACATTCTGTTCCTAATCGATATAATATGACTACACTACTATTATTTATTACTTAAATGAAAAGTTCTGACAAACCGACGTCTGGTGGAAGAGTAAAGCATTTTTTTTTTTTTTTTTTTGCATCACTATGTGTCAAATATAATTAGAGTATCATCTACTCACTTGGAAATATTATTCTATTGTGTACTGAGCTACTGTTTGTTAAAAAGCATAAAAAGCGGATTGCTTGAAACAATAGTTTATCATGGGAGAGTTCAATCTATACTGAAGACAAAGTATTTAACCACCGTCGAACATTGAAATATTGTTAAAGCATTTGCTTATATGGTCAGCTTAACAGACGCTTCGACACTGATTCACTCATACTCTCATATATGCTTAGCTGTCCTTAATCCGCTTTAGAATATCGATAGGGGCAGCTAGCTATAGAGGGTTTTGGTTCATTTCATTCTGCCTCGCGAATGAGTTAAGAGTCGAAACAATTAAGGGACTTACGGTTTATTGCCGCTTGTTCAATGCCATGATATTTAAATGTTTTTCTTCCCAGAAAGACTCCTATAAAAGCGCCGTGCTTTATATAAGTGCTCCTCACTCTCATTAAGATTCTGGTAACGACACGTGGAGATTTCTAAAATGGGCTTATGGTTAGGTATCGAGACAGAGCATGGTAAGGTCTTCAGTAAGGTATACCGATTAAAGGATATGAAAATGGTATAGGGCTGGTAGCAGCATTGCGTTATTTTAGTAGGCAGGAGCGACTCCCGTCTCATTAAAATCTGGCAAGTTTGGGAAAAACGCTCTAGATCGGAACAGGGTGTAGCAGCGCTGGATTTGGCGCTTGACACTAATTTCATAAGAGCGACCGTCAAACCCCGCTTGGTCTTCTTATTTCTATTGATAACAGTGGCGTCCGAAAAGATGCTCTTTAACTTTAATAGACCCGGCAGCTGCATTAACAGTTTGCTGGCTTTATAGCAGTAAAAGGAGTTCCATTAACTAAACAATGCGAAACATAGTAGACGGATTCAAAATGAGGTATGAAAGGTGGTAGAAAGAAACGAAGCATGCCGTATGGGACGAAAACTTAACTTAACGACAGCAAGCGGCTTAGAAGTTACTGCGCTAGACGGTGAGTGAAAAATAAGTTGCTCTGGGTTTGCCGAGGAGAGTGTAGGAGAAAACTAGACGGTAGTTGGATAGCTGACAAGGCTAAAAAAGCGGGCACTTGAGAATGCACCGCATCTGCCTTTTAAAAGACGAACACCCGGGTACTTAAGAGCTAAAGTAAGGAGAATACGCTTTTATAGTGGTTAAGTTCCGCTGAGTTGTGCGTATTAGGAATTCCAGCAGTTGTTGGAAAGGCTAGCAGTGGGTGCTCGCGATAAAATCCCAGTCATACTTGCAAGGGTTTCTAATGCTTTGACCAGGTTAATGGAGCAGCAGGGTCGACAACACAAGCGACCGTTTTAGAGGAGTTTGCAGTGCTGTTCGTCATAATGGTTAATGATGGACGCACTTACGCCTTCATAAACGCTGGGACAGGATCTTTTTGATCCTGTAATTTTTTTACGTTCATCTTTTTTAGTAGCAGCACGGCAACGAACTGCAAGTGCTCGCTGAGCGGGGAATATAGAAACACCGATAATCAGATAATATTTTTACACCTTGACGTTAGCGCTTCCTTAGGCGAAAACAGTTTGAACCTGATGATAGATATGTATGAAGTGAGAGAACCAGCAGAGAGAGAGAGCAACTACATCAAAACGTCTGACAGCGGAATGCGATCGGTCGATGCCGAGAAGTAAAACGTGTATCAGAAGGAATCCGCGTTTTTGGTGGAACAACGTTATGAATGTACTTGGAAAGAACTGTCTGAAGACCAGAAGAAAAGTGCAGCGACATAGGGGAAAAGATAGTTTCGGTATCCTCCCCGGACGGAAACGATAAGAAGGACCAAAAAGGTACGGTATAGGAGGTGATGTATAAAGACATGCTGACGAAAATGAGAGGGGACCGTTTACCGCAGGTTACTTGACCCATCATAATGTCACCTCGCTTGCCACAGAGACCCACCTACACTGAAGATCCAACTTCAATAATCCCCGTGGGGGAATTGCTGGGGTTTAGCAAAGAGGTAACGAATAGAAAGCGTCCTGGTCCGGTACACCAATTATCGTGGTAAGGGGAGCGCTTCAAAGGAACTCTGCAATCTTCGTTAGAGTGTCTCAACAACGACTAAAAGAGAGTGGATTCCCCGCTAAATAGTAAAGGCAAGGTAAAGCTGGTCTCCATATTAAAAGGCAATTGACCGCCGAGGGAGCCGTCTGCCAAAGGCCGGCAAATTGGTGGAAAAGACTATACACGATCACTTGTTGCTGATAGCGGAGAATAGCGAAGGTATTTTGCAAAACCAATATGGGTTGTATTTTCTCAATTGGACACTGGCTACTTTTGGTGGCATCTACGCAGATTCGGACGTGATAGCATATCCAAGCTGTGCACACATAGAAGAAGATATGGACTATCCGATGTTCAATGATGTAACGTAAAATTCATTGCTTATGATCGACCTATGTCCGCACATTCGTAAACACACGCACACATCCACACACATAGAATAGAAAACCTGAATCCTAAGGCCTGAGCGTGTTTTGATTGCTATTGATATGCACTTTGATGCTTTGACTATTTTTTATTGCTATAAGTTCAGCTGTAAATGCATTCAATATTTCAAGAGATTTTGAAATTATTCCACATACGCATTCAGAAGGGGAGCGTGTGTGTAAGTTTAAGTATATGTTAATATTGGTTAATTGTAAATTATTCGATTAAACAAAAATTTAATTTCATGATGCAATTTAGCATAATTTCATATAATCATTAAGCAATTAGTAAATAACTTTATAATTATAAGTATGATACTGTGACTGGGGGTCGTTCGTTGGTTACCTTTGTATAGGGTAGACAAAACGCTCTATGCACATAGAAAGAGAGTAAATATTCTCATGGAATACCGTAACGAAGTATTTGCACAAAAATGTTTTCGTAAAATATTTTATGCATAACATAGCGAAATATGCAGAAACCTTCTTCATATTGTACATATGTTGTGTTGTTCGTAGGTTAAAATAACACATTACACCGTATATATATATATATATATATATATATAGTGGCAGAATTATACTCATGTTTTTATTAGTTACGTGTGGCTGTTTTGTTGTCGAATTGTGACGTTTAAGTGCTAGTATGCTCAAGTGTTACTAAAGATGTTGATGTTGTTAATGATGATGGGTTGTAATGTTTAACGATCCTTAAATGTTCTTAATTGAGTTTACGTGCCGAAATAATATTCAAAGAAAAATGAAAAAAATTTTGAAAAAATATAAAAATAAATGCTGCAAGACACAAAAGTAAATAATCATCTAGTGCAGTATGCCTGCCTAAGCAAAAGAAATTAATGTTTAACGTGTGTATTACTTATTATCAAGAGTACAGTCCTCTTATACGATATGTAAATAATTTTAATAATATTAGCATTGAGCATTAGCACTGAACTAAATCGTAATTATTTGTCTAAAACATTATGGGTTAAAATTTTTAAAGATAGTAAAGACTTCTTCTGTAATTTTTTTCAATCAATAAACGAAATAAACGCTTATTATCAAATGCATCATCCATCTCTTTTCTTTTTTTTTTATGAAATATTTTAATTTTTTTACTTATCCACCTTTTGTTTTCTCTTTCAGGTACTTTCGTAATATTCTATTTCAACAAGTATGTAAGTGTGTTGACTGTTATACACTATGAATTGCGAATACATTGGGAAAGCGCAGCAATATGCACCAAGAGATAGAATTTTTAACAAAAAGAAGGGATATAAAGTTGCTTGCAAATTTGACTGATTTACTCGACAGCTAGCTATAAGTCATTTAAGTATTCCATTGAAAGGCAACTCTTCCCTTTAATAAGAATTAGGAGAATTATTAGCATCGCGATATATTCAAACTGCATATGATGATTAATCATGTGTCATCTTCTAGTTTGCTCTTCACTCCAGCGCATAACATAATATATAAAATTCGTTAATGTGTTCTTGAAATGCTTTCCAATTATTCCCTTTTTATATATGCATTCATTATTTTACTTTAATTTGTTTTTTTTTTAAATATTTCTTGTTTTATTTATTACGTTTATATTTTTAATACTAGTAGTTATGAAATTACATTGATTGTATATACTATACCTACTATGTCTGATACTTCCAATTTCTATGTTTGCGTGACTGGAAGGTCTGAATATAAATCGTAACGAATAGTGATGGACAATTTTACCGAAAAGAAGCGGTTTAGTCAAACGATATACAATATATCGAAATATTCGTTAGATCATCGAACGGAACGATGAAGTGCGAATAGATCCGACACTTTTGTAATTGACATATAAATAATATTTTTCATTATTTAATAACAAACTATCTAAACATGTGTTTGTCCGGAAAAGTTTTCTTAAGTGTAAGAAATTACAATCTTTACCTCTTCACCTCGTGCATGACATTAATTAAATGAAACGTTCAAGAATTTACTCTAGAATATGTTCCTTTTACTTGGATAGCGTCTATGAAAATCGGCAGAACTTGAAAACTTTCTTTTTTTAAATTCACTAAATATTATTGCAATAAACACCGCGAAGAGCAGAATAAACGACTTAAGCATATATATGATATGACATATTCGAAGAAACTGACTTGCATCGTTGTATTAGAAACACATGTACATTTTTTAATTATTACAGAAATAAAAGCTTTGTACATTCACAAGCGCACTGCAACAAGACCCCTATTAATTTTATATAAAAGCAAACACGCAAGTAAGATAAGCGTTGCTTACATTAGAAATGCTCTCGTCACGATAGACTCGCTTAATGCATTCTCAGGAGACAAGAGTTTAGTATCAATTTTAACTAAAAGTATACCGTACGGGAAAGCCTGAATTGTTAAAAAATCTATTGTACTCTTTCGTATCCATTATATACTCATACACAGGCACATACGTTGCATGCAATTTATTTTTACATAAATTGTAAGTTTACCCTTAAGCCATTGTGCACATCCGAATGTTCTTCGGTTGAAGTTAAGTTTAAAACCATTAAACAGATTATAAGCAACTTTTGAAAAGATCGGTGAGAATCTTCGCTCACACATTCTCTCGGATTAAGTGCAATTCTTTGAATTTCGAATGAGTGTTATATGTGTTCTGTCAAACCGTTTGCAACGGCCCGAAGAAAGCTTCAAAGATCCCATAAAGTATAAATTCGTAATGCTATTGAGCATAGCCGTCTGTCTATCTGTCTGTCCATCATATCTGTCGGCATAAAAGTGTAGCATCTGTGCTAAATCTTCTCCCGTTGAAAATGAGCCCTCTCCGTCCTTCCCCACCTTTATGGGTTGGGGAGGTCAAAGGACACGCCTCTCCCACATGCCTATGCAGCAGAAACTATTGTTTGCCTGTTACTCTTCAAGTGCAACACGTGCACCATGTAAATTTCCACTTTTATTCTGACTTAATACATAATACCAGCCGCGCCCAACCAATTTTATAGAGTATGAAAATGTGCTTGTCGTCCTTTTTTCAAGCCTATCTTTTTAGGAAAACGGTGATAGGTCATGATTGAATACAATTTTCTTACATGTTTTTTCTTGTTTTATCTTAAATACTATTTCAAGCAGTTGTCTTTGTTCCGGGCGTACACCATGAGAGACTTTCAATTTCTAGGAAGTATTGCGTAAAAATACTTTGAAAATCAGTTGCTTTAAAGTCTTATTATATTAGTTATGTTGTGTATAAATGTAACTCTAGGCAATCTATGATTGAACAGCTTTTTTTTTATTTTTTTTTTATTTTTTTTTGTTATTGAAAGATATTAGATGACTTCACTTGGATTTTGCTTCAATGGTTTTACGATAACAGTAACTATAACCCCACAGCCACAAGAGCACAACCACAAAAGTAAAATATATTACCACTTATCATAATGGACATATTAGCGATAACAATAACTTCTTAGATACATATTTACATATGCATATGTATATACAGTATTTGAACGAAGACATAAACGTTGCATCCGCACGCAAACCTGCAGAAATTCATTGTGAATGCACAGGTATATTTGGTTGTCGTGGAATGTTCGCTCACTGTTTGGCTCGTCGTAGGGAATATGCCAACGTATATAATAGCCCATAAAATGGATAATATTTCGTTACCCATTCTGAAAACGATGTTGACAACGTGTAGAACGTTGAGAGTTGACGCTGTGGCAACGATATCGTGTATGACATAAGCAACGTTGTCTCTTGTTGAGTAGATACATTATGATGAACATTTTCAACTTTTGTTGAACATCAAACCATTAGAGAAATGAAGAAAATCCTGTTGACTTTGTTATGCTCTGTAAGTATAGCTTTTGCTTGTAGTAAAAAAAATATTCATTTAACTTTCGTTAGTCAGTCTCTTCTCCTACGTTTAAATATTACATAATATATATATATATATATATATATATATATATATGTACATGTGTGCACGTGCACAGTGTATATCTATGCATAATACATAGATTTGAATGTTTGCAATATACTATTAAAAGGAAAAAAGAAAGTTTTTTGATAGGTTATGAAAATTCCTTTAAGATATTAGATTTTGTTGTACAAACACGATGAACTTACATTTTGATAAAAAAAATTGTTTGTTTTTTTTTTTTTTATAAGAATTACACTTTGCTAAAGAGGATTACAATGTATACGGAGTGAAGACAACCGGCTTTGCATCTTTATTGGAGACGTTTATATGTTTGTATGTTATAGGAGGGAGAGAGAGAGAGAGAGAGAGAGAGAGAGAGAGAGAGAGA
>NW_023998415.1:7192619-7239944 GCF_014805625.2 Glossina fuscipes | reverse complement strand
AATTTCTTATTTGTTTTTGCTTCCTTTTTGTAAATGCATTTACATATTCATATATATATATATATATATACATATATTAATTTATAAGGATTGTATAAATACACATTTACACACGAATATATAGCAGTGTGTACAAAAGAATGAATAGCTGCGTAAATTCATATTTGTTTATATGAAAAGTGAATAAATTTCCTTTCAACACATATAATGCTTTAATTTATTTAGATTTAATTTTAAATGATTTCGTTGCCAAATCGCCGTAGCAGTAGTAGTAGTAGTGTTAACCTATGAAAGGGGTAAACTCACTTATAAAATTTTATTTAAGCTGATTTGCATATATAATTGCCGGCAATTAAAACCTTTTTAATATTATTTATTTGACTTTTTTATGAAAAGTTTTATTGAAACTCAATTCAATTATTGCTTTGGGATTTTTTTTTTTTTTTTTTTTTGGTGGATTCATTTAGCTTAAAGTAAATGATAAATAATAAGTAAAAGGGAATATGGTATGTGGTCCGAATTTAGCTTGCAATGCAATTTTCATGTCAAATAGGTCCAGAAGGGCAATTACTACAAAAAATTTAAATAGATTTTAAAAAGAAGAAGATAATCAATTTGGTGATATTCTTCACAACTGACGATTAACGACTAACGACATCGATATCAAAATTAATCAAAGTCTTGTTTCCTATAAGATCATCGCAGAATCGAGAATAATATCACCTTTTTTACACATATATATATATATTTTTTTTTTTTTAATTGTTTTTTCCTCTGTCTAAGTGAAGGAAAACTTATATTCGGACATATTCTCATTGAAATATATTTTCTGCTAAAAATCCATCTTTATTTTGCACTTTATTTGTGGTCAATCTTTTCCGATTAAATGAATTGCGAAAACATATGCAGTAACTTATATTATTCCTTGAATGAAAATATGTACAATTTATGAGTGAAATAACTACACGATATGATTCTTCGATCCGGGTATTGAAACAAAGCAAAAAATTCATCAATTCATTCTCATTTTACTATACAAAGAAGCAAAAAAAAAAAAAAAAAAAAATTCTCAAGTGGCGTTTCTCTGCTACAAAAACTTGTATTGAGTCATCAATACCCAATTTAAAAGCAGACAAAATGCAATCTCGTACACCGTCAAAAATTTACATTCAGCAAGCAGGCGGCTTTACGAATTTCATTCAAGCTAAGCTAAGTGCCAAAACGCAGAAAGTATCCACTTCTTTAAATGAACTATCTAACCCGATGATCCCTAACAACTATTCTCTCATTCTGAAATACGATTTTTTCAAAGCCAATTTATCTCATATAAGTCCACAATTCTGTCCCCTTTATTAATAAATGACAAACTGTCCAAAAAGAAAATTGTGCCAAGGGGTTGGGTCTACAACAATAAGCTAATAAGCATCAGCATCAAAACTGCCTCAGGTTGTATGATTGTTGATGATTATATCATTATAAACGCTGCTTTGTCACATTGCAATCTCGTTCGATGTCAAATCAAAGTCATTATCCCAAATTCTTAATCACGTTATTGTCATATCAATCACGTTATAATTAATGTTATCTCACAAATAAATCAATATGAGTGAAATGTGCACAACTGATGACTTCATTTTTATCTCTGATGAGTTAATAGTTAATAGTTGCACGTGTTATGCCAAAATTTAATCTGAAGAAGACAAATGGAAAAAAAAAAAAACTCAATATTTCATAGAAAACAGCCTTATTCTCTCCGAAAATGGAAGAAAACGCAAAAGTATCATGTAAACAGAAATTTACAGTTTCTTCAAACCCTTAATACAAAGTCACATTTGATAATTTTGGAAAAATATTCCGTAATCGGCCGCAATTTATTTTTGGTAAGAAAGTCGAATTTTTGCTTTAAAAAATTTCCCTATTCATTTCAGGTCTACCAACATTCTCAAGCTTATCAATCTCTTTACATTCTGAATATATCTTAAGAGGATTCGCTCAATACGCCTCTAAATACAGAAACGAATAACCCCGACTAGATTCAGAATATTTCAATTATGAACAGTGTTGTTCGTAACGGCTGTAACGGCAATGGTAACTGTACTTAACCCTCTCCCCATAACGCTTGTTTATACTAGAAATTTGGGTCAACTCTTTACGCTTATTCTTATTGCAATGTATTTGTTTGCCATAAATTTATCTTTTCTTTGCGCTCTGCTTGCGGTCAATCTTCTTATATATATATATATATATATTATTCTTTAAATAAAAATATATATTCAATTTATGAGTGAAACAAACAGATTTGTTACTTATATTTTTGTGCGTTTGTCTCCTATCTGTCAGGTAACTGTCCGTTTTACAACTAGTGTCCGTTTGCAGTTTGTCCGTACACAAGATCAAGTTTGTCTTATGTTATGTAGGTATGTCCGCCCTTGTCATCATTACGTTGTCACTCCCATCTGACCGCGCAAGTCACTGCAATAGATTTTATGTTAAGTCATTTTTCTTAAATTTACTCTAAAATAATCATATAAGAGAACTACTACATACTTATCGATTAATGAAGAATGAATGGCTGGTTTTTGGTCAGCTACACGGTATGTGGCGATATGTGAATTCTGCTCTTATTAATCATACTTCTTGCAAGTCAAACGCACATCACTTTTTCAGTTCTCATTTTAGCATTATTACATCTGTCTGTTTGTGCTAATCACTTACTTGTGCATAATGTACTAACTGTACCCGCGATCAAAGAAAAGAAATATAAATTTTTCATTTAATATGATTTATAATAGCTTTTGTCTATATATATATATATGGAAATATACAAACATTTCATAATATAGCGATTTTAACATTTTCCTTATCTATATAGTATTGTTCTGTTGTTCCCGGCACATGTGCAAAAATTAATTTATATATCTATATATATATATATATATATTTTTTTTTTTTTCTTTTGAAGCAAATATCTACATAAACTACTTCCTCGTCTTTTATCACAACTGTGCTTTTCATATATTTTCAATTGCGCGTTTCTTTAGTTCCTATTATCCATATATACATACGTGTATGTCAACGTTTTGTAAGCCACTTTGTGCTTACAGCTTAGGCGTATTTGAACGTCACATTCACAAAAAAAAAAAAAAAAAAAAACAGGCTTGCATATGCTTTTTATGTATAAGTAGGTATATGCGTTTTTAACTGTAACTTTCTTTATTTCGTATAAGTTTTTTTTTTTTTTTTTTTTGTCAAGTCAATTCCTTTAATAAAAAAAAATGTCATTTTTTTGAAATACGTTCGTTTGTGAGTTGCTCTAAATATTCGAAAAAAAGGAGAGAGACACATTTTCTTTATGTGCTTCATTCTGTCGCTTAATTTTTCAACTTGGTTTTGTGTACGTTTCTTTGTCGCTTAATCTTTTATTTTATTTTTTTTTTTTTTTCTTTAAAATATGTGTACATGTGTTTGTAACTTGGCTTTGTTTACGTTTCAATGCGCGCACTATTACAATTGACCCTGCTGGTGTTTCGACTAAGCAGGAAGTGAACTACAAAAGTTAAAGTTTCGCAACAAAAAAAAAAAAAAATCTATCCTTTAAAATGTACGAGCAGACTTTGGACTCCCTTACTCTTGTTATAGTTCTCAACCGATTATTTTGTTTTGCCTAACACAACGAGGAAAATAAATTATAAAAAGGGAATTTGATCAACGGTGTCCCGCCATCTATTCTAAAGTGGTCATTGTCCTTTTTTTTTGGTAAGAACAATAGTAAAAACAATGTCTGACAAACTTCTTGGATCAAGCATAGATGCGAGACGTTACAACTTTTAGTGAAATATGTGTAATTGGGAGGCATTTTATTGTGATTGCGATAGAGAGATTCTTAAAACAGTCTATGACTCGAAAACTGCGAAAACTTTTCCCCAAGCGTGAAGAGATCTGCATCTTTGATTAGAATTTAACTGAAAATTTAAATCGCATCTCATTTAAATTTTATTAAATATTACTGTAGGTTATACTGAATAGTCTTTTGCTGATCGAAATAATGAATTTAGCCATACAAGACTCGTAGATGTAGTTTAGTATTCTTCGGTAATAATTATATAATTAATGTCGTGGCATATGCTTCAGGATGGATTCTTTCCTAATCATCTATTTCACGAAAGTGCTTAAGCTTTCACAACAGAAGCCGCAGCCATCCTTCACGCTATGAATTCTTCTCATAAAGGCCAACTCATAACTGCCATTGTCACAGATGGTTTATTGTTGTTGTTGTTGTTGTTGTGTAAAAGCTATTCGAAGTCTTTCGACTTCGGGATGGACCACCATCAACAAATTGAAAAATATCATCACAACATGCGGCGATAATAATTAAAGTGCTTCGAGTATCAAGTCATATCGGTTCCTTGAGAATTGAGTAAACTGATCGAGCGACAAAGTCTCCTTCTTCTCCACCTCCAATTATGAATGATGTCGTGGAAATGTTGCAGCTTCAAAGATAAAGAGAAAATAATGGAAGGAAATCTACAATACTATCATCAGCACCTCTCGCTACGAAACCCCAATTAATTCCACCATTATATCATATATATACAAGATCAAAATATTTTCGAGAATTCGCCTTGACCGTACAATTGCAGCTCACCAATGGATCTTGAAGTAGTTTCCTACTCTTATCTGCTGTGATGGACAAATTCTCACAATAAAGCACACCCTTGGTAACTCCCTTAACTGTTCCTTTATTGGAAGCATTGCATTTGGAACAACTAGTCCGACGGACATCCTGCAATCAGCTACAGAACGCAATACGCATACAATATTTTTTCCCCCCAAAAATACAGCCGATAGTCTATGCTGCCCAATGTTTTCCTGTTTGCCGAAGAATTTATTCATCATTAGTCTAAAAAAATGACAACAGTAATAACGATAATATATAATTAATCTCTCTTATTAGATTAAATTTCAAAGTTGGTTTTTGGTATTGTAGAAAGACCAAAATACATAAATTATTTACATCCTTAGAAGAACGTTACGTATTCGCTTAATTTTATATCATAATGAATCCAAAAATAAAGGCTATTAGAATTCATAGAATGTATATGATGTACATAGGTGATGGAAAATTTGCGAAATTTAATGTCACAGCTTGATTTGTACAATAGGTTATGTATTAAGGATTACGAAAAGTTCCTTTATTAGAATGTTGTCCGATTAATGACAATTTATCATACATTTTTTACATAAAATGAAAATTGTTGTTGTTTGCAATGGGTCCCCCATTTGTTTGTTAGTTAGAACAGAACGGATCCTTGCGGAATACCTGCTGGAGTAGGTAATAAATCTGAAAATTCATCTAAAAGGAACACAGAACAGAACTATCTCTCCGATAAAAAAAAGAAGCTTCCGATCAATTTAACTTCAAAAAGTGGAAAACCAATTTAAAAATCAGACCAATGCACCCATCAGAGTCGAAAGCTTTTTACAACGTCGCAAAGAACTAAGAACTAAGCTTAGCCTCGAATTTTGTTTTTAATATGGCGGTATGTAGCTAGTAGGCTAACTGGTATCAAGCATTGCGCTAACTTCTAAAGCCAAAGTGTTCACTTGGAGTAATCTTTTTCTCAAGCGATGTGTGCTCAGAATGTAATTTGCGTTCAACCATCTTCCCCAGAGAGTTCATGAGAATAATAGGCTGATAATTGTTGACGTCATTTGATGGGTTACCTGACTCCTTAAGGGGAAATATTTTTTAAAGCTGTATTTCCGATATCGCGCATACCTGGAAGCACGCTTGGGCGACATCAATTGTGAAGTTCTCCTCTAAGACCTGAACTTTGAAATTGATATCAGCCTCGCTTCAGTAGCACATGTTCTTTCGCACGACGAGCTTAACTGACAAGACACTTCTTGATTTTCTAGAAATCCTTTTGCAAAAGCTTTAGTTTTATCATTACACAGAGAGAGTGCACTATTTTCAAATTTAAGGGGCGGTATGACGTCGCGTTTTTTACTTACCGATTTGCTAATATTTCAAAATGGCCTACGCCATTTACTTAAAGCATTTACTTTACGATGCCATAATGCGTTTTGTAACTTGAGAATACAATATAATTACGGTGAAGAAGCTCGTGATATCATTCATTTTACCCCAAAAATATGCTCTTGTAGCTTAAGCTCAGCTGAAGAAGATCCACCAAGACCAAACCCTGATAAGCTATGTAGAATTTCCATTAGCATTGCGAATACCTAGACCGACGGTTTAAATGACATTAGCTTTAATTCGTGTAACTTCACAGAGCGTCAAGCTGTTGTGGATTAAAATTGCAATTCCACCGCCCAACTATTTCGTTCTTTCACGCCTTACACAAACGTAACGCGGATGAAATAATCTTTGGGAATATTTTAACCAAGTTTCAGAAAGCAGGCATTAATCGACACTGTTGTTGACTAAAACATCAAAATGTTCGACAGATTTATTGCGGATACTACGGTAGATCCCAAAAACGATTTTAAGCATTGCCTTATCCATTATTTAACACTTGAATATAAATAAATATTTCATAACTAATTGTGTTATGGCAGTAAATTGTTCTTGCTCAGGTGTGGAAAATGATTTCCATATTCCAATATTAAGATAACATATGCTAACTGAGTGGTTTTATTTTCTTTACAAAGATCAACATTAGCCTTAACCACTAAGGTGAATCATTGCGCGTTCATTGTAGTGTTAACATGAGCCGAATTATTGTTATCAGACCTCATACCATCTGCTTGAACCCGTGACTCGGAATATCAACTTATTGCATGAATTTTTCTGGGATTTTGCTCTTTGGGCAAAGTTTTTATTATTCAATCTGTCTGTTATTTGGAGATAAAAAGCACAATTTGGTCATGCGCTGTCCAAGGAGGTATGATTTTGATTGCTTTACAATGGAATTATCAGGACAATCAGCATTCCTATGCTTCCATTCAGCACAAGCGGCCCATTTCGGCTTTATACGGCAAGAGCGTTTACTACGACCGAAAAATTTGGAAATTGCCGCACAGAACTGGTTTCGCTCTCTCTGTTTTCGCACGTGCAATACCAGCGAACAACAGTGTGGAATAATGTTTCAACATTCCCGGGCAGGATGTTCAAGCTTGCTTCAAGCACTTTCAAAATAGGCGATAGTAGTGGTATCTTCCCAATGATCCCATTTTTCGACAACCATTTAACGTCATTGCACTTAAAGTTGAGCGCAATGAGTTGCGCTTTCACTTCTCCAGTTATAGCTCCGTCTAGGCCGTAGAGCACAACTTTTAACAGTTTATTATTTTTAGTTTGTACCGTTTCAGGATTATTTATTATTCTCTCTTGTACCTTGACACAAATCGATATTTTCTTTAATGAAAACACTATGATGTTCTTTTTTAAAAACAAATTCTTACTATCGGAAGAGTACTGATGTGACATTCTTACTAGAGCGATAAACTCCTTTGTTTGAAAAGTACTATCTATTGTTAGTTTTTCAGTATCATTGTTGTTTGCTTGCAACAGGAACCAATGGTTTTTATATTCATTAGATGGAGTTCTTCTCATTAGAACTTTGAAAGGCATTGCGCCTTCAAAGAGTCCCGAACTATTACGTTTCGTATATTGTGTTTTGACCACTTGTAGTGGTAACAATGATGTTAGTTAAAACAATGGAAGAACGCAAGCAAAAGGCAGAAAAAACAAAACAAAAACGAATAAGCGGTAAGCGGTTTGTTAATAAATTCTTTTAACAAGCGCGTTGACCGCTCGCTAAGCCAAGCACGTCGCAACTAATTATTCGAATAAAAGGCAAAGACAATTATTTTGAGTGTTCGTTTATAAATGTAATTGTTAAACGTCTGTTTTCTCATACAGGAGGATATAAAACTATACCAGTGCTTCAATGTTTCAAACAAGCAGCACTTGTGCAGCACTTTTTATTGAAGTATTCTAGTATTTCAGGTCTCTTGAGGAATAAATAAAGAATACAAATAATTAACAGATTTGTTTTAAGAGCACGCTTTTATTTTAATTATGTGTATTTTTGTTTATTTTATATATATATACATTTTTTTTTTTGTTTTGCTCGGCAAAATATAAATATATATTAGTTAGAGCATGAAATATACTTAAGGTCGCTCATTGTTATTTAACAAAAATGTTGGCAATCATGGAAAAGGTAAAGGAAAAAAAAATTTACTTTCAATTAATTTTCATTACCTTAAATAAATGCGCCGTTAAGTCCTGCTAAGGCTAAGTTAACGACAGATTACAAACTAATTGACTTGCACTGCCATCAGCAATGCAGGAAGCTTAGGTTAAGTGTATACACTTCAATCCAAGCGGTTATTATTCGAGTTCGTCGAAATTTTTCGCTCTTCCCGCAACATTCATTATTAACCATTTACGTATGTATAATTATGATTTCGAAAATAGAATAAATGTTTCTCATCAAATATATATGCAATAACTCCGTTTGCTCGTTGTGTAAAGATGTGTTTTAGTGTTGCGTGCATTATTGACAATTCCTAATAATATAGTTGATAAATGTTTAAAATAAGAGCGCTCTATGAAACAAGAGCGTCCATGTAGGGCAGTAATAAAAGGACATCATCACCGACTTTGATAGGACATCAAGTATGCAAGTATTACTAAAGTCCAAAGTTGAGTAACAAAAAAGCCTTTAACTGCGTATTACATTCACCTCGACTCTAAATCAAACAACAAGGTGCTTTTCAATGTCAGACATTTTAATCACGCTATAATTTCTTTTGAGGTTCCCCGAAAAACTGCTGAAGTGGTGCACCAAGGCCATGTGACTGTGCAAATTGTACCCTCAACCGCCTTGCTTCCTTATGTAAGAAAGATAGCATTTCGCCAGATGGTCTTGTCAATGGTTTAAAAGATCTTTCTTAGGTCAACTATACAGGTTGCCAGGAAACCACTTCAAACCCGAGCAACACAAAACTATGTTTCGCGTAGAAAATTTTTGCATAAATTAACTATGAGAACAACGCTTTTCCTAATGTTAATCAATTCCCCGATAAGAAAACGTATGCGGAAGCCCTGGCAAATAATAATTTCCACACCAATACAATGGACAGAATTGAAGCTATATTAACTAGTCTGCTCAATGTAAACAGTACTACGCTAATATAATCAAGAACCAAGACACATGCAATTCCAAATCATACAAAAGAAAATACGGAAATACTTTTACATTTGCATTATATTGATATTTTTGTGATTTTGCAAACTCATTTCGCTTATCTAACTTACTTCTAAACTGAAGAATATGATATTATTTCATGTAATCATCCCGATAATAGAGCTCACAGTGATTCGGCAGTTGGAGTGAAGGCTTCATTAAATTATGTCATTCTAGATAAATATAGTGTGCCCCGGCTTCAAGTTGCTGGAATCGAAATTAAATCTGACTATTCTGCTGCGCGTTTGTTTTCCTTCAAAGCACAATATCAAGGATAAAGGGGTTATGGTAATCATCTCCTTAAGCTAGAAGCTAAATTCATTCTCGGAGTTTATTTTATTTACGTAATAAGCATCCTTGACGGGGTTTAAGGCTCTCTAAAAATCTAAAAGAAAGGAATTTGAACTTGAAATTAGTGTAGACGTTATTGGCAATGGTAGATGATGACGTATAAATGATGCCGTTTTCTCTTTCCTTTTTCTTAGCCAAAAAAAAAAAAAAACAAACCTTAAAGAAACTCTGAGAGTCTGATATACTTTTTATGGGGTAATAGTCATAAAGCCAAACAAGCATGATCTTAAACGCAGGATAATTCATATAGAACGTTAGCGGTACATATATTGGAAATGATTCGTAGAAGCTTCAGCAACTTTGTGACTTTATGTATATGACAAAAAATGCTAAAACGTAAATGTTTGATCTAATTGCGCCTGATCACTCCAAGGTCTTTGCATTTTTGCATTTTACATTTCGTTAGCATTCGTTCGTTAAAATTTCTAATATGTTGACGTCATTCACAATAATATGAAAATTTCTTTATTTCTTTCGTTCACATTTTTCCTGTTAATTGCATTCTTACGATGCGTTCATTTCTAATCTTATCTGGTTACTTTCTTCTCATCTTTCTTCTCCTAGAATTTTCATTGCGGTTATTTCTCCTTTTATCGCGTCGCTCATATTTCACATTTATGGTACATGTTATTTGATTTTGCCTGAGATTAACAATATATGCAATTGTGTATGTGTAATGGCTCTCATATGAACATGGAACACTAACGATGAAGTTTTAACATACGCAGCCAGTAACAGTTTCTTTTTCTAACAGTGAACAAGTTGATCCGGTGAACATGACTTATTTTTAATTAAATTTATTTAAAAAAAAAAAAAAAATTTATTTAAAAAATTTTTTTTTTTTTGCAGTTTTCAGGTCGCATTGATCTATGTTTTTATACCTATTGATAGTTTTATATACCTAACAATTGATAATATATTTGCAAGTATGCAACTTGACGCAACGAGACAATAATCGTAATTTTCTCAGTAGTTCATTTATGTTTCAAGCTCACTACGAAAATTTCTTCGTTTGAACACAAGCATTATTGTCTTAGGCCATCCTAACTCAACATCCAAAAAGGAAAAAAAAGTTCTCCTTTCATCAATGTTACACTTTATTTGGTTGGTATTATCAACAGTTCTTTTTTTACGTTTCAATGTCTATATACATACTATGTAGCACCAATAGGCAAAGAAAAGTATCAACCGCTGCTTATATATGCTTACACAATACGATATAATAGCTCTAGAAATCGACGCCAAAGTTTGTGTTTTGATTAAACGAACCGATCACTTAGCAAATGATCGTTTCTTGCTTCTCTCTCTCAAGCAAAACGAGAAAAGAAAGAGAAAAACAAAAAACTAGGTTGAGTAAGTAAATGTTGTCGTGATCGAAGAAAAGAACAATGATATACTATTACGCTATTTGATAAAACTTCATGATCAACGCATATGGAAACCTCATGTAAATCATCTTCGAACTATTAGCTTGAATAGCGAAGCAGATGATTTGCTACGGCGACGCTGAACAGGAATCCAACGTAGCTAGGTCAAAGGCGAATGGAGGATTCTGGGTCTACTGTACCCGAGTGCCGTCACTTAATGCGCTGCCGTAAATAACTTGAAAGATTTCGTTATTCTACTTTTAAATAAATTATTCTCATATATACCTCTATATATATGTATTTATGACTCACAAATCATAAAATAGGCGTGGTGAAGTGTTATATCTGGCAAAGTTTCATAAAATGCGAAATGTCGCCTAACCTCGTATATTAAGGAATAAGTATTAGCTGGCACACTGTAAAAGAAGCAAATATAAGTTACTCGTAATAAAGTGTTTAAGCATAACAACAATTAAAATGAATAAATCACTAAAAATCATATACGAATACAGTTCAGTGAACTGTTCCGCATATATTTTTATGTACATATATGCAGACTATATATATATGTATATAAGTGCATGAATGTATATATATATATATATATATATATTGCATTCCATTCATTATCGTACATGTAAAGGGGAACTGTGATATGAAAAACCTTTTCTATATTTGTATGTTTCTATGTATGTATGATGAGAAGTAAAAACAAATCCTAATGCAAAAACATGCACACCTATAGCAAAGAAAGAAGGAAACCTCGTCTTTTTTTTTTCCTTGATGATTCTTATTTTGTTTTTTTAATGTTTTTTCATAGAACTAAAAGTTACAGCGTTTACAACACACACACACACACACATATATAAGATATGAAACTCTCCTTAAACAGAGACGAGAAGTGAAAATTTTGCAGACAATTGATATGGCTGCAGGCAAATAAAACGCCCTATACACGTTTATTTTAATTATAACTTTCACATTTGCTCTTTCGTGTACAAAAAGGAAAAACAAAAGTCAACGCATATATTTTCCTTTTTATATGTTTGGATATTCTCATGGAGCTGTTTTTCATAAAAGTTTCGGATGGATTCGCTTCGCCAGGTTAAACAACAAACAGTGAGTGAAATTGTGGTATGATCCCGTGCGGATCGCTTTAAAAATTTACTCTCTATTGCGTTCTTCTTCCAATTATTTTTGGAATAAAGCGAACTAAATACTTCAAATATTTTTAAGAGTCTTAAGCTTCTGGTGGCATTGGGCATATCGATCTTGAGACTTTTAAGGGCAGCCACTGATACATGATATTGGATTGGATATTTTGAAGCTAACCCTTTATAATACTCTTTCCTGTGCTACATTCACAACACAAAGTGTACGTCAACTCTGTTAAAAGTTGGTAGAGCATGAAAGTTCGAATTAAGATTTCCATGGACTTTTCGTTTTCTTTGGTTTAGTTTGAATGCAAATGGAATCAACCTATTGGTTTGTCAGCTACCTTATCCAAATTTAGTTTTAAATTATTTCGTTTTACTTCTTGATGACGTGGAAACATCAGCCCATTCCATTAGAGGTTTAGATGTCAGTATGATATATTTGATAATTTGTCAATATGTTAGATCGTATGGCGAACCGCGATAATGTTGGTTGCGCGAAATCGCGCTACGCAAGCTATGCTATAGTCGTAGAGCAGTATATTTGCGAAGCGTGTTATGCTTGCGATGACATTGGTAATGGATTTTTTAGAGAACCGGATAATGATGGGTATTAAACTATTCGGTTTATTCTGATTGCCATTTATTTATTTTTTTTTTTATGTTTTCCGTTTTTTATTTTTTCTGTTTTCTTTTTCTTTTTTTTTTTTTTTTTTTTGCTTCTATCCTCAAAGAAATGTTGAATTTTACAGTTTAATGCTTTGTTACTTTTTAGCACATCTCTCGAAACGACGGCATGGAATTTTTTGCATACATTAGCAATTCGTTTTTTATGTTCCGTCTTTTTTAAGTCTTTTTGTTTACATTACTTTAGTTGGAAAAATGAAGGAAAAACAAGATAATTTATATTTTAATGCTGCCTTACCGGCCTTTGTAATGTAGAGAGAGAGAGAGTCATATAAGATTTGTTACTTTTTTTTTTTTTTATTTTATTTTTTTCTTTTTTGCTTGAACTCGTTGCGTATACGTTATCTGATTTCTTTAGACGCTGTCATTCCCTTGTCATTTTCTGCTTCTGCCATGATATTAAGTACTTGATATGAAGTAAAAGCATAAAAGAAGAAAATAATTTGTAAAATATTATGTTCACAAAATTCTCTGTGTAGAACAACGGACGGTATGTAGATGGATGAAGGGTTGAATGTAATGTCTGAATCCTGGCTTCGGCTTTCTGGGATTCGCAAACAGCAGTAAATGTTCATCGTTCGTATGAATGTAATAATTTGGCTCAAAAGAAATCCACAATTGCTGTAGAGACCTAGGCAGCCTCAAATATATTTGCTCTACATTCGAAATTCAGCGCAAATCAAATTCTGTACCATGCTCCCAGAGCATAATAGCTTATCGATTGATGCACTTTTCTTTAGCAATATTTCAAAATAAAAATAAATTCTTTATTGCCATGTCTCTGACACAATATTTGCCATTTTCAAGCCGCTTTTCCTTAACAACATGGCATCAGACACTATCTAATGTAACCTGTTTGTATATAGTAAAAAAAAAAAAATAATAATAATAATAATAAATAACAATTATTAAGGATGTCAGAGTAGGCGCCTCACCTTTGTCAATTAATTTTTGTTATAAGGAAAGATGCGTTTAAAATTGATGCAACGTTGCATGTAAGATTCCCCGCGTTGTTGAAGTTTTGGTCTTATTTTGATATGATTTAAGAAGAAGAACGGGCTGTTTAGAAATTTGAATCGTATAACTTGCGAGTTCATTTCGTCTTTCCACTTTTCTCTCCTGCATTCTTTTTTTTCCTTACGATATCCTTGTCCATATCATCATCAAGCCGAATTTACAGCCACGAAATTCAGCTCAATTAATGCGATAACCAGTTCGACGGTTTATCACTGTGCCGTTCAGTTAATAAAAGCCATTGCAATTGCTAATAATATTCTGTGAATGAATTATTAAGGCAATCGAATTATTAAGACCATCGAAAGTACCCACCTTCATGGACAAGATTCACACCATAACGCCGCGTTTTTGTCTATCGACACTGTGACCTTTGGTATTAAAGCAAAAGGTGTTGTCAGCATTTACAATGCATCTCCCAACATCGTTTAGCAAATAGTTTTCTCATTCACTGCCCACCACTGTCGTATTTGGCGTATTTTGGGAACATTTTTCTTGCAATAATGCATACAACTCATAAGGTCCTTGAGTGCTCGTTAGCGTATGTAATCTTCCCCATCGACTTGTAGAAAACCATTGAATCAATACGCCCCTATATTATAGACGATCCATCCTCATCGGTTTTCTCATCACAAGCTAGCAGGAAACTTTCTCGACTATATTTTAAGCATTTTAAACCTGAGGGGAGTCCATGTCCATCGCTGCAAGTCCAGCATGTAAGTTTTTCCTAAAAAAGCAAATTCTTTCCTTCATTTCCAATAATTTTTGTTACCACTCCGCCTTAGTCCTTTTAGGTGCCTCTCTTCCTTTAATACTTGATCTGCTAGTTAAAACAACCATGTGAAGCATTTAACGGGGACTGGAATTTTACGCAAAAATTGATCCACTGTCGCCAACAAGCATTTCAGAATTTATCTTATTACATAATTAACTTTTAAGATTAGTTTTTTTTAGTTTCGTGAGACGAAAGTCTCAAAATTGAAAGTCCAGATGTCGGTTGATCTGTTCACTAGAATCTCATTGTTTTTCAACCCTTTCCTTATAAGCTAATGTCTATGTCAGGTAATTTTGCGTACCATTTCAATAATATATCATTGATATTCTTTTTAGTCTGCACGGCTTTTACATGTCGCGGCCGGAAAAGCTTATAAGTCTCTTCATTCAAATCGTATTGAATTGGTTAACATGTTTGCAATAACGAGGAAGTAACTTCTGTCAAAGATCTCATAACGTGTATATATTCTTAATCAACATCAAAATTTGAATTATTCCGAGCATATTAGTTTTTCCGTCGGTCCATTTGTCCATCCGTGGCATATCTCATAAAGGAGGCAAACGCTTCAAAAGCGTTGAGAAAGAAAAGCATTGAGTGAGAAAACCTCTGCTTTCAAAAGTAAGAAAAAGGAAACTACAACAGATACAATGATAAAAATATGCACGTGTGCTATGCTTTTTAGGTGATCCTACAGCACCAATAGAATAATAGAAAAAAATCTGCAAAGCCTGTCAATCGTTATAGAGTATCCCCTTCTTTCTCTATTCCTCTTTTTTTAACATGAAGATGGTGGATATAAAGTATCTGATCAAAGTCGAGTTCTCTTGTTCGTCTTTTTGTCCAATTTGAGTGTGGCACTTTTTCTTTTACACGGAGAGATCGATAGTCTCTAAGCTTAAATCCTTTCGATGCATTTTCGCAATGAAGGAAGTGTGAGCATGAAATAGATAGCCGAGCCATCTTAAAAGCTAATTTGACTAAGACTGCTGTCGATCTCACCTTAATTGCAAGTGTATTTAATTGAAAAGCCCTCCAAGATTTCGCCAGAAAGATTGTGTACGAGAAACATGTTATGTACGTAATGATTTCACAGATAAATTACAACGAACGCTTAACGTCCGCAAACGTGGAGTCTTTTTTCTTTTTTTTTTTGGTGACATTTTATTTTTCTCTCTCACGTTTTTGCTTTTTAAATTCCTCTTAATAAAAAATATGTAATATTTTTTTGGCCATAAAAAAATTGTCCTTGAAGAGGTTAAGCTATACATGCATAAAAAACTTTTTAATGAAATTTATTTCATCCTAGGCAAAGGAGAAGTGAAGCACAAGGGACGTTGTATTCGATTAGAGGAAAACGATTTAATAACCAGTGCCAGAAATGTCAAAAATTTAGATTACATTTTCCCATATTTACATCCGTCTCTGCAGGTCTTGTTAAAACTGTAAATACATATAATTAAAATAAGAAAATTTTTGATATAAAATTTAGGGAAGTGTTAATATAGTCAAAAACATTATATATAATAAGACAAGATATTTGGCTAGCAACACTAGCGTAGCAATATTATTAAGTACTAACAGAAACAACTATATATACATTGATGTTCCAATAGTCTGTTGGGGCCCTTTTTGTATATAATAACGCTATTAATTAGCAGCAGTTTGTATATTTGCTCTTTCATTCTCATTATTTATAAAATTCGGTTAAGAGACTCTTGATATAACATCACGAAGCACAAGCATATATATATATATATACATAATATGAGTTATGGTATGCATACAGGTGTGCAAGTATGATAAAAAGACCAAACAGCCGGTATGTGTGTAGCAAATACAATTTGCTTTCTTTTCATCATTCATTTTGAAGAACTGAAAAATTCGAAATTCAATATTCGCCAAATGCTTTGACAAATTTCAATGAAAATTTTTCATATCAAGGAATATGAGGAAATTTTGTTATTATTAAAAATATTTATGTTGCAGTTTATTATATTTATCTCTGTCATGAGTTATTCGACACGGCACCTGCTTATATTATAATATTATATATATACTTATTATATTATTTACAATTAAATAAGTGAATAAAATATAATAAAATTAATGCGTAATCCTAGCTTATGCAATTTGCACTGTTTTTTATTTTCGCGATTAGCGTACGTCCATGCCCGCTGCGGCCATCGTCTATTGTAAATTAATCGTGCGTTGCCTCCATCATCTTATCAAAAATTAGTTTTCTAACTTGTGCTTGTTTTCATGATATTCGCCTATGTACACTTCACGTTGGTGTCGGTATTTTTCAAAAAATTTCATCTTTGGCTATTCTGCGCTCTAAGTTTTGTGTTGTATGGGAGTTTCGCACAGACGACTTGTAAAATCTCGCTTGGTAATGAAAGTTAAACATTTTCCACGGCGTAATTGTTTTAAGATATTTGAATGTGTGATATATTCTGAAAAGTGTTTATTTCTCTGCTCTTGCTGTTACTTCGTTGGCGACATTTCCGATGCATTTCCTCTATCATCACATGCAATATTGAAGTCGTTTTCCTCTATACAAGCACCGTCACTCACATTTTGACTATTTAATTGGTAATCTGCTGCCAGTGCGTGCACACCCTCAAGACCTTCCTCCTTCCTCGTCACTAACAAGCTCTTTGCTATTCCTTCTCGGCAATCCGGTAGTCCAATCTAAAAACATATCATTGTCATCTTCACTATTCAAACTTGCGCTGTTTCATCGTGAACGCAGAATGTTCATGGATAACTTGCCAATGAGATATTTTATTTACTACACTGACAGATACACGTTATTTCCATACGAAGATCGCAATTTTTTTGAAAAATTATTTAAAGGTATGCTGGTTTAATTTTCCAGGAAAAATAAAAATTACCCCTTCTTATAAACTAAATATATCTTTAACAAGGTTTATCATGGATGCTATTGTTATAACGTTAGAGATACACATAATTTTATGCATTTAAATTTATTGCAAATGCAATGTGAGTGCACGAGCATAACGGTGGTGTGTTTACTGATTGATTAAGGTGTAGAATTGATATTTGAGCAAATTTTACTGAGTTTCCTGATACATATTTAATGACTTACTAATGCTTAACGAACCACCACAACATCCATCTCTTATGCTCCTTTAAATTGTTTTTTGAATACTATCAACTTAGGCATAAATTATTCGGAACTTTGTTAATGTTAAGCAATACATTAATAAGTAATCAGTTACTGTATGTAAGATAAGATAAAAGCTTTCGTCAGATCTATTTAATATTTGTTATGATGAGAATGAGCAATACGAAAGCAAGCAAATCTGGCAAAAACTAAGCGTGTGACTTCTCTTAGCGATGATGTCAGAAATCAATTATCGCGGAAAATATATAAAAAATGCTTTTGCCTTAAAAGGAAACCAATCTCCCTTCTATCGGTAAAGACTTTTAAAACTAAATTGGTTCAACAGAACTGCGTTCAATTTCGAAGAAAACTGCGTAATTTAGAAATGTATTTCACGGCATAAACTAACATGTGATTTTTTTTTTCTTTTTTTATTTAAGCAGGTGACTTGTAACCAATTAAGGAATGGTTAGGTGTTCATTACGGCGCTAACACAGCTAATTTCAATTAAGTGCAAAAATCGTTAAACAGCTGAAATATCAGAAACATAAGCAACGAATTTACGGCATATCCTCAAATTTGAGAGTTGAAAAACAACAAACACATGTTTATCAAACGCTCCGGGCTAATATGTGAGCATTATTTTCTGCTGTACTGTTGCCCATCTGAATTCTCGTTTGCCCATGTAAACAAGATGTTACGTTGAGTTTTTCAAGGTACTTTTAATTGAATTATAGTTGTCTCTTTTTCGCTTGTTTATATAAGCATAAAATCAGTCGTTAAACGTCCGTCAACAAAGTAACGTGTAAAAGATATAATCGGAAAGGAAACAAAATAAAACATGCGATCATTTCGTTTTCTTTTTTCTCGTTTTGTTAAACCATTTGCAAAATTAATTATGCAGAAGAACTTGCATAGACGCAAAACACTTTGGTCAACCCCACGTGAGGCAATTCCGGTTCCTTTTTGTTTGCAAATATTCCTTCGCTTTGCAAAGCCCTATTTCGTGGAATGTACATTGTCGGTTGCGTTTATGTGCTTAATGTAAGGCTCTAAGCAACAAATTTCATTTCGCCCAACACACATTTATACAAAACGCATTTCAGGTCAAACAAAATTGAATATGTTTGGCGAACATTCGGTTCAAAAAAATTAATTAAAAAAAAACTCTGGACGATAAAAACCGGCGGACGATAAAAATTAGTGAATTTTCCCGAAAATTATTCGTAATATCAGATATCTGATTAGATATATCTGTTTTTAAAATATCCCTCATCTTCATTTTCTTGGTTCAAATCGTCTTTAAGGCATTCTGCTGAAAGCTAACTTCGTTTGTTCACTTATTCAAAAGTGAAAAAAACATAAAAAATAAACCAAACGTTCGGATTGTACATTAACCGATAAGACAAAAAATATTTATTCTCGACAAATTCAAACCAAATCTAAATGAATATTCATTTCTAGAAAGTTTTTGTTGGTTCTTCAAACAATCTATCACTACACATAAACAAACATTTCTCCAATTCTTCTGTTTAATTTTAAATTGTCATAAAGGGCAAATCCGACGAAAATAAAGTACAAATACAATTGTAAAGTCATATAAAAAAAGAGTTGCCGCAGTATTAAATGGGCAGACTGGTCCAAACGCAATGGAGTGTATTGAACAGCTAAAAGAATACGACGAAGCATAGATTCGCGTTCGTCTCAAATTCCTAGAGGAGCAAGAGGAAACCTTTTGTGAAGCGTAATGTTCTTTGGAGGAAGTCAACCATAGCGGGTGCGAAACCACTAATCGTTCTACTTCCAACTCGTTATACGTTGAACTGAAAGAAAAGCTCACTACTCACTACTGTTAGACGTTATAAAGCAGCACTGCACGGAGTACGAAGTCGGCGCTCACTCACTACTCATCAATTTTTCTTGAATGGAAATATAGCATCATGCTCCGCAAGTATTCTCAACCCGAAATTGCCGGACAAAAAAAAAAAAGGCAAAAATTCCCTGAGCCGTACACAGATTAATCGTACTTCTTTGCCACGTTCACAATAGACACAGCCAACGACCTTCATTGTTGGATAACAAATGCTGCATCCTAGGAAATATGCTGTTATCTGACAAATAGTCTTCACTACGCCATCACATTCCTGTACTTTTCGCCCTTCCTAGAGCACCAACATGTGCAACATGTGCATCAACAAGACAGTGCAACAACAAAATTGAGAGCAGTATATCATGGTTCAGCAAAAACCTCATCACGTTATTCACTCTACAATTCAATCAAAGCTGTTTAATACACTTTTACGTTTTTATTTCTTCACGATCGCTTTGCGTGGTGCAAATCGAGATTCTGCGCACAGTCAGAGCTAAATAGTGTCATAAAAACTTACCTATTATAAAAACCCTCGCAGTGTTCGAGCCCGAGTGACTACCAGGGTTGTTATACTCGGAGTTTTTAAGCAACGTCGTCAATTCATTGCCCAATGAACATGAACATGTTGGTCGGATTCAGTAGTACCTTTATTATGGCTGCGTGAGCAACGACCCAATTCTAACATTTTTGTAGCTAACACGATAATCCGCATCCAATTAAATGAATAATTGCATCCTATCCAATTTAAACCTTGCGGATATTTTATAGGGAAGCGCATGTTCGAAATGACCTTTAAATTCAAATATTCGGAAAAATGTTCTAAAGGGTCTTCTAATCCGCAAAAAAATTGGAATTTTTCGTCTTATTAGTCATACCATTATAGAATTGGTTGGAAACTGCAAGTAATATAATTCGTTTCGAAACGCAAACGTTTTTTGATTAAGCTTACAAATCCTCGTCCTTGAATTTGATTTGAAAATGGATACGCTTGTATTGATTCGGTAAAATGCAGCAGATACATTTCATAGCAAAATATAAAGCCTTGAGGTAAACAAAACATTGATCCCATTACTAAGCAACATTCATTAGCAACATTTATCAACTCGGAATTTTGATACGCGACATTCCACCGAATTGTCAACACTGCGTTCGTTTGCTAAACTATTACTATGGAGCAACTTTCATTATAACATAATAAAATTTTCACTTTTCTGCCCTAAAAAACAAAAATTTTCTTAAAAATCCTTATATAGAGTAGGATACAAAAATAAAGTGATAGATAGATGGTTCAAATTTGGTACAGTTGATTCTTTTTTTACTTGAATTACTATTGCGATCTAATTTTCATCATGAGGCATTGAAAATCAGAGTATTTTGTCATAAGAACTTCAGTTTTCATCATGTGAGAGAGTGTTCAAAAGATTTCACACGAATTTATTATTATTATTAGGGAAACAAATTCTAAGACTAAACTCTTAAAGCACTAGCATGTAAGGTTGTCGGCCTTTAAAAACTCTACCGCACTTGAGATTCGAACTCACTACCATTGAGTTGCTAGTCGAGATTCCTCACCTGCGGCCACTCAGGCGGATCACACGAATTTAGAATGCCGAAATACCATTATTTAGCCATCTTTGTCGGAGAATTTGCAAAATTTGAAATTTTATTCCATATAACAACTTTTCAAAATAGAACGTTATATGCGGAGTGGTCGAACGAGTGGACGGATCCAAACCGCTTCCAACAAGGTTCATCTTCGTGTCAGCACACGGTACCAATGTACCAAATTTCATCAAAATATCTCGAAAATTGTGAACTGCAGCTTGAACAAAAGTTTACATGGGCAGACATCAGACCGGCGGAGAGGCTTGAAATAATTTTTTGAATCGATCGGTATAATAAAAAAGTAGATCTATCCTAAGTCCTTCTGCGCGTTACATACTTATACACAAACTTTATAAACCCTGTATCGCAAATGGTGTAGGATAAAATGTTATCGGAAAAGAAGTTAAATAAAACACGCAAACTTTCCGTTTTCCCATTTCCGGTTTTATCAAACCATTCGCAAAATTATTTATGCAAAAGGGTTTGCATAAATTCAAAGCAAACAAGGAAGAGATTACTAAGTTTGATTTAGTCCTTACTCGCTTATAAATAGGGTTGTTTTGAATTCATCGCAACATATTGGAAATTACAGAACTTGCACATATTAAATATTCTTATGTGCTCGAAATTAAAACGGAAATCTAAAAGCGCGCTACATTGCGCAATAAATAGTTAAGGAACAATATATGAACGAATAAATTTTATATTCGCTTAGCTAGAGAGATTTCCATTAGAGATGATATTTAAAAATGAAATGCCGCTGCAATGCCGTACGCGGAACAAAACAAATTCAATGTTTTTCTTCAATGTTTATATTATTATTAAGGGGTTCGTGTATTTTCCAAACGTGTTATATAGACTTGTATTTATATTTAGTCAAATATCATATCTCTTAATAAGTCTCCGGTCTGACGACACGTATTTAGCAACACTGTGGACAGCCAACTATGATTTCGTGATGGGATCAACCTTCAAATCGTACGTGTCTGACCACTCGGCTAACTCCGGAGTATAGCGACGTAACCATGTTTTACACACTATAACATATCGCATGAAAAAATCGATCTTATTTCCCTTAAACACCACTAAACAGTGCTCCAAGTCTTCCTGTCAACATCTTTCCAACAAACGAAACATGAAATTTTGACATATATCGTTTGGAGATTGGCACTATTCAGACATCATATGGGCCTCAATTGCTATATATGTGTGAGACGGGAGACCTATTAACGGATTATGAATTAATTTTTTTGTAATATATGTGAAAAAACGTATAATATTTGCGAATTGAAAGGAAATTTTTTTAAATAATTTAGATTTTGTAGAAAGCAATTAAAAAATATGAAAAACAAATATTCAAAGCTTTCGCGAGGAAAAGGTAATCGAAACTCAACAGTTGTGATTATTTATTAATACATTTATATATTGCGTTGTTAGTTTGTTTACTGCAGGCAATGTTAATGGAAACGATTTAAAAGGCAATGTTTATGTGCATGCATGGTTATGCATGGTCGTGTACTGTGTAAGGATTAAACAGAATATTCGATGTATCTACAGATCTATTTGAATATGTCTATAAAAGTTTATTTATATGCATGTATATAGTAAAACCGAAAAAGCAGTTATTTAAAATTTACATAAAAACATGTAAATATATATATATATATATATATATATATATATATATGTATAAATATATATGTATATATATATATATATATATATATGTATGTATATGAATAAAGTTATAATGTGTACATAAAACAGAACATGGGCGTATGTGCTCAATGACAATAAAAACAACATGGGAAACCGAGAAATAAGTAAATATACATGCATTTGTATCATATGACGTTTGTTTTTACCCTACAAGTATGTACAAGTTTGAACACGACATAAAATATATTATAAAATAGATATCGTTCGTAAAGGAGAGTTGCGTTCAAATTATTTCATGACGCATCCCTGAATGCATCCCTGAAGTAGTCATGATGCACTATTAATAAAGCAAAGCAAACAAAACTTATATATTATCTGTTATCGTTTATCTATTATCTATTAATTGATTTGATTTTAAATTTCCTTTTACCAATTATAAATTCTCTTCAGTTATTTTTATTGCTATTCGACTTTTATCAGCCATTATTCACTTTGTATCATTTATTTTACAACTTTTTCATCGCTTTTCATTTTTCTTTTATTATTTTCTATGCTCACAACGATTCCTATATATAAATAAATTGTTCATATGCGTGCTTTCATATCATGGCCAACTAACTAAACTTTATCCATTAAGCAGGCTCTGTTTTCCATTGGATGCGATATTTACAAATGAAATGCCGCTTTAAAGCCGCGGACCAAACAAAACTAATTTCGTATTTTTATTTATTGCTACTAATGGCTTCGTGTAGTCTCCAAACGCGTTATACAAATATGTATTCATTCATATTTACTAACATATCACGTCGTTTAAAAAGTCTCCGGTCTGACATATACATATAAGACCTCCTATGAGAGATTGGTATTTCTTGACATTTTTTCCTAGAAGATCTTTATTTCTATATATATTGTTAACACAATTCTTAGAGGCAAGTTTTCATAGCAGACTTACAATCTCGCTCATAACCCACTCCTCTAACAATTCTTTCGTGTATTTCCTCTTATGCGTCATTATATTTCCTGTTTCAACTTTGTATTGAATTTCCATTCCAAAGTAATAACTGAAAGGCTTACAATCTACAGCATCAACATATTGACTTTGGCTTTCAATTCTATTTCGTATACTCCTCTTCTGACACCACACGACATCATCATGTCATCAACGTATGGTGCTAATAATAATTTCAATATTAGCATTATATAATGTTATATTTACTTCTTCACTATTCGATGAAACATAAACGCAACAATGACCTGTTTGGCAACGTTTCAAAGTGAAATTCACCTAAATACCATTTATTTTTATGTGCCATTGTCGACCTGCATGTTTCAACCGTGCAGTAATCTCTTTACTCTGTTCTTAGGTACTTAGTATCTTTATGCATTTCAGGTTGCTCAATGTAAACTTCTTCGTTCAAATTCCCATTTAAATAGGCTGCGACGACAACCAGATGCCCGACGTACAGTTTATAGAGAACTGATATTGCAAAAAGTAAACATGTGGTAGAATGTGTAGAATGGTTAGCCACAGGAGTAAACCAATCGATATAAACAAACATGTGCAACAAGCTATGTCTTATAATTGTCAATCGAAACATCGAAACATGTTGACTGTGTTTTTTGCCAAGATCCCATTTACAGCCGATAAAGATTTTACTGCTCGGGCAGTCCACCAATCCCCAAATATTGTTTTCTATTACACTATTATACGACTTTGTCATAGATTTCATGATTTCTGCTTTCCTTAATATCACTTAACGTTTTTGGGTTTTCTTCTTCTTCACGTAATTTGCTTGTTTCATTCGCATGGTATGCGCTCAAAACCTGTGACTTGCCTGTGAAGTATTTTCGGCCGTCCTCTGCTGACTTTTCTTTTCGAATTTCTTTTAAAATTGGATTTTCTATGTCTTCTACATACACTTGAGTCATATCATTGAGTCATATTGTGTTCTACAATAATCCAATCATTGACATTTTCAATTTTATTATTTTGATTGCCGAAAGCGTTTTCAAAGAATTTGACATCTCTTGACGATTGTTTTTGGTGTTTTATTAAATAAACGATAGCCCAGTTATATATGTGCGTTATAGCACAACCCACAAAAATTAACATAACACCTTTACGATCTAACTTTAAATGCTTAGAACTCTTCCAATATAATGGCAATAAAACCAAAAAATGTTCATATCAGCTGCCGATGGTTCCCTTCGAAATAGTTTTTCATGTCGTGTAATATTTCGTAAAATTTTTGTAAGCAGTCTGTTACTGATAAATGCTTAGACACCTTTGACTCATCTAGTATACAACTCGCCTTTATCTGCTGGATCTAATAAGCCCTCTCTGCAACGCCCTTCCGCTAAGGCGGCTAACTATTTGCAGTGCGAGGTAACATGTCGTGTTGAAAAATGTTCTAATCAGTATTAATATATTCGCGCCCATTATCTGTCCCAATTTTCTTTACTTAATTTCTGCTTTAAAACCCTTGTACATCGCGCACAATCATCTGCGAGAGTAATAAAATATTTTTGACCATTTGGGGATTGTCCTTGCATTGGACTAAACAATTCAAAGTGGACCTGTTCTAACGAATTTTTCGTGAATAGTGTATTAAATGACATAAATGGCCAAGAAGATATTTTACACGTCGCACATGTTGTGCAGCTATTTGCAGGCGACGAACCATAGAATTCTTCATTGTTTCACTCATATCGTGGAAATTTAAATGATCATAATATTTGTGCCATGAGACTGTTTGTGAATTTCCTATATTTAACTTAGCGCACTCACAATTAAAATGAATTTTATATAAGTGTAAGTTTGTAATAGCAAAGCCTCGAAGGAAACAAACGAAAATTGCATATTGTCGTAGCACTCAGAAGAACATATCGGCAATAAGCATGCTGGTACTTGTCAAGTCAAGTGTTACTAGTTTTCGCTTGGCAACTCAGACTTAATATCTTATATTATAATGGCCTTAAGCTCGAATGTTAATCAAGTGTATTACTTAGGGATGACAGCCACAAGGCAAGTACATTTTATGTCTTCTTTATTTTTTACAGTAGACAAGTATAGAGTCTGCTAGGAACACAAAATTATAAACGGCATCCAAACTTTTACCGATAATCCTATATTTCGTTATTCGAACTACATTGACTGAGTGTTAAATGCCGACAATTCTTTAAGGGACAGCTAGGGATATTAAAATAAATTTTTATTAGCAAGTCCGGCGAATCTAAAGTATCATTTATCAGCTTTATTAAGAAACTGATACATAAAACTGTAACACGAAACTATTCGTAATGTTTGATGACCATTAAGGCTAATGTATCTTTCGTATTTATTTTCCCTAATTTTTCAGACTAAAATATTGGCTTGAAAGCACTAAGTAGTATCATATTAACTTTTATACTAAAATACTACTACGAATACGATAGTATATTGTGTAAGCACTACACCGCCTATTACATATGGAAAAAGAATAAAAGTAACATTTTTATGCAATATAACACTGAGAAGCGTCAACCGATTCCCAATTTTTTACTATTTAGTTGGACTTACTGTTGAATGGCAAACTTTGTACAATAATTTTTAGCTGTAGGCCTAGATGACGCAAACCTAACTAACTTTTATTGTAAGATAAAAAGCTAAAATAATTTTATTTATTTCAATGACAGAGTTGATTATCTTTAAATTCGTCACTACTGAGCAAATACTGAGCATATAATGTAACATAAGTCGGTCGTCTTTTTGTTTGATTTATTGTCTCTTAAGCACGTTAAACTAATATTGACTCTGCACTATGTACTCGGAAAAACAATCACATAGGCATTAACCTATAAAAGACCACAATCATTACAATTTAATGAAGTTGTCATTGTCCGCCATTAATCTTAAGGATTGACACAATTGCTGAGCTAGATATAAACGAATCAGACACACAAAGACGTACGCAGTATTCAAAACAATTAGAAAAGATATCAAACAGCGACTATCTATACACTCACGTGTTTATACAGAAAGTGAAAATATACGAAATTCAACACTTTTCTCCCACTTACACATTCACACTTATAGTAGTTATAGTGGATTATTTACGACATAAGCTGAAGTAAAAAGAATTGAAAACATTACACTCGAACTAAGCCAACCATTAAGAGCCTATATACCTACACCACATTATCCAACACAATTCTTATTACATTTTTGCTATAGCATACAAATATTTTACTTTGCTTTTATATGGACTTACTATCATGGAACTGTATATGAAATGTTAAATTTTTGGGTGTTACATACGTTCGCACAAATTTAATATACCCTGTACCACAAGCGGTGTACGGTATAATAATTAACTCAATAATTACATATTGTGGCTAAGCATAACGAAACGAAACTGTCCGCAGGCTGTTAAAAGTTCTTCAACCTCAATGACTTCAATCTTGCAAATACAAAATTTAAAGCTTCATGGTCGAGCACATTTTGGCACTATTTCTAATACCAGATCTCAAGGTCATAAAAAAGCTGGTTATATCCATTACCGAGGGACGAGGGGGATGTATTCATTTTGTCAAAGCCTTTGCAATGCCAAGAAGGAAACTTTAGAGACCCCACTAAGTATACTCTTGCTCAGGATTAAGTTCTGAATCTGTAATGTTTGTTGTAAAGATTCCCTTGATCGCAAAAATGAAGCTATCGACTTGAAATGTAAATTGGTGTTAGAGATGGGGCAAATCGGTCGAAGGACATGTCTTCAGTATCGTGTAAATTGAGCACACCTCTGTTCTTCGAAAGGAACAAAAAATTGGTTTTTAACTCATTTTTTGTAAACTACAGCAGATAAATCCACCAAAAATTTGCTCGTATATTCTTTGAACGATGCAGTAATGTAATCGGCGACCATTGTGATGTATCAAACCTTTACAACGCACATTAGCGAGTTTCAAACACTCGATAAAAGTATAGAAATTCTTGGCCAATTTCACATACGAAGTGAATCTGAGCTTGTCAGTCTGCTCGTCTATCAACGCGGCCGTCTGCCCACTCTGTCTAGTGTCTGCGGTGAAGATCATTCCGTTCCGAAAAATGAAGATATCGCCCACAAATTTGCAAAATAATTTGAAAATGACTCAAGCCGGTCAAGCGACACGCTTACAATGCCACGTATTTTGCTTGTCACTCATAGAGTACAATACAAGTACACCATGTAAATCTTCAATTTTATACTAAAAATCAGAAAAATCAGCCGCCCCCATCCAGTATTATAGAGTATGAAAATTTAGTTATTTTGATGTTTTTAGTTTTTTTTTACGATAATAGGAATATTTTATACACAGGTCAGGACCGAACACTTTTTTACTCTAGTTTCCATTGGAAAGGTGGGAGTGTTTCAAAAACAATCCAACAAGAGCCAAACTTAACACAATAAATTTATCATAGTAAATCACTCTCAATCTCAACATCCATCACAAATTCTGAAAAAATTAAGCTTTAAAAAGGTATAGATGGCAGACGATTGAACAAATAAATGATCCCCACCACATCCAAATTTTCTAATTTCATTTAATATGCTATAATATTACGTTTCTCAATTTTTGTCGAGAAATATTAAAAATGGAAAATTTATGTTGCATAAGGATATCAGAATTTTTAGAGATTTCAGAATAAGAAAAGAGAAAAGAGAGATAATCCTCCATCAGAAGTGCATAAAAGGATTTTATCATAAACAATTCTGTGGATATGTGCTATGGTATACATAGAAGCCCGTATGTATGAATTCATAAATAATAAGTGAATTGGGTAAAGACGGATGGAAGATTCCCGCAACATATAGTTTTTAATAATAAAACACATCGCCATATTTCTTAGTATGAAAATTTTCATTGCAATTTATTGGAGCATTTGGCAAACGTGAAATCGAGAATACTTCAAAATGAACGATAAAAAGAGAACAAATTGTATTTGCTACATAAATATATACTGTTTGCTTTTATGCAAGTTTGCAAGTTTGGCCTGGCCCCCCATATAAGTAATGAGAATGAAAGAGCAAGCTGTCAAATAGCTGTTAGTTAACAGCGATACTTATGTTATTCACAACAAAAACACAGAAAATCTGTAATAATTTCCCACTTTGAATTAAAAGGTTGGACCATCTTGTGATATCGTTGTGTAGAACATATTCAACGAATATGTATCAACGTTATACTAGGAATGTTTGTTGCGCGCTTGTCGGCCCGTAAACTGCTTAAGCAGTTATATGTTTGAACATAAGCGATGGAATATTCAACTTCTGGTTTTTCTGTGCTTGACCGTTTACCTTTGATAATTTGATGCAAGCTCTTTTCATAGTCGGCTGAGGCTTAGGCTAACACATTTCTTTAAATTTCTACTTTTTTATTAATAAAAAATTGTTCTAAATTTTCACTTTACCTAAAATTTCGTTTAAACCAAACTAAATGAAACATAAACGTGTACGGAACGCCGCACAATAAAGCTTCGATTTCAGTGATGACACCTATACCAACTACGCGACATACAGTAATGTCATTTTTCTTCCTTGCTCCGCTTGCTGCATTATAGACATTTTCAACAACTTGTAATGGTAATGATATCTTGTACAAAATATTTTTAGTCTATAGCGAGAGGTAATTATTATTCTCCTCGAAAAATTAAACCAAGATAATTCCATGAAAATCTCATAGTTTGAATTTTGAATATAATATAAGAACATCTTGTCGTTCAGTTGTTTGTGCTTTTTCTGCGAAACTCTCTCTATTGAATTTTTCAATTTTCATAATAAATATTTTTGATTAGCAATGAATAGCAACGTGGCTTTGTCTGCATTTATTGAACTTGTACTTTCTTCCACTCTTTCATTCTTATTATTTGTATGGACGAAAATGCTTTTAGTGCTTCCTTGATACGATGCCATACTGTACAAAGGAAAAAAGAACAATTCTATGTTTTTAAGTGAATATGCGCTACGGTGTATATACATGTAACTGTGTATGTACGAAAAAAAAAAAAAAAAAAAAAAACCAAGGAAGAGGTCCAAATATAACTTGTTTTGAATTCTTTACATTTTTTTTAGAATTAATTTAATAATCTGACATATACAACGAAGATATATATAGGGGATTTTTTAATAGCTTTCGGCGTTTTTTAAGACATATCAAACGATTAGAGTAACGTTATTTATCTGAAGGTTGCTATAATTCGATTCATACTCGATTTGCGGTTTTTCGTTGCTTGACAATTCGTGTCAATAATATAAGTTAATTAAATGATTTGATTTGTTTGGTTTTTATAATCTTAATACGTATTTTATTGGTGTATCTTACTTCGCGGCAATTCGTACCGTACCAACGACATAAACCTAAAAAAAAAAAAAAAGGAACTCGCTTGCTTGTATAATGTATATCATGCGGTAGTCTTGAAGAATCTTAGTGTAGGCAAAGGAGCAAAGCAGAGGAGGTAGATAACATTTTAATTCTTTTAAAACTTGTGTTTTCGTAAAATGATTCATAAAGAATAGAGCAATGACATAAATTTTACGTGTTTTACCACCGTGTAGGTTAACTATATCATGACGTAAGTGATTTAGTAACAGGAGACTTTCGGTAAATTATAAAAAATAGTGAGAGAGAAAGAGCAAAGAGTAAGCTAGAAGAAAGTCGAATCTTTGCAATTAAGAATAAATAAAATAAAAATCGGGTAAACCAAATCGGTCAATTACCTTGTGGTGTGTAAAAATTTTACTAAATTTTCTTTACACTCCTACCATTTATACGAGAATAGTCATGTTTGGATTCTCGCACGCATGTTCCAATACGTAAATTCCTTGTTTTCCCGGCAAGATCTCATAGGTTCTTTTGAAAAATTAAAGCATAAGTAATTGACATTACAATAAAATTTAAGCTCTCCACGTTATGTCCTTAAATGTCGACAAATTTGTAAAACCAATTTATAACTCTGCCGCTTCGCTGCCTGTGTGTGTACAAGTTTATGTGAGTGTATGTGGAGGAAGAAAGTAATGCAATAATCTACTTTTCCCACACATGGCTTCATATCTTCAAAAGATTTATTTGCGCAATTATTTCATATCACACATCGCTCTTCTTCTTCTTCTTCTTCAGAATGCATCGGTGGACGATGCGGAATAAGAAACGGTAGCAAGAAAGCACTGTGACAAATTGAAAACTTTATTAAAAGTCCAAGATTGGTTCTAAGAACACCAACGGTTTGTTGTGCGCTTTCCAAGGGGATTATTAAAAACGTTTATAGCCTTGTTAATGCGCTGCTAACACACTTTATATGCGAAATAATTTCTCTTAAGAATAAGTGAAACATGCTCCAAACATGATATAAACAACTGAAAACAGGTGTGATACCGCAGTGGATGAGAAAATGAAAAACTCTTTTACCTTAAGGAAGAAAATAAAAAAATTCCATTTTCATATACGTTCGAGGATAAACATTTAAAATAAATAAACCTTTACTGATGAAAATTTTAACGGCGTTAGAGAATCAGTTTTTGCTTTGGATTAAGAAGCTCCCAAAATTGAAATTCTCCTCACGCGAACAGACGGTAATTATTCAATCTATATATGTATATATACATATAATGAGTACACAAAGCAATTCTGTAAGGTCGAGTTGATTGCTTCATAATACGGAAATTAAATTTTATTCAAAATTTTGGCTATACATAGTTTCTAATATTGGTGCTTGTATGGGATAAGTTTCAGTTACTTATAACGGTAAAGAGATGTCGTTTTGACATTGCGTTGTTTTCTGTTCTTAACTGAATTGAAATGGTAAAAGATGTCGCTCCAGATACAGAAATGATTAAGTTGGTTTGGAGTAAAAATGCAATGACCATGAAAGAGACGCAAAGTATGGGTTATGGAATTTCGTGCAAAAATTTCCTTAAATTATGAAAATAATGAAATTCGCCCATCTTCGTCCGTCTCCAGTAATAACAACCCAGGAAGTGATCTCCAACTGGGCTGAGAGCTTCTGGAGATTATTGCGCCTCGCAACTACATAACAACAGTAAAGGTATCCGTAAGCTACCCAATAAAAGGCAAAGATACCATAGAAGGTGATGATGTATACTCTGGTCATTAAATTTTGTAACAAGTACACAAACAACAAATATCAATTTTAACAAAAAAGCTATAAAATTTATTTGTATAACTAATATATAGATATATGTATATAGCATTCATATATGACGGGTGTGTGTGATTTTACATGATATTTATATTCTTGAGAATTGCGCGTATTATGAATTCTTATAAGAGGGATCGCTGGCTGATTGACTGAGCGTTTATTTACGAGCAGATAATATCAGCTGAAACAAGTAAAACAATAACCATCGGTTGTGTTCGAAGATTCCATATCCATTTCCTCTATTCCAAAAAAAAAAAAAAAGCTACAAAAAAAAGAAGCGAAACAAGTAAATCTCCATATATCATTCTACAATGATGGCTAATTTTTTCAATTTTTGTACAATGAGATCGCCGAAATTTTTAATTTTATATGCTATAGTATGTGAGTAAGCAGGGAAAGGGGGGGTGCAAGTTCCTGCAATACCGCAGGCATATCGTTACCAACCTATGTGAAAGAACTTCCAATTTATTTCTTGAATCTCAAACCAATTTTAATCATTTTCTCGGCGAGAAGACTGTACACAGACGGACAGACGGGGATGTTTAGGTCGATGCAGAACTAAATACTGACCGTGAACGTGTATATTTTATGGGGGTTGCAAACATCTTTGCAAGGTGAATATACTCCCGTCCTTCGATGGCTAGTTTAAAAAGGAAGAAAAAAGAAAACATACATACATGAACACAAACATGCATACATCGTAGTTGCTACCTGACTCCCTAATACGTACTCCAGCTGCCAAAACTATTTTTGAAAGCTAACAATATGTATTGAAGTGTTACTACGTAACCTGCATGTATTCTTAAGTGTTTTTGTTGTTTTGTTCTTTTCCTCTTCGTGCACATACTATAAAAGAATGTATGGTCTTGCCAAGCGCTTAGAGGGTCCTTTCGACATTATATGCAGTGAACTCATCTTTAGTTTTATAAGCTTTAAATATAATAAGTAAAATACATACATGCACATACACACACACACACACATTAGCTTGTTCTTTATTATTTTTCTATTAATTTGACTTAAGGAGGGCTTAACCCACTTCAAGACAACCGCCACTTCAACTTTTACACCCATCACCTAAGGATTAAAGCTCCTATAAATTTGTTACTTCGGTACCCACACTGGGATGTGCCCGTCAAGAAGTCCATAAAGTGGATATACTTTTGATAAGGATAAGATTTTAGGATTTAGGTTTTCAACTATGAACGTCGGTTCCTTCTTCCGCCCTTCTGTCTCTTTATTCGTTCGTCCTTTTCTGCCCGCTTGCCTTTGAAATTTTATTCAAAAAAAAAAGTTGTTTTCAGCTCAGATAGTTTGCTAAGAATTGGCCTACGCTTAGCCATCAATAGATGCAGAGTCTAGTTAGTCATATTTCTTTAGGTGTAAAAATTTTATGAACAACTTGCTACAGGATAAAAATGAAAATACACAAAATTTAATATTAAAGTAAAGATTAATTTAAAGGGTAAGCTTTTAGTTGTGGAGCATCTAAAATTCGTTTTACAGCGAACATATTCTCCTTACGTGCCACTACTTTTACATTTAATGTCATTGTTTGCAGTTACTTTTGTTTTCCCTTTTGTGTGTAAGTTTTTCTTCTCCCTCTTGTTGGCTTTCATCATTTTAACGTAGCGACGTTCTTAAAAAGTATTCAGAAGAATATAAAAACCTGTGTTGAACTTTAAATAGATTGAGGTAAGATTTTATTATGTAGGTTATTATTTTCTAAATAAAATGCACGCATATACAGAAAGAAAAACAGATTTTACAAGTGTACTTTAACTGTTGTAAAACTCCCTCTTTTAAAGCAGTTAGGTTACATAAATGAATATTCGCAGAGTGTATTGGCTTACAAACAGACACTTTTTGAATTCCATTGAATGAAGAAAACAACTTCTCTTGTCTGAATAGAAAATGTTATCGTATTCGATAAGCTCAGATATTAGGCTTCATTTCAAATCTATTCATAAACCACTTAAATTTCAACTGGAGCACCATTAACGAAGCGAGTAATAGCATTGCCATACTACACATAGATAAAATTAACATTTTTTGTGTACCAAATCATATTGATTTCTTGATAAATAAGCGAGTAGACTTAGCAGCCAAATTCTCAGCTTCCGTACTTTTGGTTATGAACGACGCAATTTAAAAATTTTAACTTCAAAGGTATATTAGGTAAAAAAAATTGAAGAGAAAAGTGACAAAGATAATCGAAAGAACTACCAGACCTACTAACCCTAATCCCGTTCGTTCTCTATATCCGAGCAATGTCGCAAAAATCAAGATCAAAGCAAGATCATTTGCAAGAATCAGGCTTGAGCATTCTTAAGAAATCTAGTCCCCCGAATTGCGATTATGGACAATATCTTACAGTCAAACATATGCTTATTAAATGTTAAGACCTTTCGAAAATTTGTTTTTGAAGCATCTAACCCCATGGACATCTTGAAAATACCTGGACGACTTAACGCTTGACTTTAGTCAAACTGCGAAACTAACCATCTTATCTATCTAAGAAGAGCCGATAGATAGTCTTAGTTGCTAGTGCTTACGTTAATTTTAGTCCTAAAATTTATTTGTCTGATCTAAACAAATTATAATAATAATAATAATAATAATAATAATAATACATATTAAATTTTATTGAATTTAATTATTTATTAGATCATAATTTGGGGCTTACTGCCTTTTACAACCGACTAATGGTGCCCTAATAAAAGTATCTTTTTTTATGCCGATAATTTAGTGAATTTTTGCGATATTGTCAGTCTAACCGTACAATGGATTAAGATTCCATATCATTAATTCTAATGATTAAAGATGGCGATATATCACATGTGTGTCATACATATATAAAAGAGAATATAAAAAATATATATCCTTAATCAGCGTTAGCTTCTGTCATGCGTTTATTTTGGAGTGCGCACAATACCAAAAGCTGAAGCTAATCATTTGTATTGCTGGTTGGGGTAAAGCAGACATGATTTTTACAAAAACTCTCCAAATAAAAGTTTGATGCAAAAATATTCATGATTCGTCCAGCAACGAATATAACTTTCGCAACTAGTTCGTTAATGACTTTTACGCTTAATTAGTTTCTAAGATTTCAAAATACGTTCTAACGCATTTGTATCACATGGGGTAATGAAAAATTGCTCCCCGTATCATCAAGATATTATTCATTGCATAAAAATTTGATATGCAAAAAAAAAAACCCGAAAAACTTACTAAACACTATGTGCTTCAAAATCTTCTTATTGACTTGCATATCGGTTGTTAACTTGTTTAAGTACATACACACATAATCCAATTTTTTTTCAATCTTCATTTTTACTAACACACATATCCGTCAAATCAAGTGCAGTAGTAATCACGATGGCTACATTGTTAAAAAATAGAAATAAATAAAAAAAAAAAAAACGATAATCTTACTTGAATACACAAATACATATGTACTGTACCATGTTTAAGCGTGTGCCCGTAAAAGTTTTCAATATTATAATGAACACACACACATTCGGACCGAAATCAGGCGGAACAATCTAAACACAAACATAAATATTTAACATCGCACTGTATAAGCAAATATGTATATAGATTTTGTATATACGTATGTCTGGGTAGGAATGTGTGCGAAAACCAGAAAAAAAAGAAAATCAAAGAAATGTCCCTTAACTGCTGCTTGTGCAAGTGTCGCTGTGTTTTGTACATATATGTAATTGATCTTGAAAAGCACTTGTCAACACACCGTCTATCTGTCTATCTATTTATCTATCAGCAAAAATTTATCTAATTCGAACCACGACCAACACCTGAGGGCAATTCAACCTCGTAACCTTCAAGGCAATGATATCAAGAACAACAACAATACAGACCAGATACGGAATGTTATTTACAGGTTGCTAGTGATGTCAACGTACATTGCAAAAATTTGCTAATATGGAAACGCTCGGCCGGACCTATGTACGTGTGTGGCGAGAGAATCATAGTCAACTTATGAACTCTCGACTATATATATATATGACGCGCATGAACGTATAAGCATGTAACCAAACAAATATTCCGCATCCGATTTGATAGACATTCGCAAATCAATTATTGAATCATGACAGAAACAAAAAAAAACACAAAATAACATGAAATGTCAACGCCGCACTAGCAGCAAAGCAATATCGGTGAACCAACAGTTGGTTTGCTTTTCTTTTTCCTTTTTTTTTTTTATATATATAATAAGCAATAAGAATAGCAACAAAACGTTATTACTATTTGTTGTTGTTGTCGTCGTCGTCGTCGTCGTTGTCGTCTTTTCCAAGTCTTAAGGCAAAATACTTGTTTGCACGGAAAAAGTCGCTGTTTACAATTAAATGCCGAGAAAGTTAAAATTATTAGATTTCCTGTCACTGTTTGTTGTCGTCCTTGTTGTGCTTACTTTTCCTGCTTTTTCTTAGCTTTTGCCATTAAACTAAGAAATTCTTTTTTGCGAAAGTTTCTTCACATTTTCGTTTAGCTTGTGGACGAAGCGCATTTCAAAACACACTACTACGCAAACTCCCGACTGCAAACTAATTGTTTGCAAGCATGTTTATATGTGTGCGAAAGCTGTGGAATGTGACGTTGTGGATTATATGAGAAACCCTAATAAAATGATAATAAAGTCTGATATAAAAGTCAGTTATAAGGCGACGATGGGCAGTTCGAGTTGCTTTTTTGCCTCCCACGTTTTTAGAAATTAAAAATACAGAAAACAAAACACAAAAAAAATAAAAAGAAAAAAAAAAAAAAGAAACCGTCTTCTATATATGAACAGTGTTATAAGCATTTCTAATTGAAAGAAAAAGAAAAAAGCAGAAAATTATCAAAAAAAAAAAAAAAACTAAAAAATTTTTGCATATAATCAACGAATATTATCGTGGAAAAAGACAAGAAAAATCCTTACCCTTTTAGTAAAGGTGTGTCCAAAGATTCTGATAGTCAGTGAACTATTTGATATATAGATAAAAAAGAACCAAAAAAAAAAAAAAAAATAAGAAAGAAAAAGGCAAAAGGATTTTTGACTAACGGCGACTGTTTGTGACTTAATGGAGTTAAAAATGGATTTGCGTCCTCTGACTTATGAGGAGATGTGCCAAATGGATTTGATGCATACGACCGGTACAGCCGCATCATCTCTCAATCCGTCTGCGCCCTCTTCTTTGGCCGTTTCTGGAAATGGGCACCAGACCGCCACGTTAATGCCAATTATGGTTATACCCACAGCTATGATACCACCGGGTACACATCTAGTTACAGCATCTGCACCGACTGTCAATGCAACTTCAACAAATATACCCAATCAGTGTAGTTGCGATGTGGATTGTGCAGGACATCATCATCACCATCATCAACAAGCGCAACAACAGCAAAAACAGCAATTACAATCTTCACCATCCACACACTTCTACCAATTACAACCCACGCATATTTTAACAGCGGCGACACCAACAAATTCTGACTTTAGCTTAAGCTCGACCACCACCACTGCTTTGCTTCTGCAGCCAGCTCTGCAAACACATTCAAGCGAACAGAATCCACAACAGATGCCACAGCAGACTGTAAATATTCTGTGTACAGGAACTTTAACAAAACATAACCACAACAAACCTAACACGCAAATGAAACATCAAAGCATCGAATGCTCAACATTACCCAGGGATTTTCAACTGTCTGGCAAATCTTTGACAGCAGCTTTAACTACAACTAGCGCTTCTTCCGCCGAAGAAAGCGACATTGAAGGTAGCGAATGCGGTACAGGTGTCAATACAAGCACTTGTTTGCCGCACTTTCGTTTTGGCGGTTGCGGTATGATTTTGCAACCGTCCTTCCCAACGCATTTAACCCATAACACGACGAACGGTCAACATTCTGAACCTCAAGTGGTAGGATGTACTGCATTCAGTCATATGATGGGTTCGTTTACGGCGGCTGGAACGTTAGGGCGCCACCGGTCACGTACCAATACCGAATCGAGTACAACGCAAATTCCGAAACGCGTTTCATTTAAAGGAGTCGATATGCCGCCACCGTCACCCGATGAAATGCAAATGCTTGACACAAATAATTTGAATTTACGAGCACCGCCGCCACCACCACCTCCACCACCACCGCCGCCACTACCACCACCGCCACTATCGCTGCAACAACATCAACAAGAAGGACAACAACAGCAGCAACAATTGCAACCCCCATACAATATTAATACATTCAATAACTGCTCTTATATGCATTTTGATAATTTTATGGACTACCAGGTAAGCCGCAGCTATGACTATAATTCGCATACCCGCACACCCATACGTACATATGTATGCATATGTAAATCGATTTTATAGATGGTCGTACGCACTGTGTTTAATTATAATAAATTCTTTTTTTAACCGCTATATTGAACATATTTGTTGTAATAAGGCAATGCGCAGTTTCTAGCGACTACGATTAAGTTTTTAAAAAAATCATATGTAATCGTCTTCTCAATACAGCGACTAATGTGTAGAGCAATAATTATTTAATTTTGAACTTTGTTATTGTTATTTATCTTCTACTTTTATTTTATTTAATATTTTATTTATTTTTTTTTTTTTGTACTTATTTTATCTTTAAGGATTCGGATGCATCAAATGTCGTCTCCTAACTGGTACCAATTCATACTCATGGTAATCGACTTTTAAATCGTTCATATAATATTATTATTGATATCATCTTTCGAATCAGTAGATTAATAATAATCTTTAAGAAACCGTTTTTGTTGTTTCACCGATATTACTCAATTAACTCAGTTAGCCCATTTATAATGGGTTAATATTCTTTAACAATTTTCGATTCTATTCCAGTTATATAATAGTGGTTTTATCCCGAGAGTGATGTTGTTTGGTTTTCCGGAAATGATTTCGCCTAAAAACTTCATTAAATTATTTGCATATTAACATAATCGGACACGTACTCTTATTTAAATCGGACATAGCGACACATCAATCTTCAATGCCAGCAAAAATAGGACTATTGTGGCATAGAAATTTGGAACAAAAACAGAAAATCAAGATAATTTTACTGAAATTGCGATATTTTTTTTTTCTCTAATTTTATCTGAAATCACGAAAATGTCCTTAAAAAAATATTAAAGTCACCCACAAGGTAAGCGCACCGTATTACACAGAACGTAGGGAATGCATGGCCACATTTTAAAAGATTAGTTGTCTGTATAGTTTTGCATAACCAGTAGGGTATGGCGTTCTTATATCTTCCATAGCAGGTAAACGCTCATATAAGCCATGAAGTTGTGCATCGTAAAAGTTTATTTTCGACGTAATTTCAATTCTTAGGCTATTTCACGAGCAACGTCTGAAAAATATAACAATCTTTGCGTAGAGTTTTTCATATTTCGGATTCACGTTTGGCAGAGTCTTTCATAATTTTGGGAAACTATTAACTGCTATCCCAACTAAATGTTTTTGTTGTTTAGGCTTCCAATTTTCTATTCCATTTCGAGCAATTATCTTTTATGAACAATTTTTCTTCTTCTTCCTATTGCAATGTCAAATATTCATTTTTGTACATTGGGATATGTCGACGATTTGATTATTCTTTGCTTCTAAGTTAAACTGATAGAAAGACAGTGATAATCTCTCTTGTCATTGCCCTCTCGCAAGAAAAGCTTTCACATCAACTCAGTGAAGAAAGAAAGAAGCAAAAGCAAAAAAGTCGACAAAGTCATACTCGTTTTAAATTGAACTGCGTGCTGCGTGTTAATTTAATTCTATTGGGAGCTTATTGTCTTCGGCCGCGTTTTCTTTAACCTACAGCATGCAAGCAATACACAATATTTATGGTTTATTGTAATAGCAAAGTAAATAAGAAAAATCTTATATATATATATATATATATATATATATATATATGTTTATATCGTATTCCATTCACTTTATACCAATTTTATCATTTCATCAGATAATCCGTAAAATATCGCCCATTTTTTCATCAATGCAAGTTTCTTCATCGATCAGGCCAGGCAGGCCAGCTAAATGAGGCATAAAAATGTGTACAGTCAATGCGAGTGTGTGTTCTTTTGTATCTTAACTAAGCAAAATTTCATTTTGATTAGATGCATTCCATCTCTAAAAATTCCCTCTCAGTCATTAGCTTTATATCTAGCAAACATTTTCCCCGCACTTTTTCTCATCCACAACATTTTTATCTTTTTGAATGCGAAGGAATACGATTGAGTTTAAGTTCAACAATTTTACTTCTTCAGCGATAGCTTTATTAATAGCAATGATTGTGATAGCGGACAGAGAGATGATGGGATAATTTTGGTTAATGTGATTCGAAATTATGCTCTAGTTTAGCACACTTTCCTCTTTCTCAGTTACATAGGTAAAGTGATTAAAGTAAGTAGTAGTTATATAGCTAGATAGCTTGGAAAATACCTATCCGCCTAAATCTCTGAATTTTACCTAACTAACTTTCGGTTAATGAGAAACTTTTTGGTATATATATGAACTGACATAAAGTAATTTAATATATATATCATTGGTTCTCGTTTGTAGAAACTCCGGTAGGGAAGAAAATTTCTTCATGCCATTCATCTATGCAAACGCAATGAAGGGTTTACGATTATATAAAGCAAACTCTTAGTGTTCGTCATTTTCTAAGCATTGAAACATTATACTTTTCACGAATGCTTTACAAACATATGTAAACGTGCTTTATATTGCAAGTAGTAGCAATAAACTCATAGCCAACAGCTCATTTATTATAATAATATGTATATTTTCTCATTATCTTTGCTTTCAAGTGTAACAAATTTATATAGAGTTTGAGATTGTGATGAAGACATTATGTTGCCGCATATTGTTTCATTATCATCTTCATAAAGGGTGATTGGTTTGATTGTGTATTCTTTAAGGACTTCTGTATTTTGGACGGCTAGCCTCGATCATTCAGTTTAAAAGACTAAGATCACTGCCCGCGCTATTAAAATCGTAGCAGAGCAGGTTACGATTTATCAAATGTTGATCTCATAAACTTATAAATTCTATGCGATATACTTGAAGAATATGAATAATGAACCCAGTCAATCTGCACTGACCGAATGAATAGTAGAGACGCTTGCACCCTTATCAACCTATTGACATATGGTGATTATATAGGATTATATAGGACGTTTTCTTAAATATATATCTCAACCGGTTTCGAAATCTCGTATGTTTCCTCGCGATTAGCAAACTTTTGGAAATTATAAATTTACTCCTTAAATTTGTTTGTATACATATTCTGCTTTCGTTTCGTCTCATTCTCCGGCTATCTTATGCTTATATTATTCATTCTGGTTACGTTATATCTACCTATCCATCAATTATCTATATATTTAATGTGTGTGTGTGTGTGTGTGTATGTACAACATATTGTGTATGGCGTAAAATTAAAATAAATTAAAATAAAATAAAGTGTGCTGCTATGTATGCCATACTATGTATGTTTAACTTTCATATATATTTTCTGCTAAATTAACTTAAAGATTAAAAAATAAGTAAACGTTGATTACCGAAAAGTGTCATGCATGTTAGGATGATATAAATGCAAGAGTAAACAATATAAGAGCTATTTGAGCGACATTTAACGATAATTTTTACCAGAAAATTAAAAATCAATCAACAAAGAATTGCTTTTGATCGCCCACAGTTGCGAAAAAAAATAACAAAAAAAAAAAAAACGGACGCTATTTTGCTTGTGCTTGTGCTTGTGTACATATTTGTATTATACGTTATATAGCACACTGGCATATTAGACCGTAAATAATGGTTATAATGGATGCTATTCCCTACAAGCATGTAAGTGGTTTACCATTTTCTTTGTCTCTGTACTTTTGCCGTAAGTTATAAATTTTACCCAAAATTTATTGAGTATTGAGTAAATACAGTTTGTTCAGTAAATAGAAGTAAGATGAAGCTACGCAAACTCGTACAAGTATATTGTGGAAAATTGATATAAATTTGCAAAGCGTACCTGTGCAGAATCATCAATAAGAATGAGGCAGTGAAGTAAAATAGAGGGAAGAAAAAAATAATTTATTTTCAACTAACCACTTGGTTGCACATCAATGATGTCAATTTGGAAAATGGCCTTACTTCTTCTTCGTCTTCCTTGAATGAATCTACGAACGATCTAACTGCGGTTAACTGAAATGAAAATCCAAACATATCATTAAAAAGGGAAGAAGAAAATTTCATGAAAACATTTTACGTACTTTATGAATAAAAAAATGCATTTAATTGAACACAAAAATTGCAAGCGCTATTCTTAAATGAGAAAAAGGACGAAGAAAATGAAAAGCTAAAGAAGAAGTGAAGTGCACTTCACATAAATATCCCGCCGTATGTAATATGAAACGTCTAAGACGTAACGCTCACAAGCTCTCTAACACAGCATGTCTAAACACTAAATAAAATGTCAAATTAATTTTTTATTCTTAGCTTAATAAACTTTCATAAAAAGATAAAATAAAAAGCATAAAAGCACTTAAATAAAACATGTAGAAAGAAGCACTTTAAAAATGCAATGGAAGACCTATTGCACGAGGAGAACCGAGAGAGATATTGATTGCGGCTAATTGTGAGTGAATCTGTAGAAAAGCCAAACAGACGGAACACCAAGTCTTATATATACGCAGCCAGTTGATCCCTTTGACAACTAACAATTAAGAAAGTTATATTCGATGGGGGGATGGGTTCCCGCATACCCACCACTACGCTATTTTCGCATTCTACTCTCCAAGTTGTTTTTTTTTTTTTTGATACCCATATCGCTGGTGTTATATCCGTTTTAAAATTAACCCATTTTTAGGCAGATAGTACATCTTCACTTGAGGAATATGCAGAATAGCTTTTAATAGCTTGTTTGCCTTATGATGATTAATAAGCATAAGACTTCAAAAAAATGAGAAAAATAAAATTTTATTACTTGCAACTTTATATGAGCATGGCCGATTGATTCCATTTTTGGACCTAAAGAGTAAAGTATTTTGTAAAGTAAATCTGGAAAATATTCGACTTGTAACTGAAATAATTTCCGAGTAATGGGCAAAAATCCAAAAATTTTTATTCAGTTTACCCTCTACTGGTCTGATCAATTTGACCCATTTTCAATACGAACCTGTCTACAGAAACTTTCAATGTTTCTACCAAATTTGAAGTCGATATCTTCATTTTTGAAACCAGGAGAATGCGAACAACACACACCATACAGACACACGAACGGACAGATAAAGCTAAATGAACTGAGAATTTCACGCTGATCAAGAATACATATACTTTATAAGGTTGCTGAACTTCCTTTTAACTGTTACATACATTATGGGAAAAAAAAAGCCAAATGAATAGACCTCCGTATTACAGTGGTGGGTATAAAAACAGAGGTAAGTTTTTATCTGCTCCCTAGAAGTCATGTTTTCTCTCCTCCTTCTTTATAATCTCTGGCTTAAAAATGTTATTATATTCGTATTAACTCGAGTGTTCGAGTGTATCAAGAACGAACCTTATTGAAAGTGGATTACTTTAAAGCATTTACACGACAAATCCCCGCATTATAGTCTTTATTGGGAAAGTCGTGTTTCGGTTTAATTTATTAAATTGTTGTAAAAAGTTGAATCGTGTCGACCGATGTTTTGAGAATACTGTTAAATGGCCGTTCCTAAGAAAGATAAGGCAAAAAAAACTTCATGTTTAATGTTTACAATGAATCTAATTTAATATAATATAATGAATTAAATGCAATTTAAATTAGCAAGGGACGTTTTCTTTCGGCTCGAAGGTTATCACGAAAAACAAGCCTTTATTATGGCATTAAAACCGAATTTCTAGTACCCTATAAGGAAAGTAGCTGAATACGACTATGATCTTTGACAGAAAGGTGAATTTCCCTAAATTTAGAGGACGTTATGCCTTCTTCCATATAAAGCTGCCCATGTCCAAAAGTATGGCTTTCGAGCCAAAAAAAAGGTTAATTGTTGGCATTTCAGCACAAAAATAGATTAAGCTTTCTATTAGGCAGAGATATGTACGGTCACTAATGTTCGCGTTTGCCCGACTACAATGTTCTTACTTATTTTGAGATTGTAACTGCAACTCTAGGTAAAATAGCGGCCCAGGTCGAAACGTTTCCGTGCAATAATAAAAACCTGAGTGACTTTGAGATAAAGACTTCTTACCTACAGTCAGTAGCCAACAGGATTTCTTCTCTAAAAATTCTTTTGCTACATTTTTAAATTTTCTATAAATAAATTCTTCAAATTTTCGCATTTTGATTAATGCACAATTGTGTAATTGCACTCTTACTAAGACTGATTAGTACGTACTTTTATTGCGACCTGTTCTTTTGAATGCAAAAAATGTTAACTTTATCCGCTTTTGTTTTTATCCTTTCAGGCCTTTCGTCACTTTAATTATATCTTCTCGAATGATTTTCTTCTAAATTCATTTACGATTTATTTACCGACTCTTCCCTCTTGCTTCTCTTACTTTCATTACGTTCATTATCGGTACGAATGTAATCATCTTTGAAGGAGGAAAGAAAACGAAAGAAGAGCACCGTAAACAACTTTGAATATTCAGTGACCGCGTACAAGCACTTTCCTGTTTGCACCTTGCCCTGAACACTTCCCTCTACGTTTTTTTTTTTCTTTTTTATTATTTCATTTTGTATTACTTTCATTTTCTTTTCTTGCTTGTGTTTTGTGCCACTTACATTTCATAAGCGAAATGTGGAATTTTAAATGAGAGCACAAAACTCGTTCAGTACTTAACCCTTAAATATACAGTGATACAGATCTACGTGATATCTTTAAAATTTTCTATCTCTTTACGTAGATAGCAACGTTTGCATAGTGTTTGCTTTTAATTTTAATTCTATCGAACCTATTTTATCGTTGCCGACAACAAGAATAACTAGAAATCTTTCACAGTTCACAGTTTATTCATTTATCGACGACAATTTTCATTATTGGCGCTCTATCTGAGTAAAATTTCATTTTGGCGAAAGTTTCGAGCTACGATTGCTTGCAATAAAAAGTAATAGAAACATATAGGAAAAATTCTTTTCTGATAGAAGCAAAATAAGATTAAAGAATAATATTTACAACTTTTTTTGTGCACTGATAAATTTATGCAAGAAAAACGCCATTTTTCTATGATATAGAAATACGTCAGTATGCCAAATCTGCCCTAATCAGTTTTTTTGTTGTTTTTTTTTTTTTTTTTTTGTAAAACATTTTTTACTATTTTCATATTTTTTTAAAAGTAGGTCATTTCCTCAAACAATATTTGCCAAATAAGCCACACAAGCCATAACGCTACAAGCTATTTGTTTCATGTAGTCGCATGTGATACGCATATCGTTGCGAAGTGTACTCCGCACAACATGGCAAAGGAAATAGACCAGCAGATGAGTCAGATTTAGGAGTAACCAATTAATGTCGTCTTACATCGATTAGCCAGAGTGATACCAAGAATAGGAAATCATATCGTATTTTTCGATCATTTTTACACATCGTTGCCCCTAGGATACTATTTATTGACTTAAGGGATTCACTGTATCGGAACTGTGCAACAAAAGGATCTAAAGGAGATGACGATTTCTATGCGAACTTATAGGGAAAGAATTTCTTACCAAAGTTGTTACTTTATTCTCTACTTAGGTTGGCTCATAACTCGTAGACAATATCTATCGATATGATAAGCAAGTAAAGCAAAAGATCGATATCTAGCGTCAAAAAAATAGTGCAATAATTTAATATGCATATGGGAGGAGCGAAGTTCATGGATAGCTAATGAGGTCGCTATCGTATAAAAATAAAAAGTCGTACATACTACCTCCGCCTATTCTATCGTCTATTGGACCTTGGCGTAGTAAATTCGTAGATGCTTGTAAGAAAAAATAGTTTTCTTTGCGCACAAAGAGGTGCCAATGCTCTTTGTAACTTGAGATCTTGTATGAACGGTAATAAAAAGTAATAGGTCTGCGTAGTGGTGGCTTATTAGAGCCAAACTTAGAAGCGGAAAAACCTAGCGGTCTCATCTCATCCTTTGCCGTCTATGAAAGTATGAAACTACATCGTTGGTTAGTGGCCTGCACTTTACCCAATATGCGAGGGTATCACCCATTGATCATGTAACAAATGCAATGTTCGTTTATGTTTAAACGCTAAAAATAGTTGCTTCGTGCTTTTTCATGCCTTTTAATGTAACGAGAAGTATTATTTATGTTATTTGTAGATCTAAGGGAGCGATTTTGCATGATGATGGGGAGACACATTAATATGTTTTTTATGGCTTTTATTTTTTTTTTTTTATTTTTCCTACATTAACTACAACCGTTTTCCCATTTTTTTTTTTTTTTTTTTTTTTTAATTAACAGTTCATGCATTTAAGAGTTGAGTTTAGTAGATTTTTATTATTTCTTTCGCTATTAAGAGACGAAAAGAGCCAATCAAATCAATGTCAGATTATTGAATAACCGCACGGATTGGCATCCTGAGTGAATTTTAATGATAGGAAACAGAAGCTTAAAGAGAAAGTAAAAACAATTAAATGATATCTTAAACGACTTTCTTGCGGAATGTGCATATATTTTAATGATTAAGTTCTCTTACACAACCATACACAACCGTAGAATGGAAGGATGTTTCCAAATCCAAGTCCAACAGAAATTTTATAAACTATATATATAGTTTGGACCAGCATGATAGTCATCATCAGTCGCCACTCTGATGATATGATAAGAGATTTATCTTTAGACAATCAAACTTGGGACGAATTGTCGTCATTTTATTAAAAAAAGTCAACCAAATCGTAAAGGGAAAACCAACTCTAAAGGATACTCGTCGCTCCAAAATTTAGCACAAGTCAGGCTCTCTATCACACTCTCGGTGCATAGTAGCCCCTCGCTAACTAAATTGTTTATTGACATGTGTCTGGTATAGTCTTTGCCATTTTCAAACAAATTTTCGCAGATGACATAACATCACGACACTGCCTTTTATAGTATGTACAATAGCAAAAACCTGATTGGTAACGATATTAACAATGCCATACCCGGCGGCTCATTTGTGTAAATGAATTTCGATTATGAGGAAAGTTTGCTTTAATGCCAAAAGGAAGTTTTGTGAAAATTTCTCGCATTACTAGGACTCGCATTCGGTTTCGGCATGAATTGAATAATAAAATGGACTTTCCACGTAAACTCTACTAGGTATGCATTTTCTTTCACCTCTTTTTCTTTAGCTTATTTTTTTT
>NW_023998415.1:7087227-7192519 GCF_014805625.2 Glossina fuscipes | reverse complement strand
ATATTTTCTAAAATTTGTTAGCAAATACTTTTCTGTTTCATTGCCCACCAAAAACCTGCAATAATATCTGCAATTCGTAAGGGCCTTAGATGCTTGCCAGCATTTCCAAAAATCAGTCAGTTAGCGACATTGACTAAATCTTCTTCAGCATATCTCAACAGATAGATTGGATATTAAATGGACATTGTTGATCATCACTTGCATGGCTGCTGTGTTAATAGGGGTATAGCTTTGAGTCGCATAAATGTTTTGCTTTTGATTGCTTCAGTTACCTCTTGCTCGTACAGGCGATTAGTTTTAGTTGGGTACAATTCAAATGTGGTTTAAAAGGTCTATTGATAATAAATTCTGTGAAATTAGCCGAAAAAATGTTGTCCGTCGTTGCAGTACGTACAGAACGTGAGGGATCGTGGTTCAACAGTTCAGATTACACAATCATGTCAAAAAATGGAACCGACGGCATAGTTGAAATGGTAATATGCGTTTATATTCCACGCCACAATAACCATAAGAATGACGTTTTCCTAGCAACGAATCATTTCTCCATTTGCTACGGAAACATAATATTGTATGATCACTTTATGCCCACTTACATCTAAACGAACTGCGTGCTAAACGTTGGAGTGATTCGACGCCGTGTACTGAGTTAAAATGCATAAATGCTTCGCTAACACGTTACGTGTTTAATCACAATCATGAACCGACTCTCTCTGATTCTATTCGTGTTTCTGATAGCTCGCTAATTCTACATTATGATCCCACTCGAAGGACTGCTTTATTATGAGTTGTTGTTGCTTGTCCAGAATTTAGAATTCGTTTGCAATGATTAATTAGTACCGACTCTAAAATCTGCTGGACCGATATTCCGAACTTTGCCAATATTAATAAAAAGTTTTATTACACTTGTATCATTCATTCTTCTAAATCACTTTAGGTGAAATTCGATGATTAAAAGAACAATTAGAAACAGAGTGAATATAAATAATTACTAGTTATATGCAGCGAACAAAATCGACCTTAAAAAGAGTCAATCAGCGTGGTATGATGTTCATTCTGATAAATTGAATGAATTTTTTTTTTTTTTTTTTTTTTTGTAGTTTAATTGTATTTCTAGCAATTTCTCTCTGCATAAAAATGCAGACAAACTATAGCGGAATTCTCGTCATAGATGAGCTGGGGCAAACCGCCCCGTTGCACTTGAACTTGAGCATTAAGTGTTTAAAACTAATTTGCAATCTCTGCAAATTTATCGCTGACTCATACTTTGAATCACATATATTAGTATTGTTTCTGATTTATCGAAAGTCTATGCATAGTTAGTAATCGAACGAATTGCGTTCCATTTGAACTCGAGGAAATTTTTCTGTGACAAACCAATTATAAGCTAAAAAGCTGTTGCGGACCTTTGTCCGAAATATCATAACAGATTCTTAACCGTATACGAAATATAGCGTGAGTTGAGAAAAAGTATAATTCTTTTTTTAATTACAGTTCGAAAGCGATAACTGGTTGACAATATGAGATAACTATACTCGTTATATTCTAAGACCCCATCCATATAGGGGCTCACATTATTTAGCATTTTCATAAATGATTTAAGTGCGTAATGCTTGCAATATCTATTTGTACGCATAAATGTATTTTCCACATCTTTAAAGTGCCGAGTCGAGTGTTCTTAGCGCGCCAGACACGTTTTCAATAAATACGGGTAGGACAGAATATCGGAATTTTCATTAAGGATTTTAGACTTTGATCATCCAAGCACGCTTAACATTAGGGATTTATTTTTCATATTCATAAGTTTATCTCTACTCGTACACCAAACTTGACTCTCGTGATTTAGACGTACGATAAATTTAATCCACCCTATCCTTAAATACCTAATTCCATCAGGGTCATATTTTGTTATCTCGTTACCACTTAATCTGAATGCAATTGTCAGCCCGCAGAGATTAGGTAGGGTAGCACTTAAATTTTCCTTTACTCTCCTGTTTACCAATAATGGCAAATGATTCTCCATAGACTCAACATTTTATTATTGTAATATAAGTAATTGCTATAATTATTATCATTATCCGCCTGAGTGGCCGAATAGGTAAAGCGTCTCGACTAATAACTCAATGTTCGATGAGTTCCATTCTCAAGTGCGGTAAAGTTTTCAATAAAGCCGATAAATGGCCTTAGATGCTAGTGCTTGAAGACTTTAATCCTAGAATTTATTCTCTGGCTCTAACATCTTGTTACTGTTAATAATTATTATTGTTATTATCCTCTTATTGTCATTAACAAATATTAGTCAACTATTAAGCTAAAACTAAATCTAGTTAAAATACAATTTTTAATTTTCCTTTTTACTTAAAGAGATAACGAAGCAACAAAAACGATTTCTTTGTATTGTTTACATAAGAAATTTGATTTTGACTTATTCGCCGAACATACTCTTGCTTTAATATTTGCAATGTTGTTGGCCCGCTTTCTCCATATGCTGTTCAGTTTTTAAGTATGAAGATTCTAACGTATTTTAAAACGAATCAACAAAACTGTGAGGTCCACACACAATTAGAAATGCCGGTACAATTTCTTTTCCTCTCTTTCATTTAACTGACATTTAAAGGATTAAAGTAAAAGGGTGTAAGGGCTTAACCATAATTACCAAACATAGCAGGGCATAAATAGATATCGTTTGTGGCTTCTGCAATTGTATATTAGATGCTCCTAAATTATAATCCCATTTCAAGGTCAAATATATATACGGTGCATGCAGCAAGATATACTATGTACTTCAAGCATACAATGCGGGATTATTACCAATAATCGGCCCAAAACCAATATTACCTGTTTTTTTTTTTATTTTGACTTCTCGGTTGTAAAACTCAGAATACGCATAGATTTTCGCCGGTACGTTCTTTTGTTTGTATTTATTTTTTCCTCTGCACATTTGCTCATCTATGCACACTCTGCCTGCTTTTGACATTCTCTAATTTGCAAAGCCTCAGGATAAATCTAACATTTTTGTTTGCTTTCACAAAAAAAAAAAGAGTTTGAAAACGAGTAAGTGAATTGTATTCGACAATGGCCTTTCACCTATGTTCGTTCTTGGTACGAGACATGTGAGTTTACTAAACCCCATCAACATATGCTGAAACGTACATCATATCGTGGATTGAACATAAAAATACATAGACAGTCATCAGACGGGCAGGCAGGCTTGCATCGATTCGGAAGATAATTCCGAATTGATTGATATATTTTAATAAAATGTGAATATGATTCTCAGTTATATCCTGTACCATAAGTGGTCGAAGTTGTACAATATTATGCTAACTTTGGAGCGAATATTTCATGGCCTACTCCCTATAACTAATGATTCAACTCGTTTTGCAAAATACCTCATTCTTATAAGTTGTGTCAGTTGGGCGATCGGGCGGGTTTTCACATTGACCCTTTATTGGCCCTATAAAAAGTTTGCATTGTGTTTTACATAAATATTCTTTATAAGGGTTTACATTGCGAACCACACCCATGCGAAATTGCCTACTCTACTTTTTATTCTTAATTTTAGCTTTTAACTTCTTAACTGTTTTTTGTTTTAATCTTTTTCTTTATCTCAGGTTTGCAGATTTCCGCAAGAGATGACAAATAGATGGACGGACGGATCGACATAGCTAACTCGAGTGGGATTGTTGCGCTCTCTTTCTTTAATTTAGAATATATATACATATATATGTATAGAGTTTATCATAGCTCTCATGCTGATTTGTCAATGTCACAAGGAGCATATGCTTATATTAAAAAGAAAAATACGGAAAATTTCAGTATTCAATCGACGATAACTTGAAGTGCGGTTAAACGAACACATACATAGGCATAGCCGTTCATAAATTCGACGAAAATTGGTTCTAATTGACCCAGCTATATGGTTAATGTTAACAAAAACATTTCTACAAATTTAATAAAAATAAACCTTCGCTTAAGGATTTAACACTTAAGATTCGCAAGAATTTCAAAACTACTTTCTGGCAAAACAAGCAATAGAGTAGGAGATGCTTAACGTTAAAAAGCGCTCAGCAAGCATGTAATAGGAGCGTGGTAATGTGTACAGTATTTCAAAGCCGCGGTTAGAAACGCAATTCTTACTTATTCTACTCATTAATTTCTTCAACGACTTTCCTCCCCAGAAACTAAACTCTTACGCAAAAGCAACTCTGCTGCTATCGGACTACTTCTTTCCTTATCTTTAGACAATAAAAGAAATATTTGTTTGCTTACGCAAATATATATATATATACAGTGCTAACGACACTTTAGACAGGCAGACAAAAATTTATGGCTTTTATCAAATATTTAGCGTTTACAAGTTTTCACATTTGCAATATATATATATATATTTGCAAATATATATATATGTGTTTGTATATAAATTATGAATGAAAAAGAAGATGAAAGGAAAACAAACAAAAACATATCATCATTGTCGAGAAATTTAAAGGAAATATTTATATATTTTCTTATGAAAAGACAATGAGCAAACAAATAAGTAAGAAAAGTATATTCGGTCGTGATCGAACTGTTTATACCCATCGCATGCAGTTTATTTTTCTGTTTTTTTAGGTGCATTCGAATTTGAAACTGGCCAAGAATTTAGAAACTTTATGGAGCTTTTGAATCGTGTTTCTGTGCATTATAAAGGTTTAAAAAAAAAAAAAAAAAATTAAATTGTAACACACTAGAAAATTAATTAAGCGTGATCGATTTTTTCCATTTTTATAGAGGTACTACAGCATCGTCCATAAAATATGCGGTTAAATTTTTGTACATATATCTGCTGTGGCTCATGAGTAATGACCGAAGAAACAATTTTTTCTTTCTTTTGAAAAACAGAGATGTTCTAACATTACGTAGTACTGTAGACGCGTCCTTTCCATTTTCAATACCAACCTGTTAACAAGAATTTCTAATGTTTCTGCCAAATTTGAAGTCGATCGTGTGTTTTTCGCGGCCGGAAGAACGCGGCTTAAAGCAGATAATACACAGACAGTTAGACGGGCATGCTACAATTGATTCAGAATTTGATGATGATCAAGAATATATATATATATACTTTTTGGGGTCTTTGGAACTTTCTTCTGCGCGTTGCGAACGTTTCAACAAAACGAATATACTTCTTCATTCTTCGGCGGATGATATAAAAATATTATTTTTTGAAAAATGATCCCTATATACTACTTACACAAGCTGTACATAATATCTGCACCCTGTCTAATATGTTTCTTTCAATCAAAAATTTTCAGCTTAACATAAAGCAATGCAACTTAAGGCAAAAATGATAAAGAAAAGGAAAGGCAAAAAAAAAAAGAAAAATGAAACAGCAACAAGTCTTACGTGTCTTGAAATGCTTCTGTGCTAAGGAGTCAAGTAGAAGCATTTAAGCAAGTAACTAATACGAAATTGTTCTTAACAAAGAAGCATAAACTATGGGATATATATGTATGCATATATGTTTATACGCTTTATATGCAGAACAAGAGGAAATAAAACTAAATATATTTATTGAACGAAATCCATCCAGTTAACTCACAACAAGTGAAAGGAAGGAAAAGGCAAAACATCGGAGAGTGACATAAAACAGGAATATATTAACAAAAAAAGTACGGAAATTATTATACATTAAAACAGTAAAAATAATTTAAAGCAATGCAAATAATAATAATATATGAAGCAATCTTTTTGAAACATAAAAGCAAATCATCATCAAAGGCAATCATCTTGTCATTCTCAAATAATTTTCAATTATGCCTTAAGGAAGAGCTGTTATATGTAATAATAACCTTTCAAAAATAATTAAAAATAAACAAGAAATTGTGCTCAACTCAGGGATACATGTAAGCTTCGTTACCGGTCACTAGTCCTCAAAGAAAAGTAATACAGTTTCTTGCAATAAAACACTTCAGTATGAATTTTATTATAAAACAAGGTCTACAAGGTATACATATTTACTTTATCGACAATCTTGATCTTGGTTGCCCATTGCATATGCATTTATTGAAATTGTATCTTTCGACTTTTCAGGTTATTCCGTATATACGATCTTTTTTTCGATTTCTTCTTCTTTTCTTTTTAATGGGAGTGGCATTAGGTTCAAACAATTTAGAAAAAATGATTTCTTATTTATGAAATTTATTTACATCTGCTATGTAAAATCGTTTGTTTGATAGTTCTTTCTATACCCTGCACGTCGTAAATATCATTCATAATGATTTGTACGATCTGGAAAAGCTTAATTTTGTAATTAAAGTATTTTTCGTACTCTATTCTGAATCTAATGAAAAGTATAAAGGGGAGATCATAACAACAATGCTGTTGTAGACTTTGTAGGATCTCTTCCCGGCAAACAGTGACCCGTGTATGTTTCGCATACACAGCTCGTTTATGTTTTGCTCGGTGTATGTTTTGCGTATACGGCTCGTTATGCGCTTATTAAAACAAGCGAAGCTGTCGCCGAATTCGAAAGAGACCAAATCGTTGATGCTCGGTTAACGGGAACGTCTTTGACGGAAACAGCTGAGTTGTTGTATATTTCACGAGCGCCAATATCCGTGAACAGTATACACAAGACATGATAACACATCATCGACGAAAAGGGATATTGAGCGAAACCCAAAGTTAACTGACAAAGGCCAATGAACTAACAGCAGAACTCAGCATTCACTTCTGCAGAAGCTCTGCGAAGCTAACAGTCCTGGAAGTGCTACAATTGCGAAACGCTTCACAGCAGAACGGAACGTTAAACTACAAAAAAGGTGCTGCCACGATCATTAAAACTGGCTATTGATGATTGAAAGAATGTGATTAGATGAATCAATGTTCACAATGTTTCTTACAAACGGCGAAGCTTATGTATGAAGAATCCCTAAACAAGCCAACAATCTGCTCCGTTTTGATTTGGGCGGCTATATCGCGATGCTGGCTGTATTTATATCACTAGTTGAACGACTGTAAATGGGTATCTTGACATCCTCAATGATGATGTTCTTATTATGGTTAGTACATTGCTGTTGGCAGCATATATATGTCCCATTCCAAGATAATAACGCGACAATACACATAACCAAAAGGTGTGTAATCTTGGTTTGACAAGCATCAAAATAGCATGAAATATCTTCCATAGCCATCACAATCGGCCCTTATTGGCATTTTTTTGGACAGAGGGTGAGCAGATCTCCATTACCAACATCATTGAAGCAGTTGGCTGATGTTTTGATACAAAAATGGGAGAATAATCTGCGAAAAATTACATCTATTTTACAAGCAAATGGTCGCCCACACATTATTAATAAATAAAGATTTTATACGTGTCTGGTGTGCATATTATTTTCCTGTCGCTCATATCGCTGAGTAACTTGCAATCCTAAGCAAGTAATAGTTGTTTTATTAAAGTTGCACACAAAAAAAAAAAAAAAAACGTCGCTAACACATCTGTAACTTATCAACTAATGAATACAATGTTACGAAATTTCGACAGATTTCAGTTGAAAGTTGATACGATCTAAAAATCATTTGCATTCGTCGAACTTGTAACCATAATTATTATTCCTTTTCTTTTTTTTTAAAGAAAATTTGCATGTAGAGGTTACAAGCAAAGTTTAGCAAGCTTCGCATAGCAACGTTATGTCACCGCAAAAACATTACATATACAAGACAAGATATTTCGCTAGCAACATTTAGGTAACTAAATCATGCCTTATCATGCCTTAGTTGACGCCATACAGTATAAGCAATGGTTATGAAAGAGAATAAGAGAGTGTGAGAGAGAGAAAGAGTAACAGATCTGAAATGGACACATTGACTGAACTTAATACAACAAGTATGCCTAAGCTAAGGATTGGACATATTTTGATAAATTGGCACTATTTTTCAACATATCTATCTACTTATTAACAAACAGTTACTATTATAATTATTTTTCCTAGTCTCTAGTAGACATGCTTTCCGTATTTATTAGGCAGTTGTTTGCAATTTTTCACAGCATCCCTGAGGTATTGCAACAGGCGCATTAGCAATTATTCTTAATGGCTGCTTTGCCGAAAATATTTCACGGCTATGTTTCGTGTTATTATTATATGAACTCAATATCAAATTTAGTATTAAATTAATATTATGGTAATAAAAATTTTTAAAAAAAAAAAAAAAAAAAAAAAAACTTTGAAAACTAGAAGCATACGCTTTTTCTAATTCTACGTCCTAAATTCGACATTCACAACTACTAACTAATAACATTAGTAGATAACTAATATAATAAACCAATATGAAAGTAATATAATAAAATGCATACGAAACGAAATATTAATGTAATAACGATAAAAAAAATAAATAAAAAAAATCGAAAAGCAAAGTATAAATATATTTATTATTGCAAAATACTATTCATTGTAGCTTTCAAATCCACAAACGAATCATTTTCTTTTGGTATATTTTTTGATCATGATTTCCTATATTCTTTTTATTTTTCTTTTTATATTTTAAAACTTTTTTTTTGTATTGAGCGCTTGCAGCCCCACGATGAAAAGCGTCCAATTATATGCATACCTTTACATTCGGTATTTCTGCGATCGAACTTCGGCAAAACCCTTGATGGGCAAGTTTTTAAGTCGATAAAATGTTATGGAGAAATGGCCGAACATCAGTGGACATTTCTTCCTTGGTAATATGCCAATGTGCGCATAAATATATGTTGAAAGCGGTATATTAAATACAAGCTATTGAATTATGTAATATAGGAATGCTTATGAAATATACATAGCAATCTCAGGCACGAGAATCTATGTTACTGTAGTGGTGTAGTTAGTAAAGGCCGAAAATGCGCATTTTTGTACCCACTGCCAATAAATAGGTAGACGAAATACATATAAATATTAAGCAATTTAAAAAAAAAAATTAAATTTATTTATAAAAAATACGCTCCCATCAAAATACCGAAAATAAATAAAAACATCCAGAAAAATTAAAAATTCTACTGCTTACACATAATTGCGTAAGCAAAAGCACGCACAACCGTGCACGAGTATACTTGCGATAGTGCTAGTAAACTCTCACGCAAAGATCTATTAAATACGCATATTATGGCACACAGTTGTTTAAAGTGTGCAATCTTACGCATACTTGTTTAGCAAACTTTAGCAAATGTTTCGTTTCAGTTGTTTTACTCTCTCTCTCTCTCTCTTATGCTCTTTCGAAGCGCTTGTTTATTATATTTCGGGTCCCCTGCTTTGCAACATGATAATTATGATGCAATAATGTTGCTAGCGAAATGTCTTGTCTTGTATATGTAATGCTTTTGTATACCGTCAAAGCAGATACATCGACGCATCTCTAAAACAAATTGTAGCCATACAAAAACTACGCCCACAATACAATTTATAAACACACAATTTGTGGTTCACATAATTACATGTACGCTCGGTTACAATCGTGTTACATGCGCTTACATACACTTGTTTTTATAATTAAGTGTACACATGCGAATATTCTTTGTTGCTAGCATACGTTATAACAGTAAATTAGAGAGTATATGGAAAAAAATATATTTTAATAACCTATGGCTTGCTTAACTGCGATAAGTTTTGTATGATTTTGTGTATACATTGATGATATCTTTCGTTTACTTTGTTTACATGCATACATATGATTGCTGTCCTATTGCAATTGTTTTTGGTAAATGTAAAAATAAATTTAAAAAATTTGTGCCCATAAGTGAAAGTTGAAGGAACGCAATCCTGGTAAATATTCAGAAATTCACAAGCGGCATATTAGGAAACATGAAGAAAAGATTTTAAAGTCACACTTCTCATCGCAATCGTTTGTTCAGGATTAGCTTAAGCCTAAAAACGATGGCAGCATAACATTTTCGCCTTTACTGGCAAAGAGCGCGAAAAACTCGTCTGAAAAATATATTGGACCATGGATAACAAATGCATAAGATCGCATCTGCGATACAATTATGATTTTCTTACAGGATCTGGGTCCATTTTAGTTTGTATTCAATTTGCATGAAATCTGATTTAAATGAAAACTTGAATGTTTTTTTTTTTTTTTTTTAAAGAATTATCATAACTGCATTAGTTGTAGGGAAAGATCAATGACCACAAATCTCATTATAAAGAGAACATTGTATAAGTAGCAGTAAATGTGGGAATAGGACAATGAGAATATCTCTCAAACTACTTTCTGGCATTTTTAACAAGTTTTCCTCAAATTAAATTGCAAACAAATTAATACAAACTGAAGCTTTCGTACAATATTCGACTCAACTTGAATTTTTGTAAAACAAGTAAACTTGAATATTCTTAACAAAATGAAAATTTTCAATGAATAACTTCCCCTTCTCTTTTAAAATAATTGTCAAAAAGTGAAAAAAATAATTATTTATAAATGTCATTCAATTCGTGTACTTTCATTGCATTCATTGCGTTTCTTCATCCTTTTGATTGAAAAATGTCAACACATTTATCAAGATTTTCTCTTAACATTTGACTATTTCTAAAGCCTTTTAAATTTATTCATACAACAAAAGTCGTAGAACAGCAAGGAAGAAAACTGTATTCGGCTTTGATCGAATCTCTTATACCCCTCATCGTTATTTTAGAAAAGACTAAAATCAAGGACAAGAACTAAATATTCGTGCTCTGGAACTTTGGATCGGCGTGGCTTTTTTTTTTTTTTTCTTTTTTCAGAATAAAAGTAGAAATTTATATTGCGTATATATCGTACGCTATGGGTAACATGCAAAGCACACAGAAAGCAAAGGCTTCACAGTGTTTGTTGCGTAGGCATGTAAGTGTTCTAGGACCGGTTCTCAATAGCAAACCGCACAGGAAGTTCCAATGTTTCTGCCCTATTTTAAGTCGAGAGCTATATGCTTACGGCCAGGAAAATGTTTACAACAGACATTACGCAGACGGACAGATGGACATACATTAAATCGAATCAGAATTTAAAGTTGACGAAAGTATTTTGTGGGGTCTCTGATCCTTCCTTCTGGGTATTGCAAACGTTTCGATATATGAACATCATCCTTCCGCAGTGGGTATAAAAATGTTTATTTCTCTGTTCTATTGTCCCCTATACGCTGTTCAAATAAAGTCTTTATGAGATTCCGTTGAATATGAAATATCTGACGCATGTTCTTTGCCGTCTCTCTGTTGTCAACTTGTCACGAAATCTGTTTTCTATTTACCACAGAACGCGCACGTACGGCTCCTATATCTTCAGTTCAGTTCGGCTATTGTTAATACTTTCAAACATGTCTTCAAAACACAACACAACAGATTTTTGATAGGTTTTTGCAAAATGCTTTTATTTATTGCTATAAGCAAAGAAAGGAAAAGCCTTGCGACTTCATTTAATAAATTGGCTTCAAAAATTTTATTAGAATTCATAGCAAACTTAAATAAAAAAAAGAAAACTATTTGCATTCGTGTGAGAGCGCGTGGAGAACAGGCGTTGTTCTCTGTGTGCAATGTTTATTTAATACTTACGCAAAGTAAATGGAAAGATATTAGCCACAGCAACAAAAAACGTAAACTTTATATATGCAATCATATCTTGATCTGAAAGTGTGCGCGATGATTGTATGAAAAATTTCTGCAAAACTCGATTTGATTCATAAACGTAATTGTTATAAAAAAAAAATAATAAAAACAAAATAAGAAGTTCAACGATTCATTAACGTTTTCTTACATTTGCTTTCGAGCGATTTCTTAAGTGTTTCAGTTACTTCAATGACGTCACTATTTGATCCAAATCTTTTTTTCTGGAACTGCTTTTTGAGATTTGTCTGTGGATCAGATCAGATCTGCAAATTATTGGACAGAGGGAAGCAAATGAAACAACGTCATCGACTTGTGATTTCGTCTTTTTGTTCCACTGCCAATTAATTCGATCACCCATAAATGCTTAGCTTTCTTATGCCTAAAAGTCAAATGAACACGCGACAAATGGCTTCTTCGGCCATGTCCTACTGTTTCTCTAACCCTAATTAGATGACCGTCCCGGACCATTTGGTGAACTTGAACAGCGGTTACAGCGGTTTTCCTTCGTCATGAATGTCAATCGAAGCTATCAACTCCTCTTTACTTTGTGTATTGTACGTATTGCATTTCGAGAACAAGTACTTAATCACAGCCCAATATTTCATTACATTTTTCCGAAAACATCCACATCGACTCCTTGACACGATTTTCAAATGATCACTGCGCGTTGTAGCTGAAATTTCGGTGACTACGAGCCCGCAAACACATTTGCCAAATTTTATGAACAAGTGATGCCCATCTTGATGTATAAGAAAAAAAAAAAAAAAAATTGTAAATGCGAGTTGTTGGAAACAGATGCCGTCCTTTCCAACGGCAATTCTGCATTTATTCTCTCTAAGAGTCTTTGTTCAAAATTCATTTTTGTACTTTGCTCTGATTTTGTAACATCCCCGCGAACAATAGGTTCACATAAGAAGCGAGTATTTGGTTGTTATCAACAACGTTATAATAAGGTCTAAAAACTGCATTTATAGGTTGAGGGTCAAAAATTATTGTTTATCAGAAACAAAGAACCATTTATTCCAAGACATTTCCAAATTAGTTTATTTGATATTAACACATACTCAATACAAAATGCAATTAACTGAAAAGTTTACAAATTCTTAGTTTCTTTTATAAAAGTTCTAAATACAGATGTCATAGATATGTGACAAACGGAACAAAAAACAAAGAACAAAATATACGTAAAAATTATTTGGTTAATACCAATTAATATGACAAGAATAAATAAAAATCAGATTGCAGTAAAAATAATAGAATAAATTTTAAATGCCTACTTTCATTTAGGTGCTTTGTACAAGAGCGACATAGAAGAAAACGCCCAAAATAACCAAAACGGCTACAAGAAGAGGCCATTTGAGCTGATATTTTTCTTGTAAAGCCTCTATCAATTGCCAAAACGCATCATTGACTGCGTCCGGTTTTGGTAATGTTGCCTGCGACGAGCGACGCGAGGTTACTTTTCCTGAAGACGTACGAATTCGAAGGCGACCAAGAGATTCGCGTTGACGCAAATTAACAGCAGCGCCTGATAATGGCGAATATTTATCGGCCAGAGGGGCAGCTTTCAAATTTTTCAAATTTCGTGCAAATTTGCTAAGGAAACGAGTTTTCACATCGTCGTCATCGTAACCATCGGGGCGATCAACGTCATCGTCATCATAATCGTCATACTCACCTGTGTATTGTGGACCACTCTTGTTATAGTTATAATCCTGCTGCGCACCCGAAGCTGAATTGTATGTAGTCGGCTCTTTTTGATGAATAAGAACAGCTTTTGGTTGAATTTGTGATGTCGTTGTTTGTCCCCTTTCACCCGCGTCAGCATAAATTTTATTAGCATCTTCTTTGGCTTCTTGAATGAAAGAAGTCGTCACCACATTAGTTTTGCTAATCATAACTTGTTTCGGTAAGGGTTCTTTAGAAGGTAACTTTGCATGTAGATTTTCCTTTACGGGCGTTTGCATCTTGACGTGCACTTGTTTTGTTGTTGAAACTCTACGCTTCGAAACGGCCCCAGTCTGCCGTGTAGGTCTATTATTACCTGTCTTAACGGAACTGGCAGAACTATCTTCACTTACGGCAGCCGTAGAAACATGTTTAATACGAGGATTAACCTTCTTGTCCGTTGAATGTGCTTTGCCAGAAATAGCTGCTTCCAAGCGCCTAATAACAATTCCACGGGTGGTATCTGTTACGGGAATGTTAGGCAATTGGTGCTCCACACACATTTTCCGTAACTCTTTGTTAGTTAATCCTTCGAATTCCGACATGCTGATTTGAGATCTATTTTTTTAAATAAACACACACACGATAAACACAATTTTTCCGTATTTTAGGTAAAAGTTCAGCAAAATTTAGTCATTCGTTCAAGGAAATTAATGAAAAATTATGTTAAATAATACTTCAATTTTTTTTTTTTTGACGTAAACAAAAATGTATACTTCAATCCCATTAAAAAAAAAAGGAGCAAAGTGTATTTTGAACATCATTAGAAGATTCGAAAAAGAACATCCCTATGTAACGGTAAATAGTTTTTATACTTACTGACGTACATTTAAATAATAGTTTATCAATTAGAGATTGGAAAAATGGTTATAAAGTTGAGATATGAGGAAAAATCGTTGGTCGAAACCGGAAAGCAGTAAAAACAATTGGAATTAGTCGCGCTAGTTGGTCAAACTATTACAAACAATTACAATAAGACAAATACCGCGGAAAATAAGCACCGATCAGACGAACCAAACAACCTTACAGAGTATAAGGAACGAAACATTATCAGAATTGCAGCAAGTGATCACAAACCTAGTGCTGTTGGTATTGCAAAAGACCTAGACACGTATAATCCAATTAGTATTGATGACGAAACGGCGCGAAATATTTTCAGTGCGACGGATTGGCATAGGCATTCATAGATATGCACCCCGAAGCCAGGATAGACCCTCCGCCACGCTTTTCAATTCGTTATGAATTTTGGATTGCCATCGCTGTATTACGTTTTCTCCCCACTTTTTGTTTACCATCGCATCCGAATCTATCAAACTAAATCTCGCGTGGAGTTTGGCAACTCCCAACCATTTATATAAGGTTCTGACATGATTTTGAATTTTGTTGCGCAAATGTTATTAGCGAAATTTCTGCTCTGTTTTTGATCAGTGTTATCGATTGTGAAACGCCAACGAGGGACAGTCAGTGGTGGTAAATCCGAAAATAATACACCGTACATTATTTAAATATGAAAAACTTCTTTAATAAATATCCATTCATACGAGCTTAATGCACCCCAGCTACTGCTAGCAATATGGGCTTGAAGAACGCATGCAAGTACATGCATATTTGAATGCATGTGTGTGTGTAAGGAAAAAAAAAAAAAGAACAAATTTTGGTTGCGTGTAAATTGTGGTCTGTGTGTGCGCGTACGATTTTTATTTAATTCAAAAACCGTCAATTCGTTCAATGTTTATTTTGCTAGTTTTTGTGTTATTCTGAAAGTTTAATTAACAAGTCTATGTATATAACTATTTAATTAATTTTATTTAAGAGAAAATTCATTTCATTTTATGCTTGATTCCCAGCTGCTGTTACATATATTCATTCATGGAAGCATTAGCACTATCAAATTGTGATCCCCCCCGAAAAAAAAAAACGCCCTTTAATTTACTTTGTATACAAAAGATCTGATTCGTGTGAAGTGTAAAGATTTTATTGAATTTAAAAACTAAATAAATTAATTAAAATACAAGTACGCTTGTAATATGTACGAAGAAATTATATTAGGTTGGAAACTATGAAGCGGACGTTGGATGAAAATAAAAAACGAAAAACGCAATTTTTCACATTATTTCTTATGTGGCTTATGTGGCCCTTTTTCGATTCGTGTTAACACTACGTTGAATGATCAATATAAACAAACCTACATCTCTATAGATAGTTAATGATCAGTATAAAGAAACCTTTACCTCTGCAGTTGATCTTTAAACAGAAAATGAAATCATCCAATTTGTTTTTGATGTCGTTAATAATCTTAAGATTTGCGCATATAAACAACAATAGTTTACTGTTCAAACACAATGTTCGTATTCACATGTCAAATAGTCGAGCAATGCTTAAATACATTTCTGGGCATTGTGGGAGGGTCCGCAATAAATCTGTTAGGTTTTTCGTTTTTTTAATCATATATGTTTACTTTCTGCCGATATATGTTTACGATCTAAAACTTGGTTAAAATGCTCCAACAAATTGCGTCATCCAAACTATAAAGGCATGTATAAGGCATGAGAAAACGAATCAGTTAGGTGGAAGGAGTTGCAATTTTAATTCACAATAAGTTAAAATTCTATGAATTCCCATCAACTAAAATATCCACCCTGAGTAATCTAGTAGGTAAGAATCGCGATTGGTAGTCAGTGTTCGTGAGTTCAAATTTCAAGTGCTGTAGATTGTAACTATAGCTCTATCGTAGCTCTAGTGGCCATTCAACCACTAGGTTACAGCCAATACTTTGCTATCTCTTCCCTCACTTTTTTTTTACATTTAAAAAAACAAATAAGTTGACTTAATTGTAAACATCGATCGGAATATTGGCAATGTTTAATGGAAAGTCTACGCGGTTCATAGTGTCTATTTTCCTGGTGGTGGATTTCGTTCAGGTGAGCTTCACAGCAAACTTGAAAGGGACTCAGGTAAACTGATGAACCAAAATGGTGATTTTGTTGAGACCGGCGATTTAAATGCCAAATATGGGAATCGGTGGTGCACGGGAGCAAAGTCTACGTTAAGATTTTGAATGGAATCATGACATTCGTTTCGTTAACTATATTATATACTAACGATTCGACCTACATTCCATCTGCTCGAAGACAGACACTTATTCCCGTTTTCCAAGCTTTAAGTGAGTTCCATTCCGATCATTTATCAGTCAAATTTTCTTTGAGTTCCCAAGCAACAATGGGGTTTCACTTTTAATGGTGTCCAACACTTGCACATTCACTCTACGTTCCCAACGGCGGATGCAGACAACTATATTAATTGTATTTATTGCGAGTACAACAGACGGTGCTCAACGTTCAGTGCCAAAAAAATTTGCTAAGATTAATTTTCTTGGATTTCCAAACTACGTACTCAATTTAATTTGAATCGGAAATTCTCAGAGAAGGCAATGGAACTTTTATCGACAACAAGTCGACTATGTAACAGATTTCTTTGACTACTATAAAAATCGCAATGTCATTCCGTCATTTAAATATCGAGACAGTATAGTTGCTCTGTGTGGAGTGAAACACAAGTTTTTCCAGAAAGATTTTTAGAGAAGCAAAAAATCGCTTTTAACTAAAGCTCTCCAGCTCAAAAACATATGTTGAAGTCTGAGGGATCAAGACAACACAATTTCAGTTCATGTCTCGAAAGAGAATTACATAAGCGTTGAACCCGATAAGTGTTTAGCAAAGTCTTCAGGTACGGATAACATTAAAAATGTGACTTTAAAATATATTCGTAAGGAAGAGATTTGATATTTTATTTGCATAATTAATTCATGGAGCGATTTTCTAAACATTTGGAAATAAGCTTGGCAAGCCCCCAGACGACATTAATAGTTTTCGGCCTATTAGTCTCTAAGCAAGGTTTTTGGAAGAGTTATTAAAGGCAAATTAATAGAAATAATTTTTGGGAGAAATATTAAATTAACCTGCAGCTTGTTACCTTAAAGATGTTTTTGTGTATCTCTTTCAGATGGATTTACTGATTTATTATCTATTATTGAAAATATTCCACAAGAATCCGATCCGTGTCCAATTTTTTATTCGATTTTCTGTGTTGACATTTAAGAATTAAATTATTGTCATATTGCTTTGTTCGTCAACGATATCGGTATATACTCACCGCGTGAACTTGGCTGTAAAATAGTTAACACGTTGCAAATTACGATGAGTCAGTTTTCTGCATGAAAAAGAAATACTTGGTTTTCCCTTTCATCCGATTCGAGGCCGTGAAATTACTTTCTCTATTAAGCACTTGGGTATTATAATCGACAAAAAGTAAATGTTCCGCAGTCGTGTTCAAATCAAATTATATAACATATGTAATCTTGCCACAGGGCGCTATGTCCGTTAATAAGTTGAAAGTGTAAACAACAAATATTATTCTGTCAAGTAAGGTTGCCTCCAAATCAATTATATTATATACTTGACTAGTATAGAGCGACAGTGTTCTAAACTACAACAAAAATTTCCAATTATGTTAAAATGAATTATTGAAGCTGATGGTAAATTGATGCCTAAAGAGTTCTTTCTTTCTTCACTAAAAAGGTGGCATAAACTAACTGGTGTGGACCCGCTGCACGAAAAGAAAAAAAAGAAGTGAGGTCTCTGTCCACATTCTTATATGTCAATTGCTTTTAAACACTAATACATAACATATTTCACAAGCCAAGCTACGTCATTTAATTTTAATCAGAGATTTTTAGTTGTAGATTTCGATTCGCTATGTACAAAGTTTATATCACATAGGTGTATTTTTAAGGTACCATCACATATATGAGAGGATTCTCATGAAAAGTATTCCTTTACATATAAGTAGTGTGTAATTTTTGACTTTCGTAAATAAATAAATATATAAATGAACGCCAATAAAACTCAAAGTTTTCCGCTATATTTATATACACATTTGCCTCGAATTTGCGAGAGAGAACTTTCGCTGCGAAAGCTAACTTTCAGCTACATGGTTATCGCCTAACCGAAGTGTCACAAACAGGGTGAGAGAAGTAACAGGAAGGCGCAAAAGTATGAAAATAAAAACGAAACTAAAACTCTTTAGATGGCGTGATATGTGCAAGAATGTGCACGCGTACATATATATAGCTATCTGTCGCATTGTATAAACGGTAACATTTGTATTTACCATAGTAAGAATAGAATTTGCGCGTTGTGTTTTTGCTTTTATTAGAACGCGCAAAAACATAGCACAAGCAGAAGAGCAGAACAGTGATTAAGATAAATAAACGACATAGTTTGCGGTAATGAGTTCCATTACTGGGTTGTTATTATGAAACCAAGAGTATAAGTTAAAAACGAGAGGAGGATGAGCAGGAAATTTAACTACAACACTTACGAATTAATAGACAAAATAAAAATAACGCATATTAAGAAATTTAATTAACACTTTTCCTTGTAAAGCAACGTGTGCATCTATGCATATATGCATTGACTTGTTTTTTTTTTGCTTACTTGAAAAAGTTTGATTTACAAAAGAGTTGCAAAGAGTCGGAGGTCGTAGATGATTGAAATTTATTGCTTTAAAACGTTGCAAATGAATTTCATTTTGTTTTGTTAACCTTTACTTGCAGACAGCCGGCTTTGGCGGCTTACCCGATGTTACTGAACACTCAAACATACGTCGTACGCTTTCACGGCAAAACTCCACCTCAAATAGCGATTCAGGGGGAGAAATAGCGAGCATACAAAAATCAAAAGTCAACTTTGCGGATACCAAGTCACCGTCGCTTGTGCACAATGATTCTGAAACGCAATTGGATGGCAGAAAACGTAAATCGAAAGCATTACACCAGAATGCTGTCTCAATGGAGGAACGCCACAAAATAGTGAGTCGCGGTTCCTTTGTTATTGGGCTCACACTGATTGCGGCATTGTGTCTGTTAGCCATAGCAGCCACTCTATTGTATCAGCACTTTTTCATGTCACCTAGCCGTAATTCACATACACAAAGACTGAAAATTGTGAAACGTATATTGCGTGATGTACCATTAGTTGACGGTCATAATAACTTTGCATGGAATGTGCGAAAATATGCGCACAGCAGTTTAGAATTGGTACACGTAAGCAATGACATAAATCATAAGTCAATGTGGATACGACCGGCCTGGGCACAAACTGATATAAAGCGTCTCAAACAGGGCCAAGTTGGTGTACAAGTATGGTAAGTGCACGAATACCCATCTAGGACACTCATTACCTCATTTCTGTCTTAATTTGCCTGCGTTAACCATAAGTGCGTGTAAAAGGCATCTGCTCTCTCCATTATTACATGTAAATTACGATCCATGATTTACCTTTTATGCACACTGACACACTGGCGATAAGTAGCGCTACCTGTTTTTTAAAAACTATTATACTATTCCATTATATCAATCAATTATTATTGAATTAACAACAAGTGATTTAACGCTAACGGATATAAGTCTAACAAACAACACAGTAAGAATTGAAAACACATGATTGCTTACAAATTAAATACACGTTATGCTTGTGCACACATAAGTTATAATTGAATGTCGTTAAATAACCGATATACATAACCGCAAACAAATTTTTACTCATTGCAATCTTATTCGAATCGACCTTCAATTGGAATTGAGAATCGCGACATTCTTTACTTGCAGAGAGATTTAATCCCTTTTGAGTATGTGAGTGTTTGGTATGTTGCGCGGTTATTTGCAATCATTAGGTTACTTTGTGTGGAACTCTAGAACTCAGGGCTAAAGAAGTTTTATTTATTTATTTATTTATTTATTTAAAATGTTCGCTGCATATATGAACTAAGGCGAAAAAGATAACAATAGCAATAGCGCTGATACTATGCAAGTTTAAAAGTCAATATATTAAAAAAATATATTGCAAAAAAAAAACAAAAAATTGGCAATCAGTCCAGGTAGCGTGCAAGGTTTAAGAGTATCGTACAAATCCGTGGCCACGTCAAACAAATAATAATTATCACTGTACGTCTAACAAACGGTTCGAAAAATATTATGAAAATCGTAGTCAGTGCGGCACCGCGATAAACTAATTGCCAAATAGCGCCGAGTATACCTGTCAGCACCTAGGCCTTCACCTCTCTTTCCTAACATGCAGAGATTGCTTAGTTTTAATCTGTGATCATATGAACGAAGGATACGATCAGATTCCTATTCTTCACCGTTCTAGTGCGTCAACATGGTACCGATAGCTCGACGCCCATGTAATCGAGGCGTAAACTAACGTCAGCCATATATATGCGTACAGTTACATAAGGATAATAAAATTGCTTACACCATCTCTTCGTGTACATTAAAGGTGGTTGGGAGTCGAAGGTAACCCCTAAGTCGTTACAAGTATTCTTATAAAAATTAGTTGGTAACATATCAGTCCGCCAAAAAAAGAACAGCTTTTTAGATTTTTGCAAGTTTAGCAGCATGAAATATGTCGAGCACTTCTGAAATAGCAATTAAAAAATAAAATATTTTAACAGCAACGACAGACATCATAACTCTTTTTATTACAAACACAAATAGGAAAATTGTTAGCAAATAAGACAAACAACAGTTGACCTCAGCGACTAATTTGGGAACGCTAAACGATGCGGATATATCCCAAGAAAAAGCTGATTTACACAATATTTTTCACTTCGATCAGCTAGATAAGATTTACACTAAAAACCTGTGTCTCCTGAGAAACCAATAAATTCGAGTTTAAAAAAAGTGAGTGTCGATCAAATCAGTTTGTGTGCGTTCAGAAATTGCGTCACAATACGTCAATTTCAATAAATTAGTGCAAGTTGATCGTTCACTGGAGAAGCCATACTGGCAACAAGGTAAAACAAATTGGATCACCGGAAACAGCCTCTTAACCATTGACGATTCCAACAACTTAGTCATAATGCTTAGTTTTGCAATTCCTCTAATTCGATGTCCTCTTTGCAATCGTTTTTTATACAAATACAATTATTGAAAATATATATTAACGGAATGCGAATGAACTCAGCACGTGAGCGAAAAATCGAAGATGGTATTCCGTCCAGTTTAGGAGTGAAAAAGAAAATAATTTTAAGGAGAGAAGCAAGAACTTACTCCTTCGAAAATATAATAAATGGAAAAACGTGAATCAGGTACAAATAACTGTTCGCATGATCAACATCGAAAGCAAACTCAGCAAACTCAGCAAACAAGTTTAGCTCAGATTATTTCACACGGATTGAAGACTTTAAACTTACCGTAGTGTATTCCTTTTTTTTTTTTTTTTTAAGTTTTGAGTTAACGAAATGATGAAATTTCTTAGGATCATTAAGTACTTGGCTCTTCAACTAGCTAGATATACTAAAATAACATTTAGTCTTTAAAGAATTAAATTCACGTCTTGCCCAAGAATAAGGCAAGTAATCCAGTAAAGAGGTACTTTTTAAACAACTTACTCTTCTTATGTCCTATCGCTGTTGAAGCAAATCGGACAATTTTGCGATACTTTATCGGGAACAAGCAATAGGCACATAAGGACAGCATCGTTGGAGAATGTCAAATCGAGTAATCTATTGTTAATCTTGACCGCCCTATTTTACTGCAAAAGACACAGACTGAGGATCTAATCGAAAAACGCATTAAATATATGCGGGTAAGGAAATAAAACAAAGTATCCCGTCAAAGTTCATCGTCAAAACACGAAGGGCTGTAAATGAAATCGAAACCATCTAGAACAAATATTTCATCACTAGATATCTCGGCGACTAACGAACTGCTGAATAACATGCAGATGCGCCATATAAACCCAAACGTCAGATATGGGAGAAATTTTTGAACAAGTTGCAAACACCGTAAGGTGTATGTGAACGCATAGTAATTCAGCATCGGTAACAATGGCAAATAATACCAGAGACGCTGCTATAAACTTAACGGCAATTGTAAGGCCTCCCTCTTCCTTCAGCAACAACAATACATGGCTTCAGCATTTTAGTGGATACTATACGTTATACACAAATCCATATTGAGAGCCCGAACGCTTCTGACACAAAATGACAAGACAATATTCAATTTCTTGAGTTACTTGCGCTAATTAAATTGACATCCGGCGTTGCGCGCAGGAATCACCACTAATTCGTCAATAGACGGTATAGCTGAGCTATTGGATCCACTAGGCGATACGACAGTATTACCATTAACGGCAGGCGACCCACCCAAATTGATCGAAAATGATAACTCACAAAATTTAGCACCATTCGATAACGTCATCTTTACATGGTTAGCGTTTTTCCAAAGAATACCTTTAGAAGTACCAGCTTACCGAGAGTCATCCCTCGGAAGAGGCACCAGATCTACTAGAACTAGTTGCAATTGTTTTTATAGTGCTTTTTAACGTCACAGCATAGCTACCTATAGGGAGACCGATCTTTCCTGCCCGCAGTTTTTCCTTGAGTTGTGCCAAATGGTTCGGTACATCTTGAACGTTATCTCCCCCGGCTAGATTAGACAAAGACAAATTGACTAGGTCTATTGATAATACGTGAATGGGCGGCATAACGAAATACTTTCGAACGGAAATTGATCACATGGCGAGGTGGAAATATGAATCTCGACGGGACCGGTTCACACGCCACACTGCAAGTTACATATTTTTTGGATACTTGAAGAAAAACCAACATTTTTCAGGCATCGACGACAGCATCAACTACTCGGCTGGTCAATCTTGCGCTCTGCGCAGTTGCCCAAAGCGCTCACATAACCAACACGTTAATTAGTGGTCAGACTCAGATCTCGTCTTGAAAGAAACCAATAAGCGCTTATTACCATTAATGTTACGGCGGTTTTTAATGTTTCTCTATGCTTTCACGTATGACTCTACTCTTAAATATGTTGATGTTGTCAATTTTTTTTAATGGACTATCCTTGCAGTTTGGGCTATTGCGGTTGATAAATTGTTATTGCTATGATTTATGATACTAATTTTGCTGATGTTGAATTACTGTCTAGTTTGCACGCAAGTACAACCACTCTAACAAGAAAGTACGCTTGAAACTTTACTATGAAGAAATGCGTCAACTTCACTAGTTCCGTTCAACGACGTGTTGAAAATCCCAGAGAAAACTTTAATTAGCTGCATCATAGACTCATTGTGGGCCCTACCGCTCCAACTGCCCACAATGTAATTTGCACTTAAGCGTTTGCTTGCTCTGCAAAATACATAACTTGTTAACTCCGAATTTTAATTTAATTTTATTTCATACAGCGTTAAGAAAATGAAAACTACAATATGAAAGAATCTAAAGCAATTACATTTAAGCATTTCATTCCATTAGAACGAAAATGCATTTGTTAATGAAATTGCATTCCTAAGCTTCGAAATGCGTATGGAATCATTACGTTACGGGCTCGCTGAAGAATGGAAAGTAGACGAGAGTGAGAAACAGGAAACTTACACGATACAAAAGAAAACACTCACCAAAGCCATATAATGAATCTGCTTTGCTTTCCAAACAAAACATCTATCGATTTTTTTTCAGTGCGACAAATAAAACCGCTTTTCAAAGTTCGATGCCATCTTTGGCTGATACCTGACAGATACCTTTGACAGTTACCTTGAGGGTGATATGTTGTTGTATGGACGACTTCGGAACGTTCTTCAGTCGTTATTAGATGCATGCATATATTTTGATCATTTGCTCGCTTTTCCATTATTTACCACAACTTTTTGCCATCTTTCTGGTAACGTGGCAAGACCGTGTCGAAAGAACGACATTGATTGGGCAGCGATCCAATCTTCAGAATTTTGAAAGCACGACCCAGCCAAGCCATGCTGCATCGGCCAGAACAAGTGGTAACCAGAAGAGGCTATGTTAGTTGAGTGCGCTCGTTGCGGCAGAAACTCCTATTCGAGCTGCAGCAACGTATGGACGAATGCAAGAGTATGACTTTGTACATTTGTGATCTGCATAGACAGTATATGTGTGCGGCTTTCTAAGAAGTGCTGGAAATGCTCAAGCCCAAAATATATTGCTTATAGTCCTCGATCGTAAATGCTATAACTTTCTTACAATATAAATAACTTTAATAAAATATTTAACAAAAATCACTGATTGCCTCGGTTTATCTTATTGACGTACTGCATGTGGAATGGAGGTACGTTACGCTTGTTAAGTTGCTTCCCATACACAAAAAATGTGCCATTATAACGAAAATTGGTTGGTTAAATATGAACCACGTAGTACTAGTTTTCGCGGCCTACTCCACATGCGAAATCTTAAGAGAAGTCAGCCGTTACATGACAAAATGAAATAATTTTTCTTCTAGCGGATTAAATAGAACGTATTACCAAACTGCTTATGTCAAATTTTTAGACTTTACCACTCTGTGTTTTAGCTTGGCGCAAATAGATGAAGAAGATCTGTGACAAGAAAATGAAATTTGCTTAATAGCGATCACTTGTCACCATGTCAGTCCACATCTTGCGCTTTCTCCCAATAAATAAGCATTTGACTTAAACGAACTGCTATAGAGCGTGTAATGGTTGCCCTTGCCCGACTGTAACGCTTTGGCTTGCTAATAATTTTCAAAGCTAAGCTCCGCGAATATATATGGGAAAGAATTACGGGCGGAAAGAGAACGATCGATAGAGAGAAATATGTAAACTGGCTTCGAAATGCTACATAAGATCTTCGTATAATTGCTTTTAATTAAATTTCTCATTCCGTGTTCAACATGCAAAATTTAAACTATATATTATTTTAGTTACGCGCATCATTAGTCAGATAATTTATGAGCACTTAAATGCTTAAAGGGCCTTGTAAAAACCAAACGCACTAAGGCAAAAGAACACAGCTTTTAAAGGTCACCGTCTAATGTGTTCAGTTTCAAATTACGAGTTATGAAGCCTTCAAAATTTATTTTTATATCCATTGAAATATTTATTTATTTATTTTGTTATTGACGTTTATGTAACCTTGATACCATTAAGGCCTATTATTATCAATTGCAATGCCTACCATGGGTTGCAATAATAAAATACAATAATACGAAATGTTCTTCTGCTCCGCGCAATCGAAAGGAGAAGAAACGAAAGCAATAGGAATAAAAAGGGCAACTAGATTAGTATTAGAAAAGAAATAATATATGCCCTGACCACACCCCCATCCCAATAACAAGTAACTAGCTTCTCTTATTATTAACGGCAAAGGTTAAAAGCCTACGTTTGTAAGTGAGATAAGAGCATTTAAATTTTCGCAACGCCCTAGGCAGGGATTTATAGCATCTACAAACTTTTACCTAGGAGGAGTTGGCCAAAGGCTACGTCACTGGAGGAATTAAAAAGCTCCTTCTGCTCCTGCTGTAGGATAATGGTGTAGAGGTTGAGTACAAGTCTAACTGTCATAAAATGAACAAGAGAACACGCAGAAAGAAAATACATATCTAACTATATGATTACATAATTAATTTCTTAATTTCCTCGGGTTTAAAGTATTCGTGGAATTATAAACTTATAGGGCATATATTATAAGTGGCATAAGTGAAGCTTTGACCATTCAAACAATAAACTATATATAGGAGACACTCAAAATGATCACATTAAACTATCATAAATTAAATTCATGCACGTTTCGTAACATCATAATTACCCATCTGAAGTGTTCGAGGCACAATACTCTGTTCATTGCGAACTCGCCACCGAATCAATTTATCGTAATTCACTGAACAGAATCGCCAATTGCATGATACGATACATACATTGTAACAAATGTCGACCGTGATCTGTTTGTTTAAAGTATTGGCCAGACAAAGTGGTAGTAAACGAAGAACGCAACCAACACAAATAATTGTGCTGAGAGAATAGAAAATATAAAACAATGAAAACCGTTCAGCTCAGAGCTGTATAGGCTCTACATCTATATGTAAATATTATTCACAGGCAATGGACTAAAAAACAGTAATAAGTGCACAGCCATAGCCTTACATATTTACATAAATGTACTGAATAGTGTTAAACTTGGACGCAGTTCAACCTTATGCCATACAAAAAACACATTGACATGCAAGCCTTCAATTAAAGAGAATTCCTTTAAAATGTTTATTTATTGATTTAAGTTGATGACTATCAAAGATTTCTTTCTCCTAAAGACAATCAAAGTTGCATACTTGTTTAATTGTAAAGCACCCTGGTTTATATATATATATATATATATATATTTCATATATGTATATGAAATTGAGATAAGCGACAGTCTTGTCTAGCAGCGAGAAATGTGAAAAGTTTTTGCCCATAGCATTGCTATATATTTTTTTAATAATCTTAAGTGCCGGCCATGCAAGTTTGATAGGCAATAGGTAAAGTCCTGGCTTTTTCATTTAAATAATTGTTCAATGCAAATAATTGTGGTTTTTTTTTTATATAAAATTTAAGATGGCTCTGGTAAATTAAGCAAATTTTAAGTATACATAGAATATAAAATATAAAATTTTTGCTATGTGTATATCACAAAAGCTAAATGGAATGAAAAACAAAGTTAACCCATCGTTTGTTTAGGAAGCCAAAAAGGAAACATTGTAACATTGCATGCATAGTCAGTTGCTCTTTTGCATGCATTCGCAAACACGTAGCCAAGTTGACGGCCAATAATGCTTAAGATCAGATTGAATGTGTTTGCAAGACTGGTAGAAAAATTGCTGCATTATTTACACAAAGCTACGAAATACCAATTGTCAGTTTTCATCGATTGGCAGAATATTACGATGGGAAATGAGAAAACTGCAACCAACTAAATGCCAAGCTAACCTCAACGATAACGTGGTTGCGTTCTGGCTGCTGCAGTAGCGACAAAAAAGGTTTAACATATTTTAAAAAAAAAAAGGAGCCATAAGAGCCATAAGAAGAGAAGGGCGGCAACTTACTTCCGAGAAATATTTTTGCGTTCATGTTACGTTATGGTCAACAAACAGGTCTTTAAAATTCAGTGAGCCCCCGTCATTACCTTTACGTAAACACTAAAGGATTCTTATGAACAATTTACTGCAATGTATTCCTGCATAGCAGTTTCGCAGAAAAGGGAACAAAGAGAACAAAGAGCAAAATTATGATGACGTTTAGCTTCCCTCTTAAGATATTACGCCCGGTTCTTCTACATTTTTTTTTACATGCAAGCGCCATCACTACGGTCTTGGCTATGAAAATAAACTGAATGTGAAGACATTCCACGATAGTGTAAGCGTTTGCTATGAAAACTTTCCAAGCATTTTCTATATACATGTATTAGTATATGCCGGTATCTTATGTTGCGTTCAAATTACGTCTCCATTGGTGTGAGAGAGAGACCGCTTTCTTTGCACCTCTATATGCTCAGATTGATTGGGTTTAATCTAAAACAAAAAGCAGAGAAAAGAAAAACAAATAAGAAAATTATATTCGATGATGACCGAATTTTCTACTATCGTTATACCAAAAAAAAAAAAAAAAGAAAAGAAAAATTAAACAAAAGGAAAAGGACTAAATTTTCATACTTTGAATGGGCGCGGCTGATATTTTCTATTGCCAGGGTAAAAGGGCAAATTTATGTAGTGTATGTCCTGGACGTCATGTTGAACTTTCAACTTTGAACAAACAAAAATGAGAATATCGTACAATAAAACGCGAAAGATTCGCTTGGTTTAAAGTTAAATTTAATAAATTTTGTTTTTTTATGCAAAGAGAATATTTATGCAAACTATTTCAACTGTACAAAGGTATGTATGAAAGGGCAGCCAACTCACGCAGCAATCATATACACATTTTGATTAAATTGGAAAAAATAAAAATTAAAAAAATATTCGTTTCTGTTACGTTTACAAAGGAAGGAAATTGCTGAAGCTACGAAAAAAGTTCAAAGAAATCTGATAAAAAAAAAAAAAAAACGTACAGCGTTATGAAAATTTCGCGAACGAATTGGTTGTCAGTTCAACCAATGGAAGCAACGTAGTTTGATATTAATTTCACACTTCCATGCAAATATTTAAGAAAAGTAAATGTAATAGGTATGCATGCATTGCACGATTGATCCAATTTCCTATGCTCTTCAAGGTTATGTACCTTTCACCTTTATACAATTATATCTATTTTTGTGCGGTTGATGAGTACCGCAGAAAAAATAATAATTAAAACCTTCATAAATGACTCTAACAAATAATTTGTCGCATCATTACGCACACACAAACACACAAATAGCAAACGGTATAAAAGAAGGTTGTTTTTTTTTTTATGTGATGAAAAGAAAGTGCAAAAAAAAATGTCTCATTTGGGTATTATTCGAAAGCCCGATGAAATCATTTAAAAAAATTTTAATTTCTCAGTTTCGGTCCGGACCGATTTCCGCTACTTTTAAAGTGTCCGTCTTTTCAATTGTTGTGATGAACTCTCTCATAATTGCTTTTGCTACTTGATTGAGATTAGGGTTGTTTTAATAATCATGTAGTCAGTGATAATTTTTTTGCGACGACGGTCGTTTAAGCTTGTAAACATCGATCGAATCACCTTTTGGAATTTCAAACTTCTTTCGGAATAATTATCGACTTCAAGCAAATGCTTTTCGAATTGGCTGTCATACAATGCGATTCTTGTTGTCCGTCTCTATGACCCGTTCAAATTATCAATAATATCGCTATATGTACGGTTTCGTTGGAAAGTATTGTGATAAGATCTCTTGGGTTAAAAATTAAAAATATATTATTTTCTTCATATTCCTATCACTTCACGATTATAACGTTCATAAGTTGTTGCAAATAAAATTTAAAGTGTATAACCTGTCGGATTTTAGACACAGAGGTCCGATTAGATTGATAGTAAACCAAAACTAACCTTCAATAGAAAACGATAACTCACTCACACAAAGGTGAGTGCAACGACTCTTTGATAAAAACGTTGTAAGCAACGAGGTTACTCAATAGGTCCATTCCATGAAATGCGTAACGAATTAATTGGAGGTTCGTGTTATTTTTGAACAATACACTTATTAGCTTATTTGATATTACTTGTTCTTTCAAAACGGACATTATCGGTATGTTGTCCGAGTTGCTCTCACGCTCACGCGTTTTATTCGGATTTGCTTCCTCCGATATCTCTCTACCAATGGCATAAGTTATTCCCGATTTGTGCAAATTTCGTTGCCAAACATTTGTATTTCGTCAACAGACATCGACATCTGCCTACTGAATAAGTTGACGGTAAAGATCGCTTGAGAATACAGTCACACAATTGTTTGTGAGGTAAGAAGCGTTAAACTCGGGTTCGCCGACTTAATAGTCGCCTTTCGTAACATAGCTATGTGGCAGAACGATCTGAAGGAAGTAAGCAAGCAAGTGAAAGGTTCTATTCGGGCCGGAAAATAATTAGAAAAATACTTGTGCCATCGGCACAATACCATTTCTTAAAGCTACTATTTTTGACTATGTCGCATCGATACGATTCGCTCCTGCTCACCAAATGCAGGATCAATCCATTTAATTTGCTAGCTGTTGCAGACATCGGATACCTTGAAATAGTATAGAATGGAATAGAATAGAGTTAACCTCCTATAGAGAGCTTTGAATGCTGTAGTTACCGTGGCACTCTAACAATATCAGCTTCTAAAAGGTGGGTACGGTTGTTTATTAATATGTGTGCACGCATATATCGAATGAATGGCATTAATAGGTGTGGAAGCACTCTGAGCGTAATTTAAAAGAGAATAATTAAGTCAAAGAATATTTTACAAAATTGTTTTATTTGTGTTTACATTGTCAAATGGATAGAATTAATGGCATATACTTGTTCAAGTAATTGACTACATCGGCCGTTTGGCAACAAGAGTTTGACTTGGTGACAAAGCAATTAGTATATATATTAATATATTAGTATATATGGCTAGGACTGATAGCAGTTCACATTTGAATACCTATAGCGATTATTCAACTGCATCACAGTTGACGGCGTATGTTTCCTTACAGTTCAATTAGTACATTTTAGTAACTAGAGCGATTACTACTTATCAGCTGTCTTATATATCAACACCAAAAGCGCAACTACTAAAATACAGCGGTTTTTTTTTCAATCGGCAATAAAAGATGTTAGAAAAGAAACCATGACTACTTGACGAGGGAGGGCTTAATTAACATCTGATTAATATGTAAAAATAAGAAAGAATTATAAGGAATGTTATAGGAGACTATGTAAAGTAGCTGTCAGCAACTTTACGATACCCATCGCACTGTTTTCGGGGAATTCCGTGAATACCTATCAGCTGACCGGTAAGACTTTTGTCTTCGATGAGTATGCATGAATATCTACTGTTACTTTTTCAATGTTGAAGCGATTTATAAAGGTATTGCATTCATCACGACTCTGAAAATTCAAATAAGACCCAATGGGTGATCAGAGAAATGGACATAGTTAAGTCGATTAAGAACACGGTATTAATTGAAAACGAATGCTAGAGTTCTATGAGTTCGATAAGTAAAATACAAGACTTAAGTGTTTAAAGAGAAGACGTACTAGCAGATTGAATGGTCGAAGTGAGGCTTAAAAGGACTATTTAAATATTATGTTGAACAGTTATACATTCTTTATTTCGATTCCCATTGCCAACATATGTCAATTCTTGAAATACCCAAAATTTTACAAAAATTGCCTTCTTTTGCAAATAATGCTTCGTGACTGTCACTTTTCCATTCTAAAAACGCATAATAAGACAATTGGAACGAGTCAGTTTCAGAGAGAAGCGAGAGAGAAAAAGCGACGAAAGACGAAATAAATACTATTTTACGTATTATATTTAGGCAAAAATTCATGACAAATATTCTAATAGATAAGTGAGTGTAGATAGGGCAGATCAGCATAAAAAAATTTAGAAAATACAGGAAGCTAAATATTATGTTTCTATAATATTTACGCACGAATGTGTACTGAGTGAATAACTTATGCAGAGTTGTATTATTCTAAACTATGTAAGCGTATGAATATTAAAAGTCGATGTTATACACATCAGAATACAAACATTTCTACACTTGGCAATTTCGTATGAAGATAAGAACATGTATATGTGCGTGCGTGTGCATGTGTGAGAGAGAGTGAGAATATTAATGCAAAATCGGTATGTTATTAATAGTGATTTGTTTTGTTTATTTCGTATTTTTTGCATTAATTGTAGGTCTGCCTACGTGCCGTGCGAAGCTCAAGGTTTGGATGCAGTCCAATTGGCATTAGAGCAAATTGACATAATCAGGCGCCTGGCAGACATGTACAATCAAGATACTGTATTGGTGACGTCATCTAAGGATATTACAGAATCTCAACATCATGGTTTAATAGCATCTTTGATCGGTATAGAAGGCGGTCATGCCATCGGTTCCTCGCTAGGTGTATTACGTTCATTCTATTCGTTAGGTGCCAGATATTTGAGTTTAACTCATAAATGCGATGTGTCGTGGGCGGGTTCCAGCTCCTCATCACTAGATGCTGGGTTATCGCAATTCGGCAAAGCCATTGTAAGGGAAATGAATCGGTTGGGCATGATGATCGATTTATCATATAGTTCAGATGCAACGGCTCGGGACGTATTGCAAGCAACAAGAGCACCTGTTATATTTTCACATTCCGGTGCACGCCAGCTGTGTAATTCAACGCGTAATATACCCGATGATATTTTACGCTTGGTGGCCGAAAACGGAGGTTTAATAATGATTAGCTTTGATTCGGAAGATGTGGCTTGCGGTCGCCAAGCTCGCCTAAAAGACGTGGTTGATCACATTAAGTATGTACGTGCAATAGCTGGCGTACAGCATATTGGCTTAGGAGCCGGTTACGATGCTATCGAATTTCCTCCGCTGGGCTTGGAAGACGTTTCTAAATATCCTGATTTATTAGCTGCGCTACTGGAAGATCCTAATTGGAGTGAAGAAGATTTAGCTATGCTGGCCGGTAAGAACTTTTTACGTATCATGGAAACGGTAGAAAACGTCCGTGACTATTGGAAACGGGCCAATATAGATCCCATCGAACAATCCGAAGCTCAACCTAAGACACAGTGTACATATATGGCTTCGTGACCCCAGGTGCAGGCCGTGCGCTTTACGCGCAATGTGGCCATCCTGCAACAACACAATGAAACACGAGAGCAACGCAGCATTCAACCGACACAAAATGTCAGCATAGAAAGTGTAACGCGTAATCAAAGTGCATCAATGACCGCTGAAGCAGCTAATAATTTAAATATTATGAAATTAAACTTTTAGTTAGAGTGCAAAAACAACAATTGAATCAGAAAAATAAATATTAAAAATTAGTTTAAAAATTATAAAAACAATCATAATATTAATTTAAACCCATTAAAAAATAAAACCAAAAATCCAAAAACAGATTCGCATACACAGACACACACACACACACATAGCATACAGATAGACACAGTCATAGCGCACTAAACTACCTTAAATATCGAAATTATCTTGAAAACATTTCACAACGTATTTAATGTTTATAAAAAGAAAAAAAAAAAAAAAAAAAATCAAAAAAACAAAAAAAAAAATTTTATTGGGAAAATAAACAAAAAAAAAATTCGCAAATTCGCGTTACGTTTAATTTCTCCAAACTTACTATTGCTGTTTTTCTGAGTGCTATATCAAGTGTTTTGTTAACTCCATGCTTCGCCCGAATTATGTCTACTCGTCGTTTAACATTTTTTCAATCTTTCAAGAAAACCGAATAGGATAACTATATTTTCTTGGAAAGCGAACTCTAAATACCGACCATCGCAGAGGCCCCACATATGGCAATAATACGAAAGAAGAGATAATCTGGCGATTGCAATATGAATGCCCTGACGGACATACATTATCTAGTGCTAGTCAAAATTGTGCATAGATAATGAATTATGGTATAAAAAATTTCACTTTTACTATTATGCCGTTTGGCTATTACTGCAATAAACTATGAGTTCGTGAAAACTTGTTGACACTTGTCGTTACAGTGTTATTTTTTTTTTTCATTTGCATCCTTTTTAGACCAAAAAAAGTGTTCGTTCTATTAAAAAAAAAAAAAAGCAATAAAGAAGAAAATAATGATAATTTTTAGTTTGTTTTGAGAACTGGTACTTAAGAATTCTTAAAATGTAGAATAATTTTATGAAATGTTCTTATGTTCGAACTCGATAAGCATTAATATTCGACAAACTGTAAATGTGAAAATTTATGAAATGCAAAATAAAAAATAAAATAAAACTGTGAGAATTTTTAATAAATTTGACTCAGAGTGTTTTTGTTCTTCGCCTGCCACTTTTCAAATATTGCGCATACTGCATTGAGGAGGTAAGTTTTATATAATAAAAACAGCTTTGAATGACAACATAACAAAAAAAAAAGAAGAAAAAAAACAATGTTTGAATATATTAAACTATGAATAGTCTCTATTAAGCCTTGGATTGATGCTATCTTCAAAATGCTTTTGTTATCTTCAGTTTTATGAATTGTGATCTACTTCGGTGGTCATAAAATGTTTGAATTTGAGAAAATAGCCAACAATACCAGCAACGTATAAATGAAGACTGAATGACTGAATTCCGAGACTTCCTAATACAACTGCCCATTATTACTGTCAATAGGTTCTCTCGAAATTTTTCCAACTTGTTAACTATGAAAGTAATTCGCGACAACTACAGTGCAAAAAAAAAGAAAAAAAAAAAAACAAAGTAAATTGATGGCTTATTTATTTAATAAACAATAACTTTGTTAATCCAATGATGAACAACAAGTGCAAGTACAAGTGTACTAAACATGAATTCTTCATTTTATTTATAACTGAGCAAGAATTCTGATAATTTCTTAAAGAGATTGTACATTGAAAACCCCACAACATGGAGATGTTTTTCATACCCGACTGCTTTAAGTTGATTTTAAGACTCAATGCCAGTCGTGGACGTTAAAAATATATATATATATATATATGTAGAACTTAACAGGCAGTTTCAGCTTTGATATGAAAATTTTCTAAATAAATTATAATTAAAATAGGATTAAATATCAAAATAGTTGTATAAACAACCTCTGCAAACTATTGCTGATATAAATTCTCATAAGCTTTCTTCACATATCCTAAGCAAGATATTGCGTATCCTCATTTTTTAACCATTTAAAATCATTTATTAATAATTATTTGTTAGTAATTTAAGAAATTATTATTTAACCTAAAAAAAATAGGAGTAAAATATATGAACGCTATATGTACTTTTTTTTTTATTCCTTCTTATTATTATATGAATTAACCCATTCGAAACCGTTTTTTTTTTTTTTGAAATTCATTCAACTCTCAATTTCATTGTCACAAATCGTTTTCTTCATTGGGGACTAAGTTGCAACCAATACTGAATTTTAAATTTATACCCTTTTAAGATACTTTTTATTTTAAACCAGTTTCATGGCGATGGCGACTTTTCCATACTGACGAATAATTTCAAATCAATAACATTTCACATATGCTATGCGATCCTTGTCGAATGAGTTAAGATTTAACAATGTAACCTAGAACTAGAAAAAAGCTAACAGAATGAACCTAAGAGAAATTAGTTTATCTCTAAACATACTTGATTGCTTAAGAATAAAGTAAAAACGAAATTAGAAGATATTCAAATTTTGCAATGAACACCATACCAAGCAGCAGTGTTTTATTAAAGTGACTAAAGTAAATTGCAAATCCTGGCAATTTGCAATACAAACTACGGTGAGAGTGTTTCAGGCTTCGCTAATATAAAAAAAGGTAGAAAAAAAGATTAGCATCTTTACAGATTTAAAAACCAAAAGGAAAATGGAATTGAATATCTTAAGCAGAGATGCAAAGGATGTTTATCAAAAAATAAAAAAAAATAAAATATAAAAAAATACTTGATTGCAAAAAGAAAAAGAACGGCAAGCGAAGTGTAAAATTTCGAATGGATGTCCCGTATTAATTAATTCCAAAAAAAAAAAAAAAAAAAACAACCATAATAATAATTTCATCATCCTATCTTATACATATATATATTTTCATAAAAATCGGCAAAGTCAAAAGCTTAATACGCTATGCTGAAAGTGGATCCATAATAATAATAATTTGATATAAAAATGAACTCTACAAAATTTAGACAACGTACGCCTATTTTTGGATCCTACCGTAAATAAGGATTTGCACGAAAATGTTGGATTTTGAGGGCAGACATGTCGAACTATTCGTATTTTATGATGAAAATTGCTCCATACTATGCTGAATTTTGAAGTAAGTAAGTTAAGTTATTTGCAAAAAAGTCCAATTTTTAATGTACAGTCCCATGATGGTAGGTTCATATAAAAGCAGATTACAATTTTCTTGTGCCTTGGCGAAAAGAAAAATTGTGTTAGATAATGTGATGCAGGGTATTTGATAGTCGGCCAAGCTTGACTATAATGTTTTAACTTGTTTTTTGTTTATTTTCTAACTAATTAATGTAAGATTAGTTTTAAATAGTTTTGGTGTGAGTTAAAAGATAACAAATCACATTTGCATGTAAATTAATAGACAGTAGAAAAATAGATGGATAGATGATATGACGGGTATGTGTTGCGGTCACCTGAAACTGTAATTCCTCGCTTGACTGTCAATAACTTCTTTGATCGCACAAATTTTATGCTGCATATCTTGCATTGTTTATTTTGATTTAAATTTTTAATTTACACTTAGCTTTTGTTAAAGCATAAGCTTCGAATGTATGTATATTTATTTGTGGGCTTTGGTGCTCTATGTATGTCTGCGTAGCATATCACATTTATAACGAATATTGATTAAAACAAAAAGCAAAAAAAAAAAACAAAAGTCAACACCAAAACTTCCCACGTTCTTAAGAGTATCTACTGAAAAGCAATCATAGTTGAATTTTTTTTTTTTTTTTTTTCCTATTTTACATCAAAAGTTGCTTGAAAAAGAATTTTAAACAATTTTCGTTCGTTTTTTTTTTTTGGACTTTCTTTGGTACACTTCCCAGTTCTCTTCGTATTTTGTAAGAACTAAAAATTACATGGAAATCATTTAAGTTTCAATGAAAAGGAAAACACGGAACACACGTAGCTACGTGAGTGATAGATCCAGAGAATTGTTTTTATTAACTTTCCGTGCAAACGGTTCTATAACGTCAAGTTTATTTCACAAAAGAAATGAAAAGGAAAAAAAAGAAAATGTCATAAGCCGTTTAATCTCTCTGCACTTTTTTTCTTGCCATTTGAATGCGAGCATGCGATGAAAAAGCCAAGAAAGAACTGTCTTCAAAAACGTTAGTAAATACCAAAGTTTGCTTGTTATGCAAAGTTAACAAAAAGAAATCTTTTCAAACATACGATTTCTGTGAATTATTCACTTTTCTATTCACCTAAAAACGTTAAATCAACAACTGAGAATCTTATAAACGGATATGCAGGCATGCGTTCATGCACATATATACGCAGTCAATATGCTAAGATTATATGAATATATGTGCTAGATATGTGGTGCTACAATGGTAGGAGTTATGAGGATAACCGTCAGACTGTTATTTTATATGAAATGGGAAACTGTCGCACTGCAGCGTATGTTTATGTCGCTCTATTAAAGTGCGAAACGCATTCGTCTTAGAGGACAATGTGACTGGCCAAACAATTATTGAGAAGGAGTATATATAATATTAAGTTTGAGCCGATATATTTATGTAACACACGCACAAGCGCTCAAAATAGGCCCAGCCAAAGTCTGTCAGATACCTATCTGATGTCTGTCCGTGCTTTTGTATTCAATTTACAGGCAACAGTTTTCGAGATATTCTCAGGAGATTTTGTATACTGACGCGTTTTGACCCAATGATGAACGGAAATAGTTCAGATTGGTCCACAAAGACACTGAGTAATAGTATTTCAAAATAATATATCGGTCTGCAACATGTGGTTCGGTGGAGCAATTTTTGAACCCTATCTCATATAATCGTTCTTATGAAAATGGTATGTTTGTAGGGTAAAAAGATTCTCTTTTCAACATTTTATGGTGAAAATTGGTTCATAATAGGAAAATAAAAGAGAAATCAAGTTTATGGAATTTGGACCGCATAGCTCTTATTCCTTATAGAACCCATTCCATATAAGATTTTGTCATGAACAGTAAAATCTTAAGAAAAAGCTCCTGGAATATGCATCGCAACGATTTTTTTTTAGACCCTAATATATACGGGGCCTATCATTGAAAGCAAGCTCTTACATAGAGGAAAAAAAAAGTAATTTCTAATTTTCTATGACGGAAGTTGGAAGATAATAAAATTTGTTGCGAGTTAAATTAAATTTGCCAAGTTTGGATTACGTCATATGATGTTTTAGGTTTTTCTCATTGTGTGGACTTTCATGGAAAGTACACGTCTTTGCAGGTAAGCAATGCGTGATTTGCAATCTGTTGTAATGAAATTCGCTTTTCTAAGACACAGTCCCTCTCTGTCAGTAGGTCGTGGATATTTTGGTCAAGAGAAATACACATCAAAGTTCTTTTATTTACAATTATGTTCCTTAAATGTAGGATTAGTCACAATTTATTTTTGCCCGGACTCTCAACTTCTATGTTCTTGCCCGACTAGCTCTCCCTTCCACAAATATTGTATTTATATACAATATTTTTACAAGCCGATTACTATACCCAAATTCATAGTTTTTATATTCAATCCCTGCCTGCTTTCCCTGCTAATCGTTTTCATCAGCCTGCCGCTGCATGAGGTGCTTGCGAATGTGCATTTGGTCTTTCCGTCTTTAGGGAATTTATTGTTAGGGAAAATTACTTAGCTGAAATTAATTGGATTTGGGATTTACGTAACATATATTGTTACTAAAACGAGCAAATAACTTTACTAGATGAAGTGGTGTAGAGTATTTAATGGTCGGTCTTGACCGACAGAAAATATTCTGATATTTCTATTTTATAATAGTCAAGATCTCTGCATTAAATCATAACGGACTTTCCATGTCATAACTACTCTGCTAATATTTGCATTTGATTTCATTTATTAAATACTCCTTTGTTCTGATTCGAATATCCACCAATGAAAACCAATAAACAAATAACACATAAATTAATAAAAGACTTGAATGACGGCAAATTAAATAAACAAAAGGAATAATAATTCAAAATGAAATGAATATTATTATCATAATTAATTTAGCCAGAGAAATAAATTTAAAGGCAATACAGGAAGCTCTGCCGCAATATCCATAAATATATATTTAGAAAACGTAACATAAACCGAAAAAGAACGCTTTGCAATTGTCTTAAGTAAGAAGTTAATAGAGGATTATCAACTCGAAAAAGAAAATATTTTCGTATAAGCTAAGACATTCTGCTGAAATTCACTGCATTTCATAATATTCCTGACAATTACGACAATACGCGCTCTATAGGCTTTCGAATCCAGTGAAACCCGTCTTATATGTCATTCTCAACTTTTTAAAACTACCAAACATCCTAACGCAAGGGCTAATGCTGCGTTCGTTGTATTGGTGAAATACAAATTGAATACAAAACATCGAATGCCTTCGGATTGTCATTTGTAGATGCATTCCAGTGAGTTATGATGGTTTCAAGTCGGTGATGAAATTTATTCTTGAAGTGAAGTGTAGGAGCTCAGCAAATCCATTCGCGATATAAATTATTTTGTTTGTATTCCGGTATATATGACAGCGATAAATTCTGATCACCTAGCGTTGATTATCACCATCAAAAGGATTCTACACCATCTTGCTCTCAAAATGTAATGTTTATTGTCGTGGAAATGATGCCAAGAACTTCAACGATTGCGGCGAGAATATTTTTCTTTAGTTTTTCAGCGACAATCAGACGAAAGGGAAATCATAATACTTTTTTCAGAATGTCGATGGTGGGCACTATATCTGGGAATAGATCTTGGCTAACCATCCTTCCGTTTGAAAGATAATGGCTTCCTTATCTTTAGACATACTGTTGGGGCTGCTAAAGCATACTTGTGTCACGAACTCAAATATACCGAAGACTATCGTTACAGCTGTCTTATGAGCATCTTCCTCAGCCATTGGTATTTGGTAATATACTTTGATCAAGTCAAGCTTAGAGAAGAAATTCTTTTTTCTAAGACTCCAACCTATATCGTAAATATGCGGTAGTGGTTAAGCGGTTTAATCGCCTATAATCTCCACAAGGTCACCACTCATTTCGACTTTTTAGTTCACAAATGTAGTGACGAGATCACAAAAGAACTTGATATTATCCTTATGCCTGATTTCAATAAGAATTCGAACTCAGTTTTAGCGATTTTATATTTAATAGAGCCCAATCGTCTACATCCTGAAAACGGAGGGACACCTTCAGTCCTAAGCTGGTGGACTATTTTGTGTTTAAACGGGTCGGTATAGCCTAGCTCCGTGATTTAAGTCGGATAATATCTTAATAGCTTTAAAAATATGTTTTCTATTAAAAATAATTTGAGTAAGAAAGTTTTCCACGCAGCTTCTATGACATACATAACAGACAATTTAGTGAGTGGGCCTAATGGGCGATCATTGGTTTGGAAATGTCGGCGAGCATTCAGACAATCATTTAATATGTTGTTGCCGTATATGTTGACAGCTGAGCTATTCTTTGCTGCTAACATGATGTGGAACAATCTCTTATTATCTTTGAACTTAGATGATGGAAGATCACCTTAGTTGTTTTTCAACTTTTTCATAATCAGTTGCCACAAATATGAATTGCTTCGTTTGTTGAACGATGTAATTTTAAATATATATGTTGTTGTTCGCATTTCCTAGCGTTGTTACCGAGCTTGTAATGATTCAATTGGGTTTTAAGATCGTTGACCGCAAGGGTTAATTGGTCTAAATTCTCACATAACAGCGTTTGAAGTCTGATTAAGTTTTAAGATGATAAGATGGCATGAACCTTAGAAAAGCTTGACACTCTACAAATTACATCGGCAGCTCTAACTAGATATTTAGTATCTTTAACATAATAACCAATAAGTATGACACTAAACTGTTCGACAATATTTTAACTCTAATTTTTTAATGATATCAGGAATAACGTTAGATTCACACAGGATGAGGAGACTGATAGTTTACGACCACCCGTATTGGACAATATATTGTTAAGCTTGGAACTTTTGTTTAGGGAACTCCATCCGATAAGAGTTTTCTTTAAATTTGCTGTATTTATTTGTAGTCGAAAAATCACGGATGGAACCAGTGACGGACAAAATTGCTTCTTTCGGAAAGGCAATACGAACATATTCATATTTGTTTGTGTCTTGTGTGACACATTTGGAAGCGAATGATTTTTCAAGGTGGATAAACTGAGTCTTCGGACAACTGGATCAAAAGAGAGGAAGCTTGATGAAACAAGCGAGAATTTTCGTATTACTTGAAAACTGTGAATCAGGATGTGAAGATTGTCTGCTGGTGATACGTGCATTACTGTCTGCAGTTGCGTCTCCTCTCGAGAGTAAATTGACTATGGATGTTATTTGTACGCGTGAGGTGTTAAGCAAACTGCGAAAAATTTGGATATTTTTGCGGGAAGGTTCACAAACTCGAAAGGAAGTCAAAGTACTTAATAATAATATACGAATTATATATCTGTATATATACATTTATATACATATATATATTATTGATGCATTTAAAATAAGCCAAAGAAATGAAAATGAAAATTTTTGACGGTCAATGAGTTTTACAGAATAAAAAACAAGTCCAATTGAAAAAGTAAAAACTTTAAAGTGAAAATTTGAAAAGTAAAATTTAAAAAGTTTTCAAGTTGAATTTTTCTTTTTTTTTTGTTACTTTTTTATTATGTTCGAATTTCACAATTTAAATTAGAATATAAATTCTGTTTCTGCTCTCGTTGTTTTGCATTCTATGTTGAGTTTGCTAAGACTTCTAACGCTAACAATTATTCTAATATGCGATGCTATTCATAGATGGTCTCATTTATGTAAATAATTGATTTTATTGCTAAGTGCAACAACAAGTAACGAAACGGAATGTTTATATACAAAACCCTTAAATAAATAACTTAATACAAAGCAACGGATTACAATAAAAATCCTATATTTCTCTCTTCCATTTATGCTAATTTCAAAGTACACGACCACAGTCTTACACCTGCAACTAGCCCCATCCACTCCAACCACCGGAGGTGTGCTGGACGATAAGCTACCCTAAGTGGCATCGACACAGTTTCTCTTCAATTCCACCTTCACATGCAATTTCACATGCCTCATTCAGTAACCACAGTCATTACGCGCACACTGCGCTCTTGATTTACTCTTAGACACTGGCCCTTGACCAGGATAAGCAAGTTTTGTGGATTTGCTGAGAAACGGAGTGTACCTTGTTCCTCTTCACACATGCCTTTCTTTCGTAAAAAAGGGTTCATCATTATATTCCAAATAAACGATCCGCAGATAGATTCTTCTGTGCAGAAGCTCTTACCATATCGCAATGAACAATTTCGTCTTCAAAACAGGGCTCTTCCCGCACTTTTCAACCATCACCCTCTACACTTTTCCAAAGACGGGGTGAAGACTGATGCCACGGTAAGAGGAAACGCCATTCCTCATCATATAAGACGACCTCAAAGGAACTATTAAACCATTAAATTATTAACATGAGTACCGTCCATTAATAAGAAAAATAATATTCCGATAGACATCCGCATAGTTCGTGCATAGATAACATAAAACGCTATCAAATCGTGAAGATGGACAAAACACATAAAAATATCGACTGAAACGAAGGTCCATTCAATTAACTATAAAAATCCTGGACGAAATTTTGGTGATGGCCTTGACTTATATCCCAGCTATAAAAAAGAAAACCTATTACAATGCAATTGTGGAAGCCTGTATTAACGCATTGGACCGGGATTACGTTGGAAATACGGATTATATAACCTTGCATCTAACCCTCTAAAGGCCTTAGCCGTAAGTCATACTTATATTCTGAATTTGCGTCTGAAGGATCCAACCATATGATCATACCTTCCTTTTTCTCTGCGCTCACAGGTAAGTTTAGAAATTTCTGCGTTAGCCTATGTAACTAGCCAGACCTCTTTCATGCCTTGAACAATTATTTCTTCGTCCCCAATAATGTTCACTTTTGGAAATTCTTTATTTAGGAATACGATTATATAACGTTGTGTCGACCGACCTGCTACTGCTTGCATTTCATGTTTCACTTTTAGGCAGGTTACAGGCGAAACATAGAATTATCATTTTTCGACGAACTTACCCTATTTACAATATTCAAGTTGCCTTTGTCTTCTCCTATGACAGTATTACCACCTTTCGGGTATTAAACGATAATGCTGTCACGGGCATTATTAGAGATTCGAGAGAATTTGTTTTTGAAATAAATGTACAAACAGACGCTAATTATTTTGGATGATCGATAGGGCGAATCATCTCTATAAAACATAAGCTCCAAAATTGATGCAAAAGTATTTAGGCAGTTAACATTTCGTGAATTGGCCAGCAGTTAGAGAACTAAACAATAAAAAATCTCCCGTCTACGAATATATAAGTGGAATGGATATTAAATCATTACAATTAGTTTTTAACAACGCATTATAATTGAATCATTTTCCAACACAAAGACGCGCAATGCATGGTCCGAAGCCTATAAAGATTGCAGCCTCACGTAGGCCGATTAGTTTTGCAGTAACATATTCCCAAATAATTAAAAAAATTGAATGAAATTGACGAACATTCCTCCTAGTTTTGAAAAAAAAGAAGAGATAATTATTCGTGACCAGCATCACTTTTAACTTCCACGATATCGAGAAGCTTAGTATGCAACATGTAAAAATGAAGGTGGACTTTCCCCAGGGAGTGCATTACACTTGGAACTCTATGTTATACTATGCCGATGAATTGAAAAAATTTTCGATTTGCCTAAGTAAGTGAAATGTTAATACATGCCGGAGAGCGTACGCATATGAGTTTTCTTGTGTTCTAGCTTATTTTGCATAGCAATACCATCCCTAAATTGTATGAAATATCTCGGTCCAGATATTGATCTGGAAAGATCACATGGGAGGCAAACGTGAGCAACTCAATTTAAGAACAAGTGGACTATCGCTTAAATTATCCAATATCGCAACTTAGTCTAAAGAATTGATTATATATAGAACTACATAGGACTATCGTCCGACCTTTTTGGAACAATGGCAAGTAATCGTATAAAATAGCCAATAACTCAAATATTAAGATGCACTAAAAATGTCAGTCTGAGAGTCTTCGTCAAATCGTTAAAGCCCCACAGCTCCAGACCACGCCCGCCTACAAAAAAACTCTCCATCACAATCGCGGAACTCCATATATTTTTTGTCAAATCAAATTCAATGCTTTTCTTCAAAATACCCGCATAGACGGAGTAATATTTTGAAACTCAATTGTTTCCGTTCTTTAAATTAATTAAGTGAATCTTCTTCTACTTTGTATAGTATCGATTTATTTATTTATTTATAGACAGATATCATCTCTGTATTCTTATATTATTCCTTTTGGGAAAATTTATGAATGTTTTCATATATACTATATATATATTATATATAGCTTGGCATCATAAATACTTATTATGTCTTTTAGATAGAACGCAAACAATTGACAGGCATGTGCACATGAAACCGGAATTTTTTAGAAAATACGTGCTTATTGTATGAAAACAATGAACAACATTTTATTCAAAGTGTTGCCCATCGTTAGATATACATTGTTCTCAATTGTCTGGCAATTTGCGGATGCCACGTCAAAAACTATTGCCTTTTAAGGCAATAGACAACAGGCATTAGTCATCGATAGGGTTCATATTTTCTAGATGAGTACTTTCAACATACCGCAAACTGATTTTGTCTATAGATAGATGGGTCTAGATGATCTTGTTTTGCCTTTCATGATATTTGCTGGTTTTGTGAACAGCGAACGTTCCAAATCGATAATTGTTGTTGGTAGCGTTTAGTATTAACAGTTTTACCAGAGGTTCGATTGTGGTTCTCGAGACCAAGTGTGTGTACTCGATTCAACTGTCATCCTCGATGGTGTCGTTTTGTAAGTTCATACAACACGACTACTGTTGTGTCGAGGCGATTTGTTCAATCCAGAAATATTTGTAATATTACCAGTGTGGGACAACAATGTATATGCAAAGAAATGCAAAGAAGAAAAAGAAAGTGAGCACTCAAATTGTAACGTCCGTAGGTCTGGCTATGCAAAATTGACATTTGCTCCGTTAAGCATAAAAAAGATTCACAAAACATAAAACTTAAGTTGCGTGAAATGACTCTCATCCTAAAGATGTTGACCATCAGACTTTTCGAAGTGGGTGCAGCCAAAGCAACAACGTCGGTTCAGAGTGCTGTTTGAAGCTGTTCTTCCAAGATAAAAAAGATTTCTTGTGACTATGGATAAGATATAGATCCATGACAGCACATATGAATCAAAGAATCGTCTAAAGCGACTAAAAACTTAAAATTCGGTTGGCAAGTTTACGGCATCCGTATTTTTGGATGCACGTAGTACAATACGCAGCGACTGGGATAAATGACCAAGAGCGAATATTACAGTATGTTATTTGATAAATTGTGTGTGGAAATCGAGAAAAAACAGTCAAAAAAAAATCATGCTGCTCCAACAAGACAACGCCGCCTGGCACATGCCGATAAAATCGATTAATAAACTGAATGAATGACGCTTCGAATTGCTTTCGTATCCAGATATGGCCTCCAGTGACTATCAGCCTTTTGCAGGCATGGAAAAGATGCTTCAGAGAGGAAAATTTGCCTGAAATGGAGAAGCACTTGGCGAAACTGAGAGCTGTTTTGAGAGCAACGATAAATCGTTGTACAAAAGAAGGATCAAAAAGTTTGAGAAGCGGTGGAGTGAATGTATCCCTCTTAAAGGAGAGTATGTTAATGAATAAAGCCGAGTTTCTAAAAAGAAATTTGTTTTTCTTCGTTAGGCCAGAGACCTATTGAGTAAGGTGTCAGTTTGGCAACTCTAAGCGTGCGCTGTTGTCTTGCTGTTTTATTGTGTGTGAAGAAATTTTGCAATTTTTTTTTTTTTTTGTCTTATTGCCTTAGATACAGTCCTAGATCTTGACTTTATTGACTTGAATATTGACTTTTATAAGCTGTTCACGGAGACAAGGAACAGGTTTTGTGAATTAAGCAAAAATCGTGTTACGTTGTGCGGAAAGTTTGAAAAAATCTCGACAATATTCGATGAGAGTCGTTATCTAGAGCACTAACCTTCTCTCTCAATCTGTAAAAGACTAGCGAAAAGACTGTAAAAGTAGCGTGTGGTGCTTCACCTCTACCTTCGCTTAATTTTGATTCGTCATGTAAGTGTCCCATCCTTACCTACAAAGAATGTGAGCTTTTCCGCTTTCGTTGAGTCGGCTGGCAATAAAATAGTTACAAATAAGCTGGGAAGTTCTCCTCGCTTTAGCTATGCTGAAGTGACAAAGGTATCACCTCCAGGTGTTGCCATTTAGACTACTCTGTTTATAGCTCCAAGAAATATTAATAAAAATAACAAATTCGCCTCTCTTCCTGGCTGTTCGGGTGTGTCTTCTGGTCGCCATGCTTGCCAAATTGCACGAGATGCACTCGCAAGTGTTGTTACCCCCTCTATATTATCGCAAACTCAAAACTTTTTACTTGCGATTCCTATTCTTCCTAGTAGGAACGACGTCTGCTTGACGCTATCTATCCACTATCATCGTTCTATAATATATTTAGCCTAGCTACTCATGCATCCGTTTCGCTTACCCAACCTCGCCCTCGAGGCACGTGCTCGCCAAGAAAAACAAGCTTTTCAAAAAACTTATGAAAAGTGCTTCTGCTTACGATTATTTTGTCCATTCTGCATCAAGGTAAAGATTTAATTATCTCAACCACCTATGTTATTGCAGATACCTTCGATTGATAAAATCCCCACTGTTTGTGAATCCTAAATATTTTTTTTAAGATTGTTAAGTCTAAAAGAAAAGTCTCCATATATTTCTCACATGTTGCTTTCAAGGGCTCCAAGTCTTCTGGTGATATTTGAAGCTCAAATCTCTTTTCTGAATACTTCCAATAAAATTTGTCAACTGCTCAGTCCGATCTAATTGTAAACTATCCGTATCCGATATAGAACTCGGTTTCGATTCCTAAGTTGGTCAATTTACAAAACCATGTTTTAGATGGTTTGAGATTTCTAAAATAAAGCTGTGCGCTTAGGCCTGATAGTATCCCATCATGTATACTCAAATCATTCTCCGACAAACTGTACGACGTTATTTTAGAGATTTTTACTTAGTCCTTGAAATCAGATGCCTTACCTTTGGATTGGAAGTGTAGTTTCCTTATTCCGCTTCACAAATATGAAAACAGACCACATGTTGAGAACTATAGAAGCATTGCCAACTTGAATGCCTTACCTTAATTATTAATGGCTTTTGCTGTCAAATTTTACAATTCTCCATTCCAGCATGGCTTTCAGAAAAGAAAAAAAAAATTGTTAGGAATCTCCCGGGGTTTACTTGCCATGTTTTCAAGACTTTCTCTAGTGGTTCTCGTACGGATGTGTTATATACTGATCCCAGTGGAGCGTTTGACTTAGTTAACCATAACTTATTGATCATTAAGCTTCAGGCCTGGGTTGTCCCTTTCCACTTACTGAAATCTGCATAACAGATCATTGATTAGTCCGTTTACCTTTATCAAGGTAGTCAAGTAGCAGCCCCTTGATTTAATTTCAATATTAATGATATCCACGCGGTGATTAAATCCATCCAAATCTTAATGTGCGCTAACGATGTGAGACTGTTTTCTTCCTTCTTCTTGGAATCGCAATCGTATCAGCGTCAAATTTACTTAAATAATTTGATTACATGGTGCTCGTTAAATTTTATCAAAGAAATGCAAGAAGCTTTCTTCGTTAAGAAGGAAGTCATTCAATACTGAGCATTTCGTTGATTCACATCAGTGGGGGAACATTGACTGGTTCATCGATTTAACGGTTCTATCCGATCAAAGGATACGTTTTAATTTGCACATTCAACTCTCTTTAAGTGAAGCTAGGTTCGCGCCAGGTTTCATTAGGTAGTGGTCCAAACAGCTTAATGATGCTTACATTACAAAATGGCTATTCTTGTGCTTATTTAGACTAATACTTGAGCATGCCTCGGTTGTGTGGTGTCCTTCCTATAGCCGTTATGTAGATTCAATTGAATCCGTTCTTACTGTTTGCTGTTAGAAATTTGAGTTGGGACCTGCTTGTCTCCCTGCTTCCTTGTGAAAATAGGTCGCTTTTGTTATCCATTGCCGTCTCTTCGTGTTTCCTTCTTAATTAAATTAATTGATAGTACTATCAACTCACTCACATTACTTGGTGAGCTTAACTTCAATGTCTCTAATCGCTTCTCTAGGCACTTTATCTTCATTAAGTTTAGGCAATGTTAATATAATTATGAACTGTTTAATCTATTCAGAGTTGTTCGCGGAGACCTACATGATGCCTGTCATTTAATCTCAATATCGGTCTTTTTAAAGCCTATTACAACAACTTTGCTTAATGCGCGCGCCTAATATCTTTGGCGATTATTACGATTTGATTAAAATTATTATGCAATTTGGTTCTGCACTGTTTGTCGGTGTGGCTCTGTGCTATATGTGTACATGCTTTGGTTCTTTTTTTTTCTTTCTTATTTATTTATACATGAATCATTATTTAATTATTATTATTATAATTTTTTTTTTTTTTTTTACTTCTCTTTATACACTTTATTTATTTATTTATTTTTTGTTTTTAGTAGTAAGTAGTATAAGATTTACTTCAAAGAGTCACTTGAATTTGGCTGTTAATTTATTTTAGTTAATTTTCATGTGTAAGTAAATAAATGAATTTGATACATAAATGTTTATATGTACATTTAAATGTTTAGATTTAATTTTACAAATGCTTCGAATTTAAAAAAGTTGTGCTCAAAGAAATATAATTTTCCACACAAATTAATGCTATGAATATATAATAAATGAAAGTGACTTACTTATTATATTGAATCCTCTCTCTCCCTGAGTTATTGAATGCTTTTTGCCTAATGTCCTTGATGCCCTTTTATTAATAACCCAAACTTTAAGAGACATATTTGTCAAGTTGCATCCACGTCAGCGTTTTCGTTTAGCTTTTGATAAATTTATTATCAAATTATTCCATCATTTGTTCTTTCACTTAGTTCCCCTCTGCACAATTAGATCATTATAACCCATTTTCAGTTTAACTTGCCGTTGAATCATCAATCACAGCTGTTGCATTAAAGGTCGACTACAAATGGTTTGAAAATCACCAACAAAAATTTTTCGTTTTCCAATTTATCAAATTAAGAAATAATATAAATATAATATCACCACGTTCATATGTACATACGTATACATATATGTGAAAATGATTTATAATAAAAAAAATTAAAAATTAAGTAAAATGATATGTTCATATATACATATATACATATATATACAAGTCTGAATAAATTTAGATTTCCTGATGTACATACGATACCGAATCGATTCAGGTATGTTCGTTCGACGCGCCATATCTAATTTATAGATATGCATTATGAAAAAACATTCGAGTCGCTCATCATATTTGTTTTGTGCGTCTTCTGTTACTAGTCAATGTATCTTGCAAGCTGTTCCTCTTAAGCGAACATTCCATTGTATACGGCCAAGCTGGCTTGCAAAAGCATTTCGACGGCGATAATTACGGCGACTTATACTTACCAAGAAGTACGGATACTAAACGCTATTTTAAAGTAATATTTGATAGACAAACTGAGTAGGGACATGACTAAACTAAGCCGTTGCCGTTCTTTTGGTGATTGTCTTACAAACCAATTACAATTTTTATTAGCATAAATGCGTCAAAACACACACGTACCTGTCTTCTAAAGTATCCCATATTTTATTCGTTTTACTCATTTACTTTTTGCCTGGTTCGTACGAGTTGATAAATTACTTAATCACTGATTGGGTTAAAATGTGTTCTTTTTTTGAAATTTGTTTTACTTTCTTCTTGCTATAGCGCTTGCAGTTGTTTCGTGAGTTCCAATTCCAGGAGAACTATCTTAGGATACTAGTGTCCGGCGACTTCATCTCATTCAAGTTCATTCCGAGTTTGGCTGAAGTGTAATTTTTTGTACTGCATTTTATGTTTAGACAATTTTTCTTCACTCCTTGCGATTTCATTCGTTTTTGCATTTCCATCAAATTTATTTAACGTTTAACAGTCACAATCACATATTCATCATGCATAGCTTGCTCAATGCATTCATCGGAATAATGTGAAGATCACTAAATAAACCTTTAAAGAAGTGTGATCTCTAATGAATAATGAAATTTACATTTATTTCTATCATTCGTAATTTTTTGCTCCTCACGGTCCAGTTACTCTGCCCTTTTCACTTTAGAATGTATCTTACAAGAAACTCTTTAATGGCTCTTTCAGATTTATCTGTCACATGCACTATTGTACATACTTATCTGCAGCTGTGTATGATAGGGCTATAAAGTTACGAGACCCATCAGCGAAAAATGGGGATATATTCATTTTCTCAAGAAATTCGCAATACGATATGACGAAACTTCAACAATAAATAACCCGAGAATTTTTGAGCAGCATTAAATGGTGTCCGTCTGTCCGTTTTTGTAGAGTCTATGGAAAACATTCTCGTAGTATTGAAACGCGGCAAAATCGGGTAAGGGACATGTTCGCAGTGCAAAATAAAATAAGAGCAGCGGTGCAAAAAGCAAAAAAAAAAAATTAAAAATTACCGTTTTGCTCATTTCTACACTCTATTGCGAGTAAAATTGTTGGGTTTAGAAGATTCAGTTACAACTAAGTAAAGTTTTCGCACTTGTTCAGCTCCTTTTTCCTCGTGCACATGCAAAACCCGTTTGTAATTTGTAATGTGTCCACTGATTTCTTCGTCCAATTTTCCATTCGTTTTGGTGACTGCCTCTTCATTTATTCTTTCCGAGCACCTAAAAAGTGATCGAATCAAAACGCAAAGCAAATGCGCAAAAACTTATAATGGCTTCTAGCTGATGAAGTGTAAATTTGGCCAGGATCCATTGAACGATACGTAACAGTTGTTGGAAAAAATAAAACACCGAAAAAGCCGAAAAGTCCAATCCAGTCGCACAATAATTTCATTAACAAACCACGTGGGCTCACATACTTTTTTTTTTTTCTTTCCACACGGGTTAATGCAATTATTTGAAGGTTTCATTAAAAATGTAATTTCCCTTAATGTATCAATTATGATAGATGCGATTTTATGAGATTTTTCCATCTTTCCAAACAATTAAATGATTGCAAGATATATATTTATAAGAGACGCTTATATACTAAGCGCAGTCAAATAGTTGGCTTATGAGTAAACATACAAATACTATTAAGATTAAATATTTCACAGAACGCAAATTAACGCAGGAATGTACACACAATAATTTCTTTAGGACAGAACGAATCGGGCATTTGTTTGGCTTTTCGTTTGGGGTTGAGAATGCCAACTACAACAACAACTTATTCGCTGCTATCTTCATATACAACATACATGAGTAATAGCGTGAGCATAAATACGAGCATATGCACGTTCAATTGTTTGCTAAACTTGTACAATGTCCTATGTCTGTCTATGTTTGAATAATTTATATGCTTAGGCGGCACAGTGGAGCAAAGCAGTTCAGTAATCTACATATTAAATACGTGGTTGTAAATTTAAATACTTACATATAAACTGATTCTTATTACAGTGTATATCATCATTGAAAATAAATGGATAAGCTTTTCAAAAAAAAAAAAAAAAAAAATTCTTTACCATTTGAACAAACGTGACCACTTGTTTGTCCTCTGCTAATCTTTCTTCTTTTTATTTGTTTTTTTTTTTTTGGTCAACAATACTTTTTACCACAACTGTAAATATACAAGTGAATGCAAAATGTTGCTATATTTGACCATATTTACTGTGTGCTTCATAGTTATACTGGAATTTAGAGAGCTTATATGTGTGTATGCGAATATTTACAATGTTAGGTTTGTCTATTCGTACATGACATCATATTAATATTGTAAATTATTTAAAATATATTAACATTGTACTCAAATATCTACACACACACACACACACACGTATATATATATATATATATATATATATATATACAGATACGCATTGCATATATTCCGGCAATGAATTGTATTTATATGTAATCCGCACATGTACACAAATCGAATTTATGTATGTATGTGTATACATATATATATGTATATGTATAGACTCAGTCGAATACAGAGTCATATGTTAATAAAACTGACACATTTATATTTATATATGCATATACACGTACGCAAATAGTTCACTTTTTAGAGTTATGTTTACATATTGATATTATGTACGGTGCCGTGTGCAATTTGCTTGCAAAACCTAATTAATTGCACAATAATTTGTTAGAATTATTTAAATTCTTAGAGCATTAAATTGACTTTTGTACAAATAAAATACTTAATACTCGCAGTGTGCGTGTGTGCTTAAATTTGACAATTACTAACGTATAAGTTTGAAGAATTGAAGCCTCACATGATTTATATTGTTATTACTATTAATATTATGCACTAAACCACTTGTTGTACAAGAATATATTCGGTGTGTACGGATGCATGCAATACCCAGAAAGACTTGAGATAGACCCGCCTTTTATAACACCACCCGATTCAGAATTATTTCAATCACAATTTTTTGATTCACTTTAATAAAATTTGGTATACTGACTTTGGTATTTTGTTTAAAGGCGAACGCGATTGCAAACGGTTCGGATCGGGCCAATTTTTTGGACTACATTCCATACGACGCTGTATTGCGAAAAGCCGTTACATACAACGGTGTACCTAAATCGTGATGCAGGGTATTTGATTATCGTTTCTAGCCTACTATGCATGTTTCTATATGTTTATCTCTACATCATTATTTTATTACATCAATATTGTACACTATGTACAATAATTGTAAATTAATTTCTACGTTAATTTCAAACGCAAAGTATGGCTAGAAGCTTAGTAAGTTCTCAACAATTTTTCATTCATTCAATAAAACGTAGAGTTTTTCATTCACTCAGTATTGAAAATTTCATTTCTCAAGCAGTATCAAGAGATGTGATGAGAGACGAATGGAACGGCAGACTCCTTGAGCTTTAAGTTAATTAATATTCTCATTAATTGATTGACAGTCTTCATACAATGTAAGTCAGATTGATATTGTAAACAAATTCCGTGCATAAACAATCGCAATGTGTGCTCATTAGGCAGCCACAAGTGCGTTTGCCACGTTTCTATTTTCGACCAAAATTTTCGCATGCACAAAAGCAGTAGCTTTGCAATAATGAACGAAAAAAAGCAAAAACAACAATTAAAGCAAATTTGAATCTTAAGCTGATCAAAAAATACCTTACATAGCATCTAACGTGGATGTCTTACGGGGAACATACTCCAAATATAAAAATTAAACTAAATAACTGTTATATAACTACAAAGGATACATCGTTTATGCGCAACAAGAGCAAGACCCGCTGAGCTCCCGTAAAATTAATAAACTTTTTTTTCATTTCACGTTATTTAAAAGCAAAGTTGAATATGTTGCAACTTATTGTCTATTATTCGTATATATATTTATGGAAATTGTGAAATTTTACAAATTCTCTACGGACTTTAAAAAGTTAATTTATCGTATGACTAGCATTAAAAAGGCAGCATTAAAGTGTTGAAGTAATTAAGACAACCCAATTTCTTGTAGTGATAGCACCACCAAACGTAAGAAAGTCACAAGGATATGACATGAAACAAGTAAAAATCTTTTAGTCAGGCAAGCCCCAGCGTTCGATACCCTATACCCCGACATCCCCTGTAGTATAATTGATCATCTGTACTCGTGATAAAATACAAAAGATTATATAATTATATACACATACACTATTGTATATAGCTTTTAAGCTTTTCACCGCAAACGTAATCCGTTATAATCCATTTTCTATATCGTTCGGGCTTGGGCCAAAACACTCTAGTGTGTGGGATATCTTCAAAGTATCTTCAAAAAAAAAAAAAACCGAACTTCAAATTGAAGATGAGCACGAGCCAAAAAAAATTGACAGAGTTCTGTTGAACAAAATGTTCCCGGAAGAAATTAAATGAAATTATGGTTAAAATGAAACTTTTCTAGAAATTTTACCAATAAATATATAGAGTAAAACACGTCTTTACGCCATTTAGTTAAATTCTGAAATGAAAAAATTCTTGTACTACGAATCGAATATGAGATTGAAAAAGCGAAAATTTACTTAGCTTTTTCCGAATATTATACGCATTAGATTCAATCATACGACCAGATTATGAATTTGCAATAAAATACAATTTAAGCAGCTTTTATAGTATTTAGAGGGTGGCAGCACCAGCAGAAGAATTATTTTTTAATCGCGCTGCTTTTCAAATATGTACTCGATTCTCTCTTTCAACTTTTCCATTCGAATATCACGAATTAACTGACTCAGCTTAAGCAGCTAACTTTGCTTATAAACCCTTAAAACAGTCAAGGTATATCACAATTTTATCCGGATGTGTTTGTTAATCCGCTTATCTGCTGAATTTCCAAGGAAATATTTATTAATCACCAACTGCATAAGGTGCTTTTAATTCCAAGATCGACGGATGAAGCAAAGCGCACATAGAAAATTTTCATTTGCTCGTTTTTACATGTACTTTCCCCGCATTTTGGGCAATCCAGTTTTCAAGAGAAGTACACTGTTTTCATCAAATGTAGTAGCCCAAGAAAGTCTACATGCAGTACGACAAATTAAGGTGCCTCTTACCATACCACTCGTGGTACAGATTAAAATTAAAATTTGTGCGTACGTCTGTAACATGCAGAAGGGCTTAAAATAGACTCACTTTATATTATATCGATCCATTCAGTATCATAATCTAAATTGATCTAAGCCTGTCTGTCCGACTGATATCTGTTCACAGGACAGATGGCAATTTTTTAGGTATTTTGTAGAAATTTGGAACACTGATGTGCTTTGACCGAAGGACGAGCACTATTGAAAATGGTTCGAATCAGTTCATTTTTCGACCAATCCCTATATAACGCCCTCTTCTGAAACCTTGTTATAAGGAATGACTGTGCAATTTTCAATATTTTCCGACATAAGTGGCCAAGTAATAGTATTTCGATGTTCTAAATTGGTGTGACAACTTTGAACCGCTGGGCCAATTTTTTGAACCCACTCTCATTTAACCGATCCTACGAGAATCTAATCTTTATGTGGCGAAAAAGTTGAATTTTCAATACATCATGATAAAAATTGGCTGTAAATAGTAAATTAACAAAAAAATCAGCCTTACCGAATTTGGACCATGGATACTACCACAGATAGGGATTCGCATGAAATGTAAACCCTTATATGCTAAAAAAGCCTAATTGTTAATATTCTTGTGATGTCCATGACAGTTATTTGTTATATGAATTAAGTGGATCTAGTTTGAACCACTCGGGTCTATTGCTTGGCATCACTCCATATAAGCAAAAAAACTAACGGTAGTGAATTTGGACCACACAGATCTATTTTCTTGGACGCTAACATATGTAGGCATTATCACGAGAGCAATCTCTTGTATGAAGAGAAAGTCCAATCTGCTAATATGCGGGTTTTTATGAAAATTGTAGCTTTGCATGAAAATAATGAGTACTTGCTGGTGCATTATTACCAAACTATTATTATTATTATTATTATTATAAGTAATGTAATATATGTAACGATCGGCATTGCCCGATTATAATGTTCTTACTTGTTTTAACTTATGATGAAGTTATAAGCAACAAATATACTGCAATAGCACGAAAAAGTGTAAATTCAGCAAAAAAACACACATCACGAGACGGCTCGAAAAGAAAACATCTTTAATTAACGGTACTTAGTTTTCATATTTCTTTTCGTACATTTCAATAATAATTTACCAATTAAAGTGAGTCTTTTCTAATTCTTTGCCTTAAAATGTCACAAAATATATAAAATCGCTACGAAATTTCCCAAGAGATTAGAAAACTGCTTATAAAGTTACGAAGTGACGAAAAATCGTTGGGAGAAGTAGCGAAAACAATTGGAACTAGCCGTGCTCCCCTTCAAACTATTATATAAAAAATATCAATACACCGATGAGGACAACCAACCAAACAGCGTTGCGGGTTGTAACAAACTTTATATATGTAATCATATCTTGATCTGAAAGTGTGCGCGATGATTGTATGAAAAATTTCTGCAAAACTCGATTTGATTCATAAACGTAATTGTTATAAAAAAAAAATAATAAAAACAAAATAAGAAGTTCAACGATTCATTAACGTTTTCTTACATTTGCTTTCGAGCGATTTCTTAAGTGTTTCAGTTACTTCAATGACGTCACTATTTGATCCAAATCATTTTTTCTGGAACTGCTTTTTGAGATTTGTCTGTGGATCAGATCAGATCTGCAAATTATTGGACAGAGGGAAGCAAATGAAACAACGTCATCAACTTGTGATTTCGTCTTTTTGTTCCACTGCCAATTAATTCGATCACCGATAAATGCTTAGCTCTCTTATGCCTAAAAGTCAAATGAACACGCGACAAATGGCTTCTTCGGCCATGTCCTACTGTTTCTCTAACCCTAATTAGATGACCGTCCCGGACCATTTGGTGAACTTGAACAGCGGTTACAGCGGTTTTCCTTCGTCATGAATGTTAATCGAAGCTATCAACTCCTCTTTACTTTGTGTATTGTACGTATTGCGTTTCGAGAACAAGTACTTAATCACAGCCCAATATTTCATTACATCCATTTTTCCGAAAACATCCACATCGACTCCTTGACACGATTTTCAAATGATCACTGCGCGTTGTAGCTGAAATTTCGGTGACTACGAGCCCGCAAACACATTTGCCAAATTTTATGAACAAGTGATGCCCATCTTGATGTATAAGAAAAAAAAAAAAAAAATTGTAAATGCGAGTTGTTGGAAACAGATGCCGTCCTTTCCAACGGCAATTCTGCATTTATTCTCTCTAAGAGTCTTTGTTCAAAATTCATTTTTGTACTTTGCTCTGATTTTGTAACATCCCCGCGAACAATAGGTTCACATAAGAAGCGAGTATTTGGTTGTTATCAACAACGTTATAATAAGGTCTAAAAACTGCATTTATGGGTTGAGGGTCAAAAATTATTGTTCATCAGAAACAAAGAACCATTTATTCCAAGACATTTCCAAATTAGTTTATTTGATATTAACACATACTCAATACAAAATGCAATTAACTGAAAAGTTTACAAATTCTTAGTTTCTTTTATAAAAGTTCTAAATACAGATGTCATAGATATGTGACAAACGGAACAAAAAACAAAGAACAAAATATACGTAAAAATTATTTGGTTAATACCAATTAATATGACAAGAATAAATAAAAATCAGATTGCAGTAAAAATAATAGAATAAATTTTAAATGCCTACTTTCATTTAGGTGCTTTGTACAAGAGCGACATAGAAGAAAACGCCCAAAATAACCAAAACGGCTACAAGAAGAGGCCATTTGAGCTGATATTTTTCTTGTAAAGCCTCTATCAATTGCCAAAACGCATCATTGACTGCGTCCGGTTTTGGTAATGTTGCCTGCGACGAGCGACGCGAGGTTACTTTTCCTGAAGACGTACGAATTCGACGGCGACCAAGAGATTCGCGTTGACGCAAATTAACAGCAGCGCCTGATAATGGGGAATATTTATCGGCCAGAGGGGCAGCTTTCAAATTTTCCAAATTGCGTGCAAATTTGCTAAGGAAACGAGTTTTCACATCGTCGTCATCGTAACCATCGGGGCGATCAACGTCATCGTCATCATAATCGTCATACTCAGCTGTGTATTGTGGACCACTCTTGTTATAGTTATAATCCTGCTGCGCACCCGAAGCTGAATTGTATGTAGTCGGCTCTTTTTGATGAATAAGAACAGCTTTTGGTTGAATTTGTGATGTCGTTGTTTGTCCCCTTTCACCCGCGTCAGCATAAATTTTATTAGCATCTTCTTTGGCTTCTTGAATGAAAGAAGTCGTCACCACATTAGTTTTGCTGATCATAACTTGTTTCGGTAAGGGTTCTTTAGAAGGTAACTTTGCATGTAGATTTTCCTTTACGGGCGTTTGCATCTTGACGTGCACTTGTTTTGTTGTTGAAACTCTACGCTTCGAAACGGCCCCAGTCTGCCGTGTAGGTCTATTATTACCTGTCTTAACGGAACTGGCAGAACTATCTTCACTTACGGCAGCCGTAGAAACATGTTTAATACGAGGATTAACCTTCTTGTCCGTTGAATGTGCTTTGCCAGAAATAGCTGCTTCCAAGCGCCTAATAACAATTCCACGGGTGGTATCTGTTACGGGAATGTTAGGCAATTGGTGCTCCACACACATTTTCCGTAACTCTTTGTTAGTTAATCCTTCGAATTCCGACATGCTGATTTGAGATCTATTTTTTTAAATAAACACACACACGATAAACACAATTTTTCCGTATTTTAGGTAAAAGTTCAGCAAAATTTAGTCATTCGTTCAAGGAAATTAATGAAAAATTATGTTAAATAATACTTCAATTTTTTTTTTTTTTTTTTTTTTGACGTAAACAAAAATGTATACTTCAATCCCATTAAAAAAAAAAGGAGCAAAGTGTATTTTGAACATCATTAGAAGATTCGAAAAAGAACATCCCTATGTAAAGGTAAATAGTTTTTATACTTACTGACGTACATTTAAATAATAGTTTATCAATTAGAGATTGGAAAAATGGTTATAAAGTTGAGATATGAGGAAAAATCGTTGGTCGAAACCGGAAAGCAGTAAAAACAATTGGAATTAGTCGCGCTAGTTGGTCAAACTATTACAAACAATTACAATAAGACAAATACCGCGGAAAATAAGCACCGATCAGACGAACCAAACAACCTTACAGAGTATAAGGAACGAAACATTATCAGAATTGCAACAAGTGAACACAAACCTAGTGCTGTTGGTATTGCAAAAGGCCTAGAAAAATATAAGCCAATTGGTATTAACCATTCATTTATTCGAGTCAACAATAGTCACAACCGTATTCCAAGGCAAAAATCATTTACAAGCGATGTTAATCCGATAAAAGGCCTCGAGTTTCCAAACCCCCCACAAAAATTGTGAGAAAAATTTTGAGAAAAATATAATTTTTAGTAACGAATCCAAGTCTATTGTATTTGGATATAATTGCAAACCAAGAGGATGAAAGAAATCTACTGCGGCGATAGCAATTCAAAATTTATTTTCAATTGTAAAGCACGATAGATGGATGGTCTGTCATGATTTTAGGACGCATCGCAATTACGAGAATCTATGAAAGTCATTGGCTCCTAAAATACTCCGAACGAGTTCGGAATGCATGCTAATTGGTGCATTCTTCTCAGAAAACGAAATTCTTCCATACTGTATGTAGACTTTATTGGTCTACCGTATATGATTTTCGTAACAATATGTAGTATTTTACATCTCCATTATATGCGGATTTACATATGTTTTCTCATTTTAACATCAAAGTTTGTATTCTGTCATTTTAAACGAACTCACCTAGTGAAAGGAAGGCTTCCGACATATAATAGAAGTATACACATGGACACACCTATTCGCTACCCTGTTAACATTAGATAATTATCATTTATGTTGATGTTGAAATATGTATACAAATGCTGACTGCATTTACTGCACTTACTTTACAAACGAAAACTTACTTGCATGCCCTACGTACATACCGCATGTGTACACGCATACACATACATACACCTTGACATAACTAAGTATACTTTGTCTACTCATTGTAATTCTAGTCGTATATTGATAGATATATACACATGCAAACATAGATACATACATACATACATACATACATACATGCATACATACATACGACATACACAGGTTTCTATCTAAACGGAACATTTCGAATTTGTTTTTTTTTATTTGTTTATTTTTTTTTTGTTTCACTGTTCTCTAATAAGTTTGCATGCAAATGCATATATATACACCATCTACGTAAGTTAGAATAAGGGTGTATTGTGTTCTTGCGATAGTAGAAAAATATTTTGTCTTCTTTGCCCTTCCAGAGAGGCAACTAAATGATAGAATGGTCCAACAATTATTTCAAAATTCAAACGAAGAGATTATTACTCCATTACTATTACGGGTTTCTTTTATCATTCTCACTCCATACAAATATGCTCTGTAACTTATCATATGTGCGTATATGCATTGTGTAAAGGGTGTAATATATATTTTACGCAATTTACTTTGGTTTTTTAAAGTATAATTATTTTTTATTATATTATTTAATAAAATAAAATGTGTAAACAGAACGTAAATTCTTAAGTGTAGAATTTTTTAATATTGACTGTTGGACATTTGAGTTGCTTCTTGAAGTCTAGAATCGATTTTGCCATTTTTCCATTCAGACAGTAGCTATCGTATAAAAAGAGAATTGGGTGTATGTGCGATTCTCTGTTTTCAAGTGGATATGCGCTAAGTTTATAGTAAACATATATAAGTGCGTATGTGCGAAAAAGAATAAACGGCGGGTATGTATGTAACAAATGTAATTTGTTTTCTTTTGATCATTTACTTCGCATTGAAGAATTTTGAATTTTATGTTCGTCAAATGCTTCAATAAATTTTTGTTAAAAATTTTCATATCCAGAAATATGGAGAAATTTCTTCTTACTATGTTTTAGAAATAATTTATGTTGTTTATGTTATTTCTGCGACACACACCACATCACTTATAAGTTATTGTACGCGACACGTTATCTATTTGTTTCCAGTGCGTATTCTAAAATATTCTAGAATATTCTCATAATTTCTTCATCCAAAAAGTAAAACCAATTTAATTTTTTTTCTTTTTTAAATCTATTTCATCCAAATCTGTTTCATCATCTTCAAAGTAATCCTCAAAATCAAACAGTATTTCTTATTAATAATATGGCCAGTTTGGCCAATTTGTCGAAAGGAATTCATTCAACGACGCGATAATCGAAGAATTAATCGCTTAATTGATCGGTTGTTTCTGAACCGGATTCCTGGATCCAAGTCTCATTTCATTTCGCAAGCAAAAGTTTATGTAACTTCTTGGCTCAGCAAAATGACGCGTTGTAATACATAATTTTTGTGTCATGCAAAACTAAGTGCATATCGTGTTTATGATGTGAAATTCGAAGCAGATGTCTACCACAGAACATGCTATGAACTTAGAGAACAAATATTTCTGATATACGATATACGATACTGGTCTTACTTTTTGATGATATTACTTTTGGTAGCATTATTGCTTCATAGAATATTTTCATTGGTACTAAGGAACAGAGTTAAATAAGTTATTCATCAAAACATCAAATGCATCAAAAGTCTGTAATCATTTTCTAGTTTGGATTTTAAACGATATGTTGGAATATCTTGTTAGTTAGTTGTCTCTGCTTCTTTCTATATATCAAGAGCATAAAATAGCATATTGCATGCTTAGGTAAACGTGATAACAACAACTATTGTTATTGTTCAGTTACCATAACAGAATATTTGAACTTGTATGTATAGCAAGTATGTAGTAGTATATCTGCGAATTCATTTCAAATATATATATATGCATATGCTCGGATATGTAATGGAATATTTAATATTTCGCAATAGCATGAACAACAATGGCAAACTCTTTTTATATTAAAAATTTGAAAACTAGATTGAAATATAAAGGAAAAACTCAAAATTAAAAAACAAAAAAAACTATAAATAAAGAGAAGTTATAATAATACTTACAGGAAGGCATGTTTGTTTAAAATCAAATATGATGATGGCATAAAAGTTAGTAAATGCGTTTAAACAAGAGATGAGATTTATGAATACATACCCATACACACACACACACACACACACACACACACTTGTATACACAAATTCTAATAAAGTTATTATTAGAAATAATGCATCGTGAAGTAAAAAGCAAGCATAATATAGCAATAAACTGATGTAACTTAAGGTCTACATGATCTTTAAAGATTTTAAAACGACTCGAGCATCCTCTCTTTCATTTCGAATCGATTGTAAATTCGTGTTTCAGTTGATTCTCAACTTAATGCCAAGAGCACGTTATTAGTTACTTGACCAGAGACGATAGCACAAGGTAACAATCATTATGCATCTTGTACTTAGTAAACTTAACAAGATTTATCTGCAAAATGCCAAATTCAAAAACCTCTCAATTTATTTCAGGTCCATATATTGCTAACAAGAGTCCATATATTGCTAACGGAGAATGCAGTCGTATTGGAATTAATTTACTTTCAATTCTCTAGCATTTTTATATCCACCACGCAGATTGAGATTTCCCAAATGAAGAGTTCATAGAGGGTTGACATATGCGTACCGATCCGCAACCACAATTTTTGGATAGATATTAGCGACTTAATTTCCGGCAGAGATTGTAAAATCATATATATAACAGATTGCTTCGCTTCACTTCGGGATTCAGATCAAAGAAGTTAAACCTTCGTCTGTAACAATGTTCTAGGTTGGAGTGGATTAAAGAAGTACATAGAGGCGAATATGATTTCTGCGGGGATGAAAACTATTTTGAGGAAATTAAATTTGTAATATTTTCTGCAGAAAACGGCCCACCATTTAAGAAACATTTTTTGTGATTAATCGCTGAGAAGATGCGCTTTATAAACTGTAACACAGTGATAGTCAGCAAAGAATGAAGTGAGGGAGAAAGAGAGAGAAAAAGAAAGAGGTTGGGAGGAGTAAGGGCTGGACGAAGACTGGGAGAGATGTGCCCCCTAACCGGTCGCTAATATTGCAAATTTGCCGGCCATCGCACTGGGAATTGAGCCGGAATTGCCGATTTGGTGGCCATGCTTCTTAACTACTGGACTGTGCGGTGGTGCCACTGTTTCTATTCTAAACGCCACTAACAAACTGACAAAATATCGCTCTTAAATTTGAAATTAGTTCCACAATACCTTAAAACAGATGTAGGTAGCAGTTCATGTACACATAAGAAGTCCACTTTCAACTTGCAACTTACACTCTCACGATATACTATATATACCGTGGGATCAAATATATGTAGATAGATAATACTCTACAATGGAATCAGCACAATGTTATTTAATAGGATGATGCATTACTTAGTTCCCCTCGATCCCGTACGAGTTTTTCCTCCTTGTCTATATATATGTTTGCCGAGTGAATAAATTTCACAGATTACAAAGTCGCTCAATCAAAAAAAATTACTGCACATGATTTAAATAAAATTTGCCGGTTAGTGTGGTACAGTAAACGTATTATACTTTCTTTTATTGCATATCCCCAGAATTGTATTATATTGCACTTGAATTAGAGAAGAAAAACTTATTGTTACAGTGAACAAAGTGTGGTATATAATAAGTAAGAATGCAAAAATCTTACAAAGTCGATTATAAGATACCCTACTCTATTCCGCTTTGTTAACTCATTTTCTTAATAATGCACCAAAACTAATGCATTTTTATATAAATGCATAATTTTTATGAAAGCCCTCACATTGGACGATACTCGAAACGTCGACTAATGTGGTACAAATTTAACAAACTTAGTTTGATTTTCAAAGATTTTTTTTTTTCCAATTGCCGTTCATCCATCAGAATACACCACAAGGTAGACTTTGTCGCCATAGAAAGGCTTGCTTTCGTGAAAGCCCCTATATACGATACGAAAAGATCCAAATTCCCTGTGGTTAATTTACTAGGGACCAATGTTCATCATAAAATAGGAAAAATTGGATGTTTTTAGCATGTAAAAGCATACGCTACACCACTTGAGATAGGCCCACCTTTGATTACCTCGATTGATTTAGAATAATTTGTAAAATCTATCTAAGCTTTTTTGCCCGCCTGCCTGTGGAATTATTTTATAGCTTCTCACTTTATACACATTCAAATAAGTGATATGGCGATCGCAGCTACGAAAGTTTGTGCTTTGAAACGAGTGATTGGTTGCCTGTTTATATCAACTGAATATAGAGCAATCTAACATAACATAATGAAAAATGATAAAATGAAAGCCATGTACGGGTTTATTGCATATGCATATATGAGTGAGTTTGTACTCAAGGGCGAAGAGGACAATTTACAGGTGCTTGTACGTTAACCCGAACGTTTATTTGTCATTCAGCATCTAAAGCGTTTTATACATATACTTGTCTTTTTAAAGAATGCACAGAGTACTCTATGTAATTGGACTGTTATGATAGTATCATATAAACATAAGTAGTATATTAGTATGTATACGCTTGTATATACAAGTTAATCAATTGATTCAACTTTTAGGAATACGTGTGTTAGTTGATTTGCCATGAAAAAAAATTGCCGGCTGCCCAGCTTAATTCTTCTTACCAATGAGAGAATTATAAGAAAACGTATAGAGTAAGCAAACGGCTTTCTAATGGATAAAGAATGCGAATACATGAACTCAAGGGCAAACGGATAGGAAACTGAGTGAACAGAGCAATGTAGAAACCGAAAAGTTAAAAGAGCAGTTAGACGAAGCACTAAACAAATAACCATAAGACTGTACGTGCCGCGCTTCGGTAAAAACAATTTCTAAAGTTAGTAAGGATCATATCGAACAAAAATGACATTTAAAAGCCCAGTGTACCTTTACAACATTATTTAGCTTAGAAAATTATACACAATTTTAGCTCTGTATGCCTACTAGTAAGCATAACGTGAACATTTTCAATGGAAATGAGAGTTAAAGGCTAAGTAGTTGATATGGAAGGCACATGTGAATTCTCATGTAAACATATGCAAATATATATACATATGCATTCTTGAACACAATGAGATTGTAAGAGGATCTAGTCGCCTGGGCCGAGTTTCCCCTCGCAGAAGTTTATAAAGAAAATGAAAACTTGAAGGAGATATGTAATCGCGTCTAGAAATATTTTCATTAACGCCTTAAAATCTGCAACAAATATACATTGAGTGTATTAAGCAAATTTGTTTGGAAATATTCCGTGTAAATGGCAACTTACTTATGCAATGTGTATATGAAAAACTCCGTTACTTTTAAATTGTTTATCAATCTATCTTAAACGCATACGTACCTTTTGTAAGTGCAATAAATTTAAGTGTGTAATGTGTTTCTTAAAATCCAAATGCAATACAACGTAGTCCTTATTTTAAAACCTGTCATAGCATTCTTGGTTGCAGTTCAGCGATGTACTTTCATTGCTGCATTCCTCCGACCGTTCATTCGATCTGAATATGTTCGCAATATACATGACCAGAACCGCATTAAACCTCATGTGACAATAAAGAGATTCTTTTGTTGTCTTTCTTTTTTCTGTAAACATCCATGGCAGCACTTGCGTACGTATGTAACAATCAGAAGAAGTTGAGACTGCCTTTTATTTTATCACACTAATCGATTCAAACTCATTTTCTGAATCGACTCATGGTCATGGTCATACATCTTCAAGTCGTTAAGGTATTTTTGTGATTACTGTTCAGGTAGAAATTGTTGAGTTATTTGGATGACATTTGAACACGAATTAAATCGGATTGCTTTTGTGACCATTCTTCCTATATACATTCTTCCTATATACATATATCGCTTTATTTTGAAAAAGTCGTGAATTATATAATGGAACGTTTTAATGTCAAAAGAGTCGAATTTGTAGTACCTTATAGCGAAAATAGGTGAACAAGAATAAAATATTCTTAACAATAATTAGTCTTAAAAATGTCTCGCTTAAAAAATATGCGTTTGTATGGGAACAAAATATAATTTATAGTATTTTATTACTTTTTTATTATTTTATTCGTTATAGTATTTTTTATTATTATTATATTATCAATGAAAAATTAAATTTTTTCGCTGATGAGATTCTTCTGTACGTACAGTCCCTGAGTAGCACATCCTTTATAGCTGGTGCAAATGCCTATGAAGGCCGCCTTGGCAGCAAGCACCAATTGAAAAGAATTTACATAAAATGTTGTGGATTTTTCTTTGATTTTCTGTAAGGAAAGTTACCAAAGCAATGAATAGCATTTTTAAATGATTGCCGATAGTAGCACCAGCACTTCTTTCCACACTTCGAACTCTGTAATAAGCACTAAGCATCGCTATCTGATTCCTTTTTGAAAATATTAGGCGAATATCTCGTTACATTTTTAAAGTTTTCAGAAAAGAATTTCAGACATCTTATTATAGTAAATGGAGGAACCCAAAGAAACTATATAAACTTTCTAAGATGTTATGATAATCCTATTGAAAGCTGTAGCTGTTGTTTTTCGTTTCGCTCTTGCTTTTTAATTAATTTCTGATTAAATGTGCAAAGTTTAGCTTAAATTAGAGTATTCGTCATGAAAATTATAAGCGTTTTAAAACTACATATATGTATATTTATATGTTTGTTTGAGAAATCCCTTACTGGTGTGGCACGATTGTGCAAGCATAGGAGGACTAGCACGAAACTAACTAAAACTCGGTCAAGACTTAGAAAGTCCACAACATCGCGATACGGCCAGCGGAATGTGGTGGAATTGAAACTGCGTCGAACTGAATTTTGTTCGTTTTCAATTCGGATAAAGAAACAGCAAAAATATAAGAATAAGAATATATAAGAACTTATACAGTTACTTTAATTAACACAACATACACAAGATAAACTGCATTAATAGCAACAAGTTTAACAACAACAATGACAATAATATTAAGCTTAATCAGCAAGGATAGCATAAACTAGTAGCAAGTTTTGCTTTATCGCATTGCAACGACACAAACAATAGAAAACATAGTTTGTTGTCATAATAACAGTAACAACAAACCCAATACGTGTCAATGATGTCGTACATATTCGCAAGGTTCAACGTTCAGAGTACATCTGAGTTGTTCCGAATTTGCAGTATCTGTGAAAATCGCTGTCATCGAAAATGTGTAGGTTTTGGAAGCGGCAGATTCCTCCAAGGCTTTGCCTGTCGGGTGAGCCTGTCGGATGTCTGTTTTATGCTACGAAACAGGGGCGTGCCGCGGTGAAAAAACCAGGAACTATTTTATGCGGGAAGGCTAGCCTAGCTTAAGAAGTCTAAATATCTATTAAATATTTCTAGCTCTTTAAAAGGTAAAAGATATTTAAAATCGAATTCCGATTTAACTGGTCGAAGGCAGCTCCTATGCAGCTTGACGTAAGCAATGTGGAACTTCTAGGTAATGAATACTAAGTTTGTCGGAGTGAAGGTCTGTCCAGAACAAGCGGAAAAGTTCTCATCGGTATTGGTATGGTTAGCTTGCGATCACCACACCTGTGGATATTGAGTCGCTGCAAGGCTCATTCCAGCATTCAGTTTAAAAACGTTGATGTCTCTTATTCATACATTCCTCCACTGTCGGATCTTTCATCTCATTTATTTCATTTCGTTTCGTCATAGCCGAATATAATCTGAAAGATAACTTAATTGTACAATCAAAATAAATTCGCTTATAAAATAAGTATTATTATTATTGTTATTATTAAAATTTTAGACTAACGAAATAAATTCTTAGACTAAAAGAAAAAGACATTGAGCACTAGCAACAAAGTTAAGGCAGTCACAGGGAATGTACTTTATAGTGAGAATTTGTCCATAAGAGGACTTCTTAAGATTTATTGGTGCGTTGCAATTGTATGGCCAAAGCGAATTCCCGAAAATGTTTGGATCTTGATTTCCTCAACATTTGTTGGATATAAAGGTGGACTTAGTTGAGGGTTAATAGAAGAGTAGTGCTGATGATGATATTGAAGAATTCCTTCTATAATTTTCTCCGGCAACGTATTGAAAAACTCACAATTAATTCGGCATTGTGGTAGCTTCAATAGTGCACAAATCAAAAAGACAGTACCACGGATATGTTTAATATAATCTAGTTTGAAAAATCTTGATATATATATGATGCATGTCTTACTTCTTCAGGAGCTATCTAGTAAAATGGGACGCACTTCTATCGTAATGGATGATTCTAAACTACCACAAGTCCGTTAGCACTTCTGCTAGGATGAGAAAGGCCTTACAAATACTTACAGACATATTCCCTAATTGTATTTTTGATTTATGCCTAACTCAACTAAATAGCGTTATGAATAGTTGTAATAAAATTCTAGATCTAATGTGTTCAAACTATGAAGATATAATCATCTAACTTTCTATCCATCTTGTACATTCTGAGGATAAGTATAACATCTCACCCTAGAAATTCTCCTTTATGTGGTATATACTGGTGCGTTAAATTTTTAGAAAGCCAACATTTTGCTGCCAAGAAGGCTCCTGAGGACAACTCGGACTACTTGTTTTACAGATTCCATAGCAGGGTACGCAGCGCTAAGGCTATTGCGGTAAAACTATTTGAGCTTTATAACAGTAATGAATCATCATTGCGCTTAGTAGCACAGTCACAGCGAGTTAAAATGAATGATTTCCTTCATATTCTCGTCGATATATTACAAGTGCGTACATTTTCTACTGCATACTGCACATTTTAATAATCATCATAGGCGACCTACTCATTATAATCAAAGTTGAAAAAAAAGAAAGAAGACACGCAGCGCCGAGAAGTAAATGACAAACTTCATTTTTAATATTTCATAATGATCAACAAAAAGAAAAGAAAATAAATAAATGAATGACCGAAAACAATTTATCACAGAATAATTCAATCAATGAATGACACCACAATTCATTATGACGACCTCTTTTGTTGGTTTGCCATTTTTGGTTGAGTAATCTTGAACACAATTCAAAGTTTTTGCACCTCGCACCACATGTCCAAATCCTACACGACGTCCATTCAGTACACGTAGACGTTTAAAGCTTATTGAAAAGCTAAATATGCCTCGACGATTATCTTTATCGTTTTCAACAGAGAAGTGAAAAACTCCGGAATGAATGCCGTGATCGACTGCGCGCATATCATATTCAATATTCTTGTTTATTAGAGATTGGCTATCTAAAGTGATATCAGCATCTACCCAAAGGCCAGAAAATAAGCGCACGAATTGTAAGCGATCCATTTCCTTTTTGACACAGAGTCGAACCAACTCCAAGACTACTTGAGGCGCCGCTTCGGTGTACAATTGTATAACGATTACGCCCAATGGACGATAACCCTTAACCTCCATGTCGAACCAGATTTTCGGGCGAAATAGGTTACGCAGTTTAGAATCGTCGTCCGGAATTTGTAGATTTTCATACTTGCATAAGAGTGCATGTGGCGGCGTAAATTTAGGAAGACGCCGTTTACGCCTTTGCCTAAATTGTCGTGGACGCCGCGTATCTAAGTCGCCCTTTATGCACATGATCCGGGCACCAAATGCTATATTATCCAATTCTAATTGGTTCAATTGCCTGAGCTTCGCTCTCAAATCTCTTTGAACGGCGGGTTGGGTTGTGCGAAACGAATCAACTTCGCCTTTGGTACGAAGTGTGCCGTTCAAGCTAACTAGCAATCGGACATTGCGCATATATTGTCCGAAATAGGTGTCCACATCTTCTTTCAATTTCGTGAAACGGACAAAATTACCAGCATGTATAGTAGGCGGTTGATGATCGACAATTGCTTTAGCTCGGTGCACCCGTTCTCGATGCAAATTGTACTCATGCTTACGCTGTTGCGGGCTGGACTGCATCGTGTCAAGTGTTAAAAGAACCAATAATAGAAAAATTCCGAAAAATTTTGAAATGATTGTACACTTATTTATAATTAATTTCCAAACTTTTACAAAAAATTTTAATTTGTAAAAAATATACGAAAATTTTTTGTTTGTTAATGAAAAGTCTATAAGAAATTCATATGTTAGACTGACTGAAAAAAGAAAGCATCGTAAACCAAACTGAAATAATTTCCTTTCACTTGCTACGTTTTCCCAAAAATAAAAACTGACCTTTATCTTGATTTATTATTATTATTATTATTATTATTATTATTATTATTATTATTATTATGAATTTAGCCAGATGTCTTAAGGCACCAACATTCTAAGGCTTTCGGCTTTATTAAAAACTCTACCGCACTTGTGATTTGAACCCATGACCATTGAGTTGCTAGTCGAGACTCTTGCCTACTCGACCACTTAGGCGGATCTATTTTGACTTAAAAATAATACCATCGATCAACTTTTTTTGTGCACTGTAATAATTATAGTTAAAATTAGTTAAAGCATATCACTGATCTCGCTTAACTTTTAAATTGCTACGTAGAGAGGTCTCGATTTTATACCCACCATCAAAGAATGTTCATTTTGTCGTAACGTTTGCGACACCTAGAACCAAGCTTCAGAGATCTCCTCAAGTACATGTATTTTTGATCAGCATCAAATTCTGAATCGATTTTGTCCGTTCGTTTTTTTGCGATGTCTGCGTCAACCATTCTCTCAACAAAAGATATCGGCTTCACACACTGCAAAAGCATTGAAAGTTCTCGCACACAGATTGGTAATGAAAATGTGACCCATCGGTCGAGAGACACGGACTCATGAAAAGCGAGAAGACCTCTTGAGAATTTTATGCACATTACGCATAAAATGCAATAGACATCCGATACTCATGTATGCTCTAAAAAAATAAAAATAATCAGCCACGCCCATTCTGTATTATAGAGTATAAAAATGTAATTTTTGCATCTTTTGTTAATCTTCTTTAAGACAAATATAACTTTTTTAACTGACGTTATACATTATATTATGCCATGTTATAGCGGTAACACGTGCCGGTAGCTTTTCAACATTCACTAGTGTTGCGGTTTTTGGCAAGAATAAAAGGTATGCTAAGCAAAAGGCGACTAATTTTCGAAACGAATTTCATTAGAGGAACTGTGGTAACTCCTTTGAAAGTTCGAGAAAAAAATTTTATAAAAATTTACGTAACATAGTGGGGAATATGGATTTAGGTTCATCAACTATAGAAGAGATTAACATTCTGAGTATCCTGCAATGCAAAACATCAGAACAGTGAGCGAGACTCTTGCTTAGAGTTCAAGAAAGTAAGTTCTACCAGGAAATATTCTGCAGTGAATCGTAACAACGGCTTTGCATCTTCGCGCTCGGTGAAGTCTATTGATTACGGTCAGCGATTAGAGGGTTGTTGAATAGATGAAGGGACCGTAGTAATTAGGTGCTAATTTTTTGAACACAATCAGAGTACATATGTTTATCGGGTGAATTATTCTGCAAATAAACCTACGCTGTATACAAGATTGAAAAGTACAGGATTCAAGATTTTTAATTAAAGCGGTGCGTTTGGAGAAACTTTTAAATCTCCTCACTTACTTTGAATTTCACGTTATCCAAAAATAGCTCCTGCATTTACATTGCATTTATGCCTAATCTTTGTTTGGAGTGTTCTAAAATTCAAATAGAAATCTAAAAACTAAAACACAAAGGCTCGTGTTTGTGTGTAAGTTGTAGAGATTAAATTAAATTAATAGGCTTAATTGACCAGCAGGTTCGTAATAATCCCCGTAAAAAGCCCCAAAGCTATCTTAATGTAACAGCTGCCACTTAATTAGCGAAGAGCGACTAAGAAACCGTTGAGCAATCTTCACTTATTTGCCACAATATGGCGTAGTCTCTAAAATTGTAATCAAATCATATTTATGTAGCGTTTTTGCCGATTTAACTCTAAAACCTCATATCATTTAGAATTGAAAACGATACTAAAAAGAAATTTTAACTTACCTCAGCCTGTAAAAAGTTTTGAATTCTCCGAAGCATTAGGAAAGCAACGGGTAGATAAAAAAAAAAAAAAAATAGATGAAACCTTTATGCCGAACACAATGGAAAGCTACGCCTTGTGCCCTTCATTTATGCATTGAAACCGAAAAAAAAGAAATAAAAAAAAGAATGAATCATTAAACGTATACGAGAAGAACAACTATTTGAAAACCACTTCATAAATGACAAACGAAATCAAGAGGAAAAAAATCAATATTTTTTATAACCGACATTGTTCCCCAAAAAATCCATTACGAAACCCACAACGCTATTGCAGATATGGGCATGTGTAGCGTATGCATGTACAACAAATGCAATATACCAAGCAAAACATGTAAGAAAGTTATATTTGGCGGGGGCCGAATCTCGCACACCCACCATCATGCTTTTCGCATTCTGCTCTCCATGTTCTTTTGTTTGATATCCATATCGCTGGTATTATTAAGAAAAAATTAACCGCAGTATCTACCATATCCATTTTAAAATTAACCCATTTTTATTCGGATAATATATCTTCATTTGAGGAATGTAAAAAGTAGTTTTAAACCCTCTGTCTTGTTTTCCTTATGACAAATAAGCATAAAATCTAAAAAAAAGGCAACAAAATTAAATTGTGTGGGCGTGGCCAATTTTTGCCATTTTCTCACTAAAAGGGTTGAAGGGTTTCCTAAAGTAAATATGGAAAATTTCAACCTTCCAACTTTTATAATTTGTGAGTAACGAGCAAAAAGCCACAAATTTTTGTTTAGAAAAACAACGGCCTTCCGCTTTGATCAATGCAGCCTATTTTCAATACCAACCTGTGTGCCAAAAACTTCCAATGTCTCTACCAAGTTCAAAGTCGATATTTTCTTTTTTGCTACGAGGAGAGTGCCGGCAACAAACACCACACAGACACACAGACGATTAGACATGGCTTAATCAATTCAGAATTTCACGCTGATCACGAATATATAGGGTCTCTGCAGCTTCCTTTTAGGTGTTGCATAAACTATGAAAAAAAATCGAATCCTTCAGTTTTGGGTATAAAAACTAAAGGAAAAAACGCAAGCCAAAAAGTTGATCGCCAAAAGGCCAACGTTTAATTCCCGCCACCTCAAGCCTATACACCTAAACTGCAAGATATTTTGTTAATTGCGAACGTTTCAGTTGAACCGTGAAGACCTCAGCACTTTCCAATGGCGTTGAAAAATATTTGCACAAAGTCTTTAGATTAATATCAGATTTACATTTCAACTTGCAACCCCTTGCATATTGTCGCTGTGTTTATGAGCAGATCATATGCTTTTCAAGCTTTACGCGCTAGGATTTAATAATCGAAACCATATATACCATCTGTCAATCGATTGTTTCAATTTTTGCGCTTATGAAAGTTTCCACAGCCAACAGCAACCAGACGAACGTTTATACATCGACGTACTTTCTGTATACTTTATGGCCTCATTGACGTACATGCGTATGTGCGTGTGCGGTGCTACGATGACAAACGGACCGATAAATCTATTCATTTCTAGTCATTTTTGGTTGATGGGCATGACAGCGTTGCATAAAAGACTTAATAACATGAATTAAAAGCCGCTGCTAAACACAGGCTCAATTCGCAACATAGCACGCCTCAACATGTCCGCATAAAATGAAATCGATATACGCGCCAGCTTACTACGATTAAAAGCAATGATTTAATAATACTTTCTATACATATGCATGTGAATATGTATCGGGAAAAGAAGCAAAAATACCTTGAATGCACAGCAAAAATGAAGAACTTGGCTAACGACAATTGCTAAAACTATTGAACTTGACAACAATTGCAAAAACAACGTTCGCTATATTTTTACAATTTACAACTTTTTTGTTTATCGAATGATTTCATTGCAATTACGATTCTTCGCTCAGACGAAAATCGTAAGACATTCAAAACATTTAATGTTTTATTTATTACAATAAAAGCGAATAAAAAACTGTAAAATTTCGAGATGATTAACTATGCATACACTTTCGGTCAATTGGATACGCGTAGCAGAACAAAATCATGATTACAATGCCATAAATAAAATTTATATAAAATACCGCAAACAAAAAATCTAACAAAAAAAAAAAAAGAAGAAGAAGAAGAAAACTACGATTGTTTAACACCTAGGAGTTTCAAATTACAGCATCGATCGCTAATCGATAGGAATAACTTGAAGTCTGCACATTCAATCGGTCGTAGACAATATTCCACTTTATGTCTACGTTTTCAAGGTCTTGTCATATTATTGGAGTACTATCCAAGCAGATGAATGCGTTTGTTTTAGTTGTTTATCGTAGTTGAGTTGGTCACCAGTGCAAACGACAAGCAGTTAAATGTCCACGCGACCAGACAGATTGACAAACTGTAGCCGATTAAAAATATACGTTTGTATAAGGAAAAATCATCTTGCCTTCCTTCATCCTTCTATAGTAAATATGACAAGCAATTCCGATCGAATAGGAAATATAGATATTCTTAGGGAATTATTATTTTACCCCCTCATCGGAAGTAAGCATCTGAGACGCTTTGCATGGTCAGAGAAATGTTCTAAGTTTACTACAGTCAAAGATGGGGGAGGTTGCATTACGAGTTGGCCCGCTATATCGCGGTATTCAGGTAGTACTCTTGTTAACCTCACTAACTGAATGATTGTGAATGGATATCTTGACATCGCCAATGATGAAGTCCTTACTACGAGTAGCAGCATTGCTGCCAAACACTGCCATATTCTAAGATGATAACGCATCCATATAAATAGCGAAAAAAGTTTGGTCCTCGTTTGAGGAGTGGAATTAGAATGCCATCAAATAGTTTCTTTGCCATCAGACCTAAACATAATTGAATCGTTATAGGAAGTTCTGGGTAAGAGGCTGAGGAGCAAATTTCCATTTTCAGAACATTTTCTCGGGAAAATTCCGTATTTCCGCTATTCTGCAAGCAAATGGTGGCTTAAACATAAATAAATATTATGCACTAGTGCGGCACTCATATTACTTTGCCTATTTCTTGTACATGTAGGAACTTATCATCTCACTACCTAAACTGTAACTTCACATATATGTGCTTCCAATATTGAGTAATTTATCAAAGAGATCGCGAATCTTTTCACGAATTATTCCAGAATTCTCCGCATTCCTCATAAGGATTGGAGTAATAAAATTTGGGCGAATGTTTTCTGGATGAATTTGATGTTCACGATTATGCGAAATATCTAAACATCGAGATTTCCTAACGTAAATAGAGATTAGTGAATGGCAAATAAATTATATTACTATAAATCGAATTCCACGCAAGTTTACCTTGATATTTAGACATTAGTACCGAAACTTTCTTCTTGGCATTAACTGATAGCACTTTCATCTTGCAACTGCTGCACCAACTGCTTGCTAACTATTAGTGTAATCCTATCCTGTTAAGTGTTTACATTACATTACATTAGGTTCTCCTAAAGAAACACACTGACCACAGGTTCGTTGTTTGCAAGTTTAAGATGACAGGCATGATGAGTCTCTGCTTTGATATGGTCTTGGCACACCTGTGCTTCATAGGGGTAGCACTGAGCTCTGATTGTTTCCCCCTTTTCATACCCACCATCCAAGGATAGGCACGTATTCGTTTTATCGTAGATTCATATTGAAAATACGTCAAATTGCTGAAAGGTCATACCCACAGTGCAGCATAAGAGATGATGAGAATATACCTGTTCTTTAAAGCAAAAGTTGACTTTTTACTTCATTACTTATAAATAACAGCAGAGACAATAACGAACATTTCCACGATGGTCTTACGCTGCCGGCACGAAAAATCGATAACCGACCACCCACCCTATATTACAGAACATTAATACCAATATCAAAATTTTACGATGGAAGAAGCGTCGTTTTCTTACTTATTTAAATTAAAATTTTATCTAATTTGATCATTTTCTGTTTACGCTTTACTCGCAAGGTTTTCTTTAACTAAAGAATAGATATATAGGCTTAACTTCATTCACGGAATTTGCGAGAAGGCGAAATGAGATGAATTGAATTTGAAAACTTCAGAAGAATTAATCTTTTGAATGCCAGCGGGAAGGCCAAATCAATGCGTGTTAAACTGATCCTGCACTGCATAAGGGGCAATATTAACGTTAACATTCATCCATTTCTCAAGCAAGTGAAGCAATTAAATATTTATTACACCCTTTTCGCCCATTCAATGAAATACGATTCCAATCACATACTATAGCACGAGTATCTCCGCATCTTCATATGAAGTTTTTAGTTTAATGGAAATGATCTGCAAAGATATAGCTATTGGACTAAAAAGCATGGTCTTTACAATTAAAATTTTATATATTGGATTGGATTGCAAATGAATATGTTATAAAAGCCGGTACGTAGGTAGCTACGATGAAGATTAGTTTTGCATAAGGAGTTAGTAAATGAAAAGCAATCGAAAGGAAAGCAATCGAGGAAAGTATTCAATGCTCAAGAGTTGTGTTTTTTTGCTATTGAAATGAATGGCTGACTAAAAACACATTTCTATGCAACTTTTGAGATGAATTGCTTAACTTTTAACCAGTAATCTATTAATCGCATCGCGAACAGGCGGAAAATTCTGAGAAGCATTGCGTTATTTTGCATCCACATGACAAACACAAAAAAAACGTATAAACAAGTGTATCATAACCACATCTGTGTCGTTGACATCATTACCATTAGAATTAGAAATTTATATATCCTAAGTTTAAATCACTTCACGGTACAATCTAAGTTTTCGTTCATGACTGCGCCAAAACTTTTGCTTGCGCGACATAAGTGTGTACGTAGAGTAAAGGTATTCGCACGATGAGTACCAATTTTAGGCAAAAATTTGTAAACATTTGCTTGAATATGTCAGCAGCATTAAAGAACTTGGAAAATAATCTATTACGGCTGGATTGCGTATAACCAAACGCACCAATGCGCATTTACGTTAGTAAATAATGTTGCGTTTACTCCTCCAGCTGCTGTCACAGGCAATATTAAGTTACGCTTCTTACGTGATATAGACAGCTTTACGTTTTTGAAAATATGTACTTACAACTGTTCATCAACTTTGTTTCTTCAAGTCTAAGAGTCTTAAGCAAGTCACGCGGATAACTTTTTTTTTTAAATAATTATACACATAAGCAATGAACATACGTGAAATTCGATGTAAGCAAGGTATAGTTTCATTTTTGCTTCGATTTTTTTTGGTTTTTCTTTTCTCAATAAATTCATCAAGTCCCGCTATATACTATATTTGCATTTTCTTCTGCGACAAGAATTACTACCATTCACTAGGATTAAATGTTTCAAATTTCACCATATAGCTAACAACAACAATATATCGTAGTGTACACAAAATTTTCCAAATAAGATGAAGACAGTCATATCCTCGCAGATGTGTGTTTTCGTATGCATTTGCATGTCACATTAACATCAACATAAAGGGAAATTGGCATCAGGCGTTCGGTGTTAGTCGTAGTATATACGTGCATTCACCAAATGCCTTATCTGTGGAGTGTTAGTTTGGAGTTTTGTATCTCTATTCGCTACCGTCTCCAACACTATCTCTGTAGGTTTTTATAAAAACATAATAAAAACACGTTGAAAAATTCTCAGCTTATACCCAGGTGTATATTGTGTTGTTTACATAGATAACCATCATTTGTGCTTGCTATTGCTGCGTTTTCCAAGCTACATACTTTGGTCACCCAAGTAATGCATCTAGATTGCGAAGCGAAATGTTTTTCATTTGGGATGCAACGTAGCATAGCTCTCTAGTTTCATCTCCTTTCATATCACACGACATCCACACATATATTTTATTGTCAACATAATTTTTGCATTCATCCTGTTGATAGTAAATGTATTTTTCGTTTTATTTTGTAATCTTTCTTTTTATACCGATCCCCGAAGGATAAAAGCTGTATCCATTTTTTCAAAACGTTTGCAACACTCAGTAGCAGGGTTTAGAGACCCCCGTAAAGTATATATATATACTTTTGAACAGCATGAAATTCGAAATCGTTTTAACCGTGTCCGTGTAACCATGGGTCCTTCAAGCCATCTGTGTGATGCAAAATAAAGCAATCAATTTCAAACTTAGCGGAAACACTGAAAGTATTTGTACGCAGATTGGCGTTGAAAATGGCGCAAGTCGTTCGAAGGAAATGCCTGCAGTACAACATAAACTGACAATATTTCTGTTTTCCAAAACTGAAAAAAAAAAAAAAAAAATGATTTCTCACTCATTACTCACAAACTTATCTAAATAAATACTATGGAAATTGTGACGTATATTCTATAGTCCATGCCGCAGTGCTTGTACGCGAATGGAAAACATTGGCTAGACCCACCTAATATTATAGGCTGCCAGAATTTTATTTTCTGACAAAATCGTCATAACGAGCGAAGTTTCAAAAAGCCCTCTTGACACAAACTCGGAATACATCTAAGTACGTCAGTCTGTCCATCTGTCTGTCGATCCGTCTTTTCCACTATGTGGTATCTCTGGCAAACATACGCTCGCTCGCAAAAATTAAGCCATCGGGACTAATTTACAAAAGAATTTAAAAATGACCCAAACCGGTGAACAGGCATGTCTACCACACCCAAACGCTTCTGCAACAGATACTGTGAACACCTTTACTTTCGGTGAATTTTTTAAAACTTTGTCCGTCAAGCTAAAGAACGGGGTATCATCTTGAATATATCAGAAAAAAAGAATCGCGACTAACAACTCAATGGTGGCGGCTTCAAATGTAAAGCGCATTAGAGCTTTCAATACAAGCGAGCGAATGGTCGAAGTTACCCGGCAGCTTTTATATCTTTATCTGGTTTTAATAAAACTTGGTACGATAGCCATGTTTCTTCAAATTCGGTTAAAATCTCGACAGATAGTACGGGCCGCAGTGATAGTTTCACGAGGAGAAGTGGAGGTGTAGGTTTATGTATTTCGAATAGACTCAAGTTTTCTGTTGCGCGTGTGGAGTCGGTTACTGGGGTGATGGAAAACTTATTTGTTGAAGCAGAGGCATCAGAGAGTAATCGACTAATTGACATTGTTTACTTGTCGTATGGCGACGGCCGCTCCCTTAAATGCCCATTCAATGACATTGATGTTGAGTTTTTGTCATCGGCTAAATATGTCACTTGTCACAATTCCCTTCCTCTACCCCGCCATGATGTGGCTCTATTTCCGTTCTCAGCTATTTTTTAATAGCTAATATGAAGCTATTAGCTTTTGGTCAGTTCCAGTTGCCAGGTATCTCTCGTCATGCCTTCATTTACGTAACCCCTAATAGCTGCTAGCATATGGTAATATGGCGATCTTCGATATTTCACGATTATAACAGAGTGGATACTCGGCCACTAAGATCTATAATTGCTGCATGTGACTTTAATGGAATATGTAATACTTCGGATATGGATGATAAGATCAATATTTTGAAAGGTAACTCGGATCTAATTCGTGAAATTATACCCAAAGGCTATTGTTTGTTGAGTCTTGATTTAATTGTAGTGAAATGAAATTTCATCTTTCTCTGCGTGATCTAGCTTGCAAGATGTATTTACTTGACAAGAATGATGCTAATTGGAGGTTCTCTTGTGTACAAGGGTATAAAGCCAAATGCGTTATAAGAAAATACAGGAGAAATGCGCACTTGGTAACTTTTAGAGGTTCAAACAATAATGACGGCAATTTGGATTCGAGTATGCTGACGATGTAAGTGTGTGTGCTGCTATCAATCGTCTTTTTCTTAAAATGGGGCAGACTTAAATGACTGGTACGGGCTGTTTTTCTTTCGTGGGGGGTAAACATGTTAAAACTTTTAGCGGCTTTTAGTAAGATCGAGTGTAATGCGCCACGAGTAGATGGTATCTCTCTTAGGATCTTGATTTGATCCTGGAATGATACTCAGATATTATATATTATTAACCAGATTCTTACCAAGTTTAATTTTGCCTCGGCCTGGAAATGTACTCGTATTCTTCCTATCAGGAAAAGTGACAAGTCACTTGATTCCTCGAATCTCAGGCCGATCATCAATCCTGCCTATTCTTTCGAAGGTTTTCGAACATGTAGTTAAGGAACAAATTATCAGCCACCTTGGCAATACTGTCCGTACTGTCTGAGACTCAGTATGGTTTTAGAAAAGGTTGTAGCACTACTTCTTTCTTCCTGACTGTTACGAATTCAATAGGATGTACGATAAGTGACACGCATATTTCGGTGTTAATGTCGCTGGATCGTTTAGGCAGTTACACCCAAGGCAAAGTCCTTGTTCAGCTTCCCATTAGCGCACTTTGGAATCTTGCTAAAGTTATTCCTTGTCTGCAAACGCAGCTTCTGTAAGTTCATCTCTTTCTGGCTACAGTCTACACACGTCCAGAACAATGCTTCACCTTTATCGTTTTTAATATCGTAATTACGTCCATTGATGCCGACATATCTGTGATGCATAAGTCTGTCACTATATTGGCAAAAAAAAAAAAAAAATCTCTCATCCGAGGTCCTTATTTTGTAATTGGAATGAGAAAAGAACGTGATCAAGCAAGAAAGCCAAAAAGTAGAGGTTTGCTAAATCAACAGTAGGTTCAATTGTTAATGTAAGTTCATGTGATACTAAAGACTCTGTTATAGAACTCAAATGCACGTTATAAAGAACTGATCCTTTGTAATTAGAGATATAGTTATACACTAGTTTTTATGGAATATGCAATCCGCTAGCGCTCCGCACATTCAAGCTTCTCGTTGTTGCAATTCACTCAAACTCACTTTCAGCTTTAGGATTTGTTCTTCCGAAAGAGTTGCAACCCAATTTTTATGGAGAAAAATAAGCAGAAAGTCGAACTATGAGTTGAGAGCTTTGTCGTTTGGGTATTAAATGGTGGGGTAAACATCTCAACTAACCAGATATACATTTAAAAATCAAATCCACAAATTACTTAACCATATTCAAAGTTTGAATTACGAAAATGTGCAAGTGTTAAGAAATAAAAGAAAGTTATATATAATAACAAAAAGTTTAAATTTAAAAACTTTAAATTAAATTTTCGAATGGTATATAAATTTTAGCCCAAAATGTAGCTTTATGCGACACACATTAACAATTCAGCACAAGTGTCGCCACAATAACAATGTCATAAAAACCGGAGCAGGGCTAGAAACAAAACATGTTCAAGTAGATCATGAAATTGTTACATCCACATACACCAACACTTGTGCCTTGTAAACGATGAAAAAAATCACAAAAAAGGCACAAAACAAATTGAAAATACCTTTAAAGGATATGACAATTGCCCATATGTACACGATGGTGATACAATGCATAGCATAGGCATTGCACACATCCCCACACATATACATATATATACGCAGTAAACATTTCCGTAAATACGTGGATGGCAGAGAACACTACCCGCCATATGCAGCATTAAGCAGAAAAATCTTATCAAATGGAAAAGGATATGCATGGCATATAAATTTCAAGCCATTTGTTCTTTAGTAGACTTTACTTCACTTTGTTGTAGACATCAGCCTTATTCTTTATCTCTCTTTTTTGTTCTTTCTCTCTCTCTCTCTCTCTCTCTCTTTCTCCGCCTCTCCTCTCCGCATCCACTCAAAGAAACACATCAAATACAATATTTTCATACATTTATAAGCTATTCTTGTTTAAGTAAATAGTTACAAAGAAAAGTAATTTCTATACAAGTTAAGAAAATAAATACGTATTGTATACGATTTTCTCGTTTATTGTTTCGCTGAAATCATAGGTACAACCAGATGAGAGCAAAGCGGTTTTATTGATGTTTCGAAAAGTTTACGATTAGTGGCAGACAAAAAAAGAAAAATAGACAAGTGTTTGCTTGCTTGTTTGCTCTATTTCTTGGCAATTCGTCTCGTTGGCAAGATTTTCAGGCATCGTAGTTGTTGTTGACTTAAAAATTTCTGTCGATTCCCATTTGCTAGATTTTCATTTCCGCTTAAATGGATTTTGATACTGGAAGACTTTGCTTTGTTCAATATTTGTGGGACAAACAGTAAAAAACAGGAGAAAATCGAGTAAAAGTTGAAGCAAGATGTGTGGGAAGTGACGGCATCGACGCTTGGCACTTATTGATAGAATAAGAATTGTTTCGTAAACAATATTTCGGTCATTTTAACTTTGCAAAAAAAAAAAAAAACACTGAATGACTTTACCCTTTTTTCTTATAGATTTTAACACTTTAAAGTATTTAAAAAAAGCAACAATAACAACAATAGGTAGAAAGAAGATTTGGCAATAAAAACAAAACTTTTTTGGCAAAATTCGAATTTATTTATTATTCCTTCCGTTTAAGACGAAGCACCGACTTTAATCATTTTCCTACCTTTTCTTTTTCTCTTTTCTTTTTGTCTGCCGAGTAATACTAGTTCTAGCTCTCTAAAGTTAATCGATAATAATTATACTATGTGTAGCACAAAAATCGCCCGCAAAATTCATTCTTTCGATTCTTTAAGCCGTCGCCTCGGCCTTTAAGAGCAGCTTCACGTAGTTACGTATCGATGGAGAAAGTCAGTGAAATTGGTGTTGAACATCTCTAACATTTTCCTAGAAGCATTTGTGGTCGCACGAGATGGCTGCATCGTGTGCGGTCTTTGACACTCAATTTTCTATGTCAAACATTAAGCCCAAAACACTTACGGGATGTTTATGGCTACATCGCTATGCACTTTCCAAGCGGGTGCTCAAACTATTCTGGTAGCTCGGCTTACGATCGGATGTATTTTTTGTTCCAACTTCTAATTATTTTGTATAAATTTAATGAGAAAAAAAAAATGACAAATAAACTCGATGCTTGTACTTTGATATTTGGGATTTTGGTTTTGGACCAGCTTGTTGCTTCATATTTCATTGTTAGGCATTTGTTTCGTGGATGATGACTGGCTTGAATTTGTGGCTGTTGTGGGTGTTCGTTCGCGGCTCACGATGTGCACGTCATTTGATTGAGTTATGGCCGACTGTGCGTTTTGTGAGGCTGCAACACGGAACGAATTCGAATTGCGCTGTCAAAATATTTGTTGCAAAGTTTATCATATGAATTCCAAATGCAGCGGTCTAGATAATTATTCTTCGAATATGTTGGAAATATTTCCTTTTTTGCGATACGCGTTGACTGTGCGACTTATACTCGAAATATAGATTTGATCCTTAAGGAAATCTACACCACTTAAGAAAAAGAAATAAATAAATAAACTGGTGGATTAAAAATGAGTGGGAAGATGCGTTGAAGATTGGGTTCAAAAAGGATGAAAAAAATGTTACGAAGTTGATGCAAGATTACAAACGCTGCGCTGATGGGAAGTTAAATACCACACTAAGCATTCAAAACGAGTTTTGAACGAGCATTTTAAGATGATAGATCAATTCATTGGGAGCGTCAAAGACCTCGAAAATCTTGCCAAGTCAATGAGTCACTCAATAAGTTGCTTACTCAAAATAATGAAGTAAGTGACAACGTGAAAAGTGGTAGTGCGTTGACGCCGTCACTGGATAACAAACGAAATAACATAACTGAAAGAGTAAATGGAAATGTGCAGCCAAAGCATACTACATTCCCCAATTTTGTTAAGATTCTAGTGATTAAAATCGAAGCACCTTTAATAGCTGGGCCTAAAAGCCAGAAGAAACGTGACAAAATTAAGGTTAACCTAAACAAATATGTTGACCGCAAGAGTTTAAAAATTTCTGTTTGCAGCAGGAATAATGGCTTTGGTGTGATGGATTGCTTGGGTGATAAGGGCTAAATCAGAAGCTAGATGTCAATCTTCTTCCTAAGATTTTTTGGAAGAATCTCCAAGAGATTGGCATTGAACTCCAACTCTGTTTGCATCAACAGTGAAGCAGGAAGTTAGGTATCGGCACAGTGAAACTTTTCAATTATGAGCCACCAATGAATACGAGGTATGCTAGATCGTGCACAGCATTGAACTAAATGCTGTCGATCACAATAACATTGGTGTCACGTTTATGATGCTGATTCTCCCAAGCATTATAAAACCTTTGACTCATATATTTAATCAAATAATAACAATTGCCTCATTTGCCGACTGTTGGAAAATAGCGATAGTAGCTCCTATTGGAGAAAAGACATTCTTTCTGAAAACTTTCGCTCAAATAGCATTTTTCTTACTCTATCCACAGTCTTTGAACGCCTGATAAGTGATCAGATTGGATTACATTTGCATACTAAGAAGTTACTTAGTGCTAATCAATCGGGTTATAAGCCTAGGTATGGTTACAATGCGGCAGTGCTCACAGTTTTGGAAGATATTTGTCCGAATTCACAGATAAACCAATATTAAGATTGTATTACTCTCTGGTCCAATTTAAAGTTAAATTCAAGCACAAATAAAGCCATCATAATATCAGTCACGGGCTATTATTCCCATCCCTTAGCATATGTTGCAATGGTCGACGAAGATATGGAGTTTGTTAGCTCGACCATGAGCCTTGGTTTTAAACTCAACTCTTGCTTGAGCGCTGAAGGACATATTATGTTCGCGACTGTTTATGTTTTAGGAAAATTCGGACTTTCCCCATCTTAAGTGCCAATCCTAATCAAATTGAGATTAAATAAATGTCTTGTTGCGCCAGTCTTATTGTAGGGATCCTGGGCATATGTTATGTTAATTATATTACGTTTCTAACAAAAATTTACAAGCCGTCGCAAACAAGTGGAGATGCAATACGCTCCGAACTTCCAAAACATATTTTAATATCAAAAATCTTGCTTCCATCCACAGACTTATAAGAGCGAGAACACCAAAATATTAGTTTCGGGAAAAATAAATGCATTATTTTTATATGAACTTCAGGACTTTATTTAACATGCTTCGGATTGTCCGATTTGGGTCAAATATGCACCGTTTTGTTGTACGATTTGTTGCCATTTTAAAGGTAACTTCAAAATGCCTCTCTCATAGAAGTCCTGGTCTCTATTTGCAAAAAACTCTAGTAGTCGATTTTCACAATTCTCCCTAGATTCCAATTTTTTATCATTAAAGAAATTTTGCAATGCAAGAAAAAGATGATAATCGCTTGGTGCCTAGTCCGGACTGTATGGCGGATGCATTAAAACTTCCCAACCAAGCTCCCGAAGTTTCTGGCGAGTCACTGTAGATGTGTGTGGCCTAGCGTTGTCCTGGTGGAACACGACACCTCTCCTGTTGGCCAATTCTGGCCGTTTCTGGTCAATCGCTATCTTCAAACGGTCCAGTTGTTGACAGTAGAGATCAGAATTTAGCGTTTGGCCATATGGAAGCAACTCATAATAAATAATCCCCTTCCAGTCCCACCAAATGCATAGCAAAACCTTCCTGGCCGTTTGAGGTGCTTCACCGCTCTTTGACCACGATCGTTTTCGCACAGGGTTATCGTATGTGATCCATTTCTCATCTCCAGTCACCATCCGTTTAAGAAATGGGTCTATCTCTTTCCGTTTGGCCAAGGCTTCGCAGATGGAAATTCGATCCATCATGTTTTTTTCTGTTAATTGGTGTGGCATCCAAACATCGAGCTTCTTTTTGAATCCAGCTTTGTGTAAATGGTTTAAAACTGTTTTATGGTCGATTTTTAGCTCCTGGGCGATGTTACGACTGCTAACATGCCGGTCAACTTCGATCATTTCTCCGATTTTATCGACATTTTCGATGACCGGCCTACCTGTGCGAGGTGCATCTTTAACATCAAAAATTCCTGAACGGAATCTACGAAACCAAAATTGCACATAATTGGCTGTTACACTATCGGAACCATAAACACCATTCACAATTTTAGCTGCCTGGCTTGCATATTCGCCTTTGTCAAAGAAAAACTGTAAAATGTACCGAATTTTCTCTTTGTTCACTTCCATTTTTAACACGCTGTAACTCACAACTGAATGCACTAAACAAAAAACAGCAAACGAATTTTTTTTACTGCGAAATGTACAGTATGTAAACGTACAGTGTCGGAAATTGTTTGATCGATACTTTACGAGAAATCTATCAGTGCAGCCATCTACCGAAAAAATAATGGATTTCTTTTTCCCCAAACTAATATTTACATGAGAAAATGCAGTTCGCGAAATCCGAACGGACGATGACTTTAGTCCCATTTGACCACTTACAAGTACGTACTATTATCAAGGTTATTCTTTGTTGACGTTGTAAGGTTATGGAACGCCTGAGGCAATCCATCAACTTGGCATTCCCATACCCATTCATCTCTTGGCTGGCCGTTGCTAAAACTCTCAAAAGTAGAATCTTTTTGCTTCTGCCCCTAGATTCGGTACTCATATTCTAATTGTACTCACCAAACCTGACTATCCAAACTGGGTCGAATATTTCACGCTGTGTGAGTAATGACGGACGTGGCCGAAGCTTTAAGTCAAACCGGCAGGGGTTATGCCTTTATCAATCAAGCTGTTGTTTACACTTCTGCTACTTTTCTTTTTTGTTCTTACTGCGTATGTAAGAGATGTTTTCCAATTTGCTGCAACACATGTATAATGTAATTACGTCATCGACGTAATTAAAACAGAAAATTTTCGACCTAATTTTCCTTTTCTCCCTTTTCCGCATGTACACCATCGTTAAATTCCTTACAACTCGTTTAGATTCGCTGACAGGTGTGGTTGGTAGTGTTGTTCTTACATGTGTTCAGAAGCTATAATGTTGTATAGATTGAGATAGGAAATCTAAACTTATAACCGGATTTCTTATAGAGTTGTTGTTTGTCTTTCGTTTATATTGTAGGTAATTAAAGCACCTGAAATTTTAATATTTGAAAATAGAAAGGTACCATTTGACTGCATGGGCTCCACAACTTAACGCGACGTGAGATAAAACATTATCCAAATCGTCCGTGTTTGGATCAGCAATTCTACGGTGGTCTTTCCAATCGTGAAACCCAAGCTTTATAAATGGCACTCCCTTCTTTGCTTCTCATCACCACAATTCATACATAAATGAGTAACGTCCGCTAGTGGTCAAATAAAATTAAAAAAAAAAAATACATATCAAGTTCAAAATAGTATCGGTCCGCATCTTAACATATTAGAAAAATGTTTGCGACAAAATCAAGTGTTAATATCAAGAATTGTGTGTAAATGTATCTCCAATTGGGCAATTATTAAGTCGGACGAAAAATGAAAAGCTCTGGGCATATTCTACACTTACCTCAAAATGTTTATTTCCAAGGAATATATAGACGAACGTCTGAATACATAAAAGTATGTCTTTCGCTATTCGAATATATCAAACTTTTTTTTATCAATCACCTGGATTCAATATTTTTTTTCTTTTATATATATGTTGTCCACTCTCCGTTTGCATTTCTCTTTTATATATTAGGCGTTAAGCTATCTATTCTATGTTTTGCATTATACTGCAAAAACCAACGATTTTTTCATTTGACGTAAGTTAATATAAAAGCAAATAAATTCAAGATCATAGGTAAGAAAATTTTATAGAATATCACGTACATTACGTGATGCTTGATATTATAGGCTTTTTCGAACGTCATTCCTCATATGAGAAACATCGACAGAATCTTCACTTACGTTTCATTTTGAGCTTGAGTAACAATTTCGAAAATATGTAATTTAGTTTCGAAGAAATACACTTTTTATACCCACTGTAAGGTGGGGGTATACTCATTTTGGTTTATCCATAACGTATTTAACGCCCAAATGGAATCTTCAAAGACCCTATAAAGTGCATATATTCGTAATCAAACTTGTGAATTGATTTAGCGATGTTTGTCCGTCTGTGTGGTGTGTGTTGTTGGCACTCTCTCGGTCGCAAAAATGAAAATACCGACTTTAAATACTAGTAGAGACAGTGGCAGTTTCTACACGCAGGTTTGATATTGAAAATCCGCCAAATTGGTCAGAGCAGAAGCGCGTAGTGGAACGTAAATTGAACGCAACTCCGTTTTTGCTCGTTACTCGGAAATCATTAAAGTCAGAAGGCTGAAATTTTTTACTATTGCTTTACGAAACAGTCTACTCTTTATCTGTAAAAATGGAAAAAGTCGACTAAGTCTACAAATAAAGTCCTAAGCAAAAACCCTAAGAAGTTCAATCTCTTTTATTTTCAAATGAATCGTAACAACCTTCTAATTAGTAAATGCGAAAAAGGCATAATTAAGTGATGTAAGCAGGGATGTCTAAGCAGAAAATGATGGAATTTCTCAACTAAATGGAGAAACTTTTTCGAGATGAAATGCTGCTCTGCATCTCACTGCAACGCCTCTACAACTTGAAAATACCAAAATGAAGTTAATCAAACATATAATAATATGCCTCGAGCACTCCAACTTGTCTGCATATCCAATGAATTCAGTTTTTCTCATTATCCGCAAACTTTAAATCTTTCGGATAACTTAACCGTACCAAAATTTGAAGAACTTTTTCTACTAAAAATTTTGATAACTTTTATAGAATGTTCTTATAAAACTCTTATAAATAAAAGTGAACACTGTGAAAAATATCTTAATGAAAACTTTTCAAAGCTATTAAACAAAACTACTAATTAAACAACGCCAATAAATGAGAGTGAACAGCACTTTTCGGTGGCCCCATTAAATGAACATTTCTTGTGTGTTGCCCACGGTTATCCGTTATACGCTATCTATTTTCTTTCGCTTTCTAGAATTTTGTTACAATTATTATTACTCGCGAGTTAATTTTTATCTTCTACCTTGATGCAACCACAATTTATTACTCAACACAGCATCTACGGAATTATTTACTGCACTGAAAATTAAACCTAGAAACTTATAAAAAGTTACTCTAACAAATTGTGTTCATATGCTTTAACTTGTTTGTTTATGTTATGTCTTACAAAATTAATTTCATTTTATATTTGTTGTGTAAATAAAAGAAAGACATTTTTGTTCACGCTTTTCTAAACAAGTGATATGAGGTACATTTTCTTTTGGCTGCTCGGCAAAAAAAAAAAGAAAAATAGTTTCATAACACAAGCAAAATATCACAAAAAAGCTAATTAATTATACTAATTCTTATGTAAAATTGACTTCAGCATTTTGCACTAAGAGGAAAATTCTATACGTTAAGTAAGGAACGCTTCTTACTTTACAATATTAACAAAAAAAAAAAATAAGCAAGGGTCGGTTTACCGCTTCTGCTATCGAGTGCACTAATGCAAATTTGAGGTTTGTTTACTTTCATGTTACAATCAACAGCAACAAACTCAAAGAAACTTAAGTAAACGCAAAATTATATAAAATTTTTAATAAAATGAAATAAAGTAAAACATTAAGCATTTAAAAAAAAAACAAAAAAGAAATTTATTTATTCATTCACTTACAAATGAAACTCAGCTGCAATCAATTAACAGCCAAATTCAATTGACTCTTTGGAAGTAAATCTTATATTAATTAGTACTAAAAAGTGTTACAAAGCATGTAAAGAGAAATAAAGAAAAAAAAGTAAAAAAAAAAAAAAAATTCATTTGTAAATAAATAAGAAAAAAAGGGGAAAAAAAGCAATGAGGCACACCATCACCCCGTACAGAACCATATTGCAAGTGGACCTCGAAGGCATTGCAAATATTAAAAACAGCTTCGCAGCCGATACAGTAAACAACACTACTTAATTTTCGAATCGTAATGAGATGTTAAGATTGCAAGTTGGCTTAAATACACAAGACATAGGCATTAGGCGCGCGCATTAAGCAAAGTTGTTTGAATAGGCTTTAAAGAGACCGTTATTGAGATTAAATGACAGGCATCATGTAGGTCTCTATAAACAACTCTGAATAGATTAAACAGTTCATAATTATATTAACATTGCCTAAACTTAATATAGAAGATAAAATGCCTAGAGAAGCGATTAGAGACATTAAAGTTTAGCTCATCAAGTAATGTGTGCGAATTGATGGTACCATCAATTAATTTAATTAAGAAGGAAACACGAAGAGACGGCAATGGATAACAAAAGCGACCTATTTACACAAGGAGGCAGGGAGATAAGCAGGTCCCAACCCAAATTTCTAACGGCAAACAGTAAGAACGAACTCAATTGAATCTACATAACAGCTGTAGGAAGGACACCACACAACCGAGGCATACTCAAGTATTAGTCTAACCAAGCACATGTATATATATTTTTGTAATGTAAGCATGCTTAGCCTGGCGCGGACTTAGCTTCACTTAAGGGGAGTTGAATGTGTAAATTAAAACGTATCCTTTGATCGGATAGAATCACTAAATCGATGAACCAATCAATGTTTCTCAACTGATATGAATCAACCAAATACTCAGTATTGAATGACATCGTTCTTAAGAAAGAAATCTTCTTGCATTTTCTTCATAAAATTTAACGAACACAATGTAACCAAATTATTTAAGTCAACTTGAAGCTGATACGATTGCGATTCAAACAAGAAACAAGAAAATAGTTTAACATCGTCCGAAATGGCTTAATTTAATCACCGAGGGACGATCATTAATGTATAGATTTAAAAAAACTGGTGCCAACTGGCTGCCTTGTGGCACGCCAGACGCCCCGGAAAATTTATCCGATAAGAGCTTATCTATTTCACTAAGTACAAAGGGAAGCCAGAGGCCAGTAGCTTAGAGATCAATGGGTTTCGGTTAACTAAGTCGAACGCTCTATCGATATCTGTGTATGACATCCGCACGAGAGCCGTTAGAAAAAGACGTAAAGACTTGGGAAGTAAGCTCTATAAGCTCTGTAAGCTCATAATAAATAATACAAAAAAAAAAAAAAATGCACCTAATAATATGATAAGCTGGCGTTGTAGAAAAAGAGGGATAAAGGTGAGAGTAAGGCCGAGTTCACTGGCTATCGAAGACGAGTCGATTCCAAGCATGTTTATAAAGACACATCGTTTTTGAGCTCACCACCATTCCCAAATCTTAAAAGGTCAGAAGAGAGAACAGAAATAAAGAGAAGATAATAGAGAGGAAAACAAAAGAAATTAAAAAGAGTTAGAAAGAGAAAAGCAAACAGAGGAAGCTTAAAACATTCACTAAAATAAATTGAAATGAGTTAACCGCCAAGTAATAAATTTTTACATGAAGACCGATGCGCTATTGTAGCAGTTTGCCTAATTCCCATATATTCAATCAGCATTATGTCGCATGATAAGCTGCACCTTACACTCTAGAGATTCATCGTATACTACTATTAACACCCCACTAATATATTATGCACATTTTTGATAGGTGTAAATCTCCACTTATACGTCATTATAACGCTTTGTTATAACAATCTAGAACTGCCTCCGAAAGCAGACACGGTGTACATATACTTACAATCGCTAAGAAATTAATATAGTGCAAGAGATTATATAAGAATTTATCAAGTACACCCAGTTTCCTCTCGTTTCGCTGAACACTTAATATTGCTAGTGATAAGAAACTTTTTGAGCTAGAGCATGAAAATAATTTGACGACAACCAACACAAGTAAACATATGATCAGCACATTATCTAGAATGTGCAAATGTGCTTGCTCGGCTTAAGGGAGCCGTTGCTAACAGGTGTTAAAGTGCAGTCTCGTTGTGATTTAACTATAACAGCATAAGCATTCAAAATGTAAAGGTATAGATATTCTGGCGAGCAAATAAAACAGCAGCTTCAAGAAATAAAATGAGATAATAAAAACAGGCACCAAATAATAAAGTGGGATTCATTTCGTTATCATCTCAAATTCATCCTAAAGCATAGTCCTTTTGCAAAAATAACAAAATTTTCAGTTCTTCTTACTTTAAGTTTTCTAAAGCATTAGGAAGCCAACAATAAATACATATATATGTTTTCCTGCATATGTATATCATATGTACATCTATTCACTTAATGCAATTTATAAGACACCCTGCATGAGTGGATAAAAACCGGGTAGATCACAATATAAGTAGTCTTAAAAACCTCTTACCGCCTTTAGGTAATACACAAAAATTGAAATAATTAAAGAAAATTTAGTTTACAATTCAGATGAAAGGGTCGTACATCCTAACAAATCGATACGATTCTACTACTACTACTAAAGATACCTAATTTGCTCCTAATGGAGATCACGTTTGCCTTTGTTTTTGGAAATAGATATAAGCAGCAATTGCATTAAGTATGTTGTTCTCAAATTTAGTTAACATACATTTAAGAACGTGGCGTCTAAATAGGGAAAATTTGTATTCAGATACTCTCTTCGATTTTCGAGAACTAATGAAAATAAATACAACGATTCTTTAAACCCGATCTCCTTTTTCCTTATTTATAGTGAGGAGCACTCCAAAGCGCGATGAAGAGGAGAGGCGTGCATGAGAAACGGATATCAAACTCTTCTCTCCGTAATTTCTACAACCGTTCGAACAATATGGCATAACTCAGTTGTAATATTTTGTCGTCAGGCCCGACGCAAGGCAGATACACTCGAACTCCATTTCTAGAGTTTCACTTGAATCATCTCTCGTACAGATTTCTAGGTAAACAGACATAGAATGAAGAGTTGCATAAGCGTTTTCCGTTATAAGATAAAGTCGTTAACCGATAAGATGAAGAATATTTTCAGGCTTTGTTACCAGAGCACTATACAACAGAACAATAATGCCAAGTGTCTTGAAATGTTACAGAAATGCAATAACAGAGTGCATTAAATTCTTATATAAACACTAAATACACACATGCGTATAAAGGCGATTATAGTATGGATGAAGAGGTATTCATTCACACACTAATTCACATTTCACTGTACCAGTTGCGAGCGAATTTAAATAAATACATATGTACACTCTTCCCCTTCACTTATATAAATATATTGTTTTTGCTGTTTAAGCAACGCGTTTACTGCGTTCAGTCACCAAACATTACGACACCATATACGCAAGCAAATGCATGCATGTACGTGCATGAAATTTTTACTACACACCCGAATTAGAAACATTTCTGCATTCATCATAATTATGGTTACTGGCAAAAAGTTTTATAGTTATGATTACAAACAAATATAAAGTTATGCAAACACAAACACCGAGATACATACATATAAGCATAGAAATTAATTCACTAGCATATATGGTATGCATTTAAATTTATTTATACAAACTTAAATATACATACTAACAAAAAACTCAGTTATTGTACATATAAGTACATAGTTTTCTGTTGTTGTGTTTATTTTCTGAAAGTTGTTTTGGTGTAGAAAATTTCTTTAGGTTTATTTGAAACAAACTCATATGCATACAATAAATCACTCCATAAGTCTCCGGTCTGACAGACATACAGCACCAATATTGACAATCCATATAAGTTCTGGTTAGTTAGTACCAACTTTTAAGTAAAATATGTCAAAATTTTCTAATATTGCAACAATTTATAAATTACAGCTGTTTTAGTGAATATAGTTTTGTAATTTTCAAAATAATGGCAACAACTGGAAGAGAAACTGAAGTGTGTTAACTAAAAGTGTTACATCTTGATGAAGAACAACCCCGTTTGCGATCAACAGTGGCTCGAAGGATATTAATGCGACCCTTATCTACCAAAAAAATAAATTTATAATTGGTCTGCTAATATTAAATCACCGACTACTAAACAAGTCATATGGACACCGATAATACTGAATGCTGTGGCAGTTGGTTGTTCCAGGAAACACAAAAAACGGCCCGAAAACGTTTTGGAAAAGTGAAAAGTAAAGTTGCAAACGATAGCTGACACTTTGACGATATCAGAGGACAGTGTATTTACTATTTTGCATGAAAATTTGTCCACAAGAAGGCTCTGTCCGGAATGAATGCCGCTTTTAACAACACCATGTTGAAGACTTAGATTTCTATTTAAGCGAAATAAAGGGAATTTTTTCATAGAATGTGTGATAATGGGTGCAATATGGGTTCGTCATTGAACTTTAGAGTAAGATTGGTAGTCAGCTGAGTAGACAGCAATGCACGACAGCGACCTAAATAATTGTATCGCTAAAACAACTGTAACTCGTCAATTAATGGCCAAATCATTGGTCTATCGACAAAACTGCCATACATATGTCAGACCGGAGACTTATTGATTAATGCGGTGTATGCATATTTGGTTTATGTTTGAGTTGGTTCGTTGTTTGCAAAATGTACTTTGCCTTCATTTCTTCGCAGACCATAATTACCTTAGAGGTATTTATTCTAATAAGAGAGCGTTGGTTTGTGATACCAAACGAGTGGATACCATGGTGCCAGTGATAATAAAACAATAGCATCTAATAAGAGAAAAAGAGAAGCACAAAGCGAGTGTTTATTAATGTAGGATTTACACAATCGTGTCCTAGGAGAATCATTAATTTTGTACACTTAAGCGATATACATTCACAATTATATATTTTGTGAATTTTGGAGGCCGTCCTATTTAATAACAATAAACTTAAACAACACAGCTAGATATAGGTGTACCCCACTTAACTCGTACTAAGCTGTATCGAAACCGTGTTAAACGAAGCTAAAGTCAAATATCATACAAAATAACATAATTTAAATTTAGATATATATATATATATGTAGGGCAGCGCCGGGTGAAATTTCAGTCCGCTGGAGGAAGGATTTTTTTGGTCCTCAATATCCTTTGTAGGGAGACCTTTGCGATGCTGGTCGTCACACTCATTAGTGATGGGCGCTGCAATGCCTTTAGAAAATTGAGAGCAGGATCAAAAGTTGATATCACTTGTGTTAGTGACGCCCTTGCAGCAAGCTGCAAGTGGTCTCCAAAAGGACTGCCTAAATATCAGAAGAAAAGTGCAGCGATCCAGAGGAAAACAAAGTCTCAGTACTCTTGCGGGCGTATAAAAGGGTGCTCGCAATGCTCCAACAAAAAAATACAAAGGAGCAAGGAGGCTATTAACACATGAGGAGCGGCACAGAAAGTGTTGCCAAAGAGAAGAAGAGGAGGCAGATCATCCGATTTTTGTCATGCTGCCAGAAAGTGTGCCAACTCTCTTCCCTCAACGACCGCACTATACTGTCGTAGATCTGGAGAATCGAGAAGAAGATTCAATTCCAGCAATCACTATGAGAGAATTTCTAGAAGCTAGCAACAAAGTGACGTATACAAAGGCTTTTGGGCTGGACGGCATACAAAGTGACGCAAAAAAGGCAGCGCTTCGAGAGTGATCGGAGATCTTCGCCGTGTTTCAACAATGCATAAATTAGAGGACGTTTCCCAATGAACGGAAATCGCAAAAGTTGGTCGTCATCCCGCAAGACAGTAGGCTGTCAAACGAGTCAAAGTTACCTACGACGTAAAAAACGTTTCAATGCGGCTGACTGGAGCTGCGTTCTGCTGGTATTTACTCGACCTTAGAACTAGTTACATGCTGACGTATGCTGATTTCCGAGAGCGGTAGACACAATAATGTTTGGTGTTAGGTTCTGCAGAAGATTATGTATGATGACGTATTCGAACTGCTGGTGACGAATGGTGAGTCGGTAGTAGACGTTGCAGATGATTATCGTTGTCGTGTCTAAACAAATTAGAAACGTGGAGAAGACAGTCGATCAAATAGTTTGCCAATGTGAAAGCACGGTTAGACACGACAGGACTAGACCTGGCTGAATATACAATCGAGGCCGTATTCATTAGCAGAAAAAACGTCGACAATAAGTACACGCTTATGGGTATCATATCACTCAAGGTCCTACCACACTTAAGTGCCTTGGTCATCATTGACATTGGTTTGGATTGGTCTGGGCGTTATGCCAATCAGCAAAGGACATGAAGCTGCTGTAAGAAAGATCGTAGCTACAGTGATTACATCTGCTTTGTGCTATGCACGCCCGTGTGGGCTTGAACTCTTACTATAAAGGCGAAGGGCATGTGCCGGCTCAGCGTGCTAAGGCAGATGTACGGTTTCCGGACGATCTCGGAAGAGGCGTCCCTAGAGATCACAGTAGTTAGCAGGTTGAAAGAAGAAGATGACCATCCCCAGGAAGAACAAGCGCCTGACAATAATGACAAGGTGGCAAATGCAATCGACGCGACAAAAGGTGTGAGGCACGCGAATTGTTGAAAACAACGTAGATAACCAAAATACAACAATAACTTATACTTTTGTTTAAAAGGTTTAAAGTCTTCCTCTAAATTGTTATAGCAATCTGTTGGCTTTCAGGCACTCTTCACTTTACCAATAGCATTAGGCTATCTTTCTATGGAGTTTCGTTCTTGGCATAGCAGTATCGCATCCTTCGATTAATGCAGCGTATACTTCGCGAACAAATTGTCCACATACGCCATCTTCTATCGAACGGGAGGACATTATCATTCTGCTTCTGCTCCCTCCAGCATGCCCATGATTAGTATCCAAGAAAATGACATGGCGCTCAGTGGATCTGAATGCACTTCTTTGACCGTGGTTCATTAGCATCACTAAGAGGATTGCAATCGTTTCTAGAAGACGCCGACCTCTTGCTTTAGTGACTCCGCTGATTGCGCAGCTATATGCCCATGCGTACGTGTTTGTCTTTATTCAAAAAGCTGTGAAATAACTATAAACTTATTACCAGATGAATCTGTGTTTGTTTATAGTAACGCGTATTAATAATATTTTACTTTGAATTAAAATGCAAAAGTTTCGTAGGGAACGTGCAAATACAATTGCGAACAGTATACGTATGTGCAAGGAAATGGTTAGGAACATAAGTATATTATGTGCTTGGTATTCAATCGTAGATGGCTGTAATGTATATAAAAGTGGAGGAAATTGTATTTTAAATATATTTTGATATAAGTGCTTATACGCGAACAGAGTTACATAGGCACATAAGTAAACTGCGTCACTTATTGGTGGTGCTATTTAATACTAGAACTACCAAGCTCGCCAATTTGACCCATTTCAACTTTCGAGCTTAAAAAAAAAACCTCATAAAGCGTATACCGTGTGTGCCATGTATGTGTTTATTTTTTTAAGAAGACCTATGCATGCACGGACAAGTACTTTCTACCTTATCTAGATTTCAAAATACCGGTAATACCTAAGACGTAAAAATAAGGCGTTTAATGGAAAATGAAAATAAATGAAGAGTTGCATTGGGGGAAGTAGTGTGAGGTCGGCGTTACCCAAATTAATATTTTCTCTCGTTTTATATTTAAAGCGTGGAGTAACTGATGTTCTTGACTAGGTGGCTCGAAAATGCAGTGTAAAAGCGGGATTGCCTAATATTTTGGAATTGGCAGAAGCCAACGCTTAGATTTTATATATCATATGACATCATTACATTGATTACAAAATATAAGAAAAAAATGTTTTTTCCAATTTTGTAAAAAATTTTCTGTGAACACAAAAATAGTTCCTCAAGAAAAAAAAAACACAAAACCGTTGGTATTTCCTTGTAAAGACTATAAAAATCCTTTTCTTCTGCGAAACAAACTGAGCGTTCTACGCTTGCAATATAAGTAATAGATCGGTTTATATGGTATAAACTTATATACATAACATGTTCATAATAGATTTTTAGATATATATTGGCCGAAAATTTGCCTCGATAATCATAGCTCTAATCGGAAATTACAATTATGAACTTTCGTGTTAAGCTTGCATTTATTTATAAGTGTGTAAAGAGTTTATATAAAATTTTAATGCACACTGATGCTCCTCATTAGTTATAAATAGTTTTAAAGATTGAAACTGTTTGTTTTGGCATTAAAAGCAACTTTGAAACCTATTAAAATATGCTCTTCTCATCATATGCGAACCACTCATTACATAATTGGACAAGTCAAATTATTTTAGAAGGAGAAGATGTATGAAGAAGCAATTCGATGTTTTCCAACTAAGTCCAGAGTTACAGGGCACAGGTTTGTTGTATTGCCTCACAGCCACAAATAATATTTATTCGTTTATTTTCAACTACCCTGAAACATCAGCAACGAAATAAAGACAAATATAAGTTGTATTTTTGTCGCTTACTTAGCAATAAGTACTAAAAGTAAAACTGTGGGCAAAAATCCTTTTTTTCGCTATCTAGTCTGACCTATGCTTAGATTAATAAAACAATTGGATCATATTTAATATAAGGCCAAATCTAAAGATCAAACACAATTTGTCATAGAATAGCCAGAGTACTACACAATGCGATTTGGTAGTAGCTATTAAGGTATATCGATTTTCTATAACAAAGGGAGGTAGTGAAATTACTCTTTTGACGGGCACAAAAACAAAAAACTTGAGACGAGATTCGTAATAATGTTTTCAACACTATCATATTTGAATCGAAATCGCAATCCATATATATGGTTGCAGTATTCTTTGGCTTTATGTACTAGAAACAACTAACAAGCTTATAGCAGGTAGTTCTTGTAGTAAAAAAAAACCTATGAAAGCTTATAAAAAATATTTGTATGAAACATTTCTCAAACAAACTCTGTTTCATTTAATTAAAATCTAATCATTATGATCAGGAATTTTCGCTTTCAAAATATCGATTAGAACTCCTAAGCCAGTGTGATATTTGGCATTTGAGATAATATACAAGAATAATATGGTTTCCTAGTGAATTTAATCATAAGATCGATTAATGGCGTATGAACTATAAGATAGCCACTGGTACGATGAGTAATTGACGATTCTAATTATAGCTTCTAAACGGAATTCTCCAATATTTCACAGTTGGTAATAATATAATAAGCGTATGATGAACAATAATTGTTTAAATTGTGCAATTTAACCAAGCGATTCATTGATATTTAATTTTGTAATGAAGTAAAAATGGACAAAGAATTTCCCTCGTATTTTAAATAAGTTGCAAACATATGCAATTTTTTCGATAATATTAAAAAGCGATCTCACATGGTTGGTTGTTCACGCTAGTCAAAATGTATATGCAATTATCATCGCAACATTAAAATTAACTCGACTTGATTTATATATATACGCGAATCAACCGACTATATATTGTTGGAATATTCTCCATAATATTATTATTCGTGGCTTGATTACAGTTATAACGCTAAAGTTTCTCACTTAATTATAAAAGATAAACAAGTGAAATTTTTCTCATTTACATTTCTTTTGGCAAATTTCCGCGTGATTCATTTTACATTATATTATTTAATAATCAGCAGCATATAAACGCTCCGCTTTCACTAGCTTACATATAAACAAATAAATTAAAAATTTAATTTATTTTTAAATCAATATATGCTATATATACTTAGTATAGCATAATTTGTGATCGTCATATTGAGTGAATGTATGTACTTTACATGTACACCAACTAAAAGCGAGCACTAAAGCATCCTGCCCAAGCTATGCACAGCTAAGTAAGTTCTTTCTCATTTCTCATAAATCCAAAAAGAGAAATATACACAGAATATCACCAATAATGTTAATCGCAATAATTTCTCAAAAATTTTGATCTGATAGACAATGGCCTGTGTAATAACCACGTTATAGCGTTCTATACCAACGACAATTTTAATTAGTAATAAAGGAAAATACTATCCATGTATGCACAACGAAATGTAAAGCCAGAGAGCAACGTCATGTGTGCAACCCAAATCCAATTACATTCCCTAGTGTTTTCTATTGGAAATTTCGGAATTTAGCGTTAATAACTTTAAGACTTATTTAATTTTGTATCTTTTTATGCCCACCACTGTAAGTTGGGGGTATACTCATTTTGTTTTATCCATAACGCCCAAAAGGAATCTTCAGAGTCCCTATAAAATGTATATATATTCTTGATCAATGTGAAATTATGAATTGATTTTGCCATGTCTGTCCGTCTGTGCGTCTGTGTGGATGTTTATTGTTGGCACTCTCCTGGTCGCAAAAATGAAGATATCGTGTTCAAATTTAGTATGAAATATTGGAAGCTTCTGCACGCAGTTAGGTATTGAAAGTGGGCCAAATTGGTCAGAGAAGAAGCACGCAGTGGTGCGTAAACTGAACGCCATTCCGATTTTCTTAACAAAAATTCGTGGGTTCTTTTTCAGAGTTGGATTAGTTTTTTCTTAATAGCATAGGCGATATGGATATCAAATAAAACAATTTGGAGAGTAGAATGCGAGAAAGCAAATGTGTTAATTCTAAATTAATTATCTCGAACGTGACGACGCGGTGAAGTAATTTGTTCGTTGGTGTACCGTTGCACTTGGAAAGTAGAATGCGAGAACCTAATTGTGTTAATTCTTACACACTTGTGGATTAGTGGACATGTGTTTCCTTAAAAATGGTAGCCGAGTAGAAGGCGATAAAGTGTATTAGTCATAATTTAATTGTGGCGGACGTTTGATACATAAAGTCGTGGGGCATTTAGAAAAAACCCATTTCTCGGACATTAAAATCTTAAGTGGAGCAAGCGTTTCTGTGTTGAATACACGAGATTCAACGTCCGCAGAGTATCACGTTCTTATTTGTTTCATTCATATAAACTTAGACACAAAAACTCGTCAAATTCGTTGATTAACGACCACAGTGAATGTCAGTCCGGATGATATTGAACATTAATTATTTTAAAGATATTTCAATAGATTTTATAATAATGAAATATCGCTTCAGGAGTTCATCAAACCTAATGAATCAAATGAATTTGATTGACTTAAGCAATTGTTAGCTATGGTAATGTAGCAAACGAAATGAACAAATCAATTTAGCCTCGATATTCTGCGCCGCTGTAGCTTGTAATTTAATTTACGCAAGTATTGAAATAACACTACGAACCAAAAAATATTTGAAAACATAGTATTCTTATGTTGCCTTTAGCTTGCTTAATATTCTCAATTTATAATAGTTTATTTTTAAATCAAAGAGTTTAATATACCTTCCCGTTTGTAGCCATAAAGCAGTAAAAAAAGATTGAGCAAAACTACTATTAAAAAAAAGAACTCTTTTATTAATAAAAATGAATATTATTAATTTAATTAAAAATCCATATAAACTTGCACTAAAAGTGGAGCGTAAATATGAAAAAAAAAAAAAAACATGAATAGCAGTCAGGTCACTTGAACGCTGAGGGCTCGCATCAGATAATAATTATTTACCACATGCGTGCACGAAAATTAAAAAATAAAAAAAACAAAACAAATTTAAGCAAAAGAGAAATGAAATACGGCTTTGAACAAATATATTTGTATCCAGTACTCGTTTTTTACTATTATTATTATTATTATTATTATTATTATTATTATTTTTGATCTTCTTAAATACTTTGTGGAAGCAAATCTATTAAATACGATATAAGCAAGAGCTTTCAGTAAGCCCACGGCAAGATAGCATATACGGCTATAAAACTCGCACAAGGCAGCCACTCTTACGCCATAGCATAGAATTTGCTATACAAACTAGAGCGGAAAACATTAATAGAAGAGCCAGAATAATGGAGAAGTTTCTTCGCAAAAAATTAGTTCATTTGAAAATTGAAAATTACATATATACGCAAGATTGGCTACGGTAGATTGCATTTGGCAAACAGATCAAACGAATCAGTTATTATGCAAATGAATTAGTTATTATTTCTAAATCTATTTCCCTATCAATGCTAAAGAGAAATACCGATAAGGAGAACAGAATCTCCGATATTTATATTTGTATTGCAAACATTTAGCAAATGATAACATGCCTTACTAGTGGCAGGAAAAATATATTCATCGACGACATGTTTGCAGTACGAGTATTCACTACGCCAAGTTTTTTTTTTATTATTCTTTTCTTAAAACTATATAAACGATAGGACTTAATCCAATCTTTGTCTGTTTCGTATAATATTTGTGGAGGCTAACAAAAAATTTGTTAACGAAAAACAATAAAAAATCAAAAAGTTTTAAAGAAAATTTTCAGATCTATTTTTTCAAATTAATTTTCAAATCTAAAAGCTTTCATATATAGTTACAGTTGGAGTCTGCTGAATAATAATAACAAGAAAAGAAGTTACATTCTTTCTTTAACGGCATTCATCACGTTACACAATATATGTAAAATTCACTTCGTTTTTCCTCATACCACCTATTAGAGTATGCACATTGTTGACCGCAATAATATTCGTAGTCGATGTGTCTCTATTCGTACCTATATCTTTTAGTCTTCGAAATTGTTAATTGGCCATTCGGTTGATAAGTAAAGGTGATTCTTCAGATCCTGCTTACCGTAGCCAGACGACAGCAAAACACTTCTGCACGGAAAGGAGTTATGTCGAAACAACGCAAACTGCAGCCCGCTTTAAACCCATCTTAATACTTACTCACAATGCTCGATCAGATTAGGGCAAATAAAGACCAGTCTATCTACCATTTACTGCCATTTACATGCCTGCTTCAAGTCGAAATCAGCTAATACAAACAGTTTATCAGTTACCAACTAGCTACTTAGAGAAATATCTCCCTTAGCAGAATTTCCAAAAATTTGTCTTTCTTTTCCGTTCCTCTCTCACTGCTTATATATTACTTCATTCATACTTGGATTTTCATACGATAAATATAAATATTTTGAAATAAATTTCGCGACAAAAGTATCTTTGAAATCAATTCTAAAAGTTGAACGTTGGATAATTGTACTCGCTTGCTATATAACGTGGCTAATATAAAGCTCTTTAAAGAATTCTGTTTGACATGCATAACATAGCTACGCGCCAATGAAACACAGCGTAATGAATATGACACCTTAATCGCCCAACCGTCACTGCGATATACAAAGATAAGTGGTTCACCAGAGATTTTCATTGGAAATTTAATAAAATAACTCACTGTACACAAAACATCTTACGGTATAATATATGTAAGTCATTTATTATTCAAACGATTTCCTACCGAAAAAAGAGATTTAAGAGATTTATTGATTGTATTATAATTTAAATTAAACAATTAAGAATTCCTTCCATTTTGTTAAAAGCCTTGGGCATGCTTGGAACATTTCAAAGCTGGCTGCAGAATAATGACTTCGTAAGTATAATAGTCGGATCCTCTCTTTCTACTTTCTTTCTTTTGCATTTCCCATTTGCTCGTATACGCAAATCCTTTTACTTCATTTACACAACATTCGAGGAATTTTGCTTTATAGCCATACTGTACCGCTATAGGATTATATTATAAAGGATTGCAGTAATGTCATTTAAAGTTATTAAATATTTCCAACCAAGAACAATAACAAAAACTAGATAATGTAAGTTAAACAGAGAAAACAACAATTCGCACTCAGTTTTTAACTTGAGGCATTCAAAGCGATGAAAAGACCAAAAAGAAAGAGAAAACTTTTTCCACTTAGTTTAAGTCTTTTTAAAAATTTAAAAAATGCGATCATCCTTAAGAAACTACAAAAAAAAAAAAAAAGACAGAATTATTTTTTAAATTATTTATTAAGCGTTTTAACTATTTTGCTCTTGATTTCTTTACGAAAAAGTTCTTAACTAATAAAACTTATTCATTAAATGTTTACATGGTCGGATCCAATCTAATTTTTTGCAAACAATTTATCCTTTGTGTTGCTTTCATAGCGGCACTTTTACTACGAGCTATAAACTCATCTGTCCGCTGCGGAACAACACTAAAAGTGTAACTTATTTAATTAATGTTGTTCAATTGCTTTTTTGAACTTGTATAATCTTTACTTTATTTTGCCCGGAGCTCTATTCTCGTTTTCCGTTTCGCTTCCCTCTCAAACATTACGACGAATAGAGTCAGACTTGTAACCAGAAAAAAGGGTAAGAAAAAATTGCAAGAAAAACTAAAAAAGAAATTAAGCTAAGTTGACGAAACATTTGACATCTACGCGTCAAGTGTTTTGTTTCTGTTCGAAAAAATATCCCTTCTAACGTTATGTGTAACGTTTTGTAAAACGGGACGTCTAGGCACACTACTGTACTGACTGTACTACTCTACTACTCATGCCTTGACTCCACATATATAATAAACCATTAATATTAATTAATATTTTCAAGTTTAGCATGCCCACGGAATAACATACGCAACCTAACGTCACGTAATTGTTCATTATAAGATAACAAAGATTTTATTAATAGCACACACAATTAAAGTTCCGAAGAACTTTTCAATTAAAAGTAAACAAAAGAGGTTTTCCTCTTACTTTACTTACACCGATAAGTGCGCTGCGTTACAGGTATGAAATAAATACTATATTAAAAAATTGATAGAGACAAAGAATTAAAATCCTACAAAAGACGGTATACGAGTTTAAATTTTATTCTTATATAAATATTACATACATGAAAAAAAAATTATTTTACGTGTATCGTCCATTAAACAAACCTGAAGCATATATATGCAAAAATTAACTGTCTACTTTGACTGACTTAACCATTTCTGCTTTAAGGTAACGGAACGGGATGCATTGAGTGGCTTGAAAACTACAAGAGCAGATAAGCCACAAAATGAGGTATTAATCCTAATGGAAAATGGTGAAAATCTTTCTTGGTCTGCAAAAGACAGGTACAACTCTGTGGATGCCTTCCTTTGGCGAAACAATAAAATGGGGCTAAAAGCAAAATACAGCCAACCATATCGACTGTTCAATTGAGCATGACAATAACGTGCCAGCAATAAGCTGCTAAGCCATCCGTTTTCGAATTTTTATGAAAATTTTACAAATAATAAATATAAATAGGTGCTACGAAGAACAATTCTACTATTACAGATTATAAAAAATTCAGGCAAGAATAACTAAAAATATTATAATCGATCAAGACCGACCTTTAAACACTGTACACCATTTCACTAAGTATGACTTTTCATTCTGTTTCGTCATAAAATAGGAAAAATCATATTTTATTTCCATCTATCGAAAGGCTTAGTTTTCGTGGGAGCCCTAATATACAAACGATCCCAAGACCTAGACTGATGTGGTCCAAATTTGATAAATTAAATATGTTTATCAACGATCTGATTATCCGTTGTCTATACCTTTGGTCACGATAAAGTATAAGAAAGTAAAGCTTTTTACCATATAAAGAATTGGTTTTTATGAGAACGATTATACGGGGAGAGGTTGAAAAAATTGTGGTTTTTGCCATCAAATAATGGAAATTAAATCCTTTTGCCATATAAAGGCTTACCTTTCGTAGGAACCGTTATGTGGGTGGAGGTTGACAAATTCATCCATATTCAATTTGTCAAATCAATTTGGTGGGAATTGTCCCTTCTCCCATAGATTAAGAGACGGCCGGTACCTTGTCAGAGCCCAATCAGATATTTTTGTGAAAGCTTAATTCATCACGAAGCGACTATTTTGCGACCTCGATGTTGCACAGTCTATTGAGGATGAGTAACCTAAGGTACTGCTATCTGCAAATGAAGAAATAGGAAAAGAGAACGAGCAAGACCAGAGCATTGTAATATTCCTGAGTATATAAAAGTGTGTAGTAATGCTTATAAATAAAAATGATAGTCTGCCCGACCGTTAAATACCTTACACCATTTTGCTGCATTGATTTTCTTGTCAAAACACCAACAGTTATAGCTTAATTTCTTGTAAAAGCATACTTTTACTGTGAAGACCAATTTTCGAGATGAAATATTGAAAATTTTGTCAGAAAATTTGGAAAATCGCAATCTTTGCTTTCATATGACGATTCTTTCAACACGGCCTTGAAAAAGGTGAATCTCTTCAAGAGATTTCAAAATTAGTCATGGTCAAAAATTATCTTCACAAATTCGAGAATTTCGCGTCATAATAAATAGATTAAGGAGCATTAGTATTGGATTGATTCAAGAATCTGTTGCTGTGTGCACTGTCAGAAGCAATGAAAATTTTTGTTATTGCTGGCGAGACCAAACAGTACGGCTCATTTCGAAAATTCTAGAACAAGAGCCTCGTCAAGGAGATAAGAATACGAGCTATGTTTGAGTGCTTTCTTCTAGCGAGAGGGTAAACGCAGCAACATTAAATGCAATAAGTACGGATAAATTGCTTATATCAGTTCACAATTCCACACAAGCGGTGGTATTCCGACAGCGTCGGCACATTGTATAGTGAGTAGAAATGCAAGCAGGGATACATGAATTTTAGACAG
>NW_023998415.1:6991809-7087217 GCF_014805625.2 Glossina fuscipes | reverse complement strand
AAGCAGGGAATTGTTTTATCGTCCGGGGGAGATAAATAGAACGGTGTTACTGAGGGAAAATTTTATGAGCATAACACTCACTCATTACACTCAGCATTTTATATATTCCTTCTTTATGCTTCAATTCTTCGTCAATAAACAACTATTGATCCTGACCATACTGTTAATTTCTCGAAGGATTATGCAATAATAAGAAAAAAAATGAATAGGAAAATGCTGTGCGCTACAAAATACAATGATATATTTCTTGCAAAATTGGAAAATGTAACTTCAAATGAGCCTACCAATGCGATTGTGCAATATATGTACAGTTGGGAAAATAACTGCAATACCTCATCAGACAACTGGGGGAGCGGGACTATAAGATCCCTTTGGGTGATCATAGACTTACCAAAACCCTCACCCTTTCGTGGTGCTGCCTATAAACGTTGACTGCTACTCTTATGGCTCCCAATTTCGAGAATTGCACAGTCAACGACAAAAAAGGGTTTAAGGTTTGCTATCTATAACCTGGCGACGCGTTTTTCTCTTGGAAGCCTAAGAGGTGTGTCGGTAGAGAAAAGAGAGCATTTTCTTCTCTCTTAGGTTCTTTTTTACGGAGGTCATCAATATCACTCAAGTTTTGATGGTGAGCGATATTTAAGAGAACTGGGACACAGCTGGGTGCGTGCTGTGTGGTGACAACCTTGAATGCATTATTTCCGCGAAAAAGGATGGCGAGGTCTGATCTAAAGGCAAGATTGGCTTCGGCTGCGAACAATAAGTCACCCAAAGCTGCATAGTATAGGGTAAGTTCTGTAATAAAACGATAAGTGTCAGGTTGCTCAAAAGTGGGATTGCTCCTGGTGCGAACATGCACTACACACCTGACTATGGGGGTCAATGCCGTCTTACCTGAATGCTGGCCTTCGGGTAGTATCGTGATGGCTGTGGTTCTCAGCATTACTAGGGCGAATATTTACACGTAATGATAGGCCTCAACTCTCCTCAGAGTGGGTTTATTGGCAATACACAATAAATAAATCTCGTACCCCAGCTGTAGTTGAGGCCACTAGCGATTGTTTAATTCCCTAGAGGGCGCCGGCTATGTACGAATAACCCTAGCGGCAGCGGGAAACGTGAGGTGAGGTTTACACGACAGGTACTTACATTAAACCACACAGGCAATTGCATCAGATAGCTCCCTATCATACACCTAACCGGAGTGGCGTTGCAGAATTTGCTCGATGCATGCTGCACGAATCTGCGTTTTCTACAAACTTTGTGGGCAGGCCGTACTAAAACTGCTACATATATACGTAATAGATCCCCGACGAAAGTTTTAGGGCTCCATACGAAAATTGGTATAAGAAGGAGATGGAGGTAAATTAAAACCGAAAGGAACGAAATTGAAGCTTTTTGATTACGAAGGCTGAACTTAAGGGTATCGTCTTTTTCGAAAACTCATTGAGCAAAGACCAGCCATAAACGGGACGTGCAACGAAGTGGGAAATACACTAAAAGGAACATCAAAAGGAACCACGTTGGCAGGATGATTCCTTTGAAATGGCAAGAAAAGAAAAAAATTGAAATGAAAATGTGAAAGACGAAGAATCTATTTCGGCAAAGCAAACCGAAGATCAAATCAAAAGAGCACGAAACAAACCTAAGTTGATTGCGACGGAATTGGGAAGACGACCTAAGGAATTATATGCATCATGGGAAGAAATGCTATATTTAGTTATTGATAATGCTCAAATTCTATCCGACACGTTAAGTTCAGATTATGTTGAAAAATAGAAAAATGTTTTGGAGATCGAGTGCAATTCGACGATTAAAAAGATTACATGAGTGCTCATCGACAGACCAAAATCTGTGAGATTTATAAGGTGAAAGTATATATTTACTATTAAGAGAAGATCGGTCGGTCCCCAAACGAAGTAAAAATATCAATTTAAAATACTACTACGTCAGAGACAGATGCAATGAGGGATCTATTACTATGTATTATGTGCTTTCCTAATAGATTGCTGCGGATATATTCACCAAGATTTTGACTGAGCAGAGGCATGCGAGGGCACGTGAACTTTTAAATATACTATTAACGTGAATTGTTGATTTTGTTAAATTCCTTTTGTAAATGCACTTGGATTGAGCCGTGGTATGTTAGTAATTCGTAACCTTAAACTTCTTTGCTTGAAGTAATGGCAACATTGCTCCCATTTACATCATCGATTCTTATTGTTAATTTTCTTTTCCTTTACTTAACGTATGGAACAGTACAGTACAATAACAACAGCAACACTCGATGCGTTAATATAACAAAAATTTTTCATAGTTAACAATTTTAAATAGGGTTTTCTGAGTTGACCGGTATAAAAAAGAAAGTGTTACAGACAACTGGACAAACGGGACAACTGAACTATAAGTTATGTAAGGTAGAAAAAGATATATTTAATAGAAAAACCCTTTACCTAATTATAATCTAATAAACATATTTATAAAAAAATACTCGCATCTATGAAAAATATTAAGCAAAAGAAATATTGGACGCGCCAACATAAAGCAGTGTAATCAAGCCAAATCGATCTTCTTCTTTTTGAGGAAATAGAGATATGTATGCTATGAAACACTTTACTACTACTATTAGCTGATATTTTGAGGACTTTGCAGTGAAATTCAAAGCCCTAGAAAACACACTTTAAAGAGGGAAATTTTAAAAATATAAGATTTGTAATAATATTCCGACCAATAATGATCTGTAATAATTCAGGCAATACATTAGGTATTACGATATCTGTTACCAGGTGCAGCATGCGGTTTTACTTTGTTGCAAATACAATCCAATGTAGAAGGTGGGGTTGTCAGTCTCAATGACAAAAAAAGTGGCGACGAATGAAATAATTGACAGACATGGGAGATTGGTAGAGCCGAGAAGAAAAGCAAAATTAGGGATAAGGGGAGGACAGTTCTTTTGGGTTTTGTTGGTGCAGAGTTGACACACGTCGAGTGATAGAGAAACTAGTATTATTTTAAAGTGAAGCAAATTGAATTAATGCGTGAATTCGATAGTGCAGAATTTAAAAGGAACGATAGTTTAGTGATTTGCCGAAAAATTAGTCGAAAATTAAAAGAGAAAATAAATTATTGGCAAACAGTATTTTCCTAAATATAAGAAATAAGTACGCATGTTACGCTGCAACGAAAAACAACAACAAATGATTTGAATTAAAAAAGAAGAAAGGAATTTCGGATAGATGATAGTTTGCACAAAAGAAATTAAAAGAAATTACAATTAGTTTTCTATAAATTGCGTGTAAAAATAAATAAATTTAATTTTGGATCTGAGCCGTGGAAGTGCGTATTTTTTCTTGTTGTTTTTGCTTTTTGTGTAGTAATTCCATGGAATATAATGCAATAGGCATGTATAAAATGGAAAGCAGATATACATGCACACGAGGAATGTTAAAGTAAATAAAATTAAAAAGCCCTTAAATATACCAAGAGAATAAGTTGATTAAAAGAAAGATCCCGCTAAGACTATGTAAGTTATTGTTTTATCATTTGAACATTAAAACTATACGGTGACATGTTAGGCGAAATGCACAAAATATATTATAAGTATCACTAAAAGACAAAGAGAAATTTCCAAAAGAAGTCGCAAAACGGTTTGCATGACATGTCCGTTTCTTACGGTCTCCAATCTTCTTAAAGTAGCACTTGAATATAGCCTTAAAAATAATTATATTCGAAATTTTATGTATAGATAGACAGAGGGGACATACAGACACGTTCTTTCTAATGTTACACATGTTGCTAAAGGTTAAGAAAAGGCTGTTTTCCTAAACTAACAACAATCAATGGTAAATTGTTAAAATTAATCTTAAAATAAGACACCGGCGCTATTTTCGCAAGCCACTATCAATGTAAGGGGATCTACAGCCCGACCCTACATTGGTGCAAATTTAAATTAAAACAATTATGAAAATTATATTCCATCGGCCCCGAATCTTTTATACCCATCACCATAATCCTAAAAAAGACAAAAGAACTAAAAGAATAAAACTTTCGTGCTCTATAATATGGGGGGGACGCAGCTGATTTCTGACGTGTTCAGATGCACTCATGATTGGAAACTGCCCAAGGATTTGTATATTTTATGGAGTTTTTGAAGCTTGTTTCTGCGCGTTGTAAAGGTATTGAGAAAATAAGTAAATTTTGATACACTATAACATTAGGTAGACGTAATCAATTTTTTCCATTGTTGTGCACAAATCTTACACTATCACCCATAAAATACGCGTTCAAATATTTGAACATTTATTTGCCTTAGTTTTGAGTAATGAACAAAAAACCGTTTTTTTATTCCCTTTGAGGTATATAGAGGTATTCTCATTTTTCGTGGTGCTGCGCGCGTGTCCTTCGACAGATTTGGCCCATTTTCAACAATAACCTGCGTTAACGAACTACCAATGCTTCTGCCAAATTTGAGGTCAATAGCTTTATTTTTACGGCCAGGAGAATGTTTACAACCGATTACATACAGACGGACAGACGATCAGACAGCGAGACGGACACGCTTAAGTCGATTTAGAACTTACTGCTGACCAAGAATATATGTACTTTGTGGATTCTCTTATGCTTCCTTATGGGCGTTGCAAATGTTTTGACAAAATGAATATACCCCCAAGCTAATGATAAAAATTTGATTTAATGAAAAAATTACCTTAGTCCAATCGTTTGAGGGGTTAGACGACTGGAACAGCCCGAAAGAAATTTTGTAATTTTTTTTTTGTGGAAGAAAAAATAACAGAGTAATAATATATGGAAAGGGTACCTTAAGGTATTAGAAAAAAAAATGTATTCTAACTTTAAAAAAGAGCAAGGCCGCAGCTATTCCCTGGACACATCCTTAGATCACTTGGCTCTGCCAAGCAACATAACTGGTTCAAACTTGAATTAATAAAAAAGAAAAATCATTTAATCTATGTTCCTATATATCTAGCGAGACACATAGGGATCTTTAAAAAGTTTTTTTTTTTGTAATTGAGAAGTGGTTGAGTGAAAACATTTAACCAAAAAATGTTTAAATTAAATCATCGAGAAAATGTTACGTATTTCAAAAGGGAATGTTCCTTTGAAGATACAGTAAGAATTCGAGTGAAAAATATGAAAATTGCTTATCCGCCTTATTATGAGCGGCCTTCTACTTGCTCCAATTTGTTTTACACGTCCATTTATAATTTTCATAAACTAAAAAGCCTTGTTTAGTGCAAAATTGATATTGAAGAATTTTATTATTGTCACTATGTCCAAGACATTTTGCTTACGGGAAATCATAAAATTTCGGGCACTACATTTTTTGCGGGTAATGAATTTTTGTTTTGCATGTCCTAGAATATTCAAAGCATCTATTAAGCAAAAAAAAAAAAACATCGATTTTATGAAAAACTTGCAGCGGTGTATCCCTGTAATGATTTATTGCAAATAACAGTAAGCAAGGCTGTTACAAAGCTTACGAACGCCTAACTTGATAATAAAGAACGATACACTGTCAGGACTTAAAAGAAAATAAAAACTCTTTAAAAGTTAAAAGCCCCAAATTAGGTTTTGTATGAGAAGTGGTCAAAAAATTTTTACCTTCTGAACAAGTTTCAGTAACATTTGCCCTGTGGCGAAAACAAGTCAATGTAAAAAGGACAAGCCGCCGAACGGAATCGATCGGTTACAGAAAAGGTAGGTTTATCCCACCTTCTTATAGGTGTTGCATACATCCGCATAACCTTGCACCACAAGTGGTATAAAGAATAAAAATATCAGGGAGACAATCTATGCAATTAAAGGCGCACAAGTACTTACAATAGAAGTCAGAAGTAAGAGCAGCATAATTGGACTAGAAAAACGTGATGCGCAGGTGAAAAAAATCTGTGTCATTATATATACATCCGGAGGACAAAAATATCCCACTTTTCTGTTAATTTTTTATTTGAGACTGCGCTAAGCTCAATTTAAACTTATGCTTCGGCTGTCAGAATGTAACAGAGATGAAAAGATAAAGTTGGCATCAAAAATATAGAGAAGCTCTAGAACCAAGTTTAATACACCATATATGCAAGATTTTTTTTCGTATATTTTGTGGTTCATTTTCTATTCTTTTTTTTTTTGCAAAGCTCGAACTCTGTTAATTTATTTTGTACTTATTATTATAATACAAAATTATTATTATTATTAATGTAGTCTTAAAGCACTGGCTGAGGCTATCACCGGTTTTTATGAATGCTGGTACCGTACCTGAGATTTGCGCCCACGGCAGTTGGGTTGTTTGTCGAATATAATATAAAATTGTTTTATATTTTTCTTTTCAAATTATTTAATAAAATAAAATGTGCTAAAAGAAATGAACGTAAGAAGGAATTTTATAGCTTCTTCTCTGACGGAAAATACATTATTTAACGAGACTGAAAGTCTATGGATAAGAGTTTGTTTAATGTTTGTCCTTATAGTAGTATATGCATTATATTGGCTCACTTACATACATAAAGAAACACACTCCTGAATATTCAACTTATATAAAGTGTGTGCATACTTTGATCCTGTAATAGAGCGCATAATACTGACGCTCGACTCTACGAAAAATAGTCCAGACGTAAGAAAGAAAACAAAAAAAAACGATTAGGAAAAATGAAAAAACACGTGTAAAAAAACACAATTTAATCTCAAGACTCGTTTTATTCTCTTCTTTCATACGGCAAAAACGGAAGACAATAGCTTAAATATATAAATATAGCTTAGATCGCATTCCGGACACCTGCCACCCGTAAAGTGATTTTTTCAAATAAGAGAAGAAAAAGCGAACATGGGATCAAGGAACAAGATAGATGAATTCGCACCTATCGTAACTATTGTATGGAACAGGAGTTCAAGGTTGATTTTGAAAATTGGATTAAGCTGAAAAGGAAAATTTTATAGTTAATAGTAACGAAACAAATTCATGCGAATTGCAACACTGTTCACTTCTCATTTACTCATGAAAGGTTCTAGTAGAAAAAATCTCGATTATTCGATTATTTTCTATTCTCCAAATTTCCTTATTATTTGAACCCTACTTGAGCATCGTCAAATTCAGCGAACAGATAGGCGGACTATATTTTCTCCTAATTTGTTCAATAACATATGCTTGCAATAGGCTTATAGGTTCAAAATGACATTGCAGATCCAATACAGTCTTCGTTGATGAGCAACAAAAGAAACTTTTAAAAACCTTTGTATGTGCGCTTACCGCAATTACATCCAGGACGAACTATATACAGCAATGTGTAAATCCATGGTCTGGACACGGAAATGTTATTAGTGCAGTATATAGATTTGTTTAGGTAAACAACGTACGCATACATGCATGCACATTAGAAGGCCTTCAATGATAACAAAGTATTAAAAACAGGTTCAAGCTCTTGTGTACACAACTTTGTATGTACGTGTTCTCATCGCCAGTCAGTATACATTGCATTCCTCTAGCAGTTTAACTTTCGTTTCAATACTTCCACGCCTTGGTTATTAACCTCATCGTATAAAACTATTTCTCTCGTTAGTATTTTATACTTTTTCTACCTATTTTTTGTTTTTGTGTCACTCTGCCAGCAAATGTTATGCCACACAAATACCAACTTCAATCTATCCTTTACTAAATTCGCCGCTGAAACGAAAGGATATACTAATTCTCTCGTTACGTTAGCAACAGAAACAATATATGCTCCGTTGGTCAGTGTTGGATTCTGAGACAATTCAACACTGTCATTCGGATTAGCTGGAATTCGTCTAACTTCTTCCTCTCTCTATATTAATTTCGCTTTATATTCATTGGTCGATTTGATCCTCGTTTTATTTTCCTTAAGTTAAAGTTGATGTGTACCCAAGATTCATCCTGAGTAAAACGCGACATTAATACTTGTTTTTCACGGACTTCAACGAAGGGAAAGGGATCTATCCGCGTTTATGAATGCGGAACTCATACAGTACTACATACAGACGCCTAAGAAGTTCTTCAAAAGTGATAAAACAAAACTCAACTAAATAATAAATAAAATTTAATTTACACTACTTTTCAAGTGCCATACCAGTGAATAGCTATTATGCATTGCTCCCCACTTCATAATATATTGCATTACTTTCGCTTCTCAGCTAAAAAGAATACTCAGATATTACAAAAAATAAATATAATAATAATTTTCACACAATTTATATACAAATTACATATAAATATACGTACAGAAATATTATATGCTCATACCATATTTTATTTCAGTATCTAACCAAAAATGCGTTCGTCAAACGAAATGAACCTGAAGCGATTGCGATATATCGAAATTGGAACACATCGGAGAACACCTTTATTCCTTCATCTACGTAGCTTTCAATGATAAATATATTTGAAATCAAAGCGTTTCAATATTACCACTATTATTTTTATCATTTATTTTCATCGTTTTGACAGTTTGTAGATTTGTTCCTTTTCACAAAAGCTTTCAAAAGTATTTCAACTTGTTATTAATAAGGTGATGTATGCTTTCGAAAATTATATATAAATGATACCAACACGACATCAATTTTAGTATAACTTTATGCTTCGAAGTTGAATGTGAAAAAATTCCTTTTCCTTTGAGTATAAATGTGTGATTTCATTTCGGTTGCTTTGTTTAATCACTTTTATCTGGTGTAAACACAATTCCCATTTATATGGTTTTAATATATCGTTTGTTACAACCTTTGACTTTTTAAAGCTTTTTCCTCCGTTCGAAACTCTCTGTTGCTGCTCACATTGACAGAATTATCAACTACATCGACTTGTGATATTTCATGGAGCTCCGATCCTTCTTCTATAATCAAGCTATATCACGAGCTAGTAAAGCTAAATCTATCAGGCGTTTGCTCGCTCTTATTGGATATTTCAACTAAAAGTCTTGTGAAACTGTGCAGAATTCAATGGAAATATCTTCGCGTAGCTCTTTATGCGATGAAATCCACTAATACATTAAGCTTAGAACAGATGGCAAACGTTATGCTTCTACCCGAAAGATTTCGCTTACTCGCCAATTTCCACAATTTAACTACACGAGACGTAATGATCGCCTGAGCAAAGTTAACATAGTGAGTAGCTCCTCATGTATGTATGAGTTTGTGCAACCTACTGATCGATGTCGCCGCTTTTACTCCCTAGATTCTCCGCAAAATTATTGACATTTTGCACTCACGCAATCGGGATGATTACACCAAAATCTTCTCGTTTTTTAAAGCTTGTCATCACAGCATATAAATATTGTCAGCCAAACCATGAACCTACAACTTCACATACTATTTTACTCTCGTAACATATCAGCTCCTTCATAAGACATCTATGTACGTACATTTGCACTCCGTCACATATTACACTATTCACTCTACGTGGAGAAAATTATATAAATTAAAAAAATTTAATTGAAACTTGGGAAAGATCACATCTCGCAAAATAATTACAATTACGTTGCGGACGTTATAATACTCGAAATATATATGCATACATATATATACATTTACAATCAAGCTAAACGACAACTTTATTAAGGTTCAAACAAAGAGCTTCGCATTCACGTTGGACCTTTTTTACTCAACTCTGCAAATCGTTTGCTGTTGATTTTCAGGCTCGCAAAAGAGGAAGAAGACAATTCCCATTGTTCAACTTTTTCGTTCACTTTTTTTTATTAGTAAATTTGCTTTTGAAAGTTTTATTATAATATTTTGTAAAACGTTTTATTATTTATTACAATACCTAGTGCGAACTTTTGTTCAACTTTCTTAACTTACTGGTAAAATCGCCAACAGAGGAAATGAACTTTTTATTCCACGTTTCAAACTACCGGTTAATATATCAACATATCAACATTTACAGGTGAACAGATTGTATGTAGCTGCAAAAAATGCACACTTGTAGCCCACTGTTTTAAACGTTTCCTTGTGTGCGTATATTGCGGGCATTTTTCCTTTAAATTCATTGTTTGGTATTGCTTGGGGCTTTTAGTAAGTTCAGTCACGGAAAGGATGTCCCAAACGCGCCTATAAATACGGTAAGACTTAGGGGATTACAATGTTGCCATAGCCTGGGAGGTTTCCAATAGTGTGGAAGTTTCTGCTAGACTGTATGCGATCAGGTGGCAAATTACCCTTGATACGCTTGGTGTATTTTGATTTTAGTACGGAACCGTCAAATGCATTTCGTGATTTTGCTATAATGCTATTTTGCGGACGGATGGGACGGTATTGTTGCCGCTGTGTGCATGCGCGTAAACATGTCCAGATTTGGTAATATGATGGAATGGCGAGTATGAAGACCCAAGATTGAGCTTTGAAGCCTCTCGCTAATCCCCATTACATTTGTTGAGTCGACAAATGTTTCCAAGGAATAATGCTTAGTAGTAGAAGCAGTGCTTTTGGTTGCTTATTATAATGCCTTATTACGAATCTATAAATTCGTACCCGTTCTCAGACCGAATAGCGCAGCTAATAGTCTGCTTTAATGCTAATATTACGAATTTATGAAGATAACAAAAACTGGGCTGCATTTTTTCTTAATAAATTGTGGTACTTGTAGTTCTGCAACCAATTGTGTAATGTAGAGGCTAATAAGACTGTACGCTTTCTTTGCGGTAGATCGATTAGAAAGCTCAACCGCCTTGGCCAATTAAAGGAAGATTTGAAAATTTAGATGAATAGAACTACCCTCGGAGATTGATTCATTAACGTAAAAATTTCATCTTACAATCTCAGAAAACAAAGGGAGGACGCTTGCTTCGTCAACCGAAAGTTATGTAGCACGAATTCCTAAAAATGCACCTGGGCTAGTTCCATATGCGATGATTTTCAATTTGTAGGTTCTGACATTGTTATGCGTGTTGTCTCACCGAAGAAAGCATTGTAAATAATTGCCGTGTAAAAGTGCATTATATAGCGTTGATTGAATTATGGAATTGGACATATTTCATTGTCATTCAATGAAGAATCCGATAAGGTTTTTCCTTCGTCGAAAACGACTCTCAATTTTGTTGTTGTGTTATTTTGTTCATACATACAAAGGTGTGGTAAGTAACAGGTCTCAATTTTTGTAAGGATGTGACTAGCAACATGTGAGTCAGGCTTGTGTACTCTTTCATAAAAGCTTTGCATGGTCTTTTGACTCTTGGATGTTAGATCAGTTTTCTTTCCAAACTATTAAAACGCTGAAGTAGCCGCTCATACGAATTTCGGAGCACACCAGAACAGAATATGCACCTTACTAAGCATGCACCTGAATCAGGGCGAATTGTCGTTTGACAAGCGAATTTGGCCAACACTCATCACATCGAAGAATAGACCAGCACTAGTCAAAATGTCTATCGAGCCTCAGTAGTGAAATAAGGCGTTTGTTAACCGGCACTAGGCCGATAACCTGTTGCAGCTGGCACTACGACAGCCAATATAGAATTTATGAACGTTGATGAATACGGCGATATGAAATTAAGACAAATTGCATCCGCTTGAGTGGCCGAGTAGACAAGAGTCTCGACTAGCAACTCAGTAGTCGTGGGTTCAAATCTCAAGTGCGGTAGAGTCTTTAATAATGCCGAAAGCCTTAGATGCTAGTGCCTTAAGTCTTTAGTCTTAGAATTTATTCTGTGGTTAAATTTATAATAACAATAATAATAATAATAAGACAAATTGCTCCTTCAGTTTCGCTAGTATCGATTTCCTCGAAACAATCTCAATGTTGGAGAAGTCTATTATTTAGCTTCTCCAGTACGAAGACCAAGAATTCTATATTTATGGCATTCTCTAAGCTTGTCAGATATGCTCAGATCTGTGTTTACTTCTGTTAGCTCTTTTAAAATTGATGTGACTCTATTTTCGTGTGACGTCACAATTGCGATGTTATCATATCAGCCAGCCATATGTTTATTGTCATTTCTTTGTAACGTCCGTGTATATTAGTGTAGGGGGTTCTCGGTCTATGCTTACTTTCGTCCATAAAAAAAGAACAATGACTTCTGAGATAGCGGAATACCGCTGATCAAACTTTTTTTTATAATTCTTTTCTTTAAATAGAACGCTTAATAGCTAAAAAAAGAAGAGAGATGAAAACACAGAAAGTCCAAAGCCCGTCTATATAATATAAAGGTGGGTTTTGCTTCATGTAATTGTTTTTTTTCTTCTTTTTTTTTGTAATATGCTCAATAAGCATTGACAGACGAAACCATGAAAACACACAGCAAAACAAAAAGAATTTTTTCTTACCAAAGGATTAGTCAGTAGTCAGTAGTCAGCTTTCAATTAGCAATGAGGCAAGAAAGATCTTAGGCGCAATGACAAAGGTGTCGGTTCTTCGTCTTTTGTAAAGTCAGCGATGAGCAGTTAAAAATAAAAAAAATGAAAAAACTTATTTGCTTTAACTTATAAACAAACCAATTTTAAAAAAAAGCTGCAAAAAAAAACATGAGAAAAATTTATAAATTAATGTCAATAAAACCTAACCTATAAAGCATACAATAAAACATTTCAAGGTCGTGTTAATTTAAAATTTAACCTATCAAATCATGCTAAAAATTCACCAGCTTATGTTGTTAAAACTTAACCTATGAAACTTATCAAACGTTACAAGTTAGTGTTAGTGTTAATAAACAGAAATATAACTTGTAAAGTCATTTTTTTAAAGAAAAAGAGAAAAAAGCAACAAAAAGCCAAGTCCTTTGGTACGTAACTGTACCGTTAGGGTAGTAGTGAAAAAGAAGTTTAGTGAAGACGAGAAAACTTGCGTCATTGATGATATGGGTGGTAGCGGGAAATGAAATATGCATACGGTAATATACGACGGCCATCAACGCTTCATTTCTACAACACCTATTATCATGTCTGCACCATATTCATACAACGTTTATTAACGAGATAAGTGAGCTTTTTTATACACATCACTGAAGGATGGAGGTATACTCATTTCGTCACAATGTTTGCAACGCCCAAACGGAAGTTTTAACGATCTTGTAAAATATATGTATATATATATATATATATATATATATATTGAATCAGGGCGACATTCTGAAACGATTAAGCCATACCTGTCCCAAAAATGAAAATATCAGCTTCAAATTTGGTAAAAACATTAGAAGTTTCTGCAAGCAAGTTGGCATTGAAAATGGGCCAATTGGTCAGAGCCAGCTCAAAATGACCGCAAATCTGTTTCTCTAAACAAAAATTTGCACGTTTTTTCTCAATACTGACAAATTATGAAAAATAGAGGTTTGATATTTCCCATATTTACTTTACGATAAACTCTATTATTTATGTGCAAAAATCGAAAAAATCGGCCACGTCTACACGAAGTTATAACTGATGAAATTTTCTTTTTTCACTTTTTTAAAGTGTAATGTTAGTGTAAGGTAAGCCAAGCAGCAAGAGATAGCATGAGGTGATGACCTAACTTTTACTTAATAATACCATCGATATGGATATCAAATAAAAGGGCTTGACCGGTAGTATACAATAAGCTCAGCGTGTTAATTTTCAATTAATTATGGTGGATGTCACGACGCAGTGGACTAAGTTTTCTTCTTCTCAATACTTTTTAGTGAACTAAAAGGTGAAAGATAAATTTTATCGCGTTCACTTTTTTATGACCATATATGAAAGTGTATGGCGATAAAGATTTTAAGGCTGACGAGTATGAGAGATTTGGCCACAGCCGTATGTTACTTTCTCGCTTGTTTTTAATTGAAATATAGTCATTTTATCTTACCTTGTTCTGCCGAGCTTCCTCACTTTCAAAAAAAATGTAAAATTAATATACCAAAGGAGCTGAATGCTATCAAAACAGATAAATTTAATTTAGATGAGTTTTAATGGTCAACGTGTCCCTTAATGTTAACATATTTAATATAATTTCTCCTTTGTTTGTGAAAAATAAACGAAAACAATTAAGTACATTATAATCGGGCAACACCGCACAGTTCTTTGCCCGTTTTGGTAATAATGCTTCGAAAAGCTTCCATTATTTTCACGCAAAACGATAATTGTCGTGAAAGCCCACACGGGGGGCTTGGGGTCAATAATAGTAGACCTATGTGATCCAAATTCACTACCGTTAATTTTTTTACTAAAACGCTACTGCTAACTAAGTTTTATAATAAAATATTAAAAGTTAAGCCTTCTTGCGAAGGGCTTATTACTCATTTGATATCTTATATGGAGTGGGGCCAAAGAAATAGACCCATGTGGTTCTAATTAGCACCGCGTAATTCTTTTGTTTAATTACTATCTTAGAAAAATTCTCATCACAACGTTAACATTTATGCTTTTTTGGCATATAGGGGTTTACGTTTAATGAGAATCTTTTTATGCTGTGGCATCCAAAACATGGACCTACGTGATTCAAATTTGGTAAGATAGATTTTATTATTATTATTATTTTAATTTTAGACTAATGAATTGAATTCTTAGACTAAAAAAAGAGACATTGAGCACTAGCAACACAGGCTATCGGCTCTAATTTAAAAAAATGGATATTAGATAATAAGCTTAGTAGTATTAATAAAGTAAAATATTGTATTGATATTTTGTTCTGAAGTTGATTGTAGAATGTACAAAGGGTTAATCGTTCCAAATGCAATACTTCTAGCCAAGGAAAAGTTGAGGAAGAAAACTTAAAGAGAAAATTGCAGAAGGAAATTTACAATACCATCATCAACACTACTCTTGCATTAACCCTCAATTAACTCCACCTCTATATCCAACAAATGTTGAGAAAACCAAGATCCAAACATTTTGGAGAATTCACCTTGGTCATACAATTGCAACTCACCAATGGATCCTGAAGAAGTCTTCTCCCCCAATCTGCTGTTGTGGACAAACTCTTACTATAAAGATAGATTTTCTTTGTCATTTTACTTTTATGAGTTAATTTTCACCTTCCAAGCTTCCATTTCTGTAAGAATGGTTATATAAGAGCGGATTCAAGAAATTTCCCGAGCTCTTTCAAGGTTTTCACAACAATTCAGAATTGCAATTTTTCGCCATATAACGACTTTTCAGAACAGAGCGCTATATGGGGAGTGGTCGAAAAAGTGGATCCGATAAGTTCAATTTCAATAGCGTTCGTGCTTGGGTAAAAATACGTCCTTGTAGCAAATTTCAATAAAATATCGCAAAAATTGCGACTTGCAACTTGAACACAAATTTACATGCACAGACATCAGACGGACGGACAGATTATGATTCGGAATTTATTGCTTTAATAAAGGATGGGTCTTAAGCTCTTTTCCCTGTTACATACGTCCTCATTAACTCTGTATCACTAGTGGTGTAGGGTATAACAACATTAATGTTTGATTTTCTACATAATGGAGCCACAAGTTGCATTGCCTCTATTTTTTTTTCTTTTGTTAACAATTTTTGGTACGAAGAATAACGTGGGGTGAGGGAGGGTATAGAAAACCTTCGCAATTTCGTCCTTCATGCTACTCCACTTTTTCTGCTTTTTGCTCTGCACATTACTTCAATGATTATATCAAAAGTTGTTAGGTATATCTATGCTTCGATTTTGTCAAAAAGCAAAAGAGGCCACTGCAAGCTCACATTGTACATGGCGATGGAGATGGTGAAGGTGTTATTATTCGTTGTCTTTGCCTACATAGTAAGTTACTTTTATTACTTTATTATATAAAGTTGTCTGTATACTATAATGGAACCAATTTTCTATCATCCATTTTAGAGTTCCTTATTACACCATGCTCTACAAAGTCTATGTATGCGTGATGTATCAGTATCTAGTTCTGAATCGATTTAAGCATTTCCGTCCGCCATCTATTTATCTGCGCAATTGCGTAGTATTTGTGATAAACATTCTACCGTTAGCGAAAGTGAATATATTTGCAAAAGAATTTGAAAAAATTTTTATATTCGTCAGTAATTCTACATTTTAAAATACTTTTAATACATTAGCATAACAAGTTACAATGTCTTAAAATGAAATGAAATTCAATAGTTCTGGTTCTTTTTTATATAAATAAAAGCCAACTTTTTAATTTTCACAGAACATCTTCAAGCGTACTTATCCTTCATATCTTCTATTTCATTAGAATTCAAGTTGAAAGCGCAGAAGATATGCTGGTTCGCCTCTAGTGAAGCCTCTCCATCGTCGTCAAAATGAGATCCTGAATTTCCGAATTTGTACATTACAATGCCCACAAATGTTGTGTCGGGCTGCTTTTTGCGTCCTCTATTAAACTATGCCGTCGAATGTGAAAAGTATAACTTACGCAAAATCACACACAACAATTTTTCGTAAAATGTATTCAAAAGCCTGACATAATATAAGGAAAGGAATCATTACGCTTGAAATGTATATATTCCTCAATATTTCCTGATTATTTAGTAACAACATTTAACAACACATTCTATACTTTCTTTTTGGTTTATTTAGCAGAATGGATTAGGCCTGTTGGCGATACAACCATTTTACGCAACAGAGCAACGAATTTTTATTTCTCGATCCTTCGCACTTAATCAATGATAGTTACAGTAGATGAGGAGATATGCAAAAATTGATGATGTACCTTTGATTAAAAGCTTCGCCGATTTAAAAGCATTAATTATACAATCGAAGTAAAAACCGAAAAAAAAAAAAAATGAATTAATTTACACACCTTTCACAAATTTAAAATTTTTATTTTGACTGAGCTGTTTGTAAGTAAACAATTTTGCTTGAAATTTATTTTCTTTTCAATTTTCGACTCATTTTTTTCTTTTATACATGCAGCTTTAAACAACCAATACTAACGCAAAGCATGAGCAATATCGTGTGCGCCTGGTTTGATAATTTTGAGACAGTGTTTCTCGTAACTCTTTTGCATACGTACAGTCAATCCAAGCCATACTCGGACACTGTAGTGAACGAATGTTATTGGCAAAAATCTTGCGTACATATCTCTCGTATATTTATTAAGCTATCAAAAACAGGAGACACATTTTAAATTCATTGGTTTTTAGTTAAATCAAACTGTAAAATACCCAACTAGTCAAAAAATAATGCTCAAGGCAAACATTTTAAGCCTGGTTGGTATGGATTCAACAAATTTTTCGCAATAATTCCACAAATTTTCTGTTATGTGTATGTCAGAGCTCTCAGCTGGTGTTTTCAGTCGCTGGGAATATTCTACAGCATCCAGAATCGCTGCAGAGCCAGTAAGGCGATGCAAAACAACCCAAAAAAGGCTCACAATAAAAGGACGATTTCTTGTAAGAGCAATAAAACCAAATCCCGTTTAAAGTGAACCAAAACTTTGCGTCCACAGCTGGAAAAGACCTGGGTAACGGCGAACTACGTATGGGCCTTTACAGAATCTATTTAAAAACTGTGCTTCCCAAAGCAAGTTTTCATGGTAGGAAAGCACGAAAAAAGAATTTTTCTTTCTGTTTACTCAGGCATTGTTTGAAGGAGACAAAATGAGAAACTTCGTTTGAATAACCTGAAACTGATTGTAAAACGTGGAGGTGGATCAGTGCTGGTCTGGAAGTCATTCTCTGAAGCAGGACCCGGATTTTTGCATGTACCTAAGGACCAAAACGTGCGCATAGATATACTAAAGGAACATATTGATAAAAGTGTGGGTAAATATAATCTCAATGATGGCTGGTATTTTTATCAGGACAGTGATTCAAAACATAGGCCCAGACAAAGAGCGATCTTGGCCGCTGCACAGTGTCCCATACGACTGAAAGCCATCTCAGAACCCTGACATAAACCCAGCAGAAAATTTGTGTAATTGTCTGATCTAAAAGGTCCAGAAATGCGATGTTTCCACCAATGCAAAGTTAGAAAAAGTCTTAAAGCAAGAATGGGAAAAGCGTATCACCCGACTGTTAAAAAAAATTAATCGAATCCATACCAAGCAGGTTTAAAATGATTATAAAGAAGTAGTGGCTACACAAAAAATATTAGTTTATAGAATATAATAACTGGAGAACATATTTGTGACGTCGTCCGTGTTTGGCTTGTGCATTATTTTTTAACTAGTTGCGATTTGTTTAGTTTGATTTCATTAACAAACAATCAACGCAAAATTTCTTTCCCTACTAAATACGCGATCAAACATAAAAGAACAAGCATTTTTGTATTATTTCATATTCTCTAGATTTGCCATTTGTTTACTGCTGTGTCGGCGTTTTGCTTGGAGTGACTCTGTAACTAAAAAGATCGAAACTCGAAAATGAAACCGAGTTAACACCATACGTAGTCAATGCTCACATTTTAACGTTTAAGAGCATGATACATGATGCGAATGCAATTATTATGCTCAGTGGTTAAGAATTTGCATCGGATCTCTCATGCGTATGTGCGTTGTATCCGAGAAGATGGTCCAATATTTAATTCAAAATCCAAACTAGCAGTTTATTACGGACTTTTTGAATTTCTGTTATGAATAACAGTGACAACACTGTTAATTAACACCGATTTGACAACTTGCTCTTTCATTCGAATTATCTGTGTGGGCAAAGGTATTTTTAACCGTTTCTTAATGAGACACCGCATTTTCTCAAACCTTGTCGAAGAACCAGAAGTATATATACAATGCGGCAAGCAACTATAAGCTATACTATATATATAAGTTTGCATGTACGAAAAACAAACAGCTGGAATGTACGTAGCAAATACAATTTGTTTTTTTTTTTTTTTTTTTTCATCGTTTATTTCACATTGAAAAATTCTACATTTTCTGTCCGCCAAATGCTTCAATAAAGTTCAATAAGAATTTCCAGAATATCCAAAAATACGCAGCGATTTTTTATTATTATAAAAAATTATGTTTTAAGAATAATTTATCTTTATATAATTTACTTATAATTATATAATTATAAGTTTCATTTGCTTACGAATATATATGACATATTTCTGCACTTTTCCTCATCACGTATAAGTGATGGTACACGAAACGCCATCTATTTGTTTCTAGCACATATTCTATAATGCTCTACAATATTCTAGAACAGCATATCATATTCTGAAACTTCTTCATTTTTCTGCATAGAATACTTTCCTTAAAATTTATTGAACATAAAGTTTAGAATTTCTCCATACACCTATTGTTTGTTGTTTTTTTGTACACACACGATTATGTGTAAATCATAACGCCTATTAATAGGATTATACGTGCTTCTGCTTTAAAAACTTTTGAGAGAAAGCGACGTCATTTCAAAAAATTATTTACGAATCTTTGCGAATGAGAACGAAAGAGCAACCAATCAAATGGCTGTTCTGTTAATTAACAGCATCACGATTGGTATTGACAACAGAACCATAAAAACCACTTAATCATCTCGTAGCTTCAAGTTTGCATAAAATGTTGGACCATCTTGTCATTTAATATTCTGTGACTGCATAGACAATGTTTTAAAAACGTAATTTTGCTTTCTAGATATATAGAAAAGCAAAATGACCATGCGTTGAGAAATATTTGCGCCACATATGTGATACAATTCGTCATGTCGAGTGCTGAATTTGATTATACGAAATTGAAAAAATACAACCAAAAAAGCGGTGTTCTCTGAGGAAAAAGGACAAACTTGCAAATACTAAAGAAAATCAATTCCAAAAGTAACAGAAACTTAACTCCTAATTTCTTTTGCACAATAATCTTTCGATTGTGTTATTGTTCGGGCATTTACACGTAAAGCGTTCATTGTTTAGATGTATTTTTGCCGCAGTACAAAGGGAATTCTGTGTGGAATTGAATCAGTACTACATATATAGAATCGCTTCAGTTTTGTATAGAAGTTTAAATGATCCTCAGGTTTTGCTTTACGTTAGCCATATATACATGTCATTCAAACGCTGCGAGAAACGCCCTGTCCCAACAGTCAAATCAGGCGTAAGCAAAGTAAATCACACTTTACGTTAATATTTGTTTCTTAGAGTTAGCATTGGTTACTTATTTATTTATTTATTTATTTATTTATTTATTTAAACTTATTAATTACATTACCAGTAGCACTTCTAAATGTATATGTAAGAATAAATGACTACTTAATATTTAATTATTAATTAATCAGTTAATTATACATTCTGTTAATATAATTTAATAAATATTAGCTAAGTTTGACCAAAAATACTCCAAATAATACGTTTAATGCGATAGCTTGGCGTCAAAAAATTGACATAGTTCACACAAATCGAATGTCCACCGTATTTGCATTCTATAACGTCCGCGTACATGTGGTGTAGGGAATTTCTGTCGGTCTGTGGTTGGTATTGGTCATAAACAAACTTGTAAGATTCCGCTAATTATTTTCCTTAGCCAAGAATTTCTTATAGTTTAGGAAAGAGGAAAGAGTTATAAAAAGCAGTATAAATCCGTCTGTACACTGTAAAGGGGCATATTGCTTTATGCAATCGGCACAAATGTACATATGTTAATCCTCATATTGACAGATTGACAGTCATAAGACATTTAAACGTAATAAAATCAACAGATTTGTGACAGTGAGTAGTAAAGAGAGAAGAAGAGCGAACCTTGTAAGCATATGCTATCGTACACAATTCTTAACTCAAGAGTTGTCAATTGGACGAACAAGACGTCTTCTAGTGATCAATTTTTATTTCCTTTTTTTGATCGTACTTTGCAAGAGACACGAAGTGTTTGTCCTGTTTTTACTGAAAGCAATTAAAAGAGGATATATAAAGAATATGCTGAGCGAAAGAAAAGTGACTCTGGATCTGGGAATAAAAAAGAAAGTTTAAAAATTGAAAACTAAAAGATTTTAAATATTAAAAGTTATTATACTTATCTGCGAAATTTAATTTTGAAAAAAATTGTTTGTTAAAATTATATTATTATTGTAAATTGTATAGTTAGATATTAGCGCTAAAGGGTTACGAATTTTTGAAGCTACATAAAGTTTCTCCTCTCTGCTCTCCTATAAAAGTTAATCGCAAAGAAAAACTGTTTATTAGAAGCTTATAGTCACCGTATCTAAGAGTAAAGCGTAAAAATTTGTAACGTTAAACAAACCGTAAATGAATGAATGGAATTTTTATTACCAAGCGCATTACTAACCGTAGAGCGAAATGTAATATGCATACAAACCATACCACGTTCTACTCTTTAAACATATGCGATTACACGGATAAACAAAATGAAATAAAATGACGCAAATACCTAAGAATGAGAAAAAGAAAAAAAAAGCGGGAATCGTTTCTTTTCTTGGCGCGAGAGGAGAGTTAGCGGCCAAACAGTAGGCGACAACATGTGACGCAGAAGACTACAGTGGAGCCAAATTTCAGATAAGTTTATCCTTTCAACAACTATTTTATTCCTTTAACGTTCACTTTTACATTCAATTAGTAAGATAAAAATTACGGTTGTGGTCAGGTAAGGTGCAGTGTGAAGGAAAAGTGTACAGGAGAGCTATTGATAATGACTTGACGGATAGGCAGCTACAAGAACGGACGAACGTAATTGTGACAAGAAAAACAGCAAGCGGACAATGACATGAAGGCGGGCTGAAAGTGGGACGAAATAGTGGACCGACACAGAATACACAGACACAGGAGCTTTGCAAAATCATGAAAACCCCATGCTCATTTCATATTTTTTTTTTGTAACTTGACAATTCTTCTAAATATATACAATCTATATAATATTTATAAATATATAGGTTACCATTCAGATCGATAAGTTACTGTGAATTATGAATTATCAAATGTCTGCCCGCAGTAATTGGGGAAGGGTACACTTGATTTTGTTGTTGATTAAATCCGAGTCGTGATCAAACCATGGGTATGAATCATTATATAACTTGAAAAAAACCATGTAGAAGTTGATATAACTTATATCTTTCGGCACTGACAAAGCTTAATCGCACCATAGTCTCTAGTACAGTTTGTTGGGGACGTGAAGATCTATCAAACTAAGTAGAACTGCCGAATTCGCATTGGCTTTTCTCATTTTAGAAGCGAAGGTAACGCCTCAAACTTTGTCTTCTGTTTGCAAAGATGATAGGTCAATAAAATTAAACCTGTGCTCATGTAATGGCAGGATAACCGAGATATTTCCACCCAATCCACGAAGAACAAGTATTAAAATTGGTTTTTGTACCGAAGCTATTAAGTCGATGTATGCCTTGTAACTTGATAACCACAGAGTGACCAAATATTCTAATATAGGTAAGTAGACGTTTATCTATATGCGGATCGTACAATTCCTAAGCCCAGAACCAGTCTGAATATAATCCGTAACAAGCATAAAGAAATATAAAGAGAGATAAATATAAAGAGATCTACTATTAATCTTCACTTTGACATAGACGAATTTGATTTCTCGGCTAATAGATATAAGAACCTGGGATGGTATCATATTAGGAACCGCAATTAGCCCACCACCTCCTTTTCTGTGAAATCTGCATGCTTAGCCACCTGAATATCAGGAAAGAAAGACTTTTTATACTTTTATCAATCCAGCCGCATGCCATTTGTCAAAGAGGAGGTGGCTACCTTGTTCAGATCTGACTGCAATATACCCACTTCCGCAATGGAATCGAACGAATAAAATATTTCATTTGAACATTTGCGTACATAAGAACTATCGCATTACGCAAACAGATTGTAGAGCTAAGCGACTCCCTTGGACAACAGTGGACGATGCGGAGAAATTCCAAGAAAAAGCAGTAGAATAAGGTTTAAACTAAGAGACCATGCTTCCTAAAAAACCAATAGATTTTATTTTAAAAATTAATAGGGCACCATTGACCTATCGAGGGCTTTTGAAAGGTCAATATAAATCACATGAACTGGTTTGTGTTCTGAAAAAGCATCGTGTATATAACAAGTCAATTTCAATAAATTAGCGAAAGTTAATTGTCCACTGACGAAACCATGCTGGCAGCAGTTCAGATTACCGGGAAAGCCTCTTAGCTAGTAGAGATTCAAACAATTCAGCCAGAACTCTCAGTTTTGCAATACGGCTGTGGTTTTCATCTTTTATTTTCACTTTTTCAAAACTATTTTCTTTTTACGTTTGGCGTGGTAAAGCAAACATATGTCGTCATTTACATAGCTGTGCAGAATCGCAGCAACTCTATATAGAATGAATCAAATTGGCAGCATATAGAGTGCGACAAAAAATCACTAATCGGCGACTATAAGTGCTGTCCGTTTAAAGTGACTCGCTTTTTTTTTTTTTCTTTCCTAACTAAATTTTCAACCGTTCCAGCGAAATGTCATGTACAGTTGCATGCATGCATAAACTTAGATTATGTTTAACCGCATTTTATTTTCATCGTCAAGTGTCAAACAATACTTTGACAGTTTGCAACCACAGATTTCGTTGTTATGCAAGTTAAACAAACATATTTTCAGGTCTTTGTTTGAGGTTCCCTTCATAATGCTCACAAAAGTTTTGTATTAATTTAGAGTTCTTTTGCATGCTTATACACCGTAAATTTATTCCGATGTGTGTAGCATATATGGAGCGTATGTAAATTTTGATTTTCTTTTCTATTTATTTCTTTTTTTAGATGAAAAAGCACCTACAGGCGACAGTGCGAGACTTTGACCCGCTAAAAACCATCTACCCCCTACCTGTGGCACGACCGCCTTTTATCAGTTATACCTTCTTAGGAAGCGTAGTCGGTTAAGCTACATTACGTTGCAGCAAGCACTCCTACCGCCTTCTATATTTTCAGATAATGCAATACACTTCTCATGACGTTGTCGGCGAGGGAAAACTGTCCGATTTCCGCCTGCACTCTCTGTCGTGTGTTATGGTATTTCGAGCAGGCAAAGAACGCGTGTTCAGCTTCTTAATGCCTGTTACATATAACAACATATTGAGCATCTTTTTCCAAACGAAAGAGCTGTTACCACTTCTGCTACCAATTTTCTGTGGTGTTGCCTGAAGTCTCGCGTATTTGGTAGTAAGAGCTTCAACGACTTTGATATCTCCGATGTCTTATCACCCTTGTATTGTATTATATTATAATCTGCAGTCGATCATCACCCGTAGATATTTTATGGAGTCTTACGACTGCATCCTAGCATCGCCGGCTTTCATTGTAACTTCCTCTAGCGTCTTTCATGAGATTATTAAGGCCGTTTATGTCTTGTCATCTGCAACATTTAAATTCATTGACTACACCTACTTTTTGACCATGTTAGTCGCCTTATTTGCTATAACGGTGATTTCCTCTAAAGTTTTGGCGACGATTGTTGTTGCTATATCGTCGGCAAAATCTACGATGGAAGCTCCCTCTAGGAGATGTAGACTCGGAATATCGTCGTACATCACATTCCATAGCGTGGAACCTAGTACCGATTCCTCAGGTGCCCTTCCAGGGACCAACTCGCCACTTCAGACCAGTTTGCTACTCCCTTCTCCTGTTTCGTATCGATGTTTTCTACCATTAGAGTACTTAACCACGATATTGAAAAAACAAGCTGGGACTCCTCTTTCCTGAAGAGCACCTACGACACAGTAACTGTTTGCTGACTTGAAAGCATTCCTAATGTCTAGCAATATTACTAAACAATATTTTTTGTTGCTTTCCATCCAACGTTTCTCTTCTATAGCTTCTGCTGTAATAGCGATTTTAATTTTTATTGCATCTACAGGACCCCTCCTGAAGCCATATTGGAAACTCGACAGGCCGTCAGAACTCTCGAGCGATTGCTCTATGCGATTTAGAATTAACTTGTCATTCACTTTTCCTAATATGTCCAACAGACCGAAACACGTCGTTGGTTCATGCGGCGGCTTATTTGTCTTTGGCAGTAGCACGAAAGTTTTTCGCTTCCACTTTTTCGGGAAAATTTGTTTTCTCAAGCATGCATTGAATATGTTTACAAACATCGCGCGTTTTGTTCAAATGACCTGCTTTAAAGCGCAGTTGGAGATACCATCAGGACCCTAGGCTTTCTTGTCTTTAATTTGCTTTGCGATAGCTACAACTTCCTCACCCGAGGTGAATCTAATGATTTCCCTCTACTCTGTCAATGACACGTATGCAAACATGACTATATGTGGGAAAGAGATGCCGACTATTTTCTGTACAAACGTTGGACACGTTGACTGGTTTAAATGTTCAAGGGTCTTCCTCTAACTCTACGATCTAACTATAACCGCTTTTTTAAAGTGTTTTCGCCTATGTTTGTACTCCTCTCGATAGCTGAGATAAGCATTAGTCCCCCTCGAAAATTTTCCGCATTTGCTTTACGAAAAACTCTACTACTTGTTTGCAAAAGTCGGAATAATCGGCCATGTCTACACAAGATTACAAGTGGTTAAATTCTCTTTTTTTCACGTTTTTGTAGTTTTATGCTTATTGATTACAAAGTAAACCAAACAGAATGCTCAAAACTATTTTCCTACATTCCTCATGTGAAGATATATTATCTATCTAAAACTTCTAAAATAAATATGATGGACGCCACGATCTGCAGGATTAATTTTTTTTCAATAATACCATCGATATGAGTGTCAAATAAAAGAACTTGAAGAGTAGAATGCAACAGGCTAAGTGTGTTAATAATAACTAATTATAGTGGGCGTCACGACATGATGGAAAAATTTTGTCTTAAAACTGCCGTCCATATCAGCTAAAAGGGCTCGTAGAGAGAGTGCGGAAAACTAAATGAGTTAATTCTAAATTACTTGTGGTCGACGTCGCGACGTCATACATTAATTTTTCTAAATAATACCGCTTAGTGAAGCAAAGAGTTGTAAGGATTGAAAATTCCTCAGTTGTGGAAGATTTTCTTCATCTTGTTGCCGTAAGCTTGAGTTAGCTCGTCGGGCTAACGAGAGATCCAAAATTGTTTTTAAAATAGTATATAACTTACCCTTCGATTATATCTTAACCCGATAAATTACCAAAAGTCGTGTATATCGTTTATCAAAATGTAACCGTAATGTTCATTATATTCGATCCACTTTTATTTACTAAGAGAGGTCTAAGCTATGACACTTAAGACACATAAATCCCAATGACCCATGCGGCCTCTACGTTCACCGCATTAGTGAAGCATTCTAGAAAATTATGAGGTGTTTACCTGAACTAAACCCTGCCCCTAGTTAGACTGTTCGTCCTCCAATCCAACGTCTCAGTTCAGCAGTTCAGATTAAACATCTTATCTTCCTTAATCAGTCGCCATCCTAAACGGCTCTTCACCTTTATTCTTTATGCGTATGCTTTCGGAGTACCAAACTTGCGTCTATCCAGTGCGACGGCTATAATGAAAGGGATCGAAAAAATGCTCTTAACATTTCACCGATCATATCTGTCATAATCGGCGCTGCCCATCGGCTCATAACCGCATTCGAAACCAGATGATAGGTTTTCGAGCGTGATAACTCCTCGAGTTTCCGATCGTTTTATATTTAATACATTTTCTGTAATCTGATAATTCACTAGAGGTAAACTACCGTAGATACATAGATGTTATAATATAATATAGACATCTATATTTACGAGAGTAATACTAATAACATGATAAGATATATATATATACGGGCATATGCGAATAACGACAAATATATATACAAAGACAATATTAAAGAAAAATGAATTATGAAAAAAATATATCTATATATATAGAAAGCAAACTAAAACCAAGTGTAGGACCAAAACGACCCCGGCTCTCACAAGATGAAAGATAAATTTTATCCCATTCAGATAATAAAGAGAAGCATGTGGCGTCAAAAATTTTAATAGTGGTAAGTATGCAAGATTCGGCCCAGCCGAACAAAACTTCGCTGCTTGTTATTTTTCTTCATTCTTTTTATGTTTTTGTTATATTCTATAAGAGTATTTAGAATAAGTATCTATCTAAAAACTAAAAAACATATACAAGATGGAAACACAATGAAATAAAATTTCGTCGAAAATCCAATCTATTCGTTGATATGAGGAATTTTTAATAACAGTCTTCAAAAAAATACTATACGGAAAAATGTGTCAGTTGGGACATAACACTAAATACGACCAACTCTTAGATAATCATCGTCTGAGAATAATAATAGTGGGGTTTTTTTCGTACTCTAAAGCTATAAACGCCATCATGGCAATTATAAAAAGTTAACATGTGTTTGCTCATATTTCACGAAAGTGAGTCAAGAAGTCAAGTTAGAAATCCTAATTCCGTATGAATTCTCCATCACTTTTATCGAATTTTTTATCCGAATCGAATTCTATAGAAAGCGGGATAAAAACATCACTAATATCACTAACATACTATTGGGGATCTATCGTCCAATATGCGAGTAAAGATCAATATATATTGCTGTAAAATGCGAAGTTGATCACTTAAAACTTTGTGATTTGTTTCGTTAACGATCTTGACTAATAGCCTCCTCCATGTAGTAAACCTAAAGAACATCAGTCTTCTACCCTTCTTCTTTTATAATAAGTAAAGACCCACAAATTTTTCCTTAAAGAAACAGAGGTGCTTTCAGTTTACACTTTACGCTGGACGTGGTCTTTGATCAACTTAATCCACTTTTTAATACCAACTGGCAAGAACACTTCAATGTTTCTACCAAATATGAAGTTAAATGTATGTAAATATATATATGTATCACAAATACATCCAAATATCCTACACATCTTCCGGTAGTGCAACATTTATATGTCGGAAAGCCTGGTCCGGCAAATTGTTTTGCCAATCAATACATATATGCATCGATTAACCCCAAAGGAAAATTTATAACTATTTAACAATATATTACTTAGCTTTAATAAGAAGAATTGGCTATCTGTGCTAAAATCAGTGTCGTCCGTAATCTAAAACTTCTACGTCAGCGTACACTAATTATGAGAGAAGTAATCGACAAAGGATACGTAATGGATGTAAACATTAAAACATAACAAATTTATTGGTATTATTATCACTAGTTAATAGGAGCACACTATCAGAATGTTTTATCATTTGGCACCGTAAACTAAAAGGTGCATTATGCTGCTGGGAGTCATCAAAAATTGTTTGAAATTGTAAATAATTTTGCGCTCTAGATACGTATTAAGACTAAGTAAGCGAACAATATGTATGTAAGTATTTTGTATTTCATTTGTCAGAACTCTTTTCAATATTTAATAGTTCTGATTGCAGGTCAGCTTCCAAGTAACTCATATATGAACTGCTGCTTTTCATTGACGGGTATCTCGAAACGGAGCAGAAGTTCTGCCTGCCTTAATATATATAGAGTATTTATAATTAATATACCTGTAGTTTACACAAGTCGCATCAAACCACAAGTAAATACTATGATAATAATAATACTTAAACCAAACACAAGTTTGCATTAACTTAAAATCTGGTTCAAAATTATTATTCTAATTGAAAGCTTTAGTGTATATGAATAACTAAGCTGTTCTAAGTTACGACCACACTGAGCTATTCTCTAAGATCTAATCCTTTACTCCTTTCATGCAAATTAACGAAATTTAAGAGATTTGCTGTGCAATGAATTTAAGTATAAATAAAAGCAAATAGTTTTTTCACTATTACGTGTGCTTTGTAAACAAATCAAATAAAAAATTAAGGAAAAGAAGAAATTTCGTAAAAACTATGGTACTACATAGAACACGTGAACTCACAGTTTTTGGAACAAGTCGCTCAATGCTTTTTAACAAGCTGAAAACTCAATGCTTCCATTTAGTGCATTGGTACTATTTCGAAGGAAGCAAACAAAAGCAAATGTTTTAGTTAAACTGAGCGAAATTTTGCAAGTTACGATTTACGAATAAATTTATTGTAAGGATTCGAATGTAAACGATTTATAAAAAGAAATATGTCGAGAGAAAAACGAAATTAATATTTAAAAATATATTATCGACATGAGTAGAAAAATGAGATGCTGTGTTCTTGCTGTGTGCGATGGGAAAAAATGAGTAACGAAACGCAATGAAATGTAAATATATTTTCTTATTATGTAGAAAAGTAAAAAAGCATAAAAGAGAAATAGACGAAAGCAACTTGAGATATTACGATAATGAAATTTCACATCGAAAACAATTCAATTAAATTTGTATATTCGCCCGTTCCTTACCAAAAATAAAATATAAATTAAATTTATTGAAAGTTCGTTAAAAAAACTATTATTAATTCATTTAATACTAAGTAAACACACCCAATCCAAATAGTTGAAATATTCTTTATTAATCGGATGAGTTATTGCTTTTCCGCGAACATTTAAATCCAAACTCGACTGTGAGCAACGCCATCTACAAATCAATTAAGACAATTTAATGTAAAATTCAGTAAAAGCAAACAAGTGTGTCCATCATAATAGAGATAACTACGCCTCAGCTTCGGTCACTTCTACAATCACTTTTTGATCGTCATCTTCGTCGGAATACTTAACAGCCGCAACATATAAACAATGTTCCGGTGCCATCCTCAAATCAAGTTATGTCCTTTTTTTTCCTTCTTGTATATAATATTTCTAGACATACATATACCTGTACTTGGATTTTCTTGGTTTTTATTAAAAAAAAAAAAAAATAGAAAAATAAAAAAGTGAAGTATTAGTTAAAGCTTCATATGAAGACTATTCAAGTAAGGATTTTGTTTTTGATTTTATAAATAATAAGCCATTTTTTATATATATTAAAAAAGCGTCAATTTTTTTTCTTTATTAAAAGAGAATAGTCGGCTGTAGGGGTCTACTCATCATCTAGGAAACCGTACGTAGGTTGTGGTATAGAGTGGCCTAGTGCTCCAGTGTAACGACCTTTAGAATATCTGTAGTACAAACATTGAATTGCTTCCTTTACTGTCGAACTAGTTAGCTTTTCAATAACACGTGCATCTATCGGTCTTTTCTTTTTATTACACAAACGGAGGCAAAAGATAGGATACCAGATCGCAAACTTTTGTGTATTACACTTTACAGACCCACGGTGCGAAAAGGTAAATTTTTCGCTGACTGCCTGCAGAGCTAAGAAACAAACCATTGTAGGTTATTCGCGATAATTTCGATTCAAAAAGCGGAGAGTTATTAAACCCCGATACACGCAAATTACGTAGATACTTTTAAAAATTAACCGTTACGACTATTCACTAAAATGTGTTGGGTTTTCTTTCCCACCTTCGTAATAACGTAAATCGGTTCTTGTAAAGTTCCGAGCATATCTTACGTATCACAAGCATATACTCCTGTTCATTGTTTAGTGAATCTTCGAAAACAATAATACCGTAAGCCTGTAGATTATCATATTAAATCCCGCCAGTAAATAAACTGCTCATTGTAACTGAAAACACGAATGTCTTCTTAGAAAATTAAAAAGAGAAAAATTAATGAATTTCTTGGAACAAAGTGCTGGAAGGCGTTGCGCTATGCACCGTTATAACGTTTTTCATACATATATCGAAAAAATCTATTTACATATTTCTAGTTAGTGTAACGAGATTGGAAGCATCTCGCAGAGCTTTTCTTCATCTCAAAATGTCCTCCTTTCGCGAAGCTCAATCCTCTTTCGTCAAACAGTGTGAAATGCTGTGCCGAATTATTCCGTCTAATAATCACATATTGATTAACACAAATCGATTACTTATTAATATACTTTTGAGTGCGAACTAAGCTATATATCGGTCATAAGCCTCGATCGCAATATTCAACCATATTTAAATGCATAAATTTGTGTATTAAGCCAACAAAATCTTAAATTTAAGATTTGTTAGTGAAATAATTTGTTTTTTATTACACGCGCTATTTAAATAGCAAAAAAGAGCGATATTTTTTTGTTTATTTGTTTGCTGTAGTTGTTTTTTGCTGTAAAGGCAACTCTCGCAGATATTTCGAGGTAACTATTGTTCAAAAGATGAGCTCTTTGGCTTCCGTCTATACGTGATTGTATATAATAGTTCTTGAGCATACGTGAGGCAAAGATAAACGAAATTTATCAAACAATGCTGAATGCTCTCTCCTACATGAAGGAAAACCAGTTAAAAAACGAAAGCGAAAACTGATTTCGTGATCAAAAAACATACAAGTTGTTCTTAAAATGAAAAATATATTCTTAGTCTCGCAAAACTTTCAAATTGATTGCTTTCAGTGCCTTCATACTAGTCATGTAATATCCTTTGTGAAGAAATTCATAATACACAACGCAATTATCGAAGGAAACTGTCAACGTGACCTTAGTTATCGAGTGTCCTTTGGCGTGAATTTTTTAGAATCTTCGTTCACCTTTTTTACGATATTCCGGGTCAGGCAAATCGGCCCAAGGCTCATCTCCCGTAATGGTGCATTCCTTGGTGGCCTGATAGTTAAAAATGAATGTTTCGCAAAGCTAACGCGACGATTATTCCAACAAAAACCAAAGTTTTTGAAACCGATTCAAATTCGATACATTTGAGTGCAACTCTGCAACAATTGAATATATTGACACGAAGTTCTACATGGATGTCAAAGACAATACTGCTAACAAACCAATGAAACAATCTCACAATTTCGAAGTACCCGCGAAGTTGAAATCAAAAATTAACTCTCTTTTCTGTTCACAATATTAATAAGATATTATTTAACAGCCCCTCTGTACATATGCTCTAAGCCGAAAACATAAGCTTAATACACCGCATATAGTTAAGTTTAATGACTGTTAACACCGAAAGTAATTGCAGATAAGTGTTTTTATGATTATTGATTTATAGGTTGAACTCTATTCGCGTAATTAATAAATAAGGAAACAAACATTAACTGCCCTGGAGGCGTGTTTTTCATTCTCACCCTATGAAAATTACAACTTTCGACTGACTTCTTACATAGCCCTATCAATTACTTTGCATACATTTAATCATTTTCGCTTTCAATTTACAATTTTTTATCTATGTTACGTACAGTTGTAAACAAATCATTACCGCTATCCAGCTTGAGGTTGGTTAATTTTTTGAGCTTTCCAACAACGAACTACAACTTACAAGACGAACAAATGGGTGGATGGATAGCCGAGATAAGAATCTTTAAACGAGGTTTACCTAAAATATTTTTTTTTTTTGAACTTGCTACACGTTTGCACCTTTAATTTTCATCCTTGTGTCTTGTAAATTCAGAATAAAATTTCCCAGCGGATATCGTAGGACCTTTTCGATAAAACAAAATTTATCAACTCTATACCTGGTTTCCGTTATTTTGGAAAGGAAAAACAATCTCCAAAATCCCGTTTATATCCAAATCTACTTGTTATACAGAGGTATATCAAGTCTATGCGGATATATACAACATACCCAGAAGGAATTAAGACTGACGGACCTTGTCTGTGAATCTTGGTGGCTTGTTTTCAATCTATAGATCGCAATTTTCGTAATGTTTTGATGACAAATTTTTGGCCAAAGAACCAAAGGTATTAGAAATAGTTCCGATCGCACCACTTTTTTGACCACTTCCAATGTAAGGCCTTGTTTTGAAAAGCCTTTATATGAATAAATATAATATATTAATCGAAGTGATGTAGGCTATTTAATAATGGATCGTAGCCTGCTATAATATTTTTACTTCTTTGAACACCAGTTTTTCAAAGAGTTCTATGAAGCTTACTGAATTTGAACAACATTTTCAGAAAATATTTAGTTTGTTGTTGTAAGTAAAAATTCATACACTATAGCGATACGGCGAACGAGTTCTTGCTAAAAAAAAAAAGAATTATTTTTCAAGAGCTGTTACGTGCTCATTTCACTATTAAAATAAACATTAAAAAAAATTTTTATATGTACTTCAAATCTGTGGCGATTTTGTTATTATAAAAATTCGCATGTTAATAAATGTTATCATTATTGTCCCTAGCACCGAACGATGTGTGTACATTCATTTTGTCAGGTGATTTTCAACAAGCAGCATGACACAGAATCGATTTATGCATGTCCGTCTATCCTTCTTTGTAATATTTGTGATAGATATTTTACTGGTCGCAAAAATTAAAATATCTATATCTATAATTCAACATAAACTGAGTACAAATTCGTTTCTCGTCAATTTCTTCGCTCATCACTCATACACTGCAACAGGTACAACAATAAAAACTTTTGCAAATTCTATGAATGAATGCCAGCCATGCCCACCTAATATTGTAGAATATCATTTTCTTCCGGTTTTGCTAATTTAATCGAGTAGAAGATTCGGTCAGAGTCGAAAATAATTTTCTTACTCGTTATCTTTTAATTAGCAAAGGAAAAGATTTTATTGTGCCCAGATTAAAGTCGTCAACGCACCTGGAATTTCACGATAATATCTGCGTAAACAAAACTGTCTTAGGCGTGGTTTTTTTTTTTACATAAAACTACCGTAAGGCGCATAAATTTTAACAAACAGAGAACCATTTTATTTTGATAATACACGTATACACTTCCATAAATGACAAAAAGCAGCTGACCGAATGACAGGCAACTTCATTATGGAGTACCACAGAATTTTGATAGCTTAACCCACACGTGCACATTCACACAAAAACTTATGAGCAAACAAGTGACATGGAGAGCAACCTATTACAGACACGGGCAAATCGAAAGCCATTTCAGATGTCGAGTATGTAACCAGAGACAACGAAATAATAAGGTGGTCCAATATTTTGTTCAAAATTTAAGTAAGACATTATTATGAACGTTTTGTGCTTTGACAGCTTTATCTCTCATTCTAATTATTTGTATGAACAAAGAATGTTTTAATAGTTTCTTAGTATCAAGTCCCATCCTCTGAAACGTTTGCAAGAGAGAAAACTGTACAGTTCTATGCCTTTTATGCGAATATGCGTCATAGTATACATAAAAATGTGTTCGCCTAGAATAGCAGTAAGCAGCGAGAGCTGATAGAGTAAGCAAGGAGTAAAGCGGGCGAAGTGACTTGGCAGGCAAATAGAAAGAAATTAGTAGCCAGTCGTTGAGTAGAAGTCGGCGGGTAAAGTTCTAAAGTCGCACAATCGTCAAGTGAAGTCAAATTGTAAAATAGTACAGTCGTCAAATCTTTTCGCTTATCCTTATTGTTATTATTATTTCGTTATATGTTATTAATTCGAATTATTTTTTCATAAACTTTAATATAATATCTTTAAGTTTATTAAAGGAATATGAACATATACATATATGTAGCAAATATAATTTTTTTTTTTTTGTTTTCATCATTTATTTCACATTGGAGAATTATTTTTTTAATTTTATTTATAATTTTATGTTTGCTGAATGCTTGGACAAATGTCAACGAAAATTTTCATATCAAAATATATGGAGAAATTTATTATTACTAAAAAAAAATTACGTTATAGGAATAATGCACCTTCGTTTATTTACTTATTGTGTATTTATTGTATATTTATTAATTTTATTCGCCTATTCATATATATTTGACATAGTGTATTCTACGTTCTATATCACACATAAGTTATTGTGTACGGTGCCTATTTTTACCATATAATTATCATATGGTTTATATTTTATAGTTATGCTGCATAATTTTTTTAATTTTAATATAAATACCCAAAAAACAATTATAATGTAATTACAGCAATTAAATAAATGAATTTCCTCAAAAAGGTTATTCATTTTCTGGACAAATTTGTGCGTTGTCGAAGAACGCGCATGAGATGAAAGGCAAACAAATTATTTTTTTTAGATATATATGTATATAGTATTTGGTTTTTTTTGTTTTTTGTACGTAACATACACCCTTGTATGTATACCATAGCGCATATTCATTTAAAAATACATCACTGTATATTTTCTTGCTTTACAAGCGTTTCAGAGAATGCGATCTTATATTAAGAAACTCTTAATAGAATCTTTGCTCGTACAAATAATTCCAATGAAAGCAGAATCTATCAAATGGCTGCTAGTAATCAGCTATTATTCATGATAGAAGTACGAAAAGTCCGTAACAATGTCCTAGTTAAAATTTTGAGGAAAATGTTGGACCATCTTGTTATTTCGTTGTCTCTGATATAACATTAATGAACAGAAACTAAGCCACAAAAACAGTGTATTGCACGCACATGTTTACCCATAACATACAAATATGTGTGCGTCGTGATACATATGCATATTTGTATATGCACAGTACCTTAGAGGCTAAATAAGCGAACAAACGAACGGACGAACGAACAAATAATGGACCAACTGACCAATTTGCCAATGTGCCACTGAAAAATTGTAAACGTACAATTTCAAACGGCAAATGCATAAATTAATATACACTGGGGTACGTGTCTGCGCTGGTCCTTACATAATGATAATCACACGACAAGTTTCCATATAATTGTTCAAGTCAATAAATGAAAATTTATATTTAAAAAAAAAATGTGTTATTCCAACTTGTTTGATTTACATGACTTTTACAGAAATAAAAACTTTCGACGAAATTTGCTTCAAAACGGTTATCCAAAATGACCACTAGCACGATAAGCTATTTCAATATTTGGTGGCTTCTTTTGGCATCGTTTCTTTCGATATCCTTTGGACGTCCGAACCCTCTCGAAAAAGCAGAGGATATGAGATGCAAGAACTAAAGAAATAGTACGAAACTGTTAGTCATGATTTGAATTTTCTGATTCGTCATGACTCGCAGAAACTCGCTGTTACACACTATATTGAGTAAATCGAAGCAGACATTCCTGCGTATGGTGTGGAAGAGATTCAAATTTTTTCACTAATTGATATTAAATTATTCAAACTTGACGTGACTCGTCGAGAATACACTTATCAAAGCGGATTGTCCTGAGATTCTAAGGGATATCAAATTTCGTATAAAAAAAAACCTTAAGCAAAATGAATTGTCAAGATTTCACTACACTCGGTAAGCACTTCAATAAACGTAGTTTCGGTTAATACAACAAGACTTTGCATTTCATTTTTAATATTTAGATATTTAGATATAGTTTGCAACTTATCCCTAAAGACATACAATGACATGTCAAATAATTCAATATTTTGATGCCTTATATCAAAGTATCATTTGTATTTAATATAATTATACACTTCACTGTGTTTGTATCTAAAATATATACGATATATGTATAAGCAGTATATAGAAAATCGTTGTTATTGCCTTTTTTCCATATTGGAATTCATATTTTATACACATGACTTGAAACCGTTTGTGGTAAGCCAATGAATAAATTTCTAGTACAATTAGAAAAAACAGCGAAATAATTGTTAAAATTTGTATTCCTCCAAGCGAAACAACATGGAACGGGGTCAAAGAATACCATTGAATGTTTGTTTTAAAAATTTTAAAACCTAATTTACTTTCTATCAAAATCTTCTTAACGTTTTATATTCTTTTAGATGAAAAGTGAAAAACAGCAGCGTTAATATCTATGTTTATTTATTCCTTTTCGTTTTGTTGGAAGTTGACATTATACGCCCAAAACTTCTTCAACATATCCATTGTTAGTTTGTGTTCAATATCCGTCTATCGATGGTAAAATCTACCTTCTTATTATCTGGGGTCGATTTCTCGTTTCCTAAAATGCAGCATAATTTTGAACGTTAAGATGATGGTTTTCGATATCATATAACAACTTGCCATAAACAATGGCTTGACGATATTCGTGACCGTATAAGTTTTTCCCATAACGACAATTGATAAAACTGAACAAAGCACGTTCGGACGACCCATGTGCTCAGCCTAGTCGGTGTCCATAGAAGTGTGTTCAAAATAACGAAACTATCCACAAAATAATTTTTTCGTTAGACAAGGCTCGCATAACATCTTTCAAGGCAAAGCTGATTGTGAACGTGCTTTTTCTCACCAAAGAGCAACGTAGCTGCATTTTTTATATGTGATTAGTGCCCAGATTTTCCCATTGTTTTAAAAATTACAAAAGTAGCTTCATTGAAACAATCGCAACCTGATTGGCCTAAAATTAATTGCTAGCATGTGATGAAATTTTCACCTGTAACGGTTGAAAGTTTTTACTGTCCCCATAACACATGGGTCTGCCAGCAATGACACCATATATAAGAGATTTATTGACTGATGTGTTGTGTGAAGAATTGTACTTAGCGAAGTGATATACTGTATTTAATGCTCACCCTTTCACAACCTTGATCTTTTTGCTTATTTTTTATATTTATTAGCCTGGAAAGTCAAAACGTTTTCATCCACCAATGATCCAATTAAGCTTAAAGGACGAAAAGCATATTTTTCCCTATACTTAGTGATTGTTATTGAGAACTTTTGAAAATAGTAATTGCTTTCATACAACGACCTTTTCGAATTAAGGCATTATATGTGGAGTGGCCGCAACAGTTGTTCGATCCAGGACTAAAACAAATTCAGCCTATCAAATTACGTCGAGATATCTCAGATATTGCGGCCTATAGGTTGAACACCAAAACGCATGCACAGATATCAGACAAACGGACACGTTTAAATTGATTCAGAAAATGATTCTAAATCAATCAGTATGAACTGAAAAGCAAATAAAATCTTGTAACGGAAATCCGTCTTTTGCGAATTTTACATTATTATCCAAGTGGTTTTGAAATAAGTTCATACCACTGAATTATCATATTTACGATAGTATGGTTTCGTTTACAACATTATGAAATCTATTTACAAATTATATGCACGAACTTATATTTACAACGCTTTAATTCTCGTTCTGGTTTTGGTCGTTCGAATATTGCAGTTCAAGTCGCTTCACTAGACTCTCTCGTCTCACTTTTTGACTCTCCTTGCTTTCGGCAAATATTTTGCTCTTATTCCGTTTTACAAGCAAGCTACCATTACCCAAATTCATTATACGTCCATACAATTGTAATAAACCCTGTCTGCACCGTAAGTGATGATATTAAAAAAAGTCACAAAGTAAACGCGGAAAATAAACTCCAAACTGATAAAATAACTCAGAAAAATATGTAAGCTTGTTGCTAGCATTGTCAACACTGTAGACGTGGGCATTTGTACAAAGAGTTGTGTTGCTTGCTTGACTTTATGGATATTGCAAGAATCGAAAAAGATTTCTCACCTAATTATACAAAACAACTACAAAAAATTATTAAGAGACTTAATATGCTTCCTGCGCAAGAAACATTTGAAATTGTTGCCGTTACACTTTCTTCGTTAAATGCTTTATGCGTTCAATTATCTAGAAACGTCTTTCTCGAAGTAGTAATTTCAGCTTCAGAAATGGATCAAAGTTATGCTAGATAATTGTGTTCTTTGGCAAATCGGTTAGTTTTTTCTTAAAAACTTCACCACATTGTTGGACTCGGAACCAGCCGTGCAGTGCCGAATTTGATGATCAAGGTAACAACAAAAAGAATATAAATTTCCCCAAAAAAATATATTAGCCTCTTGATCCTAGGATTACGACATACAATGATCTCTGAAGACGAGACCTTTCATTAAGTTAATGTTGCTGTACCTGCTATAGGTCAAGGAAAATAAGGCAAATTACGACTTCCCGGTCCTGTTTGTCTTTTTTATAGCATTTGTATGCCTATGTGATTAACAGATACTGTTTGCTATAGGTCGTCTGCACAATTTTCAGGAACTCCACGCTTACTTTTTTATCCCTGCTTAGGTTCTTTCCCTTCGACAACAATTGTAACTGCCGTAAGTGATACGAAATATTACTTAATGTTAGTTTAGTTCTTTTTAGTGAATTTGTTACTTCTTCGTTGTATGTGTAAAGATAAAATAGGTAGTATGTATAGCAGCAGCAACGCGAAACTCGCATGGAATTTGTTCCAGGACCGCAGTAGTGCGTTGAATTTATGAATACGGAAACCCAAGAGAAACCCAAAAAAAAAAAAAAAATTAACAGTCACTATGACGTGATAAAGGTGTTCCTTTCTTGTTTATCTCTTCTTAGAAAACTTTTCTTTAATTGGTACCAAACAATTTGAAATCGAAACAACTTCTCGCGTTTTTCATCTACAATTAGTTTCATTGGTTCACTTGACGATATAAAATGCGTTTGAAAATATAACTTTATATATATTTTATATTGTCATAGCTCGATATGTTTACTATTATGTGTGGTACATTTTTAAATACAACGTTGCATATAATTAAACACTTGAATTTTAATATACACAAAATGTGCATTTATATAAACAAAGCGTACAACTGTTGGCAACGACACAACAGTTAGATGTATGTCTAAGCTGCATATTAATCTTAGGATGACTTCCACAGCACGAATGCTTATTTGTATTCAATTATTCGGCATATTGAGTATTTTCAAATTCAAACCTAAAGACATATCTAAGGATATATATTATATATATGTGATATGCAGGCATATCGACATCATACATACATACATTAATGCGCGCGCACATACACGCGCACGCACACGCGTGCATAATAACGTAATAATTTATTTAATCTCTTGAATTTTTCATTTAACGTAAGAGAGGATTAATCTGAAATTTTTGCAGTTAACACATTTTCCAGATTAAAGTTAAATAGAAAACTCATAATAAGCACATACTTAGGCACAAACATATCCTTTTTAATGCATGAGCGCATATCTATCTGAAGTAGAAATATTTTTCCAAACATTTTATCCAACTGTTCACGCTATTTATCGTTTTGGATGATATGTTAAAAGAATGTTAGTGGAATATATGTTACGTTGGAGAACACTTAGCTTTGCGTTCTCCTTTTTTTGTAACAATAAGAGAGAAAGTACGAAATAAAGCATAACCGTATATTTAACGAACTAATTTCGGCCATAGTCCAGCATATGTCTTTTTGATGTAGAAGATTTCAATCTCTGAAGCTTCGAAGTTGTTTTCATCTCTATCCTCGTCATCAAATTAAAAACAGTCGAGCAGAAATTTTGATGTAAAAAGCGAATTGATTTTTACGGTAGAGAGAGAGAATCATATTTCGATATTTCACGATATATCGAATCGAACAGAAACATTAACTTTCTCTGTCAATTAAAAGCATAGGGTTGAAAATTACAAAAATTATTTCATTATGTAAGCAAAGGATCTCGACTAACAACTCAATGGTCGTAAGTTCGAATCTCAAATTCTTTAAAGTTGTTGGTAAAGCCGGCAGCCTTAGGCGACGCTAATGCTTTAAGACTTTAGTCTTAGAATTTATTCCTCTGACTAAATTAACTATAATGTAATAATAATAAAAATAATGAGAAGCAAACCCACTTTTTTGAGTTGAATCAGGTTTTGTGAAGACTATCAATCAAGGATTGCGAGTATATATCCATTTTGTCGAAACATCTGCAATATCGAGAATGTAGCCTCAGGCACTCCACACAAAAAACATACTCTTGATCATTGTCAATTTTTGAAGCGATACAGGTATGTTTCTTTGTCCGCCTATAGAAAGTCGATAGGCGACACTCACCTGCTCGCAAAAATTAGGCTCCTCGCTCATTATTTCTAACTTTACTGAACACTGGTTTCTAAATTATTACTCCCGATGTATTCTGATTTAAGTATATATTTTATCTCTTGCTGGCGGCTTTCTAGATTGCTTATCAGTGCTATGCTTAGCAACCGATACCGTGTTAAATTAAATGATTTCGGGCAGTGTTTACTTGAGCGTGAAATTGTATTTCCGATATGGAATGTTTGTAAGCACATTGCCTTGTCAAGACTGATCCAAACGCTGAGAGACATGTAATTTGTTGGTTATGTGACAGTCTCGCTCACTCTAAGTGTGCCAGCATTATAGACAGAGCTGCAGAAGCTGTTGTGGATCCGTCTAAAATTCTGGGCGGAGTCATGTGTTGAGTGTAAGGAGATGGACATTGACTTTCATCGTCTGATTCTTTTCCAACGGAAAGATACTTTTCCGAGATTAACAAGGAGCTAACGGTTTTGATTACGAAGTTTCAGAAGTGTAAAACCTCGTTTGACGTATTTAGTTACTTGGATTTCTCGAAATAGTCTCAAAATGGGAAGGGGGCTACGTGTAGAGTGGCGTGTGCCGCTTCTTCCACGATCCCTCCTAAATCTTATAGTCCGATCTTCATTATGAGTTAGTCGATCTTATGTCGCCAAATCCTCTGTTGGCATTGTGTGATCCTCCCTCAACGATTGCAAAAAATGCTTTACAAGTTAACTCGGTCGAGAAAAATCAAGATCTTGGTATTCCTATTATTAAAAACACCGTCATTGTTACTCAGATTGTCAACAGAAACGCTAAAGTTCGCGAGCGTTGTAATTTACCACGTGTCAGTTATGCGGATGCAGCAAAAATTGAAAAATCTTCCTCCTCTCTAGCACATTCAAGTAGCGGCTCGAGACCTATCTGCAGAATAGATGCTTCAGCGTTCTGTTCAATTCTATCCCCTTTGACGATTTTCCTGTGACCTCAGGGGTTCTTTAGGCAGAACCCTTTCTATTTATCCTTTTTATCAATGCTCTCCCATCGGTGATCAAGTCCAGTTATATACTAATGTATGCTTCTGATCTTAAAATGTTATCTTCTTTCAATGTGGGAAGGCACATGGCCTACACTCTGATTCAGACAATTTGGCTACTGGGTGCTCATTTCACTTACGGGGCTCAACTTGGAAAAGTGTAAGAAATTTCCATTTGTAAAAAGTCATACATTACCTACGTAATACTATACATATTCGCAAAAATTGGAAAATGTGGAATCATTCTTCGGTTTAGGAATGCTATTCGACTAAAGATTTCGTTTAAGTTTCGTTTAGCGCTTGGCTTTATCAAAAGATGGTCCAGAGAATGTGATGATCCTTGTCGTACACAAGTTTGGTGAGGCCGATATTAGGATATGCCTTTGTTATATAGTCTTCCGTCTACAGGATTTACGTTGGTGCGATAGAATCAGTTCAGAGGCAATTCTTTATTTTTGCGTTGTGGAAATCCAAGTCTAGTTTTTTACGACGAAACCGGAAAAATAATAAAACTTTTTGCAAATAAATTAAATTTCGAAATTTGAACCACGTCATGTGATGTTTTGGCCATCCTCCAGATGCGGTCTGTCATGAAAAGTATGTATGTAAAAGTATTTTCATGTAAATATGAAAATAATGCGTATCTCTTAGTGTACTATCACCAAAACGATTATGTCACTATTCTAGTCAAAGTGGTGTAGGCAATGTAATGGCCGGCCTTGCCCCGTTATAATATTCTTATTTACCCAAGAATTGATAATTTGTCCTGTTTTGACCGAAATGTAACAGCTACGAATCACCAAAATGTAGACATAATAGGGAGTCTGCTTACCGAAAATTTTCGTGTGAATCGTAGGAAATTGGCTCTATAGATGGGTAAACGTTTCAAGTACGTTTATAACATATTAACTGTTAATCGAATTGTGAAATGAAATCTCTGCCACCCCACGAATGATTCTGAAGTTATTGCACAGCAGTGTTAAGAGCAGGGCAACAGTTGTTAAGCAAAAGACTATTATTTGTGAAATGCCATTTTAATAGAATTGTTCAAGAATAATAAACGAAAGCAATTCGCATCTCCTGCAGATTGGCCCCCAAATTAACAAAAACTATATTAACTTCTCAATTATATATATATATATATATATATACATAATGGAAATTTGATTTTAAAAACACATTTCTATATAAATTGATTTTTACTTTTCGGATTTAGTACAATTCCACATATCTAATTTCCAAAAGTTTCATTCTGTTCATTCTGATGGGTGCTTCATTATTGCAAGGCTTGTTTCCAATTAGCTTTAGGCCATCCATTTTGTTCTATATGCAAGCATTCCATTACAATCTTACTCGCCTTAGCACGACGTATGTTTGATAAGATGTAAATACATATACCGAATACCAAGTATGGTATTCCATGACGCCATGCACTATGGACTATTTAATTATTTAAATATTATTTAGGGGCATTATTTCTTCCTTTTTCATAAACTCTTGTGTTTTGGCTGTTCTTCTAAGTTTAAAAATCATTTATTTATAGAATGCATATATAATTTATTTTATACAATTACAAAATTTGACGTACTCAAGAACTTAAATTAGTTTTTATTTTTATTTATTTTTTTTTTTCATTTAGATATTTTAGCTCCAAGTTTGCAGTATCCTTTTTTAATACCCTTAGCTTTTCGCATCCTACTTCCCAACCTATTTTATTTGACGACAACATCAGATCAGAGCTAATGTTAAGAAAAAGCGACTTTCATTTTTGTACGTACCCAAAAGCTGACTGCATATCATATTATCCGAATCAAAAATATGTGCGATTGGAAGCTGCCGTGTTGATAGCAGAATACATTTAAAAAAGCTTATTATATAAAACATTAAAACCCAATTACGCTGCATTTCTATTGACTTGTTACCATTATTTAGTATAAAAGACTAGATAGCATTACGGCAGCTTATGTCTAACGCAATGTTTGCTTTCAATTTCTATACATTCAGATCGCTCAATGAGTTTACGAAGCAGTATGCATTTAAATTTAATTGAGATTTATCCAACAATAAGACCAGCAACATCAGACATTGGAAACAAAAATGGGTTCATGTTAATTTAAAACTTAAAATTTGTACAATAAAATTAGCTTGAAATGCTTTGAAAAAAACAAAAAATTGTTGAATACAGCAGAGAGCAATAATAGTTGTTTTCATTTTGCCCGAAGGACTAAAACCAACAACAATTTACTTCAATACCTGAAAGAAAAGGCAAAAAAATCGCTTTATTTAAACAAACAGAGATGCATTTTTTGTTGAACCGGAAATGTAAAACAATGTAACGTTTTCCTTTACTTGAATTGTTATGTTCTTTCCGTCGACTAAAGTAAACTTTTCTCTTTTGCTTCCGGAAACTTGCATTTCTTCCTACCCTTACATCTCGAATTCGGCCGACCAACCCTTAATGGTTATATATATAGATATATATATTTTTTTTTTTTTCTTCTTGCCTCTTTCAGATAGAGTTTTTCAAACTGGCGACACTTTCCCTTTAAAGTTCACATGGAACAAGCAGAACAATAACGCTCTGAGTAACTACTTAAAGGCAGACAGATCCAAAGCAATTTTTGTTACAAAACTGTAAACAGTTAACAACAAAAGTGGCGCAACTTCTCTCGACAATAAAAATTAAATTTAAATCGTATGACAATCGCGAATAACAAACAAAATGCACAATTAAAATTTGCCTAAAAAATTTTTCAACGACATGAAAAGCGATGAATTTTATTCGATGAACTAAGCAAGCTAAGCAAGCTAAGTTGAACACAACGAGCGACAATTGTTACGCAGAACGTTGATAAGATGATTAAATGCTGCATTGTATGACCAACTATTTTAGAAAGATGAGTCAGAAGCTTTCTTGCAAAATAATTGTTCCACAAGAGCAGAGTAGCAGTTTTGTTGACGAACCTCTCATTGTGTCTATGCAAAGCAATACGTTCTAAGTCAGGTATTAGGAAAAGGAAATTTTTCGACAATTTATCTTTACGCCTATCACTTATTTTTAGCGGAAATCTGTAATATTTAAAAAGTTTGCTCTCACGCTTTTCGCATCGGGAATCATTCAAAAACAACAACAAACGATTAAATTTGCAAGAAAATTATCATTGTTTTGTCGCAAACTGTTTAAGTGTTCGTTGTTGTTCTTACTTATTTTCTCTTATTTGCTCTTTTCTGATTACGGCAAAACTGCGAAAGGGACGACAAGGAAGAACTTGTGCAGTACTGGAAAATAACAATATTGTTGACCATCCATAAGAGGGCGAGTATAAAGATTGCAAAAAAAAAAATCCATTCATTTAAAGTGCTTCTCGCCAACAACAACAAATTATATATGTATATGCGTGTAATTTGTATATAAAAAACAAAATTTTCTCTTCGCAAGGATAGCGCGGTGAATGGAAAACTTGTAATAAATATAAAGTAATTTATTATTACATTTTGTTCGAAATTACTAAAACTTCTTAATTAAACTTTGTTTATTATAATTACCTGTTAATCAAGTAACTTGAGAAGACAGACAGACGCACAGAAGGTATACATTTGAGGCGTAATGGAGTACGCCACACTATACTAAATTGATTGAATACAAAGCGCACACCTGTTGATTGATGTGACATGTACAATATCATTCAAGTAAGACTTCCAATAATGAAGAAAATTGAAAAAAGACTAAGAATAAATTAAAGAATACGAATAATTGAGGGGCCAGCTATACTAATATTACATGTAAATTGGGCTCAATAAACCAACAAAGTAAGAGAGAAAAATTGCAAGCGCACTCTTTCAATGCATTTAAAACGCCATGTACGGATTGGTATAAGCAGTTCATTTTTGCAAACTTACTTAAAAACTATTCCCTTCATGTGACTACACTTGAATTCAGTAGAGAATCGTTCACAGAAACAAGTTTAAGGTAACAGCAACAGAGTTACTTTCGTTACGAAAGACCTCGAATCAAACTAAACGAGAATTATGTATGAAAATTTTTTATTTAATAAAGGTGTGAGACGAACCCCGTAGCTTTGTTGCCTCGAACAATTTCCACAGTAGCTTATTAAACGCCATTTTCATAGAAGTAAGGCTTTAGACTCTTTCCCATTTTAAGTAAATTACTGAACAAACTTTTTTTCCTCAATCAATTAGGTTTGGTAGGGTAATTGCTTAAATACAAACGAAAATTGAAAGCATTCAGGAAATTCGCTTATGGTTAAATAAAATTTAATGTCTTGCATCCATCCATCCATCTACTACGGAAAATTTGTCTCAAGTATAGTTTTTTACGCTACGTTTTTCAATCGATTTAGAATTCACACAGTTGCCGAGCTAAGAGATTGTACCTGAAAGCCATATATATGTTTATATGCAGCAATTTTTTCCAAAGTTTTTTTTTTTAGGAATTTTATTCTTAAAGAAATTCATGTTATTCTTGCCATATGACAGTGTGCGCGAGGGTAACTGTTTGAAGCATCTGCAGTATGAAAAACAAAAAAAAAAAAAAAGATGCTGAAAAGTAAGAAATACATATATATTATTTATATACATGACTGCTGTCATACAAGCCCGTAGGTAAATCACTAAGGTAAGCTCCCCTAAGTAATTTGCATTGTTTAAGTAACTTTGCTTTGCTTATAGTAACGCAAAAAATGTCCATATATTTTCTTTTCTCTCTTTTTTTGACATGTGCTTTAAATAGCTATTCAATGTTTATGGCGAATATCGAAAACCTTAGTGTCCTCTCATGTTTTTTAGGGCCGAGATTCTCAGACTTATGTACAACATATTCACTCAATAGACTTTGCATGCCTTTGCTTTTCACAAATAAAAGAACGCAGCCTATGCTTATGGATAAATAAAATTGTTATACGCTGTCCATAAACAATTACTGAGCACAACAACATATGTAGTTATAGTAAGCGATTGTGATTTTAGGCACACGACATTTAAAATACATTTGTCGCCAAAATAATGGCACTTTCAATGTAGCAACGTAGCTGACCACATCAAATGATCTGAAGAAATGCCAGCGTTGCTCTTGTTATTTTTAACAATCCAAAGGTTTCTCAACAGAAGTCTCTCTCTTTCTCCTTCGTTTTTTATGCTTTTTTTTCGTTCTCATTTTATTACCACCTATCAATATTAGGCGACGTGAGGAACGAAAGGCGGTAAGGATGAAGAAACCATATTGTTTTTATTATCTCGTGGCAAGAACTATTAAATTCTTCTTTCAATTTTCAGTTTTTTAGCTTTCAATATTCTCTTCTTCTACTGCAAGCTTACTTAAAGATTAACCTGTTCACATTCCATGCATATATAACAGAATAAAAGAAGAAATTTAATACTGTGACAAAAAAGTAAGACCAATATTCAAGTTAAATTAGGCGAGTAAATCGCATATCAGAAATATTTTTTTCCTTAAATTAGTAGCACTGTACGAGACATCTGTGCCAAATTTCACAGACATTTCATAAACGTCATTAGTATTTTGTACGACACAAAAAGTATTTTTTTCCCATTTCTACAATGTGCTGCTTTTGCTAAGCAAAGAAATTGCATTGAATTTCGTTAGCGAAATGAAATGACATGACAAGGCTTGGATACACATATACGATCTAGAAAGTACTCATCAATTAAGCGAATATCGTGTGAAAGGTCAGCCAAGGCCGAAATAGCTTTAAACTGTACTCTGGGAAGGAGAGGAAAAAAAGCAAAAAAAATTTGACATTTTGTACATTCATAAAACTGGCCTCGTATATTAGGTGGCTGATCCAATATTATATGTGCAAAATTGAAACAAATCGATCACACCCACACACACATTTGTTTTGTTTTTATCGCAGCCACAACGCGATATAATTTTCTTTCTTAATCTTTACATAAACGTTATAATAAACGAAATTTATATAAAATTTAATGACAGCAAAATGGGTAAATGTAGATGGTTCGTGGTAGCTCCGTAATTAACTCATAAGCCTTTGTACGATGCAGGCGCATTGAAATGCTGAAATGGCTAAAATATCAAATTCTTGTGAAAAGTTATTATGTGTTCATATCGCACTGGGTGTTTTCTCTGATTCTAATGAGAATCTTGAAGATATTTTATATAGCTAAAAAATCATAATTTAGTGGTTAGGAAAACAATTTAAGTTTGTCTACATTTTTTGAAATATTTAAGATGTGGAGTAACTGCTCTGCATCAATTTTTATCACAAAGCGCCACAAATGTGACATTGCTGTCATAAGAAGATTTATTTCTTATAGGAAGCAAATGGTCCTACTCCATCCATTTATTATGCGAGTACACTACTTTTTGCTCATTCTTGGCGAGAAATATAAATAGCGAAATTTTTTTTATGTATAGCTTTGTTCTCTTAAGATACCCTTTATGTTTGGACCAATGGTATAATTAGTCCAAGTCGACCTATTCTTGAGAGATTTTCTCTCTAAACCAAATCATGTCAATGTATTTAATTTGAATTCAATGAACGCGATGCGATAATCCCCATCTAAAGATTGGACACTAGAAACACGTCATTTGTCGATGGTGGGTATAAAAAAAAAGCTTTGTGCACACTTCACAGCCGTCTTAGACCAAACGTTACGCCTTTGCATATTTTGAATCGAATATAAACTGAGGCTCAAAATCACATATTGGCTCCGTTACGTTCGAGTATCGTTATCTTAGATACGTGAAATCTCTAAAATTTGCTTAACATCTAACTGAAAGTGCTCTAAATCGAGACCAACGAAAAGTTGTCCGTTTGTTACATTCAATATTTCTTTTCTCATCAAAGGAATATTTGCGTCTTTGCACTCGTTGGCCGGAATGTTTGTTAACACAAAGCGTTGATAGTGAAAGCAGCCTTCATTTCCTTCATAGCAAATTAACAAAAAACTATCCCACGCGTAGCGATATGCTTGCCTACCTCCGCTTATATAAACATCTTTGATAACATATATGCACACATCACATCAAATATTTGCAATTTTTTTTTTTTTAACGGACTTTTACGTCGTTTCTTCTGGATTCTACATGTCGTACGACGCTATCTGTTAATGTTTAGTTCAAAATTAATGCCATGTAATACAATACAATATTACAAGTTGAATGAACGAATGAATGTATGAATGAAGAAAGGAATAAATAATGATACACCAACGTGTTTTGTAGGTTTCATGTCTTAAAAGAAAAATTCATGACGAAAAAAAAATGTCTTCTCAAATCTCAGAAAAGACTTTTTCCTCATTTACATATATATATATATATTTATATATATACAAAATTTATATTATAATGAAGAGCTGTTTTCTAAGCGTTTTGTGTGAATTAAAATTTGACAATATTTGGCAAAGAATTACTTTTTAAGAATTATCTTTTACACCCTACACCACTCGTGATTTCTACCTTGTTTTATTATACCGATCCATTCAGAATCATTTTTGACTGATGTCTGTCCATAAACTTTTGTGTTCAGCTTACAGTGATGCAATTTGTGGGATGTTTTGATGAAACTGACGTGCTTAAGCCCAAGACCGAACGAATTGAAGACGGCTCGGAACGTCTAATTTTCAATATTTCCATAAAACCTACAAGTTGACCTTAACATATTTGAACCACGTAGGCCCCTTTTTTTAGATCCCAACTCGAATAAGTGTTCGAATTAAAAACAGGTAAGACGATTATAGTCAGACAAGGGTGACAATTACATACCCTACACAGCTTCGCCTAGTACAGTCACGCGCTTCTTTTGGTAATATTACATCAAAAATTACACATTATTTTCATGCAAAAGCTTAATTTTCATAAAACCCTGTATATTAGAGGATACCCGATCCAAATTTTGCATACTTAATTTAGTTCCTAAAAGTTTTGTTATTTTTTAGTTTCCGTTATAAAAATTAGAAATTAGATTTTCTCTCCATATAAAGGCTTACTTGTCATGACAACCTCACATATGTTAAGATCTAAAAAAAAGGACTTATGTTATCTAGATTCTTTACCGTTAATTTTTTCACTAAATGGTTCCTATGGACAAATTTTCATCATAGAATATTAAAAATGAAAGATTTTTCTGAAGAGCTGAATATTCCTGAAAAATCTTAATGGAGCGGGGTCCAAAGGATAGAACCATATGGTTTAAATTTGGTCTTACTGCTTACTTACTAACTTAATTGTTATGACAATTTACTATCAGGAACAAATTTTCATTATAAAACAATAACAATTAAGAGTTTTTGGCTCGTAAGGAGTTACATATTCTGAGAACCCTCACGTACAGTGGTATCAATAAAATAATCCTATCTGATCCAAATTGGACAAGGTCGATTTCTTTTGCAATTATTATATAAATATTGCAAATTCTACCTGTTTACCAAAAAAGGATTCAGTTTTATCAGATGGAGCTCAATTTAAAATGTCGAGATACCGTTGCTCAGTAAGTTTGGTTGCAAAATTTTCAAACATTTCAATATTAATCCAAGTAATGAGTTTTTAAAATAAGTCGTTATGTGCCAATTTCAATAGCGTTCATCCTTGGACCGAAACACTTTAGTGTGCAACGTATAAGCTGAACACAGAAATACATGAATAGACATCAATCTGACATGCAAACATAATTCAATTCAAAGAATGATTCTGAATCGATCGATATAATAAAAGCTGGATCCTTCTCCCAGCTGCTACGTACGTCCGCACAAATTTAATATATCCTGTATAATAAATGGTGTGAGGTATAAAAAACTTTTATATGCCATAAGGATCCAATTTTTAATATGTTATGATGAAAATTATTCCGAAAACACCTGCAAAGTAAACAAGTGAGCATGTTATATTCCGGGGAGGCCGAATCTCACATACCCATCACTTTGTTTTTCGCATTCTACTTTCCAAGTTCTTTTACTTGATATTATTAAGAAAAAATTAATCGCGGTGTCTACCATATTCATTTTAAAATTAAACCATTTTCAGGCAGACAATATATCTTCATGTGAGGAGTGTACAAAATAGTTTCAAACATTCTGTCCTGTTGGCGTTATGATAAATAAGCATAGAACCTTAAAAAAGTGAAAAAACAAAATTTAATCGCTTGTAATTTTGTGTGGGCGTGGCCGATTGGTTTCATTTTTGCAAATAAATAGGAAAGTATTTCGTAAAGTAAATTTGAATAATTTTAGACTTGTAATTTTAATAATTTCCGAGTAACAAGCAAAAACCCACAATTTTTTGTTCAAAAACACTGAGTTGCATACAGTTTACGCTCCACTACGCACGTCTGTCCTCACCAATTTGACTCATTTTCAATGCCAACCTGCCTATTGAAACCTCCAATGTTTCTACCGAACTTGAAGGCGATATCTTCATTTTTGCGATCAGGAGAGAGCCGACAACAAACACCACACAAACGCACAGACGGACAGACTTGACTAAATCAACTCAGAGTTTCACGCCAATTAAGAATACTTTATAAGGTCTCTGAAGCTTCCAAACAAAATGAGTATACCCCCACCTTACCGTGATGGGTATAAAAATCTTTGACAAGCAAATTACGTTTGCTAAATTTAGAAGACGCTGAAGTGTGAGTATCCCACAAAATGACGGCTTTCATGAAAACTGTGCATTTACGTAAAACTAATTTATAATATTTGGTGTATTATTAACTAAGCGAAGCGGTGTAAGGTAACTAATGGCGGCCTTGCCGAACTATAGCATTCTTGCTTGTTTTTCACTAATATTAGAAAAAAAATTAATCAAGCGTCATATTGTTTGAGAAATAAATTATAATTTATGAAGGCGCTCTCCTTGGCATATCTAGCGGAAAGAATATAATGAAAGTTATTTTCACTATGCATAAATCTTGACTCGCTTCTCCATCCTTTTTAAGTTTTCCTCGGTTACAAATTATATTCTTCTTTCGGGTATGTTTTATGTGCCAGGAAAGCAGGCAAGATGTCTTGGTAATTAGTTGAGTTCATTTTTCACAAATAATAAACGAACTGATTCAACCATGTGGTCTGTATCGGTCTGTCCCTTAGATTATTATTAAAATTTGCAAATTCAAAAGAAACGTTACAAAAAGATTAGAAAAAGTAACGTTTATGTACATGATCGAATTTTATTTATCTATCTGATTGTCCCCGTAAGTATGTAAATGGGCAAATCCAAAGACGAAATAAATGGTAAACACTCGACCAGCGGATAATAACGATCAAAATTAAAAAACATTTTTTTTTGTTTTTTGCTTATATTTTCTCAGATGTTGAAGCATTCTAATACAAATATAGTCGGCGTGTTATTCGTCGCGATTATTGCTGCAGAGTTGTTGTTTATACCATGTTAATGTTTCTTAACGAGAATACTCCACTGCTTCTGTACTAGGGCTGCTTGTGCACTCTTTCCTTGTCTTCATCATCGTTCAACGTTAATTGCATTCAAGATTTATATAAGTATAAAAGTTATATACTTGACGTTTTATTTTATGGGTGCAATCACTGTACGTATATGGGTTTGTGTATTAAGAATAATTGCGTTTTAATATAATTTTAAATTTCCATTTTCATAAATCTCCCAGACATTTACGCGCATCCCTCACCTCTATATATATATTGCTATACAAATGAAACGGTCATAAATACATATCAAAACGCCATTACCTCCTAATCAGCATGCATGGAATTAATTAGAATCGCTTCATTTTTACAGATTATATATATATGTGCATTAATCACATCATAATATTTCAAATTATTTCAGAGATTTATAAATTAAGGTAAACTTACTTGACATTTTCATCTCTTTACTAAACTGATTTATTTACTTTATTATGGCTTTTCTTAACCCCTTGCTGGCTGAGTTCTCTTCTAAAGCCCTTTCTCGTTTTCCTCTTCTTTTGTACCTAGGAATCCGGGTTTTCATTGAGTATTAAGACTACAAAAAATGATATCGTCCAACTCTTCTGAAACAATTCAAAATCATAATCAAAACAGGATATCGCTATCATGTGAGGCCAATTTGCTATATTCATTCCACATTAATTATCGATTTGGTTTGCATTTCCGAAAAACCGTCAAAAAAAATGACAGCTCAGCATATAGAAACTTCGCGCTTATGAGCTTTTCACGTTCACGTTGGACATATTCGAAGAAATAAACGCAATACTGCGACTACTCACCCCTCATTTTAGGATGGGACTTCACCAATTGCTTACGGATATTGGCACATGACAGGGTTTCGCATGTATACACTCAAATAGATTGGAATGAAAAGTAAGGACAACTTATTTCAAATTTAGAAACTATTTATCTAATTTGTCTTTATTTCATACTTCTTTATATATAATTTTCAGGTTGAGTAATTTATTTCCAAATATAAATAGATTTGACAAAACAAAACATATATAAGTCATTCTTTTGCTTTTAAAGTTATTTGTCTTCGTGCTCTATTTCATCAATCAATCAAAAATTTCAGTTGCTGTTACATCTATGTTCATCTCAGTGCTTTTCATATATTTGTTGCTTATACTTTATGTTGATTTTTTTAGCCGTATTTCTCAAACCATATGTCTTTGTTTGATATTTTCGTGGATTTCCTTATTTGCCTTATTATCAACGCGGCTTCTCATTGTACTCATCAATAGGGACTTTTTAAGACTTAATACAGGCTAACGCATCATGTCTACCGTTCTTTATGCAAACAAAAAACACGCCCGCATTTAAAAAATGAAGAGAAAATTGCTACTCCTTTAGAAAACTACAAAAGAAGATGAGAATCTAAAATTTGGCGCAGATATTCCTTGATCGATTGAGAAATTGAGACCAAAAATTGAGAGCGAAAGTGTCCATGTGCACGTGTGCAATATGGTGGAAACTGAAACAAGCTCGGCGAAAGGCCGATTTTTACCTTTCCATAGCTTTGTCTATAACTATCGATACCGTCAAGAAAACCTGTTATTCGAAGGTTCGTGGGGATCACCTTTATGTTCAGTCCCAAAAAAAGTCCCGATAGCCTTATTAATGCAGGGATAAATTGGAATTAAAAAACTTATCGTTAATTATGGGTGTATTAGTAAGTCGATTGGGACTAATCGGCAGTGAATTTGATGCACACTTCGACAGCAGGTCTTCCGAAATAGCTTGACAGGATTGAAAATTATAGGATGAAAACATAAAAAAAAATATCGCTTTTTCTTCAAGATTGTTTTAGTTTCTCATTAATGGCGCCCATTAACGTAGGCAGACTTCAACCATTTTTTTAGCATTGGTTTCATAATCGACTAAGGAATGTGTGCGCGAATTTAAGTTTTCTACCTTCATTCCGGGAAATAGTCCACTTTTTTGCAAACCTGAGTGGGACTTGACTAGTCATATGGTTTTGCGCGAAAAAGGAGAAGAAAAACTGATCTATTTTAAATTTGAAGGCTCTTTATCAACTTTCACGTTTTATATTACATTATTTTAACTATTTTTTGCATCTTATGATAAGGAATTTCAATAATTTTCTACAAAAAAATGAAAGGCAATAAAGGCGGCATATTAATCAATTTAAGTTACATTTGTCAAATTATTTTATTAAAGTGTATTATATCGAAGATTAATTTCCAAACTATGGAGCAATCGATAATAAAGGCAGATTGTAAGGATTACAACATTTTAGGAAATTTCAAAATTTATATACAGGAGTTTTATGAAGACTTCAAACCGAGGGTAGGAATGCGCTCGCTATGACCTGCCTTACTCGTGAAAGACGAGGGTTGATAGTTTGTTTACCCTGAGACAGCAGTCCCCCAGGATACGGGAGACATTCTCTTTAATGATTGTCAAAGCGAGCTCGCGATTTTCGGAGACAATCAACACTTATATATTTGCCAGCCATTGCACCGACGCGATGAGGGAGGGCCAACATGTTATTGAAATCCTTAGGCATTTTCTTCCATCCATGAGCATGCAGCTGTTAAATTGCTCCCTATCATTTCTTATGCTTCGTAAACGATCTTGCGCACAGTTGAAAAGGCCATTTTAAATTGAACGGAGAGATTCTGTATACTATCACCGTGCGCCAAATATCTAAGAAACCACAATTCATTTGCTGATACTTACTTACACAAGTAAAGGAAATAGTTAGCCGATATTAAGTTACCTGCCGATCATTACAGGTAATAAATCGAAACTTTGCGTATTCATCGTTGAAATTTTTCAGAATCGTTGTAAACCTATCCATTGGAATGTTAGTGCAAAGAATCCTTCAGTGTCGCAACGTTGAAAAAGCGAACTTACCTAACATCTTCTCTTTGTACCCCTACGTTTAAGCAGTTTTGTTGCTTTGCGTAACTCCGCCATTAAAACCAATATCCACATGTTTTTTCTTCAACTCATTTTCTAAGATTTCAATTTCATTAATCAATTTCCAAAATCTTATTTGTTTTTATATTAATCCCTCTTTTCTAATTTTTTACGTTTATTTCTTACCTTATGCTGCTCAACCATATGTTAGCGGTTTACATTTACATAGATTTGTTCATAAAATGATAACGTAAGGCAAGCAAACTCGGCTTTTATTATGTCAACTACTTATTCACTTAATTTGTGGGAATGAAAGTCAAGTTTCATTGTGTTTAGATCGGTTGACTTATGCACACCAATTTTTGTATGAGTCACTTACTTTACACATAACCAATTAATCAATCGTAACAAGAAAGTGTTCTTTTGCTGTGTGTTAAGTCCGCATCGCTTGTTAAGCATTAAAAAAGGCGACGGAAAAGAAAAGACGGATTTCCATTAACTAACCAAATAACCGGCATTATTATATATTCAATACGTCATCTTAAAAACTAAGGTTATGAAAAGATATTGGATAAGACCACTGTTTACTTTATATTTGCTCGGCCATGAAAACCTTTGTTCGTATTAATTGTTTCACAATTTGAAAATTACCATTTATACTTTAACCAAAGGATTTGACACACACATTCAAACCTGCAAATAGACTGACTTTATTGCTTCTTTTTTTATTTCTCATAAAATGATGTATAGTCTATAGACAAAAACAAAAATTGTAAATCATTTAATATGAAAAAAATTTTAATTAATACAAAATAAGCATAAATATGACAAATAATCATTTATATTAAAAGAAACGGTTCTCATTTCTTCTTGTGCATTCCGGCGACTGACGCAATAAAACTGCACTTATATACCCGGGACTGGAGGAGGCATATATTATGAACATAAATACTCGCACAACTTATAAAATTTACAAATTGAATGTTTCCCCCAGACTTGGGAATATAAGCGAAGCTTCATTGTGTTATCTTGCCTCTATCTTGTTTTTTCTATTTTTTATTTATATATGATTTGCCGCCTTCCACGAACTTTCGTAAAGATTCGACAAAGTTAAAAAAGTAACATCATTGTGATATAGACATTTTTTTCTCTTCCCGGAATTAAACAATGCTTGCATTATGCGTTGTGCGTCGCTTGTGAACTGTCAAAATAACATTGAGTTTACGTATTTACAGGTAGAAAACATATAGCTTGCGTTGCATTGGATTTTTGAATATAAATTTTTGGAATATGCTTAAAACTTGTTCGTGCATTGTTTTAGGCAGGCCCAATGGTCAGGTATTTATAAAAACAGAATGATATGATTCGCGCAAGTAACAAGTGAGGACCTCATAGCCGGGCAAGCTCGGATATTAAATACTCCGCACCACTTCGCTTAATACAGTGGCTCATACGTTTCAGTGAAAATGCACCGAAAATTACACGTTATTTTTACGCAAATGCATAATTTTCATGAAAGCCCGCATATTCGTGAATGCCTGAGACAACACATGACGCGATCAAAATTTTGTACATTGAATTGTGTAAATTAAATAAAAAATTTTTAATTTCATGAATGGCTTAATGATTTCTATGGACAAATTTTTACCATAAAATACTAGAAATTAAACCTCTTTCTGAAGGGCTGCTCATTCATGAGAAATCTTATATGGAGTGATGTCCAAGAAATAGAGATGGTTCAGATTTGGTGCATTTAATTTTTATGTCAAGTTATTACCATGAACAAAATTTGTATCATAGTACATTAACAATTTGCGATTTTCGGCATATAAATTCTTAAATATTCTGATATACGTTGGATACCAAAAAATAAACCTAAGCGGTCAAAATTCGGTACGTTTAACTTCTCTGCCAATTTGCTAGTATGATCCAATTTTCAACATGAAATAATGAAAATTATGCTTGTTTACCATATGAAGAACGATCATACGACAAAGCGTTCAAAAGAAGGCCTAATGTGCCAAAGTGGTCCGATCCAAGCCATTTTCAATAACGTTCAATTTTCATCAAAATATCTCAAAAATTGCGACCTGTTGATTGGATATAAAAATATATGGACAGAGATGAGGCGGACAGATAGCTAAACAAGCTTAGATCATCATTTTCTTGATCGATCCATATAATCAAAAGGGGATCTATGTTAAGCTCTTCTTGGTGTTGTACATGTCCGCACAAAATTAGAATACCCCGTTTTACAAATGATCTAGGGTATAAAAAAAGCAAGAAATTATTTAAATTAATCTGTATTGGTATATATTTCTAAATGGAAACAAATTCTTTTCGTTATATTTTGTTTAAAAAAAATCATTTTATAAAGCAACCTGTCGTTTTATTAATTTTGCATTTAAGTAACGTTTATGTCAATAAACCCTAGCCATATGATTTTGTCTTGGTTACGCACGCACCTGGGTTTGTGTTATTGCGTTGCGTGTAGGTGTGCGGCACGCATAACGCAAGCCGTGTGTTGTCTAATTTAGACATTTTCATTTAAATTTTGCGCTAAATGTTATTATTATTATAAATTTAGCCGAAGAATAAATTCTAAGACTAAAATCTTAAAGCACCAGCATTCTAACGCTTTCGGCATTATTAAAAACTCTACCGCACTTAAGATTTGAACCCACGACCATTGAGTGGCTAGTCGAGACTCTTGCCTACTCGGCCACTCAGGCAGATGCGCTAAATGTTATTTTACGCCTAATCATGAAAACTTTTTTCAATATTTATGTACTTGCGAAGCTTACATAATTAATATTTACCAATTGACTTACATTTTTTAATAGAAACATAAGTAAATTTCTAATGACCTTTCCAAGATGTTTATATTCAGAATGGAAAGCGATCAATCGGACTTTCTTTCCGTTGTCCCCTTTTTTTATTGTAAATAAGCAATCGTTTGTGCAACACATATGAATTATCAAAGTCGGACATTTTTTACTTACTTTTTAGAGTTCTGCATTTTCTAGCTGTTCTTCTAAAGGAGGAAAGTATCGGCAAAGTATAACAACAATAAAACAAAGCATATAATGTAATGTATTTCCAAATAAGAACATTTTATTCATTCGCGAAGAATTTTTTACATCCACTCGTTCAAATAATTCAACAAAAATAATTTTATCTCCGTATTTTCGAACAGCTGCGTCAAACGTCTGTAGCAAATTTTAAGTTTATTTATACATTACCTGATGTTGAACGTGTCCTTTTTTTTGTTTCTTTAGTCATCTATTTATTGTTGAATTCATGGAAAGCTCATATTAACTTTTATGGTTAAAAATGAAAGCTATCGACCAAACGTATATATGTCAATAAAAGTTCCCAAAAAGATAACGGAACCAAATGATGCTACAATAAAGAGACTCTCCAAGTAAGAACGCATAGACGGTCAAGAGTCACTGGCTCTTGTATCTCTCTCTCTCTCTCTTTCCCTAAGCATTGCAAGAGGACCCCCTAAGCTATTTTGTCTCGTAATTTAAAACATGAAATTTGATGGCTTAATGATGTAATTATATTTTAATAAAAACTTATAAAATGTAGAGACAACAAATATTTCCGTTGACAAGGTTTAGTACTATTTCGATTACAAGAGTTGGTTTGAAATATTCGATGGCGAGCATAGAAAAAGAATTAATAAGAAAAAAAGTTTTTCATTGACTTTCGTCCAGACTACTACTAATACACAAAAATAGCGTGCATCAAACGAGATAACGCAATTATATAACATATTTCAAATTATACTTTTACACTATTCAGCAAAAGATTTCGTATGCAATTTAAAAAGAAAAAAAAAGTTTATGTACTGCGCCGCATTTATATTCGGGTTTCGATGATGCTTTAAAGGTCGTTTATTAGATTAAGTTTATATGAGAGTTGAATTGAGTTGTCTTTTTAATTTTGATAGAAACGCAAAAAAACTTTTCAAGTTTGTATATTATGTTTATCCCGATTGTGCGATCCCAAACTAAACGAAACACGAAAACGTGAGCTAACTTTCAGATACATGACCACCCCTCATATTATTTTCATATAAATATCTATTCAGAAATTCACCACTTGAGAAAGTTAGCGAGATGCGTTAGCAACCCTATATGCAGCCGCGCACAAATTTGAACAAACTTGCTTACAAAAGCTGTGATCACCACAAATCAATCGCGTACATAACGGCGGCGAGGAGAGTACACTGACGTGAGTTGAGGTAGCGGCACATTGGCTGAATAAGAAATAATGTTAAAAAAGAAAAACAAAAGTTAAAAAAACACTTATTGCTAAAAAATGGTACAACTGTAAATAATAAAAAATATGAAATAAATTTATAACAGAAGAAAACAAAAGAGTAGTGTCAAAGTGCCGTGAAAAATTTATAATAGTATCATTTGCTAAAAGCAAGAGTGCGGGCGCGTATGTATGAGTTTAGGTTTAAATTTGTTTGTCGTCGCGATATATGTATAGGCATGAGTCGTTTCACGCAAGTAAGTCGTGTTTATACATATTTTCCATATCAATATCCGCTCTAAAGGATAATTTCTTAAGGTAAAAAGCGGAATTTGATTCAAACAGTCAAAACAAAGGGAGAAAAAAATATGAAAGACTAATGAATAATGGAATATGAAGTAAAGGGAGAAAGCAGAAAAAAGTTGACCTTTCAAAAATCGCCCAATGTACAAGAGTTGAATTAAAGATGAGAGTATTGTAAATGACGACTTAATTTGTAAACTAAGTAACTCAGTTTTCTTTTGTATTTCTTGCCTTGCTCTATACATCATAAAGCACATCAAAAAACTGCCTAACAATAGTTTGTCTACATTTTCTCACATAATTTTTAGAAATAAATAAATAAAATTTTCATCAAAAAAATATAGAATAGATATATAAAATATAAAATATAGAAAAAACTTCCCATATATTTTACTTGTGTTCTCCATACTTCGTTAAATATTAATAATGGCGGCCATATATCATATTACTCAAGATTCGGAGAAGGAAAATCCTCGCAATAAAGCAATGAAGGAAAAATTAGTGACCACGAATAAGTCACACGTACTACAGCCTTTGGGTGCCAGTGCTCTAGGAGGTCCTTTTAAAGACCAACCCAACAAGCAAGGGCGAGCTAATTTCTCCTTGCTCAATAATAATCCCAACGCTCGCGTAGTTATCAGCAATAGTAACAATAACGCTGGCGGTGGTGGGAATACAATCATAGCGAATAACACCAACAATAAACTGGTAAGTGAATTAAATGATAATTATCAATTCGTCGGTGGTAGTTTTTTCTAACATAAAATTGCATACAATTTCAGTCTCTTTACAATAATTTTCAAACAAAAGTGACATCAACTTTTTACTTTCTATATATATTTTGCTACATAATTTACATTTCTCTCTCATCCTCATTCTTCATAGTTGCCATGCTTAATAACCTTATTACTTCTTTTTATTTATGATTAATTCTTATTCAGCTGCTGTTCACTTTTTTTGTGTCTCTCTGCCTCTCTTAATTTATATGCATGTTTGATTGTTTAATTATACAAAGGAGTTGCCAAAGCATTGAATTTAGAAAACTGATTGCGCGCCTGCTCGTATCTGCTGAACTAGTTTTCACTCTCTTTCAATTACTTCTCTCCTATGTTCATGCGCGAGCGAGTTATATGAACGCAAATATTTTGCGGGTTTTTGGCATAAATAAAAGATGTGCTTATACGGAATAGACATATATGTATATATATAACTGATGCATACATATATATGTATATTTTCATATTTTTTACATTATATGTGTACGAGTCGCTGATAAACCAACCTATAACATGCAACTAATATGTTATGCAGATAAGCAATAAGTTCTAGTCTTCTGGCTTATAAATTTCATCAAAATTGAATTTTTAGTCTGTAAAAACTAAGTATTGCTATGTTTTGCCGTCAGACGTAAGATTATAATTATTGACATGCATATGTGTATATGAACCAATTACATGGCTCTCTCAAAGCAAAGATGCACATATTTAACAAAATGGCGACATAGTGTAAGTTTGAATTTTTTTTTTTTTTCTTTTTTGTTTTTATTTGTTCCACTTTTGGGTAACAGCATCTCACCTAACATAATAGTTTTCATTCAATATAATTTTTAATGAAATCGATTATGAATTGTTTTGCTGATTATCTTGAATATTATTGAAAATCTTGCTCTGCTGATGGCTTGACTTTTGTCAATTTCATTATAAATTTTATTATTAACACAAACGTAAATTACAGAGCTCAAAAAAGCCCAGTTAATTGAAATAGTAGCCATTTGTTTAATTTCTCAGCTTCATTTGTTTCAAAATTTTTAATATGTTTATTTATGTCCGAAGTTAGCTGTTGCGTTGTCGTCATTACCTTTGAATTCGTATTGAAATTTTAATTTGGGCGACCACTACCAGTGTATGCCTTTAAAAATTTCCCAAATCTCGTAAATACATGAATCTCTTCTCAATTCAATTTTATCTTAGGCAGAAGCATTAAAAAGCGTGAAACACTTTTTCTACACATATAATAGGGAGCATGAAAACGAGACGCTTTGCCAAATAACTGCAATATACTAATTTTCTAACTTCGATGGGAGCACCAAGAAATATATATATATCACAATTTACGTAACGTATCTACATATATACACTTATCAAAATGAAACTAATGTCTTTGATAATGTATGAGAAATCACATCGTTAGGCAAATAAATAACGAGTCAACACAATCATTTCTATAAAGGGTATCATTGATGTAGCGGCAATTAAAGGATTTTCAATAAAGAAACATCCCTCATGTCATAAGCCAGGGATGAGCACTTGCTTTATCAACGGGGCCGATTTCACATCACATGGCAGGGGGGGATGGCGAGATAGATAAAAATTGAAATTTTTAATGAATATTTTAATAAAACAACAAGCAAACGATAAAATGAGCCGCCTAATAAGCATATTACTCAAATCTCTGTGTGACAGGTTCAATTGGGAATATACATGTAGTACATCATAATTATGATGTAAATCATGAATAGCTAGATCTGATTTTGCTCTCTTCTATGTTTAATTAATAAATATTCAGTCGCACGAGAGCAAGTTGATCTACAGAGTGTCCAATTTTTTTTTTTTTGGGCATGATCCAGAATTTTTGGACAAAGTCTTTTGGATTTAAAGAAGCATAAAATTTCAATATCGCTCCTAGGTCAGTAAATTGATATCTTAATAATAAATTTGATTGCAAGTTTACAAGTTGATGAGTGCATCCGGATGTGGGAGCATTAAAAGCAAATGATAGGCTTACTTATGAGAGATCATTAGAATTATTTTGGAAATTTTCAAATCTTGTAGAAAACTCATTGAATAAATCGTTTGTTTTATCCATCTCGTATTTATGCCAATCAAGTTCTTTTCCCTTTGCGTACAAGCTGGCAAGTGAAGCGATTATTTCTATTGAAATTGTCTCGAGGCGCTATTGCGAAACAACTTACAAAATTGCAGAGAATCTTTGGCTTAAAACTAATTCAAAATTCCATTACGAAGCAAAGCGTCCTCCCATGTCAAGGAGAAAATGAAAAAGTACATATCAGATTATATGAAAAACAATGGAAAATTCATAAGCCATGTTTTGGGGGATTGAGGTGAACGGTCCGGAAGGGACGCAGGAAAGATATATATTAAAAATAATGATATGTCGTATTTCAACAGAGAAATATTCATTTTACTTTTGTATTTGAATTTTTCAAAGTTTCTCGTATGGGAGAAAACAATAATGAAAAGAAAAACCGTTCATATGTGTTTCTCAGATTTGAGCGCTTACTATCCAATTCGCACATGCACACTTTGGCGCTTTTAATATGAATTAAGTGCGACTTTTCTAACTGCCTTTCCTGATTGCCAGCTAAGATTGCATCTGCCTGGATAGAGCGAAATATAAGATGAAGAACGAAAAAGTAAAACGAGCAAAAATTCATATAATGGGTTTTCAACGAATATTTGAATTTTAATGGAAAATATGAGTTTGAGAGGGGCTTCTCAATGCAGGACGACTTTCTTCTGCTTCTTCACAGTTTTGCCGCAATAAATTACATATTCATATGGGTCGGAAATGTCCAGTTGATAATTATTTTTTGCCATACCACTATGTATGTATATGTTGATAGTTATATATGACTGGTAGCTCTAAGAGAGGTACAAACAAAATAACATCATACGATAACATCATCTCACTTATGGACATGATGAAAGCAAAAACTGTGTTGTCGTACTAACGACAACCATTGTAACAGATGGCTAATGAAGTTGCAGTTTCTTACTTTGCTTGCTTTCTTTATAAACGGTACGAAAAAATTGAGTAAACTGACAAAATTTGTCTGCGAGACCACATTTGGTGGATGGCAATAATGACAACTGAAAAGAATGTATGCTACAAGAGTTATGTTTGTCAAAGCATTCATATAAATGAGTAATTAGTTCGATACATATTCACATGTACATGCAATTGCATCTATTACGTGTATATAGGTAGTATGCACCATACCAGTGCGTAAGTACAAGAGCATTTAACATACGTACAAATTTCTTCGTTATTGTTCAATAAGCATTGATTGATTAACCGTTTGTGATGCTGAAGAACTTTCTGATATGTATATGCTAAAAGTTTGGAACGAAATGCGTAATTATGTGTTTAGAAAATAATAAAAAATGGTTATAATTAACAAGTGGCCAACAAGCATTTGCTGAATATTATATCAAATCAACAGCGGCATGATCCTGCCCCGTGTCCGCCTTTTTGATATTAAAATATACGAACCGCAATTCAAACGGTTAAGAATTAATATGACGTTGCTGTTGATAATGATAATAATTCGGTGCTTCCTGCGTGCAAGTGTGTGTCTATTCCATGTTTCATCTCTTTCTTTAAAAAAAAAAAAAAACTCTCTCGCTTTATATTCTCTCTTAAAATGCTGACTCTTAATTTTATTGATGACGTTTTTACACAGGCCTTCCGTGAGTTGGGTAATGTTAAAGCAAAGGATGAAAATGCCGGATATGGCGGTAATCGTCACACAGCCAATTTGGCTGTTAAAAAGTCTATCGTTGAACCAATGGAACAATTTAAAACGTTTTCTGTGTATGAGGATAAAAGCGATGCCATTATCGATACGCATACAACTGCCGTAACGAACAAGCAGCAGCCGCCACATTATCCTGCTGCCGCTACAATAGAACCTAGTCATGATGTTGTGGAAAAAGAAAATTTCTATGGAGAAAAGCAGCAACAAAAGAAACAACAGCGCGTTTTAGCGGAAAAAAGGTAATTTATTTTCATTTGATTTGATAGATGAATGCGCATCGCATCGACCGCATATATAAAACTTTTTTTGATTTTTCTTTTCATTTTTCCTAATATAATGTTTTCTCATTTTCTTGTATCTGCAGCGATTCTTCTTTGGTTCAGAAGTGTGAAGAAAATGAATACACGCTGGATACTACGCCAATGTCAGTATCTGAGATCTTATCACCTATGTCCGTAGACCGTTCTGTCATAAATTCTCAATTATTTACGGACGATAGTAATTCTGGAGAGATTGCTGATATATCTGAGGCATTATCTAATAAGAAATTACAACTACCTCGTAATGATCGTCAACGTTTCTTTGAAGTAGTAGAATATCAACGTGATATATTGGAATATTTCCGTGAAAGCGAAGTAAGTCTATAAGTCTATGTGTTGCAGTTATGTCCACGAAAAAGTTCTTCTTTAACGAAATACGTATTATTGGGTTTTAACATATAGTTTGAACTACTTATAAGTAAACAAACACTTTTCGACTCCATTTTCTTTCTGTTGCCCCATGGCAACATAACTTAATTTTGATTTCGAATGTGAAATGCAAGCGCGAATTGTTGAAAATTTTAATATGTTTTTGTTATTTCATTAACTTCTACCATGAGTCCAAACATTGAATTGAAATTCGGAATCAAGGTCATATAAATATATTATGACGTGACGGATGATATAGCAGATTTATCTTAAGAATAGGAATATTTTAGCTTGATTGGTCCTTTCAGTTGTAATGTAATGTAAATATGGATCAAATATCTATAAACTACAATTGTTTTTTAATCGGAATGAAATCATTATTCAATATGACTACATAATTAAGATAGTCATCCACTTTTACAATTACAAAGGATAACTAGGGACTATAAGTTTGATCAACATATGTAGTTGAGGACTATGACTTAATTTCGAAAACAAGATGGGCGGAGAAACTTACATCGATTCGGAAGATGACTTTAAACAGATCGATATAAAAAAGGTGGATATATTTCAAGCCCTTTTACGGGCCACACTTCCCGCACATCCGCCCAAAGTCAATATACATATATGTTCTACAAGTGATGTAGGGTATAAATCAATGCCCGTATTTCGAACATTACTGAGGCCGTTAGTTAGGATAGTTTATATATAATATATAAATAAGAGTCCATTATGTAACACTTGACGAAACAAAGAAATCAAATACACAATGCTTTACAAGTTGCTCGAAGACTTTACAAATGCTGCAATTCAAAGTATATTCTGAAATATGATCATTAGTATGTTACACTATCGTTAGCACCAATACCACAAATTTCAGCGTGTTATATACACGCTCGATGAATACTGTTGACTATAATAATCCCTTTTTTCATTTTACTTTATTTTATTTTATGTTTTATAAGACTACAAAATAGACAATTATCGATGTTGTTGTTGCTATGTCAGTATCAGTATCAAAGGATACTAATCGTGGAAATGATGATCAAAAAGTCCCTTTACCGAATGCGATATCAATGGTGTCAATGCTACTTCTGCGCCTACTTAATATAGGGAAATAGGATTGGAAGTTGTATAGAAAAGATTTATTAATATTTAGATTTCCATATAGAAAAGTATACATTTTAAATTGCATGACAATGTTGCGATGGCCATCTCCCTCGTTTTTTTTTTTTTTTTCACCTAGAACTGTGAAAATATAACTAAAAGTGCTGGAGTGTATCGTGGGACTTTTTCGAAAATTCCTTTAAAAATCGATGGCGATGATATGAAAATTTTTTGTTTTATATTATTTTAATCGCTTGAAAAGAAGTCAAAAACCCATTCAAGTTTCAATTTATCGAAAAATATCATAATGCTCGCTAGAGAACTTCCAAGTGAGCTCAAGCCAAAATTTTTGAGAAACCAGTTCGGGAAACATGGTTTTGTTTTTAGTTTGTTTAAGTTTTAGATGCACGCAGTTTACAATTGACTCAACGACTTTTAAAACTTCCCTAACGGAAGCATGATAGAACTGTGCTTTAAAATTTTTTACTACCGCCAATTGCTTTTTGAACTCGTCCATGGCGCCTAGAGGACTATTGCAATATGATTAGGTCCATGAAACCTACTTTTGGGATCATTTACAATTTTCCTACCCTCACTATCAACATCGTTTTATATCACTCTTAAGTAATTTACCGAGTGTTCAAATGAATAAAGACAATACAAAAAAGAAAATTAAATCTCATACATTACTCGATTTGGTCTCCAGGTAAACCAAACGCAGGAGGAGACAACTTGACTGTGCCACTAAGTGTCAAAATAGAAAGTTTTTGAATAACTGATGCGTTCTTCCGCCGCACCGCATTAACGATAATATTGAAGGGTATATAATGGAAACCTGGAAAATAGGGGTCGAAATGTGGGCAGTGCATGTTACCGGTTTCTCATAAATTGAAACTTTTTAACTACCGATTACTTCGAACGATTTAATCCTCGATCGAGCTTATTGTTGAATTTAGTTTACATCGCCGGATGTCAGGGATTTTTTGTCATGAAAACCCGAATCTAGACGCACTGGTAAACTCCTGGTAAATGTTGTATTTTATTTAGGCTTCGCATCTATTTAAAATTCACTTCATTTCGAAATGTGATTAATTGAATGAGAGACTCTATGTATGCATAACTAACCAACTAGAAATTTATAGCCCGAGTTTTTACAATCAATTATTTAATAACATCAGGAAAAAGGCTAGGAATATATGAACAAAGAGAATGAAGTGATGGGAAAAATATGGTAGAGAATTGTGGCGGGTGCTGCTCGCTAAATGTATCTCAAACAAACCACTAACTCAGGAATAATTTTACACAAATATAATCATTCATGATGATATATATATATATATATATATATACATATATATAGAGGTGGACAGAAAAATAGATGTATTTCGTTTTATGTTGGTGAGAAGAATCCTTTTCCTTTTTTTCCCTACTATATACTATGTTTATCAATTCTTTATAAAGTAGGAAAATGTACGTATTTAAAAATGGCTTTTTATAGTCCAGTTGAAAAATATCGCGGCTTTCCAGGTGGACAGTAAAAGATATTGGTACAAACACTTAAGAACAGTACGCATTATATTGTACGCAAACGTAAACATTTTTACAGGACAGCCTCGATTTTTGTAGCCATGAATGAAATTAGTTATCGCAGATCCCTACTAAAATATTATGCTATACTTTTTGAATATTTTTTCACAATACTTTTTTTTTGCTTGCTACCAGAAACATGAGGTTTTAGTTTGCTACGAACGTTCTCGATAGGATTGAAGCCGGAAGAGCGGCGTGGCCATTATGCTCCTCAAGCCACGCTTTCACTAAATTAGATTAATGCTTCAGATCATCATCCTGTTGAAATTTCCATAGCAGTGACTAATCTTCTTTGGCATGGGGCAACACTGCAGTTGCCACCAAGTTTTTATAAATAAATCTATCCGTAATGTTTTCCGAGATGTAGCAGACAGAATACTAACCTGATCGTCTTAAACTAATATGTGCTTGAAAGATTACATTTTTTGTGAAGATAGTTTTCTAATTCTTTATTCGCGCGAAAAGTTACTTTGATCTGACGAAATATGCTACGTGTGATGTTTTTTTCCTATAAAAAAGGTAAAATAAGGCGAAAAATTTTGTAAAGTGGCCTGTGAAAATGCTGTGAGTGAACGAAGGAACCAGGAGAGATTTGTTCGATTCCAGCAAGAGCGGCACCTAAGCTATCAAGAATAGGGAAAGCACTAAACATCAACCGCATGGCAGTTTGAAAAGAGCAGATTACAAAAACAAGCGCGAAACTGCAAAAAAAAACCGCAAAAACTTTTAATATGACCCATTATATTACACGAAAGCATGTGTGAGTGTATATATATGTTCATCATGCGTAGCAGTAGAAATATCCAACAGTCAGTAAGGTAAAGAAATATAGATAGACTAACTGCCTTCCCTTGAGAGATGAAATGCAATTTTCATAACGAAGAAAAATGGAGAAGGGAAACAGCAATGAATGAAAACATTAAATAAAATAAAATGTTAACATTAACCATTTAAGATGAAATAAAAAAGAAGAAAGATAGAAAGACAGCCAGATTACAGGACAATATAACATAAATTAACAAAATGAGGAAATTATATAAATGGAATGCATATCTCGAAGCGAATATTCAAATAATGGTAGCACGAATAGATCCGACTTTGCATCCCATTTAATAGCATGATGCTATGCGGTAAAGCTTGAAGATGGCATAATATTTTCGTATCTCTTCCTCCTAGAAAGTGATGGCATAAATATTTCAACTTTTCACATCTTACTTCCGTTTTTTTTTTTTTGTTTTTTTGCTGATACTAGTATTCTAGCGACCGTGAAAAGAAGAGAAAGGACACCGTGCGACACAGTTTGCTCGTAAATGGACACGAAATTTGAAAAAATTTGCACTTAATTTTTACTTATATTATTTTTAATGGGTTATAGCTAGATTCGTGTCAATTTCTTCTTGTGCAGCATTTGTGCTTCCATTTCAATGCTTATAATAATTGAGAGAGAGAGAGAGAGAAATATTCCAATAATTTTCATATTGGAAATCTTGCAAAATATTTTTGTCAATCCACGCGCACTATAATACTGACATAACCTTTATATTCTAACTTGATTCTTGTTCAAATAATAAATCAGAGTATAACAAATCCAAATAAATCCTTATTGGGACAATTGTAAAAAGAGAGAATATAAGAGAGTGTATGGAGTATGATCGAATTTTCAATACGCGATATTGCATAAAGTGTATAGCTACCAATCGCTTATGTAATATGAAACGGTGGAGGGAGGGACAATCTAAAGTAAGATGATGCATGCAAATGCATTAAAAAAAATTAGAGATCAAGATGATAAGTAGACATTTAAAAATAATTTCGATACTTTTGACTTCCGTCGTGTTAACGGTTTTTCTCTTTAGTAATTATTGTGCATTAACTTTGTCTACGCAATCACTAACGTTATACTCTTAATACTGACCCAACAAAAAAAAAAAAAAAAATCCCACTCTTTCCATCTAAGGACAATTCCAAGAAAATTACACTTAACATACACATAACAAGCACTTATAGAATCTTTCTAAAAGAAGAGAAAGAAGAAAGATCTACTGCATCCAACTTGCAAGCAAAGAAATGCAAAGCATTTAGAAAAAATACAATGATAACGACAAGTACTTTATATAATTTTGTTATATTTTATATATATATATATATTTTTTTGTCTTTATTTGTTATCCACACATAGCTACACGCTGATATTTAAATCTCTTTTTTACGAGTAACAGTTGTTGCGTTCGATGGGAAAGTTTGGCGACGTAAACGCGTGTAAAAGGAATTGACTCCACAAAGTTTAATGAATCCGTCAGCACTATAAGGATGAGTAGATATAGTGAAATTTTCCATTTAGACGCAAGTTTCAGCTTAAAGAGAATTTTTGATGTACACTGTTAATGCATATAGTAAAGTGTATAGTAAGCTGTCCTTTACGATTTTACGTTTTTTTCTACTTTTGTGCTTAACTTCCTCGTGTCACTGAATTTTGCTTTTTAAGTTAACATTGGCTTTATTTACATTTCTTAGGAAATCTATGTACAAATTACATAGAAGAACTTATATTTACAACGTTTAAATGCGTTTAATACAGTTATATGGGCTCTTACATTAGGTGGTGGTGTATGCCTGCCAATGACATTGATCATTACAAATTCAACAGTTTTTCTGAGAGCTTTAGCACGCATTGAAAAGCTTCTTGTTTATTCAAACAAAACATAGTCAGGGGTAAGGGGTTCCCGAATTATTCCACTTCTAACTTTACGGGTATTGCGTATTTGATATCCTAACTGTGTCGGTTCTGCTTTAATATCCGCTATATATTTTTGATTATTGCTCTCACTATACGGACGTTCTTGCTTCAATTGATACGGATGAAAAGCTATCTTGCAACAATGCCACTACTTGACTAGTTTTCTATAAAAGCCAAACTGTCTTAATCCTAAGCCTAACCTATCTGTGTTTTAGACATGCGATTAACTTTCTTCTTCTTTTTTTATCCGCTACATCTGGAATGTCTATTGATGGTGGTTACGGTGTAAGTTGGGTCCTGCTGCCGTTAACATCGACTTACGCATCCGCATACAACTATAGAAAAGTGCGAATTGTTTGCTGGTAGCAAGTAATGCTTAATTTACGGATTCCCTTTTTTGTCTAGTTTAGAGGAGATATAGGCTCAAGTTGGCTTAGGTTTTTCAATCATTATTAATATCATTTTCATCACCTTCACAATCGTTTAAGTAAAACAATTTGATTCTCTGTTTGGAGTTCCCTTTGTTTGTGTCTACAGTTTATATGATTGTGATTTTGTGTAAATTTACAACAACACGTGAAAGAGCAGAGCACTCTTATTGGAAATTTTAATCAGATTATTAGAAATCACAATAATAGTGCTAGCGCTAAAACGACGCATCTGTACCCGACGAATGTTAACATACGAATAGGAATTATATAACATATATTTTCTTATTTATGCGTATATAGTGCTGTCTCTGTTTGTCGCTTACGGCGATTTTGTAACTGACTCTTACCTCTGCAATTTATTCAAGTTTAAGTTCAAGTTCTTTTATAGGCCATAGGTAAGGAATTTTTACTTATTGTTGGCAAGCAATTTGGCGTTACACCACTTGTGATATACAGAGTGCATTAAATTTGTGCGAACGTATATGACACCCAGGCATACAATTCAGAATCATTCTCTAAATTCATCTAAGTGTTCAACTCATATGTCGCACTGTCGTGTTTCGGCTTAAGAACGAACACGGATCGGACCGCTTTAGTATGCAACGGCTTATTTTGATAGGTCTGTAAGAAGATTATTGTCGGGCAACGCCGACGTTTAGATACCCTACACCATTTCATTTAGTACGTTTTGGTAATAATACACTAAGAATTATACGTTATTCTCATGCAAAAGCATAGTTTTCATGAAAATTCGTATATTTGAGAGATGCCCAAAACGTCACAGTACGTGTTGCAAATTTCACAAAAACAAAATTGTTTTGTAAAAATTTTATTATTTTCGAGTTTCCATCATAAGAAAGTAGAAAGCAGACTTCTGCCCCATATAACAGCGTGCTACAACTCTAATAGAATTCGCAAAAACTAATTATGGTATAGGCCAGTTATACAAGACCATTATAAAATATGCGCCGATTTTGAGTCGACCCTTGATGAGAAGTTGTTGAGACTTTCGCATTCTTTCGCGTCTATATAATTTTTCCTTCCTCTAACGGGGGAAGGTCGTGGCAATAAAACAGCTGCTTTCTTCTCGTCGTCATGTCGAGGAATATCGAATTGTTGTTTGGAAGATCGCATCGCAGGATAAAGATGTGAAATGCTTTATTGGTACGGCTGGACATTGAATCGAGCTCTCTTGCAAGATATTTCGTGAGTAGTCAGTCATCGATTACGCGATGCAATTTCACCGAATATTACGGTACTTGCGTTATTTACATGACGTGGCGAAATATAGGACGAATTTTTCTACAACCTAATTATTATTATTACATTTTCATTAATAACTTTATTGATTTTGATTGAATTCGTCATATTTGATAATGATAAAGTAAAAAAAAAAAAGAAGGACATTCTTCTTGTAAAAGTAAAAAAAGTATGCAAAACTTCCGAGCAATTTGTGTCAATTTTCCTCAGCTAACGATGTAGTAGACTACGTACTACCCTGTGCATGCATGCGTACGCAATGCTTTCATTCACAACAAAAAAAGAACATCGAATTTTCATATGAACGAAATTCTCGGGTTTTCTCGAGTAAAACTATAACAAATGATTGTTTTGTGTTGCGTAGTGTTTTGTCTTCGCCTATTTTTTTTTAACGCGTAGTTTTATTAAACTGCTCATAGAACTCCTTTGACACACGATTGATGTTCATTACTTTGTTATTGTATTCTCTTTGCATCTTTTGCTCTTTGGCTAGCTTGCCGTTGAATTCGAAAAGTCTCTGCAATTCCGCTTGTTTCTTATGCTCCATTTCCAAATGTTTCAGCATTAGCTGACGATCGATATTCAAAGCGTGCTGTTCCCATTGCTTGTCCATCATTTGTTCTTCAGTTCTTCGTTTTTTACCTTCAAGCAATTGCTGATGTTGCTGTTTATGGAATTGAGCTAATTCTTCCGGAGTCATGCCGCGAAACATGAAAGCGATTTTTTTGTTAGGATTTATTTTTGATTGTGCTACGTCTGGATTTTCGGTAAGCATGTCACTAGTTAACATGTTGTAGATTTCAGCCATGTCGTCCTCAGTCGTCTCATTTTTCTTACGGGCACGTTCTTCAGTTTTACGTTTGGCCATTTCGCTATTGTAACGACGTATTGAGTCTACAATTTCATGGCGTACACGACGTTCCGAATTGGCCATATCTTCCAGACGTTTATCACGCGAATGCAAAGATTCTTCAAATATCCTATCGGCCTTTACGCGACTTTCTTCGGCGTGCTTTCTCTCCATAACTTGCTGATCTAACCAGGCGCGCTGCTGTTCACGCTGCCTCTGTTTCCGCTCTTTGAAACCCAAATCTTCGCCCGAAAAAACTTGAGCACTTGAAATCCCTAAATTAAAGTCGTCGTCGGCTGTACGTATCGGTTGCGACTTCTTATTCCAATCCGGATCATTTAAATCAAACTCTCGGCTTTGCTCTTTTCGTTGATATCGGCATCGATAATAATTCAAATCACTCTCCATGATGTGTTTACGTTTCTCCAGTTCCAGCTCCTTAGCTTTTACCGTATCTTGCATCATTTGTGTCTGTTGCTCATAGCGTCGCGTACATTCGGCCTCAAATTGCCGTTGTTTCGACTTTTCTGCGATTTGTTTTTCCAACGCATCCAAATCGAGCTGCAAAAGATAATATAAAAAATGATTCTCTATCGCTCTCATGCGTATATATCACATATCCTATTCGCCTATTCGTTAGAGTTGAAAAATTTCAATTTCGAATTTGAACTTACCCCGTAAAGTCTTTGCTTCGCATTAAAGATGCGTTTCTTACGTTGATCCTCATATTGTTTTCGCTTCTCTAATTTCATAGCCTCGTTCAGATCGGCTTGGGTCAAAATGCCCAAATTCGTAGCCATATTTTTATCGCACTGAAGTTGTATTAATTATATTTGTTTATTGTATAGAAGAAGAGCAAAAATCAAATAATCGAAAATATAAATAAATATAAGCGATAGCGAATAATATTTTTCTTCAACGATGTTAATAGACTATAAAAATATGTTTTTGCTTGTTTGGAAGCTTGTTTTCAACAGAAGGGAAAACAATTTTACAATTTCGGAGTTGTCTATTTTATAGAATAACATACATATACACACATACATATATAAGAGACTTTTAAAAGGAAAGCAAAAGCTTACTTTAATAAACTATTTAATCGACAGAAGTTTTTTTTCGCTTCCATTACTGACTTCATATACGCGGTTGCTATGGACGTAATTGTAGTCGTTCTTGTTGCTTACGAACCACGGACGCGTCAACATTGGAAAGGTGCCCTTTGCCGGCTGAGTTCCTTTCAACAAAATATCCTCTATAAATGTTAGCGGGACTAGCTACAATCCATGAATCAGTTATTTCAATTTATTATATATAATAAGAGATTGTAATAAAATCAAGATGTATTAATTTATCTACCATAGGTAGAGTTTACTTTATAATCGGAAACAGTTTACCATTTTCATATAGTCGTACGGATGCCCTGTATGCATACAAATGCATTTTTGATCACTAGAAATTTTCACTAGTTGTAAACTTTGATAGTGATCTCCAGACGATAATAATCGGCAGGTATAAACCTATTTAATGTCGGCCAGCGATAGCTCCCCAAAAATATAGTAAATGAGTGGTAGGCGCAATTGTAAAAAGTAAGAGGGGGGATAAAAACTGAAAATCCTCTGTCGAGATCGAATTCCACCACTTGTGGAAAAGGGCATATCAAGCGCAGACGATTGCGTCAGTCAAGGGGATTTAAGACAAATCCTCCATATTATATACCAAAACAATTTCCAATCGATCTAAGCATGTCTGTCCGTCTGATCTATCCGTATATTTTTGTATTCAACCTACAGGTAGCAACTTCCGACATATGTCCCAAAAACGTACGCTATTAAAAATGGTTCGGATCGGAGAACTTCCCATACAGCGCCTTATTTTTTGATAAGTATTAACCTCACCGAATCTGGATCATGTAGGTTTATTTTTTGGATTTCGATCCATACAAGGATTCTAAATGGAAAATAAAGTTTTATATGCCAACAAGGACTAATTTCTAATAACTTATGGTGAAAGTTTGCCTTTATTAAGTCAACCATAGGGAATTTGGATCACATAAATCCATTTTTTATTTGAAATCACACACCCATGGAAGCAAACCCATCTATAGCGGCAAAGTCGGGTTTGTGGCATGTTACGATTGAAGCAACTGGAAATTAATAAAATATTTGACAAGTAAATTAAGGTTGCAAAATTTAGACCACGTTGACATTTGAACATCTTCCAATATGACAGCTTTCATTGGAACTATACGCGTAAAAAATAATTTGTAATTTTTATTGAATCATTAATCGATCAAAGTGGTGTATGGTCGGTCTTGCCCGACTATAGCATTCTTGCTTGTTCTGTTAACGGCTGTGTTCTCTCTTTTTAAGATTGGCACTAAGTACAAGAAGTTTTTTTTTCCCAAATACCTCCTATATAATAGTCCCCATCCACAGAAACCTCGTTGAAAGAACAAAATTGATCTCAAATTTTCGTTCATTATTCTCATCTCGTCGAAATGAGTAAATCGATAAAGTCGATTAAGTGCTTCGAGATGCGAGATGCAATAAAAATTCTTTCTCTGAAAAATTTACGGTAGCTTACCTTACCTCATACTACCCCCCTTATCATGTCCTTCGTAAAGTAAGCTAGAGCTTATGAAGACATCGTAAACATAACAGATTCAATTTTAAAACTATTGAGAAAAAAATATATATATATATATATCTTGTCCATATGTTAAATAAGCATAATTAAATGTATGGTGTTTTTATAAGCAGTTGGGGTTCTTTTTACACATATCCAACAAATGTTTATATGGTGTGTGCTTCTTTTGTTTAATCTACATTACAGTGCTTGTAAATATATTTAGAATACAAGACTGGCGTCAAGCGACCACCGCTGATATAATATTAAATGTTTATTTAAACAGTCATTTAATAGGTTGTTTTAAAAAAGCTATGCTCAACGATTTGCTTAGCAAACGATTTGTAAAACAAATGAAAACATTATAATCGGCTTAGACCGACTATAAAATACCCTGCACAGCATTGTCTAATACAATTCTTTCAATTCAAAATTTATATACCGTTTTTATGTGAACTAACTATCATGGAACTGCATATTAAAAATTAGATTCATTTGCTAATAAAGGTCTACCTTTCCCAAGAATGGTTGTGCCCAAGAGGTTAAATACTTGCGATACATATTCAAAATTCAACATAGTTAGTTTTTATATCAAACTATAAAACTATTATCGATCAATTTCTACCATACAATATTAAAACTAAGACTTTTCTGCCTTAAAAAACAAAAATTTTCGTGCAAAACCAGGCGATCCAAAGTTTTCACCACAACTTAGAACGTCGAAACACTATTAATTAGCCACCTTTGTCGAGCAGTTTTGAAAATTGAAATTTTAGTCCATATAAAGACATTTCAATATGGGGAGTGGTCGAAAAAGTAAATCGATCCGAACCATATTAAATACGCTTCGTCCTTGGCCCCGCGCACGCTAACGTATTAAAGTTCATCAAAAATCGCGACATGTAGTTTGAACACGAATTTACATGGACGGACATCAGACGTACAGACAAGCTTAATAAAAGATAGGTCTATCTTCATTCTTAATAATAGGTGGGTCTATGTTAAGCCTTTCCGTGTGTTACATATGTTCATTCCAACCACAAGTGTACGGTATAATCAGTACAGATAACATCCATTTGCTTGGGCTCGGCGAAAGCTTCAAATATATTGCCAGTGAATTTTAAAAGACTTGTGAAGGTTGATCTTCCCTTGGAGAGAAACCCTTTGATAACTACCCACTCGAAAAATTAAGACAGAACACTAAGTTTCACTATCGGTGCTCTTTTGTGAAGCGAAATGATGAAACTAGAGTTCAAGATTGAAGAAAATTACCCTGTCTCCTGACATTTATTGAACATATATTCGTCGACAGTGTTACTGATACACCCGCGAGCTCGTCCATACACAAACCACTAATAGCGAATCATCAATATCGTTGCAATCAAGGCTACGACGGTCTAAGGTTAATTGTGTATCACTGAGCTTTAAAAAATGCTTCAAGGTACATTTCTCTTGATGCATTAGTCCGCCGTCTAGTTATCTCATTGATAGCTGCAAGCAATCCTCATTTATAACCTTGATCCAAAGTTGAGCTTCAATTTTTTTATTGAATGATCGCGTCGGGGCTTTTTACACAGAAGTCGTCATAGGAATCTTACGTGTTCTACCAATTTTAAAATATTCATCTGTGCTCTGGACACCAAGTTACAGATTTCATATTGTTCTACTCGCCTACAAAGCTTTCTAATTTTTGCTTTACAGTTCTTCGGGCGTAATTCTCACTTAGAGGTTCCGCCTTACGAAAATAGGTAAATGCTCCTTGTTCTGTCCCAACCTGAAGAAAAGATAAGAGATATTGAAAGTTGCCTTTATTGCTAAATTATTTAAAGGTGACCAGGCTACCTCTCTAATGTATTTATATCGATACTTTACTTATTCCTATGATTTCATGACTTCAATTACTGTTCATTGCAGTTTTCCGCATGCTGAAATGCCCTCGTTCCTTTCTTGATCGTCACTGAATTATTTCTATTCTATTGAATATTGTTGCACAATATTGAAGTCTGTAATCTGGTCAGTATTTACTTAGTCGTGGTTAATTTTTTACGATCTGTTTAGTAATATCTATTACTTGACTTCTCTTATCATATTCTAAGATATTTTGTACCGGCTGGTAATTTTTGTATATTAATGAATGAATAAGGGAAAACAGATTTTATGGGGTTCTAAGGCGTTATAAACAAAGTAGCAGATGTTTAATATGTAACATATATAACATTATATAGATAGTAAAGGCAAAGGTGGAGGTTTCAACTTTATTTCTTTTTATTTCTATTACAGATGTTAAAATCATTCTTGCGGTGAAAAAAAATGCAATAATTTTTTCTTAAACTGTACACGTAAGAGTACGCACTTTCCTTCTGATAAATGTATATATGTATACGACAACCTGCTCTGGCAAAAGCAAATTGTATTACACGTTAATATTCGTGAGTTGTTTATTAAAACCTGTCTATTATTGTAGCTATTAGGAGAGGGTATATTAAATTTGTCAAATGTTGTTTATCGAAAACTCAACATTGCTTATAAGGGCAAACTTCTTGTTCTTGTCTTTTTTGTTCCCCTCTCTCTTTCTCTTTCTTATCACCCGTGTCAAGTTAAATTCAATAAAATAGTTAAATCAGCTGAAAAGCTTGCCTAGAATTACAAAAAAAAAAAAGAAAAAGGGAAACATACTGCATCTATTGCTTTTAGTTTATATAATTATATTCCAGTTGTCAAACTGTACAAAAAATATGGGGGCTAATCACTTACCTGAGAGGCAACTTTCGCCTTTCGAAAGCTAAACTTTTCATACGTGATTACATACCCTCATGATTTTGATAGCTATCGAATATCCTCGAATTGATATCAACTACGGTAAACGTGAATTGTTGCAAGAAATTACTATCAAAAAGCTTTATACTCTGCAAAGGCCCGGAATATGCCTGAGACTGATCTAACCATAGATATGATGGCAAATGCTTTATGAAAGGATTTGAAGTTAAAGGCCTACAATTTCAATACTTTGGGTGCGCCGCCTTCGTGTGGTCATTTCCATCCCTTGCTAAAGGTACGTAGCGAGTTTCGTCAGATTTTCCTTGAGACGCACGCTCCTGGTCCTTATGTGAAAAATAAACAAAACTCTTTTACTACAAGCGAATGCTTCGAATGAAATCGATAGGGTTCTCAAACCTAATCATACAAAACAATCACAAGACATAGCCCAAAAAAATACTAATGTTCAACATGCAGACATTTCACGGGGCAAATTCGCCGCCCGAATCCAACAACAAGTTCGCCGCCCGATTGATAGATTGGTATTGAAAAAATTCTACTCAAGCTGGTTACAATCTTTTTCTTGTTGTTTTTATTATTGCTGTTGTTGTTGTTACACTTGCCAAACTACTTTAAATGCACAACATGCTCGCGAGAAGAGAATTAACAAAAAAAAAAATTACGGGGTAATCACGTAACCGAAAATCGGCTTTTTTTCTTTGTATTCAGCCGTCTCTGTCGAACAGCTGAATACAAAAGCGATGGTTAAATTTTTCATTTTCAGCGATTACGCGATAGTTTTTTTTTTTTTTTTTTTTTGCTCCCATTAATATTTAATGTTAAAGCATCTGCAATGAGAGTCTCACTTAGCTTAGACTGTTGTCACATCATACACTTTTTTCTCCTTCTTCGTAACCGTTAGGCTGACGAAAGCAAAACGTTAAAAGAAAACATGACCATACTCCTCATGCAAACGAGTACATACATATATGTATTTATGCGTTGTTTATATACGCCCGGTTTATAGGTCATTTATATTTAAGCGGACATACGTGGTTGTCTTTCATTGCGTATTCATATTTTTTGTGTGCATTTGTATGTATCCATATATTCATATACATATACGCGATCCTTAAGAATTTATATATTCTTCGTCTGTCTGCTGCGAGTACACTTTCGTTTTTAGCCTTAAACAATAATTCACGCATCAGTGCATTAGAAATTTCTATAATATTCGTAACATACATCGTAACATTTGCTTATTTATTTTCAAATCATAAGCCAGTTAAGAAGATTCAAAAAATTATTACAATCGCAACTCAAATTGAACCACGAAATGTACCAACAACAAATCTGAACGCGTGAGTAATCCGCTCGCACATTGCATCTACAAAATAGCCCAACAGACTCTCATTTATGCACGTAACAGATAACGATCCATAACATAGATATGAACAAGATCATAATTGCAAACTTTTTCATATATTTATTATTAATGATCTTTGCTTGCTTATGATAAGTCAAGTTTTTCTTACTGCAGACCACCATTGGAATTGTTTATCATAAACGGTTCGGTTTGTTTTGTCCTTCGCAATCTTTTCGCTTAAGTAAATATTAGATTTCCAAAAGTGATACTAAAATAAATGCTCGTTAGAAACTCAGTGGCTTTGCCTTTTGCACTGTGATGATTGTACTCTTTGCGATCGATCACGATCGGATATGTTTAATGATTTAAATATTTTCCTTTGTACTTAATTATTATTGTAAGCTAACTAATTTAAATTTGGCATTTAAATTTCATTACAGAAAAAGCATCGCCCCAAACCTCATTATATGCGCCGCCAAACAGATATCAATTATTCAATGCGTGCTATATTGGTCGACTGGCTTGTCGAGGTTTCCGAAGAGTACAATTTAGATACAGAGACACTGTACTTATCGGTATCCTATATTGATCGATTCCTTAGTCACATGTCGGTAGTGCGTAACAAGTTGCAATTGGTTGGAACGGCTGCAATGTACATTGCTTCGTAAGTTCACAATAATCGATCTCTATATATAACACAGACAATTATCTTAATATAATTTAAAAATTATTATTATTATTATTATTACTATTACTATTACTATTACAAATTTAGCCAGAGAGTAAATTCTAAGACTAAAGTCTTAAAGCACTAGCATCTAAGACTTTCGGCTTTATTAAAAACTCTACGGCACTTGAGATTTGAACCCACGACCATTAAGTTGCTAGTCGAGACTATTGCCTACTCGGCCAACTCAGGCGGATAATTTAAAAATTGAAAATACTTGCTTGCCATTTTAATTTAATTGAATTCAAAAAGCTTTTACGATCACTTATTCAAGTTTCACATGATAATTACAACGTCGTAAGAGCTCAGTGTTTGCTTCCTTTATTTACTTCGTTAACTGAAAAGTTTTAAGACTTTGTCTTGGAATTCATTCTCGGGTTAAATTAATAATAATAATAGTAATAAAAATAATAAACTGATGAGCAAATATTGTTAGTTGCAGAGATTATTGAAAAGTTGCTTGTGTGTGTACGCGTGCGTTTTATTTTATGTTTCAGACAATAGAATTAAATGCAAGAAAATGTATTTTTAGCATGAATTCATTCAGTTGCCTGCAAAGTCTTCACATATTTTTAAACTCACCGTTTGTAGTCCATTAATACGGGAATATTCTCTTGATTGATAATTCGGTGCGAGTGTTATCCTTAAAACAGACGGGATAATCAATTGCCAATGGCAGTTTTAATATTGAGAGCAATTAAGTGAATTAGTTTTTCTAAGCAAACTAATCGTTCTTCCAGAGCATGTCTCAACTTTTCAGGCTGAATGCTAGCAAAGTATATATGTTAACGGGAAATTGCTGCGCTCAGCAATTCAGCATTATATGGAAGGCTTAACTTAAAATAGCATATGTTATGAATTTGCTCTCAACCCAATGATCAGTGCCATTACCCGCTCATGGATAAAGAGTAGAGTGCCTTACAAACTTTCCGACAGTGAAATATTTCGTCCACTTAACTATTTCTATAATTCTTATAGGGACTGGCAGCAATTTGTTGATACGTTTATTACAATTTCCATACCCATCACCGAAGGATGGAAGATATATTCATTTTGTTAAAAGCGTTTGCAACGCAACGCCGGAAGCCCAAAAAAGTAGTATATATATTATTGATCAGCATCAAATTCTGTCCGTCTGTCCGTCTGTTTAATGTCTGTTGAGAGAGAGAGAGAAAGAGAACAACCCTATTTATCAAAAGGCGTTACCGTAGTACCATCTACCCAATATTACAGTGTATCAAACTGCAATTTTTTTTTCAATACTACCTTTGCAAGACGCAGACACAACTAAACATGCCTGCCTGTTCATCAGTCCATCCGTCTGTTTGCGCAACTTTGTAGTATATGTGGTAAACATTCTCCCGTTCGCGAAAATGAAGATATCGCCTACAAATCTCCAAAAGAATTTGAAAATTACCTGAAGTTTTCCCAGGACACGTCGAAAAGTTTTATTTTGAAAATAGAAAAAATCAGCCGCACTCACTCCATACTATAGAGCATTGGAAATTTAGCGTTTTTGTTTTTTTGTTTTTTTTTTTTTTTTTTTTTTTTTGATAGCGGTAATGGGTGTAAGAGATTCGGTCATGACCGAATATAATTTTCTTACTTATTATTCTTTGATGGTTTATTGATTTAATCTCTTATAAAAGTGAAGTTATATTAAATCGTTCCCTAACCATTTATTCTTTATCTTCGCTTTGATTCGAGCCTTTTACAAGTTGAGTAAATATGTTCTTTTTATTTTGTAAGGGAAAATTTTGTTAAAAATATTGATTTTAATAATTACACACACACCCCCACACACACACTTCAGTAATAATATTTCTCTTTAGCAAATATGAGGAAATCTATCCACCGGATGTATCGGAATTTGTTTTCATTACCGATGATACTTACAATAAGGCACAGGTGTTGCGCATGGAACAAATAATATTAAAGATTTTAGCTTTTGATTTGTGCACACCCACAGCCTATGTGTTCACGAGCACCTATTCAGTGCTAATCGACATACCGGACAAAGTGAAATATTTAACGCTGGTAAGAGTGTTGCAGTGCACTTTACTTTATGAAGTTAACGATTTCAATTCTATTTCATATTTGCATATAATATGTTGCAGTATATTTGTGAATTATCCTTGCTCGAGGCTGATCCTTATTTGCGCTTTTATCCATCGATGATTTCCGCCGCTGCATTGGCTTTGGCTCGTTTCATTTGCGATATAAACATTTGGTCAACCGAACTGGAAGAAATTACTACCTATCGTTTGGAGGATTTAAAAGAAGTTTTATTGTGTCTGTGCAAATCACATAACGCTGCCATCACACTAGCCCAACAAGCCATACCAGAAAAATACAAATCAGAAAAGTAATTAAACTTTAATTTATAGTAAAACATATAGCAAAACAAATTGAACAAAAAACTATGAAAATGAGGTAAGTGAGGAAACTATATGCAACTTTGGGCAAATTTCGGATACCCAAGGGCTTAGGTTAGACTCAGATATTTATCCTAACATTACGCGAATAACACTCGAAATATACTCATAAAATATTTAAAGACACTTAATAATACAATCTTCAACCCGCTAGCAATAATTACAATATAAAGGCGAAATATTTAATCATGTAAAAACATGAGCTATGAAACTGAGAAACTCAAAAACGTCTACTCCCTAGCTCGTTCTTCATTTCTTTTTGGCTATCGCCATAACATGGAGCACATCGCCTGGTCGGTGCCACCTATTAATAAACAAAGTTGTGAAAGTATCGTTGCGATTACATATGAATGTGCACATATGTATTCTACATGGATGATATGAAAGATGATACTTGTTGTTGGACTTGTATTAAGCTCATTATTCAATTGTCTCCTTGCCTTCGCTTTCCATTGTCAAAAGCCCTTAGTAGTTTAACGAAGAAATCTGAAACTTCTTTTCACATATTCTATAGCTGAAAACTTATCTGAAAGCTAGACGTCACACGCCCACTCTCGATACACTCGAAAAGTTTCACTTATTTTTATATATAAATGGTATTTATTGCTGGGTTAGTAGTAGTATATCCAACTTTGGTTCTTAATCTAAGATTGATCGCGCTTTGTCATTAGTAAGTTCCGAAGCTTTTCGTACATATCTGCTGCCTGGCACTGTTATTTATAGAAAGAGACAGATAGATTCGAAAAGGATTATCAATAATTTACAAAAATTGTAGTGTTCGCATAAGTCTGAAACTTGTGTTTGAGTTCTCAATACACGACATACTCGGTGGACTAATATAATCAGTAATAGTAATCATTACCGCTTATCAAAGATATAATTTGCCCTTAATAAGGCATCTGAAAAGGCAATTGAAAAATATCAGAGATTGCGCACACACAATATAGTTTTGAACTAGTTCTATTTTTATCAATAACCGCACTTGCCTATAAAACGCATCGAACAAGTTTACTGAAATATCCCCAAAATAATATACAAGATATTTCCTTAAAAGAACGATACGAACGACGTCTCATTTATTTTGCTTCCAAATATTCTTTATTGCCTCTCTCATTATACCATCAGATGATGGTAGAAATGCATTTTGATTTTTAAACATGAGATTTTCATATATAGTTTTAAAAAAGAACATATGGTAGTCGCGCCGCCTAAGCCACATCCAAAGGTGGACATAGTTTCTTTACTGATAATATTGAAGAAGTCGCTACTTAATGATTAAAATTGAATTTTGTTTTGTATTCAATGCGAATTTTATTCTAGACTCCTTGCGGTGTCGGCGATTAAACCGGTCGATATAAATGAGCAACAATACGATGTTATCTTGAAAAATTACAATGAAATGTTGGAAAATGCCAAGCGGAGTAAAGAGCTCATTTCCACACCGTTAGCAACAGCAACAGTAATGACATCAACAGCGTTAACGTCGCCTAAAGTAAATCTGTTTTTTAAATTTTAAACTTTTTTTTTTTTATTTAATGTATTTTTATTACTCATTTCTTTTGTATTATTTTATTATATAATTTTATATTTTAATTATTTTTTATTAACTGAATATAACTTAATTACCTGCAGTTTGGAATTACAATACATAATATTATTATATTAAAGACCATGATGCTGCTTTTTATAAATTGATTCCAAAACACAAAAGATAATAAGTAGCATAAAAAAACAAAATAAAAAAAAAAAAAATTATTATATTTAAGTACACATTTCCACGACGACGAAAAAAACCAAGAATAATTTCAAGAAAAAACAAAAAAAAAAAACTTTTTATGTGTAAGAAGGATATTTAAATATTCCCCAATTTAAGATTGATTCGTGGTTCTCTCATGAAACATTTTTCATTGTTTTAGTACGTACTCGTTAAGATGAAATGTTAGGTAAATGTTTGTAAATTAATTGAATTTATTTTTATGTACCATCTATCTACTAAATATTTGTTGGAAATCATCTCAGCAGAAACCATCACCACGGTCAACGTTAACGAGGAGATCTAATAATTAGCTCTAACAATAAGTGCATCAGCAAATGTATTCGTAATTTTAATTTATAATCCAATTCAAATATATTTGTTCCCTTTCGTTGTTCCGAAGAAGAAGAAGAAGAAGAAGAAAAGATAGAGCAAATATATTTTAACTGTTTTCTTACTTATGTGTTTTAAGTTAAAAAAAAAAAAAAAAAAAAAAATCAGTTTATAATAAGTATTTCTCAAAACCCTTTACTCGAAAGCACTTTTAACCATTTTTGTCCCAATTACGGCGGTCGAAGGCGTAGCAGATGGAGTGTTTTTTTTTTTTTTACTTGAAATCTACGAAGATGAAAAAGGAAAAGGAAATTAAATAACATATGATTTAAGCATTAGCCAACTTTGGCAGGCGTATTTGTATCTTTTTCCTCTTAAAAGATTGAACAACTTTTGAATGGATTCTGAATTCTTTCTGGATAAGTTAATTAATATGTTTATGTTATCATTATTTTATAATAAGTTTTTTCTTAAAGCTTGTTAGCCGTAATTAGGGTATATTCCTATAAGCACTCGTTCTTTTAAAACTACAATTTTTACAAAATTTGCACAAGACACGTGTGTGCAACTTTTCTATTAAGTGATCTTTCGATCATTTAATATTAATTGATAAACAGAGCGCCATGGTATCAATGAAGCCTTAAATTTGTAACTGTAATATATATTTTATATTATGTATGTTTTCATAAAGGTTCGGAATATTAAAAAATTGCTACTAAACAACTTTTACATTCGAACGAAAAGTCGCAACAAAAGAAAGTCGTACAGTGCAAGCAAGTTTTAAAAAATTATTTTAAAAATTATTTTATATATAGTTTACACATATATATAGAAATTCACCACACACGCGTGTGCATATTATTCATTAGCAGTATGAATGATAAGATAGAAATTTAATTAAAATTCTTTTTTAAAAAGACATTTATAATATATTTTTCTACATTCTCTCTCTCTCTCTCTTATTCTTTGTCTCTTTCTAATTCTTGGAAGCATCAAATAACGCCCACCCACGCGTGCATTTAAGTAATCCCTCGATTACTCTTTATTTAATATACTTATATAGTTCATACCACTGTTGTACGTACATTTTTAGATGCCATACAAAATTATTAATAATAAAATCACAAATATATTTTTCTCCTTAAACGTCTTTAATTTATGCCCAATATTACTGTTTAATTATCAGACTTTACAGGCAGCCTCTATCTAGAATGGCAATGACGTAATCGTGAGGTAATGATTTGTTAAACATTAAACCGTTTTCTAAGTGCAAAAGTCTTAAGCTTTGTCGGTTTTATTATTAAAATATACTGAAAAAGGTGTTAACAAGGGACTTGCCTTGAACTCCACTTCACCTTTCGGAATGGAGTAATCAATTCCTCTTCCCAAATCTGCACAAATATCTATGTTCTTTAGATATTTTTCCCCTGCTTCTTCACCACAACGAGCGAGTACTTAACACTGGAACTTTCGACTGTGACCTTGAATGTGTCTGTTTTTAACAAACGTGAGTCAAATTGATTCATAAGCTTTACAGAATTTCCTTAGTTGCAGAAATGAAGCTAAGAAACTGAAATTTGGCGAAGACCTTCCTTGATCAAGGTTAAGCTAAAGTTGTGATTTGTCCATATACAAGCTCGCAATAGTTGAGAGATTAAGATAATTTTCTGTGATCTTTTCTGATCATTTTACTAACACGTTCACGATTAACGCTATAATTTTTATTTCAAATTTATTTTTAAATCGTTGATAATTGGGGGAAAAACAAACTAATACGCGAACTCACAAATCATTTACCATATTCGTGAACGTGGACGCTATAGAATTCCAATTTCAAAGCCAATTTTGTTAGTCATTTTAATTTTATGAAATCTTTTGTAGCTATCATATATTTCAAAGTATGGACCAGTTCCTCCATTAGGTATTTTTATATTGCTTTATTTTTCCTCTGATATTTTTACGGATTTAGCTTCAACCGTCATTTAAATCGAGTAGATTAAAAGTGTGAAATGTCATGACGTCAATGCTCTACAATCTACATTTTATAGACTTTCGCGAAAAAGCTAAACCCTTTTATTTCCATCGGTTTTCTGGATATTGCCATTATTTTCTCCATTGCGCTTTGTTCGTCTAAGCATTGACATCATCTGCTTGAAAGCAATATTTGAGGACAAAGCGAAAACATCGGCACGATAATATTATTATTATTTATTTAGCCAGAGAAATAAATTCTAACACTAAAGTCTTAAAGCACTAGCATATCTAAGGCTATCGGCTTTATTAAAAACTCTAGTGCATCTGAGATTCGAATCCACGAGCTTTGAGTTGCTAGTCATGATACTTTGCGTTCGACCACTCAAAAGGATCAATCAGTAGGATAATTAAATATCCGAAAGTTAGCCTGCGTTCCCATTTTTCGACTGGTCGACTTCCCATCATTCCCGACATTCAGAAGTGTTTGATAATTAGGTTTTTTTTTCACTTCACGTATGTACGACAGCTGTCAAACATACTCTTTCATACTTGTCATTATGTCCGCGAAAGGTAAATAGCTCAGATTTTGTGTTAGTATTGGTTGCTCTCAGTCACAATTGCTTATTTAGAGTTGTATTTGTAATAGAAAACAGCGGTAAATTAAAACAACAAACTAAAGTCCAAACCAATTTGTTTTACTGAAAAATAGTTGAATTAAAACAAAAGATTTAAACAAAAAACTAAGTAATAAACAAAACCAAAGCAACCCAGAAAATTGCTGGCCAAAAAAGTTCGAATTGCGAAAGGTAAATAATATGTTATTTACTGTTAATAAATAATCGTTTTGTCTTAATCAATATATAAATGTTAGGCAGAATGCTTCGGCATATCATTTTATACCATTTGATAGAAGAGGATTGAACTTCGCGACTGAGAATTGTTATGAGACGAAGAAGCGCTTTGCGGGACGCTTTCAAACCCTTTGCACTGATGGGAAATTAACCTACGTATTCGTAACATTTGCGTCCATGAAATGAATATAATTGCAGTTGCTTTTACATGTCCAGGATCGGGCCACGACTCGCATGCGTTGAGGCATTGCAATGAAAGGACCTACTTACAAAGTCGTTGGAATGGTAACCAAAGCAACGTTTTGATAAGCAGTGAACAAATTTAAAGCGCTATCCACCCTTATCTTTCAATTATTTTTAGTTGATACCCATTAAAGCCATGGTTAACGACGCCGTACAGAAGACCAGTCGCTCCAATGAAATTTAAATTACTTATATAATGGATTTTCTTTTTTGCTAGCTAGTGCGGAATTTCCATTAAATCTTTATTAATCCCTAATACTTATAATTAAAATTGCCTATACTTTATAACTTACATATTAACGAAATTTTTGTAATTCCCAACCGCAGGATGCACCTTTGTTTTATGACGGTGACTCATAAAATATTATGGTTATTTATTTCGATTACATAATCCTATTTGCTCTTATTAAATAATGGTAATGACGCCAATAAATTGGTTATGTTTTACACTACATTAGCGATTTAAAAATAGTTAAACCATTCTTATTGAACTAGAACGAAAAAAAACTGTTTAAGCCAGTCACCAACTTTGCATTCAAAACGTTCTCTGCCCATTAGATTACATACTCGTTTTAATCGTAGTCATCATTACGTTTTCAGTTTGCAAATTTTTAAATGTGGCCACCGGAACATTAGTAATCAATGTATATAATTTTTTAGGGGAATCCTTATCATCACTAGGACGTCGAGGTAAACGTATGCGATCGTACAATTGTTGTTACAATTGTTAGCTGTTTAGCCAATTTAAAAAATGGATTATAATTACCTCTCCCAATACGCTTGAATGAGATGTGTTTACTTAGGCGGGTGTCGACTCTTGTACCAGAAATGGCGGCTTTTTTCTAAATAAATTCACTTATGTCCTTAATGGTTCACGGTTCATGCACCTTTTACCTAAGTATATGGTACACTCATGGGCCAGTACCTCATCAATAGTTGGTTTTTTTGTTAATTTATCACAGAGAGAAAACAATTTTTATTTTTTGGATTTTGACTGTCATAATTAAAAATAATAAAAAAAGGTGCTTCGTTTCTCTGTTTTTTCATGTACACATGGCTGGCAACAGCGAAAATGACACGAAAGTCTTTCGTGAACGCAATAAAAACGTTATTTCACGGACGAAAGCTATCTTTCAGTTACGTGATTACCGTGATAGCTTCTTATGTAACAATAAGAAAAAACTGCCAACCAGGGTGCAAATGCAGAGAAAAAGGTGATTTTCAGCGTTGGTGACGATTGAAGCAAAAAAATAATTGCTGCATCAGCTATCCTAATTGGTTCTCGTAGCAAATTGGGGCTGTTTCTAACGTAAATTGTAAGGTCGTTCTAATAAGTACTCGAACAAGTTTCAAATCGATATATATTAGCACATATATTCATAACGAAAATATATAATTTGATTTAAATTCCGTTCTTTTTGAATCTCAAAAATTTTTATCGAATTGTTTGGCGCTTTCACGAATGTTTGATGTCCACATTTAATCTCAATTCTAATAAAAGAAGATAGTGAGATGGACGAACATAGAGTACATGTTCTAATTGTCTAAAAGGTGCATTTTGAGAAGCTTCTAGTGGATAATATAACTAACACATAACATTCTCCTCTCACGAACAGAAATATATACTTATTTAAGAAGACGGCCTTATTCAACAATACTTCATTGAAAAAGCCGTTGTAACAACCATATACGATATAAAATCAAGATCAAGATGTACCGAGCAGTTAAATGTCTGTTTTAAATGCAGCTTACGGGGAATATACTAATCAAGTAATGTTTGTCTGTTTGTTCCTACAAAGAAAAGGCAGAAAAAGAGTCAACTTTCGCAGATAGATCTTCCAGTCTAAAGAAATAATAGTCAGTCTTCGCTGAGAGAACTTTTTATTTTTCCGTCTTCCACACAAAATATAAAACATACAGGCGGTTCTCAGTTATCTTCCTTACGTAACATTATACAAATTCAACAGGGCATACGACCGTCACCTATATAAGCTTAATAACGAGAATGATAATATAATTCAAGAATAGGAGAATTAGAGTTCTTAGGCAAAGAGCGATGCTTTCAGTTTGCCCGACTTTCATCAATTGTGACCAAAATTACACCGTCTCAGCAGTCTGAACGTTTATTTCATTTAGCGGCAAAAAGAAAAAATGCGTGATTAAGTTGGATGTTCTAAACAAACAAATAGACACATACGACAGCCTGATTAACAGCGTATATAATACTTGTACCCTCTGATATATTGTTGCAGGTGTTACAGCCAATGAATAAGGTTAACATAATACAATGTGGATTATGTCGAACTTTGTTATACCTATCAATAATTTGCTGACTTGGAAAAAATCTGCAACAAATTTTGATTTCATTGTTTGCAAAATTTAGCAATAAACATAGGTAATTCGATAAACTTGACCGGTAAAATCGAGAAGGCACATTCATATAGGAAATAATATCCCAGCGCAATTACTATAAAGTTGTGCTTGTTAAATCTATTCCATATGCAAATTTAACTTGGTGCGAACGAATAGCGCAGCTTTTTTGTAAAGTCATATTCATCATTTCGAAGGGTATATGGACCATGTAAGAACCGACTCCTTTACAAAGTTTGGGGACACTTTTGTGTATATATTAATACCGCATTGCGCAGAAACATTTAAAAACCCGAGCGTGTGATGAAAGTTTCTTCTAATTCCAATTAGTGGAAATTATGGTAAAAAAAGGTTCAGCATAATTGGCATCCTGCTCGAATCTATTCTGCTAAAGCTAATTGTGTTCATTTTCATAGGTGATAGACATCATTGATAAATGGAAAATTTTCGAAATTTTTGCATAAATTAATTTTAGTTTCTTAAGTAAGAAAAGGATTGACAAATCTAACGGAAAAGTTTATCTTTTTTCCAGATGTACACATTTTGCTAATCATAGACACAAGGCTTTTCAAACATATTCGATAATAAAAATACAATATTGCATTTTATTCACTTCTTCTTTTTTTCCTTTCGCCTAATTAGAAGAGAATATATAATTCTTGTGAATTAGGTCTCACTTTAAAATCTTATACAAATTTAAATAAAAGAGTGCGTAGGCATGACTATATGCTCACAAATAATAGTCGTTCAGTGTCGTTAAAGTAATAATAATCATAAGGTAATTAAAAAAAATAAAATAAAATAGTAATAGTAGAAATTGATAAAAATTAGTCGTAACATAAACACTCTATCAAGATAATATGATGAATATATATAAATGAATCGAAAATTCATGTAACAGGAAAGTATTTCTCAATATCGGAATCTTCGCTGATCATTTTAAGATTATGAAAAGTATTTTTAATTTGAGATTTCCAATCGTCGGAGGCTGAAAGGAGAGAGGCAAGAAATAATGGTTTTGTATTGAAATTTTTATATTAATTTACTCAGTCTCACCCAGGTTGCCATCAATTACTCGATTGGTAATACGTTTGGCTAAAATTTTAAATAATTCCTTGGTGGCTATTTTTCGCTTGTAATATGGATTTAAATAATCCACCACTGATTTACTAACGTCAGTTTTATGCTTAAAAGCGGTTTCTCGTTCCGATTGAGCCTTCGATTTCGGATGTGTTGAATTGGAGGAGCTAATGTGATGAGATAATTTTGTTTTAAAAGACGCTGCATTCTTCTCCAAATACTCCTTCACCCGACTGTGAGAACTATGTGTTTGATGAACAGCAGGCCAAAGGCTTTTCTCTTTCGCTGAAGATTGCTCTCTGCTGCTGCTGCTGTTTGTGTTTATATGGTGATCTAAATTTAATAGTTGTTTTCCGCTCGAATGACTGTCCTTTTTGCAATCGCTTGTTGAAGCATGATTTTTCAATTTATCAACACTTTGGTTAGTTGTTGTAGCCAAATGATGAGATTTGTTGTAATGAGAGGTACGTTTCGCTTTCAAGTGCGTTCCACTAACAGAATAGTTTAGAGTTGACGTTGACGGTTTTGTGAATAGTGTTTCCTCATAGCTTAAGATTTTTCTATTATCATTGAAATCATGTTGAGAATCTTCGCCACACGGGTCTCTATACTTGTAATCTTCTTCCGAATCGACCTTCTCTAGGTTTTCTATTTCCATTTTTAGCTCGCGTTCCTTGGAGAGGAGACTTTCCAAATTGTCTTCTTTGTTTTCACACTCCAATATATTTTCAATGAGTTCTGCTTTACCAATTAGGTCTTCTTCCTTCCCGTCATTCATAATAGGTTTTTTTAAGTCTTCCTCTATATCCTTTCTTTCTGAAACGTCGGCCGTTTCGTTTTTACTTTCTTTTTTCACGTTAAAACCTCCTATTTCCTTATTCTCTGAGCTAGCATTACTAAGTTCATCTTCAGTCTCCGTTTTAATGAGAGCTTTATTAAAATAATTTTCTATACTTGTTTGTTTGCTCATCTCCTGCTTAAAACTTTTTCTTACACGCAACGATTTTGGAAGATCTTTCTTCGAAACCATCGATTGCGGCTTTTGTTCCTCCAATTCCTTAAGTTTACGTTCAAAATATTCAACACTCCCACCATTATAAAAGATCGGTTTCGCTTGCGGTTTGGGTTCAAAGGTCATTAAAATTGGGAGCAAACGTTTCTGTGAAGTCATTTGTTTTATTGCTGACAACTAAAAAAAAAAAAAAAAACAAACTCTGTTAAAAGAAATTTTCATCTTTTATGCGCACCACTTGCGCTTCAGTTCATTTGCCAAATATTATGTACGCAAACTCTATAAATATAAATGTCGGACTAAATTATCCACATTTTTCGATCTATTGAAAACGTTATTAAAATATTAAAATCTTACCTAAAAGAATAAACTTAGCCACGAGTCTGTTTTGCCATTTTCGTCAAATAAAAATTCACCTAACTCGAGCCTGCCAATAAACAGTAGTTTTTCATATTGCTTTCCAAATCACACAGATAGGATGGATTTGTTTGTTCAATGCTTAGGTTTTAGAAACATTGAGGTAGAAAACGATTAAAAGATAAAATTCTTGATGTCATTAAAAACTCTTCTGCTTGGCTCGCAAACTTGTCCGTAGTGCCTGAGAAATTGTAGTTTAGAACATCCGCAGGTATTCGTCCGAAACTTTATATAAATATTTCTTAGCAGGATTTAATAGTGCAATATAAAATTTAACCAGATTTGCAAAGAGTTAATTGTGTTATCTGACGTAGGTACGTGGATTTTTGTCTGATAATTTTTTAATATTTTTTGTGGTTCTCCTCTTGAGTCGCGTTTGTTCGCTGTTAATAAACATTTTGCTTTGCTTACACAATTTTGTACTCTAACCCGCCCACTTTGTAATATGAATTAATTAAAAATTTATGTTGAAAAATGTGTAGGTAAGGTATGTCCCATGAGAATGGTATATAGAAATTATCCTAATTTGTTGAAAATTCCCTCGTCGTAGTACAAGTTATTGACAAAATCGATCCAAGTCGAATATAATTTGTATCTTTTTCTAATTTTTTTTTGGATACCTGTTTGGCCATAGAATGTCTATACATGCTGGCAATTTTCTGCTTCGAAAAACATTCGTATTCTAAGTCCGCTGCTACTGCCTGATAGTCCCTTTGCGCCAGATCATTTTTGGGCTTATCTTCATTACTGTTCTGTACATTTTGTTTGAGTGCATCAGTCAAGGCAGTCAAGTAATTTTCTCGAATAGATATTTTTAAGCCTGCCACTTTTGTGTTGGTAGCTTGAGCCTGATGTACTCTGGTCATCGCAGTGCAGGGTTCGTTTTCCAATTCTTTTGCTGCACTTAAACATTTTCTTAGCTGAAATTGCTTGCGTATAAAATCCTCAGTTTCACGTTTAGCTTTCTTGGCCAATTGATTGCGAGCAGTATCATCGCCAGAAAAATCATCATCTGTACAATTCTCATTGTAATCCGCCGCATCCCTTTTGGCACCAGCACGACCTCCTACAGGAAGCAAAAATAATTAAAGCTATAAGAAAATAGCTGACTTTATTTAATTATCAATTTATTACCTTCATACAGATCGCTGCTATCTTCCAAAGAAATGTCGGTTTTCAACGCAGAATCCATACAGAGTCTTTGAAACGTCTGCAAGGCCTTTTCCATTTTTTTAGGATTCTTGCAAACATCGCATTGTTTTTGACAATCTGGTGGAGGATCACCAAAATAATCAGAAAACAATTTATGGCGGCACTGCAACATTTCACAAAATGCAACGATTTCATCAAAATTCTTCATTGCCCGCTGCGCTAAATCCAATTTTGCAGAGCATGTTGAATTGCGGAAACGATTGATATCATTTTGCAGGAGAAAGCGAATAGATTTCGCATCCTCACGTCCGTAGTAGAGGCGACAATAGGATTTGAGACCATCACGACCAGCGCGACCAGATTCTTGGGAATAGGCAGCCACATTTTGTGGCACATCCCAATGAATAACAAACCGTACAGAAGCTTTATCTACACCCATCCCAAAACTGTTCGTAGCCACTATAATAGGATATTCCCCTCTCATCCACTTCTCTTGAACTTCTATACGTTCAGAAGCCTTTAAACCGGCATGATAGGCCATCGCTGCAATGCCTCGCCTGGAGACTCCATAAGCTACACGTTCAACATTTTCTCTAGTACGACAATATATGATGCCGCAGCCCCTTTGAGCCGGTGGTGTTTCCTTATATTCGTCTTCATCACCCAAACAATGTAATGCGAACGAAGCCAAGTGTTGAAAATCGTCCTCAATGGAGTTTTTAAACACAACATCATAAAAGAGATTCTTACGAAAGCTAGGTGTAACAAATTGCGCCACTGGTTCGTTAAGTTGCAATTGCTTGCAAATGTCTTCACGCACTTGTTTGGAGGCTGTAGCCGTCAACGCCATCCACACAATTTTCGGATATTTTACTCTCAGCTCACCCAAACGCAAATAATCTGGTCTGAAATCATGACCCCATTGGGATACGCAGTGAGCCTCATCCACAGCAAAATAAGCTATTTTATCATATTCCACGAGCTGTCTAAGCAGGTCTTGAAATCCCTTAGTAGCTGCCTGCTCCGGTGTGATATATAAGAAACGTATGCTAGGACGTATGGCTTTTAAATCATTAACCACTCGTTCTCGCTCTTTCTGTGTCATTTTAGAATTTAAAGAATCGGCCGAAATTTTCCATTTGGCTAAATGATCGACTTGATCCTTAATTAAAGCCAATAAAGGCGAAAACACAATTGTAATTTGGCCATCACTCATTAAACCGGGCAATTGAAAGCACAAAGATTTGCCAGATCCGGTGGGCATACTAATATATATGTCCCGTTTTTCTAAAACAAATCAAAACACATTCACTAACGCATATCAACACGGCGCTCAACTTCACAGCCAACTTACTTTTTACTGCACATTTCACCGCCCTCTTCTGCAAATCGGACTTGAATTCTGTGTAGCCGAAATGCTTCTCAAGATTATCGTGCAACTGTGCCTCAATTTCATCAGTTGCTTTTATCATTTCGTTTAAATTTCAGGTCACTTTTATTGTACGAATAAATGAGAACTTTTCATTTCCTTTTTTTTTTTGTTATCGCATTTACCCCACCACTGTTAGTGTTTTCAGGTGTAGAGATTGGTTACGAGCTATAATACCAACATTTATTTCGCGGTAAAGAGCAAAAAATCCTATGCAGCCCTAAAATATGAAACATGCATCCTTGATATATACGTATTGGGACAGAATGTCACGTTTCATTTCAATTTTTCAGCAAAAACTCGGATCCAAAATCCCAATAAAATATGAAAACGAACTGTTAGCTATGGAGCAAAACAGCAGGAAAATCCCGTATCTGAAAGTTAACTTTCGCTCGCCGACAAGCTAATA
>NW_023998415.1:6930965-6991799 GCF_014805625.2 Glossina fuscipes | reverse complement strand
AAGTTAACTTTCGCTCGCCGACAAGCTAATAGTTAATAAATATTTTTGTTGCAATACGACAGAATGTTACGTTTCGTTTCAATTTTTCAGTAAAAGCTCAGGTCCAAAATCCAAATAAAATATGAAAACGAACTGTTAGCTATGGAGCGAAACAGCAGCAGAATCCCGTATCTGAAAGTTAATTTTTGCTCGCCGACAAGCTAATAGGTAAAATAAAAGTTTTTCTTGAAAATACGTAAGACTTGTGTGTCATTTTCGTTCCCATCATTCGTCATATGTAAATGAAAAAACAGAAAAAAGAGAGAAATTTTCTTTTATATTCAAATTTGAAAAATAATTCAGTTTTGATTGCTTTTTTACATATATGATTTCTTATTTGAAAAGTTTAATCGTTGGCTTCTGTTTGTTGGTTCAGCTGGCAAAATGAAGTAGAAATTAACGAAGTAGAAAGAATAAAAAATGTATATTATTTAATTTATTTAAAAAAAAAAGAGGATAAGCAGCGGTATGCATGTTGTCCTTAAAGCATCGTTTTATTTATGGCACGTGCTTGAGACCTGCTTTCGGCACTCGAAACTTTCACAGAAATCTACATGCAACAATATAAATAAATACATGAGTATATTGCAAATATATTCAAAAAAAACTTACATAGCTTCAAGCAACATAAGGGGCATGATGGGCCATCGCTGCCATGCCATGCCAATATAAGTCCATCCTCTTCCACCACTATGGTAAAGAATGATGTGTCGAAGCATTCTGCCTAATATTTAAGAATTTGTTGTGCCGTCTTCCTTCTTACAAACCGAATTGGATTTGGTGAAAACAACTCTACAGCAACTAACTAAGAAGAAGAAGAATAAGAAGAATAAGAAAGTGTCTTTAACAACTGTTGTGTCTGCGTAATCCCAAAATACCGATGGTCATCAACCAACGCTGAATTCTATCACATGCACGATGCAGAACCAACCAACAAACAAACATATAAGGTGACTTATTTAAATAACCAATCCTAACGCAAAGCGCGAGCATTTCTGGTCGCGCGCTTTCTGGCTACAACGAAATGTCAGAATAGCGGATGCCAAAATTACAGTCAAGCGTTAGTTGATAATGGATGATGTGGAGTAGTTGATCGTTTCCATTTTAACGTAGTAAATATAATCGCAAACACGATGATTCCGTTATGCGTTGTGTTTGGCGCACGAACTGTCAAAACAAAAGTGAGTGCGTGTACTTATATGCAGTGCAACATATAGCTTGCAGTGGAGCCTGCGTTGACGAAAATTTTTCTTGTATGTTTGGCAGGGAAAACAGAGATTTATTTTTGAAAATAAAAAGATTTTTTTTTATTTATTTAATAGAGATCGATTAGACTTTAATTGATATATATATAATTCTGTGTTTACTTATTTTTATAAAGGTATTGCTGTTGTTTACGTAGTTTTTGTTTGGTTATAAACAAATAAACTTTAAATTTGCCCCGTATTTTATCTTTATTTTTTTCGGAATAAACAAGAAACGATAGTCATATAACGTTATATATATAATGGAGGAAAAAACAGATTATCTAGCTTTTGTCGCTGGAGTGAAGGACAGTTGGCAAAGCGTACATGTATGGTGTTAGCTATGTTCTATTTTCGAGTTTCGAATTTGTTGCTATATGTGTGCAAATTGACACATTAACAAATGTAATCACCAAAAAAGGCCGCCGCCAGCAATATAATTGTGGTGAGAATCCGAAAATTGTATTATGTTCGGCTGACAGCTTTCTCACCGGATACGTTTTGACAAATAAAAAAGCAGGGAAAAAACTAAAATACGAACTTCAAATAATATTTTTTGTAAATAAACTGACAAATAAAAGCACGAACATTAAGACTTTATAATTGATGTCTAACAGAAAGGACTCAACCCTAGCAGAGCTATCGCTAGCTATAACACAGTATTTATTGTATTTTTTTTGAAGCAAGATATGTTCTTATTTTTTTTATTTTGTTCTTTTAAGAAAGACTTGTGGGTGTAATACTAGTTCTAGTTTTCTAATTCTAGTTTTACTTTTTGTGAATATGGCAAACTGAAACTTGCCGAAACTAAACATCCACGATAGTTAAGAAAACAAAAATGATGAATATAAAGAAATCTCGCAATTAGTAGAAATTGCAATGCGAGTAGCATTACAGTCACGAAAGGGTGTCTTCGGTAAAAAAAAAAAAAATGAACTGTCCAATCTCGAACATCACTTTCGGCAGAGAGGATAAAACTGAAGATATATGAAGGAGCAAAGATGTTGCCCACAAAGGGACAAAGATTTCGACAAATGTGATGCTAGTTCCAAACACCAGCAGGTAACTGGAATAGTTAGAAAGAAAATAAAGGGCTTGGAAGACATCGAGCTGGCGTCTTTAATGCAGCGTTTAATTTCTCGGCAATAATAGCTACGTTAGGTTTCATGTATGCTGACAAACGACCCATTTATGTGATTAAACAAAAGCTGAGTATTTCAATACATAGTTCTCAAAAAGTCGTTTAGTTCTACGATACGATTGTTGGATAAGTTTCGTCGCTAACAAACAAATCGACAATCCCATATGATAGAGTTTAGCATTAATGAAAAATATAGACAAGAAAACCATTGTGTGACATTCTTTTTTCATCTCGTACGTTTCATTTACCTTCAGCTCAAGCTTTTAGTTTTAGCTCAAGCAGTTAAAGCACATCATGAACACTACATTTCTACAGCGACTTTTGCCAATAGATGTGAGGGCAGAAAAAGGCTGGTGGAATCGATTAGCAGAAATCAGACAAATCTACCAAATGATTGAGATAATCAAGGACAAAGAATCCTTATTACGCTAAAAATCAACGTAATAGTCTGTATGACCACACCGCATTTATGGACATTGATCCATCAAGTTCTCATTTTGAACAACCACCTAATTCGCATAATGGTGAAAATATCAATTGGCCTAAGAAACAACAATTTAAGAGATGTGCAGCAAACGATAGCAACACTGGCTCAGGATTTCGAAAACTTGACAATATTTTTTAGGAATTACTTCCGAAATCTATTAGGCAAGATACCAATATCACGTAATGGCTGAAGCTGGTAAATTTTTCAAACTTATGACTGGTGACCATAGCAATGATTTCTAGGATATTGTCGCAAAAGGTATAACATTTTGTCGCAAATGAAAGGGAATTTTTAGCTTTTTTTTTGCCTTAAAACCCCCCGACATTAGCTCTATAGCGTAAAAATTTCCCATATCTTTATCGTCAGACGACGCTGACGATCGATTGAAAGCTATAACGAAAAGAGAACGAAAATTTCTCCGATATAGCAACAGATCATAGCGAAGAATTACTGACATATACCATAGACACCACTGGCAAATCTTATGTTAAATATCATTAATGACTAATATAAAGAAAGAAAGGCAAATATATTATTCACAACAAAATGGAGTAGGCCGAGTAGCCTGAGACAACCGAGAGGTAGTTAACTAAAAGATACATAATCAGGACCCAGTGTCCTTGAAAACAAAAACTTGGTTTCATTTACATAGCTAGACATCGAGATTTTATTTTCTTCCATATTCCATACACTTTTCTGTTACATTTTCTTTCAAGACCCAACTTTTCAAAGAAATCCAGCGATATGCATTGTAAAAATAGATGCGTTGTGGAAAAATGCATTGGTTTGTGCAGAGGTTAGTACTACATTTGTATTTCAAAAATATTAATATAGTCTACATATATTTATTAATTTTTTAAGGTCGCTAGAATGGAAGAGTAACTCCAACCTTTGAATTATTTTGTAAAAAGGCGTTTTGCTCACGCTTAGCTAATCAGTCTGTTTGCGAGAAAGCTTCTTGGATTTTCCATCGCATACAAAAACAATTGAATTCTCCACATATATGTACCTTCTTCTTGTGTGTGTTACTTTATTATTCTTATGCTTGCATACATTTTTCTGAATATGTTACACACATACACTTCCTAATTACATATCTAATGCGTACCTATGTTTACGTGCCCGCTGTCTGAAGTGTTTAACTGCTTTAATACTCACATAGAGTAATTGCAAAAAAGACAAAATTAGTTCGCTGTGCTTTGCATATAAGCGATAACATCCTATTAGCATATAAAGATTAACTTGTAAACGCACAATTTTGCAAGAAATATGTTTTAAATTGTCATTCCCAATCACATTGATTAAGTATTTACAATTTCTTCGTAACTAAACATTCAAAAAAAGAGGAAAGTGTGGACGGAATGATTCTTATTAATAATTTCTATAAGAGATGCAATGTCCTCATACTGTCTTCCAGAGCTGTATGTTTTATTCTCGCACGTATATTGTATTGGTTTGTTGAAAGTGGTTATTATTTAATATATAACACACAAATTTTATATAATGGTTTTAATATTTATTTCTGTATGATACTGTCGTTGCTTACACAATGTTGGTTGTTTATAAACAAATAGACGTAAAGTTCGCCCTGTATTTTCCATTTATTTTTTCAAAATAAATAATAGCAAACGATAATTACATATAATGCAAGGAAAAGAGATTATCTTTCTCTCGTTGTTAGAATACGTTAATATAAGACACATGCTCAGTGCTTTATTTAATTTCTCTGTAACTTTTCGAATATCTGTAGATGATTACATTTTATTACTGAAATACTGTGCTTGAAATGGACTTGAAACATATTATCCATTCTTATAATAGGTACTGATTTGAAAGCAGAGTTGTGTGTAGGGCTAATATATAATAAAATAACAAACATCACGAAAGCATCTCTTAATCGCTTGGGAGAGTAATTAGTTCAACCGAAGAGAAAAATTAGTCAATTTCGACAGTTCTCCAATATTGCATAGCCCGTTTGAAATTGATGGGCAGCAGTCTGACAACTCTGTGTCTTTCCTTTTCACTAACCCAATTGAGTTAGATTGTGTTGTTTTTTGTTATAGTTGTTAAAACCTTGAAAATATATACCTACATGTGTTCCTTATTTTGGCATCATTTGTTAGAAGTGAAGATTTGTAAAAATTGCTGTTCCACCCATATTTCATGAGAAAATAGCAGTAAACCGTCAGCAGAGCGTAAAATTTTTAAATTTCTAATTAAGTGCATTGAACTAAAAACGAGCAAAAGAAGAAACGTTATTATTCAATGTTTTATGAATGAATTTGTTATCTTGAATAAAATTTTAACGACTTTTGAAAACTATTCCATTAAAAAGCAAAAGCGTCATCGGTGACTACATGAAAAGTAATTACATAATTCTGGAGAACGGAATCACCCCTTCAAATACATAAAAAAAACAATAACAAAACTTATATTTATATATGTGGAATCATCGCTTGTGGAGTAAAACATAAATTGGCCGGTGTTTAGTGTCCAATTTTAAAAAAGCAGAAGCTTATATTTTTATTATTAAACTTGTCATAATTTTATTGCTGCCATAACCTATCATAATGGCTCGCCCATCATATGAGAATCATGTAAGTATTAAAAATGATTTCATTTTCTTTTGTAGAGTTTTTTATATCAATCGCTCACACATAACGTTTAAAAATAATCCTCAAAGAGATTTTGGTTGTTACAAAATTGCAATAAGTTGAAAGTTTTTTTAAAAAGGCATAGTTACCATATACAAAACATTCTAATGCAAAATTAGTCTAAAAAGACATATATACTATAACAAGTAAGAAAACTATACTCGGTCGTGAACGAATCTTTTATACCCATTGCCGTTATTGTGAAAAAGGCAAAAAAATTTAAAACCAAATTTTTATGCACTTTAATATAGAATGGACGCGGTTGATTTTTTCTACCTTCGAAATAAAAGTTTGTGTCGCGTAGGCCTGTTGGCTTCGTAGCCGTGTGCTTTGAAAAGCTTAGTTCGCTTCTAAATTCCTTTATAAAGTTGTAGGCGTTGTCTTCTTTTTCGCTAGCGGTAGAATCGTTGCCATAGATTCTACACGGTTGGGCAGATGGACATGCTTAGGTGAATTCTAAATTGGAAATCTGACCAAGAATTTATGTACTTTACGGGATTTTTGAAGCTTGTTTCTTCGCTTTATAAAGGCATTGAAGAAAAAATTAAATGTTAATTCACTACAATATTAGGTAGATGTGGTCAATTTTTCTCATTTGAAAAACAGAGGAGTTCTCTGCTTGGGTTGGTACTGTGGGTTTGTCCTTCAAACGATTTGTTCCATTTTCAATACCAACCTGCCGGCAAAAAACTCTAGTTATTCAATTCCTACAACTGCTTTGCACATTAAATTAATGTTATAACCGAGAAAGAGACATTAAGCATATAAGCGCGGTTTTCCATCCTTGAGTATCGTGGTAGGCATCATAAATAAATGGTTAAATGCCCAACTTAACAAAAATGTTAACGCCAAGCAGCTAATGATAAAGGCCCAACTTAATCGACAAAAGGGAATCGATTCTGTTAAATAACAGACCATGCGCCCAACTTTACCGACAAAAGGGAATCGATTCTGTTTAATAACAGACCAAATGCCCAACTTAATCGACAAAAGGGAATCAATTCTGTTAAATAACAGACCAAAGGGATTCGATTCTGTACAACATTATCTCGATGTTGTTCTCGTTTTTTTTTTTTTTCAAGTGAGATACTCAATGTGTGTAAGAAGAGCATTGGAGCATCAAAGCATAACAAGAAAGAGATTAATTTCGACTTTTACTTAATCTTTAGAGCTCTTACAGGTCGCATCTCTAATGTTTCTGCCAACAGACATTACCCAGATGGGCAGATAGTTGGACGGACGGACGGATATGGTTAAATCGATTCAGAATTTGATGCTAGTCAAGAATACATACACATTAGAGGATCTCTGAAGTTTACTTCTGGGCGTTGCAAACGTTTTAACAAAATTAATATACTCCTCATCTTTCAGTGATATGTATAAAATGCAACTGAAAAAATTAAATTTATCAACCGTTGAATCTTTTATATACCAACCAACTTTATCTTTATGATAAAAATGAAAAAAAAACAAAAAATTAAATCTCGATGTATCCTATAATTATAAGATTGGGTGGCCGATGTTCCTATTTTTATATAGGTAATGTAGGGTGATTGAATATGCAAAGACATTTCTGTCGTTGTTATCAGTCGTGGTTTATGGGTAACGGGGAAGCAAGTAAATTTTTTGCTTTTCAAAACAGTTTGTTTCTTTTCCATTGCTGACATGTGTCCGCGAGCTTTGCGGGGATAAGCAGAACGAGTGGAGAGTGCTTGCTGTAGACATTTCACAGATGGATAGAAGGAAATGCCCGGATCGTTTCAGAATTTAAAACCGATCAAGAATCTACGGGCGTCTGAAGCTAACTTCTGTATTTCGCCAGCATTTTGGCAAAATTAATGTTCGCAAGATATTCAACATTAAGCAAATCTGAAGCAAACATTTTCTTATCATACATTTAAGTTGCAATATATCCAAGAAGATAGTAAGTAAATGCTATGGTAAGGAGAGATCAAGGTAGAGAGCAAAGTAACAATACAGATGTGATGTTTAAATGAATGGAAGGAAATGAAATAAAGTTTGAAAGCTTATTAAAATAATTTAAGGAGCAAAAATGTGTTGATTTCTAAATGAAAGATCCAGTTTATGTCTTCTCAATCTCCTTATCTCATTGGTTTCATCTAGAAAATATATTGCCGAAGCATTTACGTGATTACGTAAGTCTTCTTGAATCTTGAATCTGAAAGGCGGTCCATACGTCATAATGAATAGTTTTGTTGTAAACAGATCAAATTACTTCAAGAACATACGGTAATCTTTGTCTTTTTAAGAGGCGTACTCGATTTGGTATATATATATATATATATATATATATATATACGGACGGAAAAGTTTTATCGCATTTTCCGTGAAATGTTTCCACTAAAAATTTCCATTACTTCCGCTCACGATCCGCGTAGAGTAGATGTTCACATTCTTGGACCCAGAATAGGCACCAACTGTCAAGGAAACAGCTTTGAAAGAAGTAAATCCTAAGCAGGAAATCCTAAGGAATAAATAGCAATTCAATGGAGCTATGTCAGGTGAATATGTGGTGGGTGGCTATTAACCTATTAACTTTCCATCCAAGTTTTGGTTGTATCCCTATTGCTGTGTGTGGTCATCCATTATCTGGATACAACTATTTTTAAAAGGCATCTCTGCGTCAAATTCGAAAACCAGATAAATCGACAATGGACTATATTTGTTACTCTCTGATGCATATAATGAATAGATCTTCTCCGGTAAAGCGTATATAAAATTTTTAGTTTTGATGAAAACGCAAATACAATAGACAAACGTGTGGACAAACGTGATTCAAAAAATGGTGAAAATGCTCAAGAAAAGTCTACGCATTTCATGAAACCGACGCATATTATTAGTTGATGCTGATGCAAAGGCATTATTACGTGTGTTATTATATTAAACGCTAACGCGGATGATCGACACAAATGCTACGTTTGTAGAAATATTCATAGCTCTAGCTGCTACATTATATTGTCATCATTTTTATTTTTAAAAATCTCATAATGATTTCATATACATTCCTTAATCGCGTCAACAATTGAAAAGCGAAACATTCTATTTATTGCATACGACTTGCTTTGCAAGACAAAAGCATTTTAGTTATGTCTCTGCTTAATTCATAATAGATGTCAGCTTATTGTTTTATGCACATCATAATTTCCACCCACATACATGATGCTCAATCAATATCATTTTGTTATTTAAGAACTGAGCGAAATTTACGCGCTTTGATTGAATCGAACCATTTTGTTGCTAATAATCACTTACGTTGTTGGTGTTCTTGTCGCATACTATTACAATTAGAGCTGGCAGGAGAAATGCAATTTTACATAGAATGAATTGAAACGAAAATATGGAGCGGAATCAATTCTACATTTTTAATTTCCTTTAGCTCTTGATATCAAGTTTTCTGCTAACTTGACTAATAAAAATGATGATGATGCCAACAATAAATAAAAAAACAATGTATTGATTACATAGCTCTTAGTTAAATAGCTATCAGCTGGACGGCGTGCTTTGAAAGTCATTTTATTGTGAAATATGTATGGTTTTCGCCATTCGAAATGTATTTCGAATAAATAATGGCAAATTAAGGGGCAAATTTGCCGTTTATTTATTCACGAACAAGCATCATGTTAAAGTGCAAAAGAAAATTATATAAAATTTTTCACAAAAGAAAATGAAGAAAAATAATTTCATAAATTCACTTCCTAGGAAAACTTTCAATTTTATATCTTTTAATTTATGCTGTATATTAACATATCGATATACGTACAAAGAATGCATAATGTTTTAACATGAATTGCAAATCAATTCTATTATTATTATTATTAATTAATTTCGCCAGAGAAATAAATTCTAAGACTAAACTCTTAAAAGCACTAGCATCTAAGGCTATCGGCCTTTTATTAAAAACTCTACCGCACTTGAGATTCGAACCCACAACCCCTGAGTTGCTAGTCGAGAATCTTGCCTACTCGGCCACCCAGGCGGATCAAATCAATTCTAGGTTTGCATTATATAAGTAAAAAGGCAACTTTTTAATTTTCATAAAACATCTTAGAGCACATAAAGCATCTTAGAGTTTTCATAAAACATCTTTCCAATGTCTTCTATTTTAATACAATTTGATCTGAAAGTCGAGAAGGTATGTTGCTTCTTGTTTTCTGTCTTATCTTCGTCTGAATTAGGAGGCTTCTAGGCTCAAAATGTTCAATACCATCCTCAAAATAAATTACGGGAGCTGTAGGAATTAATTCCCGAATTTCCGTATTTTGCACTTTGTAGTGAACGCAAATGTTGCGAAGAACTATACAAACGTTTGCGAATTTTCCCATCTGTCTTGAATCGTATCTGCTCTTTCACTTTTCAATTAAAACCCGCCATCGACCTTAGAAATGATTACTGAAAAATAATTGCATTAATAAATGTTAGTAAACTTAATATTTGACAGCTACGTCGCGCTTTACGTTATTTTACGCCGCCTTTGTCCCGCAAAACTTCGCAAAAGTGTTCATGGAACGCTATATACATATTTTTGTTTTCGTTCTCCGTAAATGTGCAAAATAATGGAGAGGATTCAGAGCGTTCTACAGAGCCATTCTACGTCTTCTTATAAAGTTCCTTTGTCGCCAATCTCGACGTTCCTATTCTGCCAGATAACAAAATGATTAAAGGAAGTATTTCGCTTGCTGTATATATGTTCCTTAACATTCCTTGACTATTTAACAACAATATTTAGCAAAACATTTTACTTAGGTTTTTTTTTTGGGCTTGTTTAGTAGAATGGATTAGGGCTGTTGGCGATAAGACCAATGTATCCATGTAGAGTGATAACTTTTTATTTGTTGATCGTTTGCCTTTTATCAATGCCAGCGACAGTATATGATGATGTACGGAAAGACTGATGGTACCTAACTGATTAGGGGGAACTGGAGTGAAAAGCAAAAAATTTACTTACCTTTCAAAAACTTAAAATAAATTGTTCGGTTCATTTGTTTGTAAGTTAACATTCTTGTTTGGAATTTATTTTTCAATGTTCGGCTATTATCCTCTACAACTACAACTATAATAAATTAATGCTAACTCTGAAAAACCAATACTAACACAAAGCGTCAGCTACTTAGCTTACGCGCAATCTAACAGGTATGAGAGAGTGTTTCTCGCACCTCGTGTGCATACATATTTACAAAAATTAGAAACACGAAAACGTAATGCAGCCAACGTCATATATAATTAGTGCGCCGGTTGCGCTATAAAGAAAAAAGTGCAGAAAAAATGGAATTCAATTGCAAAGAGACAAAACAGCCTAACTAAAAAAATATATATATAAACAAAAAAAAAAAGTAAGTACCAATTTGAGTACAGTATATATTAAATTTATGTTTTCTTATTAAGAAAATCAGAGATTTATTATATACAAAAGTTTTTTAAAATTATTTATGTATTGAAAGTAAAAGAAAACTTTTTTTCATCGATTGTTTAAGCGACATTAACAAATATTCGTAATTGAATGTTCCTGGGATCGCATGTGGGTACTTTTTAGCTACCTGAACTATTTTCTAGAGTGATCGCTATTATTGTTGCACTGAAATTTTAAACGAAATTTGTAAGCAGTTGCTCCATATCTTACTTACGACGAATTCGAAATTCCAGCTCTTTGTATATAGTGTAATCAGCCATCAATTAGTGGCGATCATCTCCAGACTTTTGTTTGACTTTTTGCCATCCACGATTGACAGACAGGCGAACCAAATTTCCAGAGCAAGACCGACCATTAGATATCCTACACCACTTTGCCTAATTAATAATGCATCAAGAATGATACATGATACTTTTATATAAAGGGATATTCAAACGTCAATGTGGTCTAGACTCAGCAAATTTAATTTATTTATTAAAAATGTTATTATTTTCCATTCGTTTCATAGCAAGCCACAAATTAGGCTTTGTCGCCATGGAAGGGCTTTCTTCAATATGAAAAAATGGACCTGCTGCTTGGTCCAAGCTTGGTTTTGGCTGGAATTTTCTTCAAAAAATATTGAATAGTAGTCCTTTGTAACGATTTAATATTCGTAGAAACGGTTATGTGGCAAGGATGGTCTGGAATTTTTTTGCGAAATTCTAAAAATTAAAATTTTTTTCTTATAATGACTTATCGAAATAAGGCGTTATATGGGGATTGGTTGGAAAAAACGACCCGATCCGAACCATTTCGAATAACCAAATTTCTATAAAAAATTACGAAAATTTCAACCTATAAGTTGAATACCAGAATTCATGAGCAGTTAAAAGACGGACAAACGGACGGAAAAACTTAGAGTCACTTTGTGAATTGATCAATGTAGTAAAAGGTGGGTCTACATCAAGTCCTCTCTGATGTAACAAGTAAGCTTAATATACCCTATACCATAAGTTGCGAACAGTATAAAAATGATAAGCGAACACAAATAATGTATATGGTAAATGAGATGAAAAAAAAAAACTGAGTGGATAAGTGTGGGTCAAACGTACAAAATGATGCACACATCAATACATTATTATAATATTTTAGCAGAGACAACGAAACACATAGATAGTTCAAACGTGTCGCTCAAAATCGAGCTTAGGAGAATCTTAGGGACATTTTATGTATCCATTATCAATAATAGCAGTAACGCTGTTAATTAGCAGTCATTTCAATTTTCATATGAAGAAATAGATAAAGGCAGTTGTTATTATTATTATTATTAAAAAAAAACTATATTAAAATTTATTATATATATCTTTATTATTATCATTGTTATTATTAAGACTAAGTCGTAAAGCACTAGCATCTAGGGCTTTCGGCTTTTATTAAAACTGCACTTGAGATTTGAACCCACGACCATTGAGTTGCTAGTCGAGACTCTTGTCTACTCGGCCACTCAGGCGGATATATATATCTTTATCCGTCTGATTTGTTTTATTTATATATTTATTAATTTTATTTGCTTACATATATATACTTGACATATTCTATCCAATTTTCCATATCACGCATGAATTATCCTCCACGACCCTTACTTATATTATACAACCATTATATTATTTATATTCCGGGATTAAACAATTGAGCAACTAAATAAAATTCTATATATATATAGTTCTTAATTCTAGTCATGCGGTTTAGGATAACTGCTTGTATGATATATGCTGAAGACCATCTCGGTGTGTCACTGAATCTCACATACCCACATCTATGCTTTTCGCATTCCACTGCCCAAGCTTTTTCATTTGACACCTATATCGCTGGTATTATTAAGAAAAAACTAATTACTTTGTCCATTTCATTATTTTACTTTTAGCCCCTTATTAAGCAGATAATGTATCTTCATGTGAGGAATGCACAAAATACTTTTAAACAAAACATTCTGGCTTGTTGTAGATGACTACTATTATTGATAAAGGATACATAAAAAGTCCCTAAAATTCTCCTAATCTCGATTTTGAGCAAAATGTTTGAGCATCCATGTGTTTTGTTGTCTCCGATTTCAGATTAAGTTGATTTCAGAAGCGAGAGTATTCCCTATATTATATAACCGCGTTTGTATTCAGTTTTGAAAATTGTTACTCACTATAATATAATATAAAAACGCATTTTAACTCTCTTCTCATTCTATAGAGAAAAGGGAGAGTTAAACAGACACCGCTGATAAGTAGTGAAATATTAAAAACGTCGTACAGTTTATGACGGCTTTTATACGTGTTTAATATAATAATTACATTGAATTAGGATTTTCTTGCTATTATTCGTCAAGCAGTCAAGATATCATATTTGACTTTACTTTAAAAATCAAAAATGGAAAACGTTGATGTAAGTCACTATGTGTCGCAGTGTTTTAAATATGCAAGTTATGAAAGTTAAGGCTTTAAGTTAAGATTTGTCAACATACATATTATACATACACATATATCTTCGTTTTTATTCAAATTATATGTATTCTATGATATTGAAATTTGACTTTCCTTGGTGTCAGCTGAATCATTCGATCTTTTGGATATTTTTGTAAGTAAAAGCAATGCAAATGAAGCTAAATGCGTGTGAGATGAGCTAACTGACTTGCAGACCAAATCATCAATCAATTAATTTATAACTATTTCTGGACTGCGAACATTGAAATAATAGTTTGTAGGTCAGTGTTTTGTTTTGTTTTGTATAAATTAATATCATGGTCTGATATTAAAATTTTTGTGGTTTCCATGAAAAGATAAGAGATAAACAGATTTAAAGTGATGGTAATAGCAACATAAGCGAAAATATTTAATTAATGTAAAAGAAGAAATCGGGCAGAGCTAAGCGCTATGTAAATGAACTTTAATATTATTTGCATCTTAATGTGTTTATTCTCTTGCGAAATCTTGTGGATACTTTATCGCGCATATGCTAGTCATTACCTTGGAATAAGGATACGCTGCTTGCTAGTGCATCCGCGTTACATTTCGAATTTTTGATGAAACATTTCCGTCCGTTCATTGTTCCCGGTATAGAGCAAACTCGATCGAATAAATTTGGTACCGTTGGATTATAGATCCGTTATAGCGGGTAGAGAGTTTACAGCTGTCGATAAAGTACGCATTTTTCTTACTACCGAGTGAAAGATCTTTCGATTGTAAAATTATTCTCTTAGTAACATCTCGAAATTAAGATCGAAGACACTCATCATATCTCGCAGTAGTGTGCGGGCGTATATAATACCCAGACGGGCTCGATATAGACCCATGCTTTATTATAACGATCGTTTGTCTGAATCGAATCCATATAAATTTCTTTTCAATCAGAGATTTTTGATGAACAGTGACATGCTTTCACGCGCGAATACTATTGGAATTCGTTCGGGTCGGCACATTTTCTCGACCACTTTTCAAAATTTTTTGACAAAACTCGCTGTGTAGTAGCATTTCGACATTCACCTCCTCTCATATAACCGTTCCTACGGAAGCTGAATGACTAATTTTCAACATTTAATATCGAATTTGGATCACGTAAGTCTATTATTTGGATACGAGTGAGTATAAGGATTCCTAGAAAATGTAATCACTTATACGCCACGCAGGTGTAATTAATAATGCATTATAATGCAAATTTGGTAGTAATTTGATATAAAAATTAGGTGGATCAAATTTCAGACCACATTATTCTATTTCTTTGACCTAACTTCACATACGATTTCTCATGGATAGTAAGCCGTTAAGAAAAATATCTAATTTGTAGTATGTTATGATGGAAATTAGTTCATATTAGCAATTTAGTAGAAAAATTAACCCTAGCGAAAGTGGATCACAAAGATCACTTTTCAGGTCCCAGTTAATATAAAGGTTATGATGAAAAATAAGCCTTGTGTAAAGAAAGAGTCTAATTTCTAATTTTTTATAACGGAGACTGAAAAAAATTAGATCTTTTGGAAGTAAATTAAGTTTGCTAAATTTGCATAACGTCATGCGATTTATTGGGCATTCTCCAATATGCGGGCTTTCATGAAAAGTATGCTTGTATTGTATGAAGACCATGTATACGATATTTGGTGCATTCTTATCAACGTGTGTGAATAGCTACATTAGGCGAAGTGGTGTAGGGTATCTAACAATCGGCCTTGCCCGACCATAATGATCTTGCACGTTTTCTAAATAAAATTTATTTAACGACAACAAAAATAAGTCAGCTGTTGCTATCAAAAAGTTTAATCAAAGCTGAACATAATCCATTTTTGTTAATTCTTAAAATTAAATTATTGTCATGAGTGTTATCTGAAACACTCAAATAGATATAGAAATAAATATTGTTTGCAAAAGTAGCTTGCCACGCGATTTTCTCGGTACATGTTACGTATCTTTTATAGTTTGAAAAAGAGTGATAAGAGAATTCGATGACTTACATAAACCAAATTTGTATTAATACATCGGCCAATAATTTCCAAGACTGACAAATAGATGTCGTTCGTAATAAAAAATCCATATTATTTTTAGAAAACGTTAACTCTCAAACGGCGCTGTTGTTTTAATAGTGGATTTCGTGTATTGATTAAATATTGATTTTTTAATGCCGTTCAAGCTAAGCATTTCCTGGAAAATTGTTATGGCAACTCTTCTCTATAGGAAGTAACCATAATGGTGATGATCCTGAATGCAGTAGAGGTTCAAGAGAGATGGTCCTAAGGGGAAACATAACAAAAAAATTTTAAAAAATTCTCTCGACAATTGAAAAGTGCCGTTGAGAAGAAGATTTCGGAAAAGAGTCTGTTCGCTATTTCGAAAGAAAATTGCAGTTCGAGAGAGCTGTTTTCCAATGGCGCAGTGGACCCAAAACGTTAACTTGTTACTTAAAGCAGAATCGCATGAACTTAAGCGCAAATTATGGCGCCATCTGCCATATTCTCCAGTACCTGCTTCCTGCGATTATAATTTGCTTGCAAGTTTCAAAGGAATGCTCCACAGCGAAAGATTTAGATCACATGGACGGATCATTGAGCATGCTGCAGCTTGTTTTGGGTGTCTCGGCATCGTTCTACAACAAAGGCTTGAGAACAGTTGGTCTTGTTGTGTCACTTTCGAAGAAGACTATCCTGTTCTTACTTAATGTCGGCAATTAACGACCAATTCGCTAGTGTCGAAAAGCAATTATGTGAACAGGAGTTTTTTTGATTGGACGACAATTTCATTTCAAATCTTTCTGCCTTTGCAAGATTGAGCGAATTTTCGCCGTGATTTTTGACTGATCCACATAGATCGAAATGAATAGTGTTAGCCTTGCAAAATTCCAATAACTATACCAAATAGTTTTATACACCTTTAAAAGAAATTGTTAAAAAAAAAACTACACGAATAAAGTGTTTGTATATTGCGAACGTATATCTAAGTTCGTCTGGCGCGTAAAGCGCAAAGGGCGAAATATCTTTCAAAATAAATATATATATACATATATGTATATAAATTTTTTTCTCTTTTTTTTTTTAGATTGTTCCTATTGCTGTAAGTATTATCGCTGTGGTGGTTGGTGCAGCTATAATCCACTATCTGATCAACAAGAAGTCGACAAAGAAAGCCCGTCCAGAACCTAATCGAACCGTACGTTTACGTACTTTAGTCGACGCTAATGATAAATATCAATTGCCTTTGATTGAAAAAGAGATCATCAGCCACGATACCCGCCGTTTCCGTTTTGGGTTGCCTTCACATCAGCACATACTAGGTCTGCCAGTTGGTCAGCATATTCATCTCATAGCTACTATCGACAATGAACTTGTGATACGTCCGTACACTCCAATCTCATCAGATGACGATGTCGGCTATGTGGATCTTGTAATAAAAGTTTACTTTAAAGATACGCATCCTAAATTTCCGGCTGGCGGAAAAATGTCGCAATATTTAGAACAAATGAAAATCGGGGATAAAATTTCATTCCGTGGGCCCTCGGGACGTCTGCAATATATGGGCAATGGTAATTTCTCGATTAAGAAGCTACGTAAAGATCCACCCAAGACAGTAACAGCTAAACGAGTGAATATGATTGCTGGCGGTACAGGTATCACTCCCATGCTGCAATTGATCCGTGATATATTGAAGCGAGGCGAAAAGGATGGTACTGAATTGGCCTTACTATTCGCCAATCAGGTAATAAAGTGTCATTACTACGATTACGTCGCAATTATAGAGATTACATATATTATTTGGATTGCAGAGTGAAAAAGATATCCTCTTGCGTAATGAATTGGATGATTTGGCACAGAGACACTCAAAGCAGTTTAAAGTCTGGTATACTGTCGATAAAGCCGCTGAAGGTGAGTTTTTATTAATATGCTTAATAAATGATGAGTTTGTTTCGTGAAACTTTACCGCTCTAACTTGAAACAACGCCGCCGTTTACAACCGATGGGATTCATATTTTCTCCTCTTCTTTTTCCACACTCAAAAACATAATTATTCAATCTTTGTCAACGGTCCCAAAAAAACATGCCAATAGTCAATAATCAAAATAACGGCTTTTTCATTACGGATGATAGGATTTTTTTGGTCGGTGCGGCTACATTTTAAATATCAACATCATTTTGTCCTTGTTTGTTATACGTTTAGTATTAGTCGCGTTATATTTGGGATACCCTGACGAATGTTCGCGTCCAAATTTACCCATTTTGTGGCTTGTCAGCAAAGGCAGAGGCCAAAAAATTTCATAGCTGTTAAATCATCCGACTAGGGCGGCCAATTCCACAGCTTGTGTTGATCTGATGACCAGACTTTTCCCTCAGGAAATCGAGCGTAGCTCCATCTACGTGCTGAATTCCTGGTCGCAGAAATTCGCGTCACGTGAGTGATTAGATATTGAAGCCGTTATATGCGTCAGTGTATTCAGAGGCGTGGTTGACATTTGAACGATATTTGAATCCGAACACAATTTACTTTTATACATTCAGTTATGTTTATTTACAAATTTTCAAAGTGGCGTTCGACTCTCGATTCAATAAGACTTGCATTCAATTAATAATTAATATCAAAAAATGTCGAAATCGAATCGACTCCACGAAGGAGCTGTGATTTAACACCTTTTCATGTGGACAGCAACAAATCTGATTCTTTTCGAAAGTTGGGCTCATTGCTTTGCTTTTCGTAAGAAGAACGTTGGAGGCCAGTTGGATAATCTTGCTCAATTGCATCAAATATATTTATAAAAAAAAAATAAAAAAAAGAATTTTTTCGATTTTTTTATATTTCTACGTATTTAAAAAAAAAATCGAGTATATGTATATAAATTTCCCGCAGCTTTCACTAAAATATAGGCGGATAAAAAATAGAAAATCAAACTAAGACAAGAGGGAACAATATATTTTTAATTTTTGGAATTTGGAATATGTCGAGTTGTGAAAGTTGCGGTAATCGATAAAGGATAGAATGTCTCACTTAGAAAAGTCATATCCCAGATGCTCGAGCTGCATAAAGCTAAACGTAGTTTAGAATTTAAAGACAAATGGAATGTTTTATAGTGAATAGGACGGGATTGGGAAATTGTCAGTTTTAAATCTATATTGTAGATTTGAACACATAAATTAGGCATTAGCAAAAGTCGCGAACTATCTATTAATGTTGAAAGAAAAGATATTAAAAATGAAAGAATCAAAGACTTCAGCTTGGGTCTGATGGTTGTGTTCTCTTCTTGTTCATTGTTATATTGCAGCGTCTCTTATATATAGCGATAGTTGTTATGGATGTTGATAATAATGGTTTTAATTAATGATAAATGGTTACGGAAATGGTAAATAATACTACAGTTTATCCGGGATTTATCTAAGAACTTGGGTTGTTTTCTTTAAGAATGACGTTATGCTTGTAACAGAGCTAATGGTTTGATAAACCAAAAAAGCTTAAGATTGTCTGCGCGAGGAAATTGGAATTGTATTGTGGCTTGCCGGCGATATTTGAATATGGTTACGCGCCAGATAAAATGCAATTTCATAAGTAATTGACGAAATGTTATAAAAACGACAAAGTCTTTCTTGCAAAACTCTGCTCTTTCAGTCTCGCATCAGCTTCCGTCCACATTGCACGTTTTTTTTTTTTAAATTAGAGGTTGACAAGTTTGTATAGTGTAAGTGTAGAGTGAAAGAAGTCAGCTTCGTTTAATCGACTTCTGATCTTACATAGAGTATTTCATAAAAGTGTTTTTCGAATTTTATATGATTATAAATTTTCTTTTGTTTTGAAAACATTGCTCAACAAATGCGGATGCCACCAAATAACAAACGCAAAGGCTGGACTTATAATACTGGCTATGTAAACGATGAAATGATGAAAGAACATTTATTTCCATCTAGTTTAAATACACTCTGTTTGCTGTGCGGTCCGCCATCTATGGTGAATTATACGTGCATACCCGGCTTAGAAAGATTGGGACACCATGCTGATATGCGCTTTAGTTACTAAATTGATGCCTACAGATATATATATGTATATATGTATATATATATATGTATATATATCAATGTATCGATGCGCTTCGCGTAATTATAATTAGCACTTTAGATATCGTTGAATGTACCGCAGAGAAAATTTGTTCATTCTTGTTATCATTACTACCTTTTTTTTTTTTTCAATTAAAACAAATGCTGCCTTAAGAATTGAAGAAAATAAGGTACATGTCAACTCCGCTAAGCTAGTAGTTAAGCTACTAAAGCTTTACAAGAGCTTTAAAAATATTTATTAAATTTATTGATTCATTTCAGGCTGGTCCTACGATGTTGGCTTTATCGATGAGAAAATGATTAAAACGCATCTGTTCTCGGCCAGTGAATCTACCGTCGTGTTGATGTGTGGCCCACCGCCAATGATTAACTTTGCTTGCAATCCTGCTCTAGATACACTAGGTTATCATCCTGATACAAGATTTGCTTATTAGACAAGCCCATGCCCATGCCATGCAATCAGATCGCGCGTTGAAGATAAGTTACACGTCCCTTGTGAATATATCACAGTTTTTTTTTTTTTTTTTCTATTTTATTTATTATTTTTATATATGGGTTTTTTACATTTTTTTCTGTAAATTTTAAAAACTTATTTATAATGTGAAAAATGATTGTTAGGAAAGAGCGCATGTGTCGTTTTTTTTTTTTTTTTTTATTATATCTTTTATATTTTGATAATTTTTAGAGATTGAAAAATAAAAAAATTATTTTGAAACTTGTTTGAAAAAACTTGACATAATTATAACTGCGTTAACACAAATTGGAATCCATTGTACACAATATAAATGCGTTAATAAAATCATTACAACAGTGCGGACTTTTTGTTTCGAATTAGGGTACTTGGATATATGATTTTCAAATCCCCCACTATAATACCAAAATCCTTTCACGTCAACTATTCCTATACATTTCATATACAGTGCAATTATTTTTAAGATATAACCTCACTTTAATTTTAAGAAATAAATTTTTAAAAAATGATTTAAAATTGAATTTAAAATATTCAACATATAATATTGAAAAAATTTTTAAAAAAGACGTAAACATAGTTGTTGTCGAAATGCCGAAATTTGATTAAGCTGATCCCCACCTTTTCATTTTGGGTCAAAAATCGATACACGAATATCCTTTTAGGAGACTCTACGATTCTGAAAAAAAAATTAATATATAACAAGGTGGACCTTTTCTCCTTAACAAGTTTAAATATTTCAAATCTCCGACTTGTAATATATAAGAAACATTTCTTTCGTAAGTGCACTTTTTTATATACATGAACGGAAGGACGAGGAAAGCACCAATTCGTTATAAAAATTGTCATTCTCATCTTAGGTTGCTAGCAATGGCTGGATTTGGTTTTTGGCATCTTTCTTAAAACGTTGCCTCCTTAGATCTCTATTCTCTTCTTAACAGCTAAAAGTCGATAAATTGCGGAAGCTTGTCCGTAGCCTCAATAATAGAAATTAAAATAAAAATTCGAAGTACATCAGGTCTATCGACAAACGCCCCTTCGTTTGTCTACTTCGTATTGTAATGATCGGAAAATTATGATACAAAAATTGATTGAATTGTTCATTTATCGATCCACTAGTCCACGATAGCTTAAAAAGGACTTCAAATCGTAAAACTTACAAAATGCAAAATATACTGAGTTGAATTTTGATATTCATATCGTATACGAGCACCCTCGGTCATTCCATCATTTCTTAATATATAACACATCGCTCAATTAATTCGTAGAATAGCAAATAGGTGTCACAGCTTTTGGCGAATTCATATGCCTCATAGGTAGCATGCTACTTTTGTTTTTTTTAAGAGCATGCCAAATTCCAAATCCCTTGTGTAGCGTGGCTAAAGCAAACGTAAATTGTAAAATATCGATCGGCATATCATGAAATTTTGAAACATATCTCTTAATGGTTGATATTATTTCAAAATCATACGGATTCGCTCATAGTTATCTTGCAATCGGATTGAACGATCTGTTATAATCCGTTTAGAAAGTATACTAACTTACTAATGGAGAAATACATGAACATTTCCTTGGTAATTAAATCCTTGCAATCAATTCATTTAAGAATAACAAACAAATCCTGTACATGTGTAATAGATAGACTATGGAAAATAATTCCTATTTCGCTTTTTTTTTCGCAAGACTCGTACACATTTTATTAAAATTGTACTTTATTAAACCAAACATGCATCATTTTCATTGAAAATCTCTTGGGCAAATATTTTAACAGAACGATTATCTCATCAATGTAGTTGAAGTTGCCGGAAAGATGTTTGCAGGGGCGAAACAGATGGTAGTCCAACGAGGAAAGTTCCAAGTCATTTTGAGTGCGTCAAAAGCTCCTAATGCAATTTTCTCCGTTATTACTGAATCATTAAAGATGTGCTCGGTCTAGCATTATCATGAAGAATGACTACGCTTTTTGCGATTGCTCCATTCTGGACTGACTCTTCGCCGCTGTTTCGTGCTGCAATTGCCTTAGTTTTTAACATTAAAGAGTAGAATTAACTGTCTGGCTGGCTTAAAGGAATCTGTAATGACGAATCCCCTGTTATTGCCATTTTTTTTACCGCACCTTATCAATTTCTTCAAGAATGGTTCAAATGCGTTTCGCAATTCGGTCCATTGCACATGTTTAATTCACATACGATTGAAAACTGTTTTCTAATCACTGTGTGGTTCCGCGTCGTTGTGCGTAAAATTTCGCCGACGTATTATTTCTTATAAGTAGAAGATGTGATTGCTAAGTGGGCTGACACTTGGCAGAAATCAGCTCAATTTGAATATTGGAATGGATTACCAAACTATCATAGATAATGTTAACAATTGAATGGTTTTTTTTGTAAATAAAATACGCGAAAATATACACTTTTTTGGCAATGAGACCCGAGCAGAATTCATCGTTTTCGATGCTTTCCGGCTGTTCCAAAAAATTCACTATATAAATTTCATATCGACGAATAATAAAGTGTTTGTCCAAAATTTTTGATTTGCTTCAGTTTACTTTCTGACCTAATCAAAAGTAATTAAAAATAATGTAAAACGTATAGCTTTTTCACTCGTCCAATTTTTGACTCCATCCTATGCAGCGCGCCAAAAAGTCCCGCATTTCTAATGCTTCTTTGCAATCATCGTAATATTGTGTTAATTGCGATCTGAAGGTGTATGAATATTTTGAAATGTCCATATTCCCCAACCAATTATCGTCGTAGAATTCTTCAATTTCTTCGAGCAAATTGTGTAGCGCGCAACATACTTTCGCAATATTACCCTTAAGTTGGGATTCAATAAATTCCGAACATGACAAAATCTTCCAACGACCGAACAGGCGCTGTAAAGCAACATCCGGAAATATATACAAATTGTCCATTGCTTCGTTAAAGTCGAATTCGTAAGATTTTTTGGGGTTATCATACGATTTCATTAGCCAAGTGCGTAAAGGATAGTCTTTGGGTGCGGCCACAAAACAGGAGACAGATCTACCAAATATTTTAGGCCATCTTATACAATTCACTTCGGAATTGTTACGTAAGAGCAGCGAGGGTTTATTCCCAGCGATCTCAACCTTGCGAAATCTAAATAATAAAATGGCATATAAATGTTCGTGATGCACTAGAGCCAAATTTGAACTTACAGCAGGCGATCATCAATAATAACCTGGACGATGACGCGATCGTTACCTTGGACTTTCGCTCCGATTCTTTTGCCATCAACAGACAGCTCAAATATGCTTAAGACTCCTACTGCTACCGGCGGCATATACGAAGCCTGTTGAAAAGCCGTCCGTATTTCTAGATACTCTTGATCTTCACTAGGCATAACTAATAAACTCGAGCCCATCTGCTTCAGAAAAGTTTTAACAAACCATTTTAATATTTCGCGGATTTCGACTAGTGATACGTTGAATAATGAAGCAAGGTAATGGAAGTTGGTGCCAGTTGAAAAGGTGTATAAAGCTATAAATATACGTTTTCCTAGAGACCGACTTACTTCGGCCTTGTCAGTGACTTGTTTCAGTCTTTCACACAGCATTGAGAAAGTGTTTTTAGATAGATGAAGGGTATTTAGCCATTGTTCGTCTGTAAATGAATATAGCATATCTTCAAAGTAATCCCGGCGCTTCTTTTCTAGTGGTTTTGTTGCATTACTGTTTCGGAATAAGATTTGCGGGCTTATTATCATGGGTAAGGTTTGCAAACTATTCATTTCCTTTTCCCACAACATCTGTATAACAAAATTCCGCAACATTGTTTGTCTGCGCCTCCACCTCTGCTGGGCTTTGCGTTTTTTAGTTATAACCAAAAATTGAAAATTATATAAATGCATTTTCAATAGAGTTAAAGCCAATTCTTGCTTTCCACGTTTGTCCGATTTGCAAATGCTTTGCTCGCAATTGTTGATTTTAAGCTCTAGTTTATTGAGCTCTTCATCGATATTCATGCCTTGGTGTTCTTCATCTAAATGTTCCTCGAGCATTTCATCTGAAAGTTAAAGTACGTATGAACAGAAGTTTTAAATTAATTTCTCGAGCTAAACCTTCCAATTCCATAATTGAGCAATATTAACAAATTATTAGTAGAGCCCTGCTGATAAAATATATGCTATAATACGATCTGGCAGCGAAAGCACAAAGCTTATATCGTACAGCAAACTAATTATGTATCTTTAGTTAACTAGCTATCATTTGAAAAGCGTACAGTGAGAGCCATTTGGTTGAGAGCTACATATGGCTTTCGCTTTCGAAATTTATTTCGAAAAATAATGGGAAAATAAAAAGGAAATATGGCATTTGTTTGTTTACGATGCAAAATTTTTAACGAAATAAAATGAACATTTCATTATAACTCATATAATCTGCATCCGTTTCCATCTCTGCATCCGTTCCGATCAAGCAGTCCCGTCCTCGAAGCAAGGGTCCCCCGTGGTTTAATAAAACAATTAAATACTACAAGAATAGGAAAAACAAGGTTTTCAAAAAATTTTCGAAAAGTGGTTCTTCTTTCGACTATTTCGCTTACTCTGTTGCAAGGCATAAATTTAATTCCCTCAACCGTCAATACTACTGCAGATACCTTCAGTTTGTTAAATCCTCCTTGTTTGCTAACCCTAAATACTTTTTTAAGTTCGTTAATTCCAAAAGAAAAATCTCCATAAATCCGTCGTTTGTGTCTTTTAATGGCTCCGAGTCCTCGGATGATTTTGAAACCTCAAATCTCTTTGCGGAATACTTCCGACAAAACTTTTCAACTGCCAATTTTGATTTATCGGTAAACTATCCATATCCGATTTCTTATTCGATTTCAATTCCTAAGTTTGTTATATCTGAAAATGACGTTTTTGAAGGATTGAGCTCTCTGAACTATAATTCTTCGCCAGGACCTGACGGAATCCCCTCATGTGTACTTATATCTTGTGCTGGCGAGCTTTGTGATGTTATCTCAAAGATTTTTAATAAGTCTTTGAATTTAGGTGTTTTCCCTTTGTGTTGGAAGACTTCTTTCATTATTCCTATTCACAAAAATGGTAGTAGGCAACTTGTAGAGAACTACAGAGGCATTGCCAAGTTGAGTGTCTTACCTAAACTGTTCGAGCGAATTGTGGGTCAGTATATAGCCTTTTCCATGAAATCGTATATTTCTCCTTTCCAGCATGGTTTTCGAAAGGGAAGATCTACGGTGACCAATCTGTTAGAGTTTACTTCTCATATTTTCAAGGCTTTTTCTAGTGGTTCTCGCACTGATGTCATTTACACTGACTTTAGCAAAGCGTTTGATATGGTTAATCATAGACTACTTAGATTTAAACTCCAGACCTCTGGCTTTCCTCTCTTCTTAGTGGAATGGTTAAGCTCTTATCTGCATGGTAGATCATTCAGATTTGTTTAACCTCATTACCTCGGATGAATTCCCCGTGACGTCTGGCGTACCTCAAGGTAGCCACTTAGGTCCCATTTTATTTAATTTATACATCAATGATTTGCCCTCCGTGATTAAATTCAGTGAGATTTTAATGTATGCTGATGATGTGAAACTGTTTTCTTCTTTTTCCGTAGAATCGCAATCACATCATCTTCAAAGTGATTTGAACAATTTGGTTGCATGGTGCTCTCTCAATCTTCTGAAACTAAATCTAAATAAATGTAAGAAGCTTTTTTCTTAAGAAGGAAGTCGTTCAGTACTCAATACTTCATTGATTCGCACAGGTTGGAAGACGACGATTCGTTCATAGATTTAGGCGTTCTATTCGATTATAGGTTACGTTTCAATTTGCATATTGAGTCCTCGTTAAGTAAAGCTAGGTCCGCGTTTGGTTTTATAAAGAGGTGGTCCAAAGAGCTTGATGATCCTTATATTACGAAAAGGCTTTACACGTGTTTGGTTAGACCTATACTTGAGTATGCCTCTGTTGTGTGGTCTCCTTCATATAGGTGCTACGTAGATTCAATTGAATCTATGCAAAAGCAATTCTTGCTGTTTGCCCTTAGGAATTTGGGTTGGGACCCGATTTCCCCTCTTCCACCCTATGAAAATAGGTTGCTTCTGTTATCCTTACCGTCACTCGAGAAACGTAGATTTGTTCTTGGGGATTCCTTCTTAATCAAATTAATAAATGGTGCAATTGACTCGCCCGCATTACTTCGTGAGATAGGCTTTAATGTCCCTAACCGCTTCTCTAGGCACTTTATGTTGATAAAACTTAGTCAATGCAAATATAATTTTGAACTGTTTAACCCTCTCAGAGGTGTTTGCAAGAACCTAAATGACGTCTATTATTTATTCTCATTAACGGACTCTTTAAAGTCCATTAAAGCAACATTGCGTAATACGCGCGATTTACCTATGTCGTACTTAAACTGACTTAACCTTAAATATGTCATTATGAGTCGAAAATTAATTTGTTGTTAACAATTACCAGTTGCCAAGCTTATGCATGTTTGCGATGGCTTAGGCGTTCACTTGCAATTTGGTCCTGTATTGGTTGTGGGTGTGGCTCTATGCTAGTTGTGTACATGCTTTTTTTTTTTTTTTTCCTCTTTATTTGTTTTATTGTATTTATACTAAGTTTTATTATTAATTAATTTTAAGATTTACTTAAGAGTCGATTGAACTCGACTGCCATTTTGTTTTAGTTTAATTTCTAGTATAAGTGGAATAAATAAATAAATAAATTTCATACTTTCATTTCTTAGGAAAGCTTTGAATAGTAAAATTGAACTTTGGATTTTATTATATATCATTTTATTATTATTTTAGATAATATATTAATACATTAACATATGAATTTATCTATAGAGAATGCATAATATTTTGTGGTGCGTTGAAAATCAATCCTAGTCTCGTATCATATGAATAAAAGGCAACTCATTCATTTTTAGCGAACATCTTAAAGCGGATTCATTCTGTAAAGCCGTCATTTCAATACATTTAAATTTGAAAGTTCAAAAAATATGCAAGTTTATATTTCCTCATTTATTCCTAGTGAAACGTCGACACCGTCCTCAAAATAAGATGCCTTGATCCAGGAAATCAGAAGTTTACTTCCATCATTTTCAACTGGTCGCAAACCTTACGAATAAAATATTTTCAGGAATTTAGGCAAAAACATATTTGTATGTAGACTAACTCTCCATTCTATTCCGGCTATGCTTGCCTTTTCGATTTATAAAGCATTCCTCATTGACATAAATTGAAAAGGTACCCGTAAACTGAGTGGAATGGCGACGAGTTAATCTAAGCACTCGCTTATCTCCTAAGTAAAATTTAGATTTCGTGGATCAATCCACGACTTACATGTGTGACCGCATTCGAGGGAAAGAGATTATCTGGAAGACAATTGGATTGGAAATCAAGGTAATGCTTGGCTCCTTGATAAGCAATAATAACAATTTCAAGAGCTACGTAACTGTACACCATTCACGGATACACTTGAGAGCCATGGTTAATGACGCCGTACATAACGTCACTTGGTCCCATCAAACAGGTATACAAAGATGTGGATCGCAAGGTCAGCAATATTGTTGAGAGGTTGTTGGTATATATAAAATTAGTGTTAAATTCATTTTTCAAAAATATAAGTTACGAGTTATCTTTGATAAAGACCGTTGTAAACGTAAAAAAATATCAGAATTTTTTATTAAATAAAATATCATAATTGTCAGTATGATAGGGATAGCTATTAACATCACTTTAACTTTGGTCTGAGAATGATTGTTCGAAAAAATTTGCAAAGAAGTTGGAAATAGTCTGCAGATCAGATGCTTCAATATTGTCAACATACATAGGCGAAGGCAATTCATAAACTCTTCTTTTTGAATTCACAAAACTGTGAAAGCTTTTAGGATTCCTTTTAAAGTTCTGTAGATGCATTGAGTAACACCAGTTAAGAACTTCAGTTCGGCAACCATGTAAGAGGCGAGAACCATAGAGCATCCACTTTTATTTTAAATATTTTATATTTCTAGTTTCCAATTCTTTTCCAATAGCTCTTTCGTCCATTTCAACTTGCCGATCAACGATGCCGTTCTGCGGATGTAATTCATCTGTAGCATGCAAAGCAGCTCAAAGGGCTCTTAACGTTATCTAACTAGCTCGCCGCAATTGGGGGGTTCATGAAAATGATTTTGCCCTATAGAATCTTTATAAATTTTTAAGGTGTAAGTGAATGTGTAGTGAATTAGAGTGTGTTAAGTGTACACTTACTTCGCCAGCCAGTATCATAACAACATAATTAGTTTACAAACATTTTATTATATTGGAATTATTAAAAATGTCTTAACCTATTGGTGACAATTGTGTAACAGTCGTAAAAATCATGAATTATAAACTATATTAATGATATAAAATACAACTCACCTAGTCACGCCGAATGTACATTCGAGGTCCTAGAGAAAAAAAAATATACAACTTGTTTGACCTAATTTGAAACCGCTGTCACGTCCGCTCTTTGATTTTCTACACCAGTTGCAAATCACTGTCACCGTAATACGTGCCAGTGGCGACTATGCGATACTCATCTGATATAGCCTCCCAAAATTTTCCGCCGATTTAATTTTCGTATTGACCGGCTTGCATGTGCATATTTTCACACATTGTGTGTTTTTGGTTCTTTTGAAACAAGCGATCTTCAATTGGTTAAAATTATCTGCTTCTAGTTATTTTTAGCTCTTCTTTAAGTGTCGTAAGAAATGTTTATTTTTCTTTATATTTTTTTTTTTATATATATATAATTTTTTTTTTTTTTTTTTAAACTTAAAAAAAAAGTCTTTACTTTACGAATGACATACTTCAACTCAATACTTTCTTTTTATATTGGGAATATCCTTTCTTCAAGGGTACAAATGACTCAGGAGTGTGGTCACTTCATTAATATAATTAGCGAACTGAATTATTTAATGCACTCGCGTTGGGTTGTCAATTTTCTTCTTTTTTAGATTACTAAAAAAAAAGTCTTTACTTTACGGATGACATATTTCAACTGTATAATAATTTTTTTTTTTTTTTTTTGTAATGGGAATGTCCTTTCTTTAACGGTACCAATGCCTCAGGAGTCCGGTCACAACATTAATATAATTAGCGAACTGGATTATTTAATGCACTCGCGTTGGGTTGTCAATTTTCTTCTTTTTTAGATTACTAAAAAAAAGTCTTTACTTCACGGATGACATATTTCAACGGAATATTTTTTTTTTTTTTTTTTAATTATTAAAATTTTTTAAATTTATTTATTTTTTTTTTTTTATTATTTTTTTTTTTTTTATTGAACTCAACAAAATCCAAAAGTTGAATACTCAAAAAAACGTTCCCAACAAAAAAGAAAACTTGACATCCCAAACAAAATAAAACCAACGCCTACTTGTTTTCCTACACATCATCACATCAGTTGAGGTATTTATGGCCAATCGAGACACAAAAACTGATTTTCGTGCGGGGATTACTAGAAGCTGATCACTCTCACTTCAAAGCTGCAGATCCACAGCTGGAGATTTAGATTTAGATGTACATCTAGTTGCCGCCGTAGACATAGGAGGTCCTACTGCAATTATGCTAGCGATATTTATCGAAGGTTAAGATTGAGTTTGAAGTTGCTCCTTATTCCCAACGATAGCACGTGTACGCCCAGCGCTTATTCGGAATATGTAGTAGCAGATGAAACCACCGCCTCCCTCTAGCTAATGTTACGGCTTCAACAGGTAAAACTGCAGCTATCACATCAGATGGTGGATGAGCGGTTGCACTGAGACGCGGAACCGGAAGAGTAGCAAAAATCGAAGCTGACGTCAAATAAACGGAAGATTCTTTTGCGTCTTACACAGCCGCATTCTCAGGGTCATTCTTTTTACCGTGAACACTAATGGTTTTACCTCTATGCAGGCCACAAGGTGTCATTACGTCATTCGTTTTGCCGGAGCTTGTCAAGTTATGTGTGGCAAGTTTCCATCTTTTTTCCATTTGAATTCCCGAAAGATCATCACTAATAATGATGTTCGGTGGATTTAGTATTAAGCTATGAGAAGATTCAATATCATAGCATATCAACGAGTCGAGGACGTACGAGAAGCCCAATCAATTAAATTCGGCGATAATAGTGCACTTCATATATCCGCACAATTGCTAGACTGGCCTCGTTGCACAGTCAAGGAATCTAAATATTTAAATGATGTAAACATCTCTTGATAAGTAATAAAGTTGGCAGTTAAATTATTTATATTCTTTCCACGCTTGACTGTGTTTATTCGAAGAGTCTATAAATGTCAATGTCCTTTTGACGGCAATTCGGATAGGATCTATAATAAGGTAACAAATATATAAAATGGAAGTAAAAAAATAAAATTCAAAATCCAAACTCACAATGAAAATTATAGATAGGAATCAAAAGGAAAATTAAGTTCATTTGATCTGAATCTACACTTTCGAATTGACGCTGTCAAGTTAAATCGTTCTTTTCCATGGCTGACTGTCACTTGCTGCGATAGAGCGCCTTAAAGTCATCTATAATATCCGCTAACAACTGCACTATTCGCTCCTGATTTTCCAGTTGTTTGCCGTTATATTGTTGACCACTTTCAACATATTCCCTAAGCAAATCCAAGATATCAAAGCTCAGACCCTCTCCGAACTATTTTGTGCTTTCATCATAAGATGAATATCTGGCAAAGAGTAATCATTTTTATTAATAATTATATAATAATTGACATTAAAAATGAAGATTAACACATGCACTTACTTTCATTTCTTACTGGGAATATCATTCCAGGCGTCGTAATCTAACATGTGAGCGTTTCTAAACACATACAAAAGCGAATTAGAAAATAAAGCAAAAATTCTACATTACAGTTGTACTTATGGCTGATTTCCACTGGTAGAAGATATTTTCTGCAGAACTAGTTGAGTAAAAAGTCGAAAACATTATCTGTTTACAATCAAAATTGTCTGCACTTCATTACTCGCAACTCATTGGAATTGCAGGTAATTCCATGCTGCACAATATGTGTAAGTATTTTTGCTGGTTCGGAAAGCAATACAACTCATTGAGTGCAGGTTTTAATTTGGTTTTTCTGTTAAAAGTATTTCGCTTAGTTTATTTCGTCAAAAATTTAGAAAATTTTATATTCATTTATGTTTGTATCATTTTGTTATTAATTGTATCTTAGAAACAAAGAAATGTCATATTTGACCCTTGTGTTCTCATTGTTTTTTCGAAATAAATTTCGAAAGATGAAAGTCATACATAATTCTTAACCAAATGTTTCCAAGGTACGCCTTCGAAATGAAAGCTATTTAACAAGAAGATATAAAATCAGTGCCCTGTCTAACGTACAAACAGCTGAACCAAAACGAAAAATTAGCAAAGAAAAAAAACGAACTAACAAACAAACAAAGCAGAAACTTGTTGACCAAGAAAATTAGAACTTGTGAATGGTAAGTAATATATTATTAAATGTTAATTAATAGTCGTTTTGTGATAATCAATATATAAAAATTAGACAGAATGCTTCGACATATCACTCATGCCATTTGATGAAAAAGGATCGAACTTCGCGACAAAGAATTATTATGAGCCACAGAAGGGCTCTGCGGGATGCTTCCAATTCCCTTACACTACTTGAAAATGTGTAAGTTTTCGTAAATATATTTGTGTGTCATACGTAGTTATATATTGTGTATTTATATTGGTAAATGTAGATTTCTGCAAGAGTTTGAGTTGGTCGCAGAAACCAAAATTTGCTTCAAGGAAAATTTGTCCTTTAAAATTTTTGCAGAATTTTTTTGGTGGACCTATAAGCCACGTTCCTTAGTCAACGAACCAGTCACAAGTTGGAGTTCGTGAAAAGTAAGTAATAAAATATTAACAAACAATCGTTTTGTGTTAATCGACATATATAAATATTACTCAGAACGCCCCTGCAACATTTGATAGAAGAAGGGATTGTTATGAGGCAGAGAAGTGCTCTGCAAGATGCTTACTTCTATTTTATTAATAGTGTTCATAATAGAAATAAATATATGTACGTATTCAATATATAAATAGTATACATATAAAAATAAAAAAGAATATAAAATTCAAAGTTTGTCAACATAAAGAACTAAAATTGTCTTCTTTTAGATCAAATTTGAGTAGAAACTTGAATAATTCAACCAACCCAATTACTTGGGATCTAAGAAAAGAGGAAATGCACGTTGTTCTTTTTCAGCTTTAATAGCTTGACGTTGATCGACCTATCGCTCTCGATTTGTTCCTTTAATAGTTGAGTTTCCTCTCTTAACACTTGAATTTGGTCCCTTGATAGTTGTTAAACGGCTCCTTGGAAGCGCTTTTTTTATATAACTTATATCGTATGGAAATTTTTACAATTCTCAGCCGGATAATGTATCTTTGTTTAATGGCGATGACCCATTAAATATAATGACTATGTCCTTCTATTATATAATAATATCATTATTATTAATAGAATAATGATCTTGATACCAATAAATTTTTTATGTTCTAATGTACATTTATTAAATATATTTACCGATTATTTTCCCCTTAATCAACTGAATAAAGTAGCAACGTATATAAACAACGTATATAAATAGTTTTCCTTATTGAACTGCAGCGTGGAAAGATGGCGCAAAGCCTTCTTTGCCCACCAGCTGAAATAATTATTTTAACCGTAATTATCATTAGATTTGCATTTTCCAAATTTTTTAATGTGTCCAATGGCACCTAAGGGATTGTAATTTGTTAAGAGAATCCTTATCATGCGAACAAAAAAAGTCGTTTTTCTATTGTTTTAAGAAATAATAAATTTGTCAGCTTCCGTCATCCCCTTTAACGAGACTTGTTGTTGACTCAAGGGGTCGTCGATTCTCACATAACTCAGACGGATATACTTCTGTTATATATGATTTGCTTTTATTAAATAAAGACAATGATACCAATAAAACAGCATTGTCATCAAACTCGTCTTCAAAGAATTTTCTCTCCATCAAATCCTCGCTTTAAACGTGGTCATAATTAGATTTTCAGTTTGCTCATTTTTCAATGTGTCCGCCGGGCCAAAGCTAATCAATCTGTATAATTTGTTAGCAGAATTTTTGTGATAATTGCAGATAAGTCGTAATAAACGCATGCAAACGTGAAAAGCCGCATATCTATTGTTGTAAGGAATAATACAGTTGTTAGCTTTGCTCGTAGTTTATGCACCCATTTAGCTAAATGTGTGGTACACTCGTGGCTCACCATTCCATCAATAATTGGTTTGTTTGTCAATTTGTCAAAGAGAAGAACCAGCTGTCATTTTTTGAATTTTGAAAGCCACAATTTTATAACATAAATAAAAACTTGTTTCTTTTTCTGCTATTTCATTCGCACATGGATGATAACAGCGAAAATGATACGAAAGTCTTAAATGAATGAAATCGTGATAAAAACGTTTATCAGCACTCGGTTTCGTCGCGAACGAAAGCTAACTATCAGATATGTGATTACCCTGCTGAGACGAGCACATTTACTGAATTTTGTGCGCATTATGTAGATATAAGACCACGCATAATTGGTTTTGCGATAGTGCAGTAAACGGATATACGTGCTATTGTACAAATATTTGTGCGCTTGTGCGTGCGTTTGCTTAAACAATTATGTGTGTGAGCAAAAGCAATAGAATCTTCAATTCTGTGTTTGGCCGGTTATTTTCGTCATTTTGAGGTAAACTTTGCTGGTAGACTTGAGGTTTCACTACTTTCGTAAAGGTCTATTTATTAATAAAGGTTTTTGGTTTCGGGCGGTGTAGGACGATTTGTTGCTAAGACGTGTTAAATAATAATAAAAAGGTGGGTGAAATCTGACGTGATTGCATATGAAGGTTTGAAGAATTGTTTGAAAAAAGATTTGCTTGTGTGAAGATATTCAAATATATTGAGACGTAATTAAACCTCTGAATAACCGAGAAAGTTTTTAAACATATACAGTTTGAAAGTGGATTAATAAACTCAGTCTTTATGAGTTGCCACTTTTACTTAAGCGATTAGAAACATAGCCGTTAGCGGACTTTTCGTTCTCTATAACCAATCCAAAAAGATCTGGAGTAAACTTGTAGAATTTTGCATACGGGCCCTTGTCAATTTTAAAAAAAGGAAACAGCGTTGAGATAACTTTAATTGTAGCCATTTGTAGCTGTTTTTTTATTTACCGAAACGGTTAATAATCATAGTAATCTACACTATGTATGTTTCTTACTACGAAGATGTGAGTGAGTTTGGCACGTTTTGTAACCGTACCATTTTTAAACGTGATTTTTTCTTTTTAGCGCAAATTAAAACATAAGATATAACAGGGCTGTCCACACTCGGCTTCTTTAATCTACCATCTACTTTATCTATGTGCTATGTTAGATGCGGTTTGACATGAAACTTAGGTAAGGTTTACAGCTATTTTAGTTTGTTAATATAAATTCAATATTTAAATCTCCATCGTATATCATGAGTTTCTCAGTTTTACTCGTTTCATGCAAAACGAATTATTTATCACAAATTTTCATCTTCTTTCTAATAAAATGAAGCGTCATTAAAATTCGGTCAAAGCTTATGAATGCTCCTCTCCATTCATACTGATGTTATTATTTCAAACTTGACTGATAACTAAAGCGAACAAAGCAACCAAGCGCATCGAACCACGGACAAGCTGAGTAAAAACTAAGCAACTAAAGCATATCAACGGGCAGTTGCCATTGAAAAGCTTTTTCAATTCAAGCCGCAGCTGTTTTAGTGTAGTTGCTTTTTGTATGATGTCTGTTCTAACTGCACACTTTTTGTTGAGAGCGCAACGGAATATTCAGGAGACTAATCGCGTATGGAAAATATAATTCTCGCTTAGGTTTTCAGCTGTTTTTGCTAAATTGCTGAATGCGAAAATGAAAACTAACTTTCAATTACGTGATTTCGAGCTAAACTCTTTACTTGGCATCATTTATTTAGCCATTGCTGGCATTGGTACTGCAAATTTTGCTCGCTCTGAGAGAAAATTTCTTTCGTTACAACAATTGTTTTTGTTTTTAGTGTTTTTTAGAATTTTGAGCGATAAGGACGTGTAGGTTTCTTATCGCGGAAGATTGTGCGAAATAATATACGTAAATATATATAATATCGAGAAGAAAACTATTAACACAAAATAAATACTTTTGCCTATGGTTAATTAGTTAAAATATATTTAATACTATTAAGATTAAAATTACAAAAAAAAAAAAAAAAAAAAATTATTATTAAAGACATGAAAAACATAAAATATTCGAAAAAACAGAATAATAACGGCAAGATAATTATGTGAACAGCCTGAATAATAGATAATTTATTTTAAATATTTTTATTGCAAATTTGCCTATTGATAAGAATAAAAGACAAAGTTGCAATTTGTTTTTCTAGCGAAAGATGTGAAGTTGTAATTATGCGTAAAGCCATTCAGTTTTTTTATTTTCAATTTTATGCGCGAATATTATTTGGTTTATAGAAACTCTTTTTGCCATTTTTCGATAAATTTGCTAAAATTTGGGCACCTTTTATAAAAAATCAATCGGTTGGTGACCAAAATTTTAAATCAAAAAGTGCTCGTCCGTGAGGTGTTAATACGCGCTTTCTTATGGAATGTTAAATACACATATATTTGAATATATATATATATATATATATATATATATATGTATCAAAAAATTGAGTAATTCAAACAAAATTTTAAGTAAAGTGAAATTGAAGCAAAGGGTGTTTAGAGCGCAAAAAGAGATTGCAAATTAGGCAAAAACAAAATTGAGTTACAAAGGCGGTTTCTTAAATAGAAGTATGTTACGGCTTTTTTAAACTGGTGTCTGCGTTTCATTTTTTATTTATTTCATTCCATTTGTTTTTATTTATTTATTTATTTTTCTTACCCATCACCGCAGGATGAGAGATGTATTCATTTTGTTACAACGTTTGCAACGCGCAGAAGGAAACTTCAGAGACCCTACAACGTATATACTCTTAACCAGTGTCAAATTTTGAATCGCTTTAAGCATATTCATCTGTCCGTTAATGTAATGTCTGTTGTAAATATGAAGCCATCGACTTCAAATTGATAGAAATATTGAAAGTTTTTGCATGCGGGTTGATATTGAAAATGTTTCAAATCGGTCGAAGGACACGCCTATAGTACTACGTAAATTGAGAACACCTCTGCTTTGCAAAAGGAACAAATTTATTTGGAATTACTTTTTGCTCAATATTCCCAAGCTACGGCCAGTAAATCTATGAAAACTTGGACACATTTTCTTACTTGCGATGCTGCATTCCTTGTACAAATACGCTAAAAATTGACCACGACTTTTCAATATTGTAGAGTATCAAAAGGTAATTTTGACTTCAATAGCTTTCTAAGGCGCCGAAGCAAATTTCAGAAATCCCATAAAATATATGAGTCGTTAGCCAGTTTCAAGGTAGTAATGCATCTAAGCATGTCCGTCTGTCCATCTGCCCAACTTTGTAATATCTGTGGTAAATATTATGCCTTAGCCAAAATTAAGATATCGCCGACTAGTTTGCAAAAGAAATTGACAATGGATTAAACCGGTCAAAGGACATGCCTATACAACAAAAATTTTAAACACGTTTTCTTTTCGAGTTTTATCGTTGCTACTTATAAAGTGCAACACATACAGCTTCCAACTTTCCATTATTATTCTAAAAATGGGAAAAATCGGCACCGTCCGCCCAATGTTATACGATATGAAAATTTAGTTTTTTTCCTTCTCTATTGTCTTTTTTAGGATGGGCATAGCGATGGGCATAAACGATTCGATCTTGACTGAATATAATTTTCTTACTTGTTTTAATATGAAATTGAAATAATTAATGTACGGCATCGTAAAAAATAATCTTTGTTGAGCTATTTTTAGAAAACAAGATTTTGCGTGTGCACGAGTTTGTAAAAAGTTATTTTATATGAACTGATTTTCAATAGAAATAATGTAACGAAATATGTAATCGTACCGTCAAAGGTAAACAAACCGTTAAAAAGTGCTGAAATACAAATTGAAGTAAATATAACAAAAACGAACGCATTAGTAGATAGTGGAATGTAAACAATAGCAAGCATATGCATGTGCACATAGCGGCATTTAATGTAATTAAACAATTTTGTTTATTAATTAATACCTTTCTATTTATTTAGTTGGAAAAAGGCGTAGAAATATAGTTAAGAAGCTAAGCAGAGTCATAAATAAATAAAATAACGAATAAAAGAGTGAAGTTACTCACTAATATTTATTTATTTAATTATATACCAAAAGTTTATGTTTGCGTCCTCATCAATTTCGGCTTCAAATTTCCGAACAGATGACTAAATGTGAGCTGAACTGAAATAAGAGATCGATTTTATTCTAAGCATTTTCGTTAAGCAAACCTAAGCACACGCATACCCGTTTGCGCACACAACGTACACACATGAATGTAACGTACATATAAATACGCAGCACACATACACAATATTACACTCTTATAAATTGTCCCATTGCCTATAAACAAGAACTGCTAAACAACTACACATGTATTTTATCAGGCTGGTGCCAGCACTTGCTAGTTAGCCGCACTTTGCCGCCAAAAACGTAAAGAGACGTACAACAACAATCATATCTGTAGCAAAATAAAAGAGCGTCAACGGTAACAGAAAGAAACAAAAAAACAACAATAACAACAACAATAATAATATTAAATTAATAAAAGTTATACAAAGCGAAAAGGAAGGCAAGTAAAAAAAAAAAAGAAGAATAGAAAAAAATTTCAGAAATCAAGTGCAAAAAATGAAAATGTTTTCAAGTTGAAATTTGAATTGGGATCTTTATTGTCTCCGTGCATAAGTAGGTTTTTCTCGTGTGTATGTGCGCGCAGAAAATACGTGCATTAGAAAAACGTAATTTTTGCGTCCCCTAACGAATTCGAATGAAAAAGGTGAAAAAAAGTAATCGTTAAAAAAAAAGGTGAATTATAGTGTGTGTGTGTGTGTGTGTGTGTGTGTGTGTCTTATTTATTTATTTACTTAAATATCAAAAATAATAGCAGTAGGAAAACAATAATAATAATAATAACAACAATAACAAGAATAGGAACCATAACAACAAAAATAACAAGAACAATAATAATAACAATACCAATAACAATGTTTACAAGAACAACAAATTTATACTCTACCTTCGCAAAGAGTCCGTCTGCAATTTGCTTTACCTGTAACTCGTCAATCATCGACAACGTTTCTGCCGCTCTTACAGTGTTCATATTGTCTACTTTGCGTTGTGCATGCAGCCACAAACAACAGCAAGAACAACATCGATATCAACAGCAGCGACAGTATCATTCTATTCGATATATTTGCCCATACCGTCCGTCGCTGTTTTCAATGTTCGCATTTGTTTTGTGTGTATGTTTATTATTTACCTATACGAATGGCTTGGCTACAGTAACAGCTCCCCTACCGCCACCATTGGCCGCCGCTTTAGCTGCGCCGGTTAGCTCTTCCATATTGGAACAATTCACGCCTAATTGTAGTGCCGTAGTGCACATATTTCAAACACGGGGTTTCGATCCAGCCGAGATGCCACAAAAGCCCAAAAATGGTAAGTAATTTAGTTATTATTTTTTAAATGCTCGCTTCCAATGCGGCTTAACTAATACTATCATCAAAATTTAAACGCGGAAAATATATGACAAAAATTCCGCTGTGAATGAAAATTATTATTGTTGGGTTTTTTTTTTTTCCTACGTACCGAATGATAGAATGGCGCGTAAACAACAGTTGCTAACAGTTTTTAATAATTGTAGTCTTCTTTGAAGATTTATAAACTCAATTAGCTAAGGATGGAGTGAAATGCGAATTCCATAAGATATTAATGTCCAGCGCCTATTGCGATCGAAATTGCAGAAACAATCAGTGTAGTTTCGAAATTTACTTTAAGAAATTCAACTGGAGGTATTACCATAAGGCTATTAACATCTAGTTTTTGCTTTTACACGTGAAATGTTACGAGTTACCTGGTAGTGAATGTAGAGGGAATTAAGAAGTGACTTGTGAATCACCCGGGGGCATGCGAGGCACGGTTTATTTTATACCCGTCGCCGCCGAATGAGAGGAGTATGTTCTTAATCAGTATCAAAATCTGAGTGGATCTGCGCATGTTTGTCTGTCCCTGTGTCATGTCTATGTTAAGAATCACACTGATTACAAATGTTAAGATGTCAGTTCGGGACAATAGTAGCCATTCTTGCGCGCACGTTGATATAGAAAATGGGCCAAAGCGGGTAAAGCGAACCGCCACCGTCCTATCGAAAGTGCGAAGATTTTTTTTTTTTTTGAAGCACAAAAGGTTAGTTTTTTTGCTCATTACTTATCAACAACTACAAGAGATATAGGAGATAAAAATGTCTGCGTATATTTGCGGGTAATTCTACAGTATGCGAAAAATAAAAGTGGGCCATGTTCACCCGAAATTATGGATCAAAGAAATTTCAATTGTTACGTTTTATCTTTGGGTTTTCTTTTCTTAAGGCAAGGGTGGTGAATACATCCGAACACAAATTTTCTTCATGTTGTTTTCTCTGTTGCCTCTTTACATGTGCAACTGTTACAGCAAGTTCGGACAAAAACAAGCCACAACATACGAGAATTGCAATATAATCAGGTATGAACAATTCGCCAAATTGCTGAATAAAACAGCGAAAGCTAACTTTCAGCTATAAGATTACTACCTTGTATTTGTTTTTAAGAGAATTTTTAGTACCGATTAGTTAGAAGTTATTTTTTATTGAGCTCGATTAACGGCTTAAATTGCTATTCGTTACAAATTGCAGATTATTATTCGCTGTATGTCGTGAAAAATCGAAAAAATCCAAAAATATATCAAAAGTTCGTTGTCGTGTTGTAAGCGTAGATGTGCTTAAATGTCAAATCCACGAACGAGTGAGGGGACGACAAGAACACCGTCTTAAAGCAAGTCCCATTGCTAATGAATGTGGGCAGTGAAAGTGTTTTATTATTTTGTCACAAAGTTGAAGAATCTCTTATTGCGACGATACCCAATGAAATGAATTTCTGAATATATTATAATGCAAAAGTCGCTGATCGAAAAAAATAATAGTTTCTTATATGTATTTTGTATGACTGAGTTGTTCAGTGTATAAAGACGCTAACCATGAAACGCTCAAAAGTGCATTTCTGGCACTCATTATTTTTGTTATTCGATTTGAAGAAATCTGCTGACAAAGCCCAAACAAACACTTTCAGAAGATTATGATGATGCTGCTCCATCATATCCAAATTGTCGGTTTTAGTTTCAACGATCTAAAACTGGTTATTTTAGTGTCAACGTCAAAGAACGGCCCGGGGGGCTAAAAAAGTCCGAACACAATGCGACAATGCAGAATTTATTGGATGAAAACCCAGTGAAAACTCTTAAAGACCTTTCAACTTTCGAATGACTTACCATTTGCTGAATCAGTTGGGTCTGGATCTTCACCTATAATGGGAAAAATTCAAAAAGAGGGAAAATGGCTACCATTCGAGTTGACTGAAGCCATTTCGAAACGTTTCAATATCGTGATTTCATTGCTTACCCAGCAAGAGAAAAAGATTTTCATGTGACGTATTATGATTGACGATGAAAAGTGGGTCTACTATGATAATTCCAAGTACAAAAAATCGTGAGTTAGTTCAGGAGAGACATCCACATCGACCCTGATAGCTTAATAGCCATAAAGTTTTACTGAGGGATCAGCAAGATGTAGCGTATTACGAACTGCTAAAACCGAATGGGACTTTAACTGCAGATGTTTGCCGAAGTCAATTGCACAAATGGAACGATGAGTTGTTGCAAAAGAGATCAGCAATGGCGGTTAACAGATGCAAAGTCATGCTCTTACATGACATCGCTCGACCACACGTTGCAAGCGCTGTAAAGGGTAAACTGTTGCAACTCGAAGTGAAAGTTCCGCCGCACCTAGCGCACTCACCAGACACATATGGCATGGCTGGCACATGGTTTCGAAATACTGAAAACGTGCGAAAATAGACCGATGATTGGTTCGCTGCAGAAAATGCAGAGAACGATGGAAAATATTCTGATTAATATACATTGTGCCAATTTGGACCAATAATGGCTCTTCAAGTGAAAAAATGATCGAAATACATGCAAGCACCTGATATGTGGTGTGGTTAAGCAGTCCGTTGTATAGTAAACACTCGAACTTGTTTGCTTACTCATCCGTCTTGTGTGATTAAATTTTTGTTTGTTTTGAGGTTCTAGGTTATCAGGCGCATCAAAAAGCCTAGTAACTTCTTAAAAGCTTGGCAGCCTCTGCAATTTTAAGTCGGTCCCTCAAACTATGTTTGATTAGTTTCGGTAGATTTAAATTCTTGCTGTTTGCTTATTTACAACACTTTTCGGACTTTTCAAGTAAATTCAATTTATTCTCAGTCCGACTAAGAAATTTATTGGATCTAAGAGTGCATTACATGTTTTTCAAATAATCGAGAAGTACTTCATATGCAATTACTAAGGCCTCTCTGGTTAAACGTGTCACTTTAATCAACACTTTTAAAACTAGAAATAAAACCATTTTTCATTTTCACCAGCTATTATATAGATTGCATTCTTGAAGATAAGTTTTACATAACAAAGAAATTTTTATATTGTTAGTCCAATTAAGAGAGTAAAGATTTTAAGACACATACGTTCTTCAAAGAAATGGTACAATCATAAAAGTTTTCTGTTTAACATGGCTTGAGATATACATTAAACCTGAAGCCTAGAACATGTGCTCAAAAATGCCAGAACAACTGAACAATACATTTTCTTGAGACCAGAGGTCACCCTTTAAAATAAGACAAACTGTGTTAGCCGTCGTAAGGTATAATTTGATAAAAAAACATTTGATAATTATAGACAATTTTAAATGAAGAGAGAAGAAAAACTAAGTTCATGTTAAACAAGCTGTGTAAGGAAAATTACAGCTTACCTGATTTGTTTCCATAATTATAGCGTTGTAATTGTTTGCCCATTCCAATCTAATGCATGCACATGAATTGAGTTATTCTCACAATATACGCGAAGCATCTCTCTTGAAAGGGTAAGAGAGAGAGAGAGAGAGAGTGAGAGAGAGAGTGAGTGAGAGAGAGAGTGAGAGAGTGAGAGTGAGGATCTTGCGTAGTTATTATGCACATTTGGTAATGTAAGAAGGAGTTCCGAGTTTTGCCATTGGTTGTGAAACGTAGAACAATTGAGATTTTCCAAAATATATATATAATAATACATATATATAGCCTTTCTGCATGTAATATCTGAATCTTAACTATTAGTATTTAGGGACAGAGTCCGTTATAAATGATTTCTAATGTCAGTATGAATGACTTAAAAATTTTTTCATCGTTGGCGACCGCGACACCGCATCCAGGTCTTTTTCAAATTTAATAAATAAATTGTTTATTTTTATAGAATTCTCCGTAAGATGTTTGGGATCGTTGTTAGAGATTTAACAAGTTTGTAGACCTATGAACAAATAATAAAACTTTCCATCCATAATCCATAATCTATTTCATATGCCACATGTCAAGTAACGCTAGCTTTGAAACTGAGTAAGGTACGAATACGCCGATAATTTCAATGGGTTTGTGTTCGTAACTTATGATTGCCATAGGCAAAAATTTAAAACTTGTCATAAATATTTATTAAAGTTGAATTGTCGCCGCATTTATAATATATAACATGTAGTTACTCTAGTTCGCGATAAATATAAGCCAGATAGATAGCTTCAATCTTAGATAATCCCACTAGTTGTATGTTTGGCTATACACACCTCCGGTTTTCTTGTTTCGAGCGCGTTGTCTTACGCCCATAGGGACGTTTAACGACGCGTCACTCAAAGTTTAATCTACGTCCAGTAATTACTGTCATATCATAAAGTAACTCTACTTGTATAGCCATCAAGAGTTCACTGTTCGTCCTTTCATGGAATTCTCCTATCGCTTTTACCATGTCGACTTTGTTGTCACGTCGTTATTGAGAGTTTCCCGCGAAGCAGTGTGTAGTCGGAAATCTTTCTAAAAAGGATCGATTCTTTTTATTTAGTCCATACACTCATTGGCTTACTAGCGAGTTGAATGCGTTCTCTCATCCATTTTTCTTTTATTTTAGAATCTTTCCAAAATGGTTAATTGCGTTCAGGGTTTTCTGGCAATTTACAAAGTATACCCAGCTATACGACGTATAGAAATTGTTTGAGTTCATTAGAAAAATAATTAAAGTATCCGGAGTAGGTTGCGTGCATTACGTGAAGTCATCCTGCAGAGCTTGGTATTGATAAAGAATTCGGGTCACATAGTAGTGCCCATGTGGCCGCTGAAAATATGGAGCAATTCTGACCAACATCCCGAAAACCCTCAGTAAAATTTTTTTCATTTCAATATTAAGCAAGTTAACGCTTTATAGAGAAATTAAATTTGAGAGAAAGTCACAAAAACGCCGACAAAACCATATTTTTCTTTTGTGATTAATAACTAACTGCAACGTCAGCATATACCTGTAAGTCTTTATTAGGGTTCTTCTTTTTGCTTGTGATCGAAATTAATATAAATTCACCATAGAATGCAAGGAAAGACACGTACTTTGTAGGATTTTTCCATACGTTTTCCTCGCTGTTGCAAAAAAGAAGAAGAAAATTTTGCTACCTCCATCCTTGGGACAGTTTTTATAAAAAACCATACAAGTCAGCATGAAAGCTAGCATTATGACCATTCGTTGCACTCTTGTCATGTGTTAACTATATACGTATATATCTTTCTCGCAACAAAGCACTGTGTTTTTCTTCTTCACTAACTTCTATTCTATTCCCGCGTTTGCATGTTTTTGTGCACACTTTTCAAATGGAGTTTTAAATTTCTTTACGTGCTATTGTCATAGTTCCAATTTATCTTTATTACTTTTCATTTATAACACTGGCAACTATCTGATGATTGATGCCATCGATTTAAAAGCCTTGTAATGCATCCAATGTGTAAAGAAAATATACTTTTAAGCTCAACTGTTTCACAATAATTTATGTTAATTAACGTTAATAGATGTGAGAGTATTACATAGATAATCGATTTCCATTGTCATTATTTTAATATAATTGAGTTCTCTCTTTTTCTACGCGCACTTTAATAAAAACCCTCAGATGATATGATACTTAAAACAAAAAAAAGCAAACACAGTAAGTATATTAAAGGTGGATGACGCTGCTCATATGATGAGGACTTGGTAAGCATTTGCTTACTAAAACAAACTATCAATCTTGCGAAAAGAAATGAGAAACAAGTAAAAACATTATAGGTCGACCATTAAATAACTGCTAACACCATTCGTTATTTACTTTTATGATAAGATACCAAAAATTATAAATCAACGGAAAAAAAGCCCTTCTACGGGTCGAGTTACTTACAAAAGATATGCAAGAAATATGTGATTGAAATTTGGTGACAGAGCCAATATTTTCATTAAATTACTATTAAGGATCGATTTTCATTATCAAGTATCGGATGCGTTCCTCCATGTAAGGGCTTGCTTCTCTCTCGGCCCATCCGATTCAAATATTTTACGCCCTCAGCAATTGTCGAGAAAATTAGAAAGAGCACAGTTTTTCAATGTCATGATTTTTTTCCAAAAAACGAAATGGTCTTAACAGGATTTGTTCTTGGATCCAACCAAAGTCGTGCATTAAATTGCGTCAAAATATCTCAAAAAATTCGTATCTGCACATTAGGCACTTGGAGGGTTATACATGCGTAAGTCGACTTAAAATGCGATTATGAATTGATCGATGTAATAAGAAATGGACTTAATTTAAATCATTCTGGTTGTTTCATACTTCCGTACAAGCTTAGTATACACACCTTGTAAAATAAATGATATAGGGTGTAGAAAGTTGTGTAACTATATAGGCAGGCAGTATCAGTGGGAGAGAGAGAGAGAGAGTGAGTGGGAGAGGGGGGAGAGAGAGAGTGAAAGAGAGGGAAAGTTGGTACAATTAAAAATTACATTGCAAATTATTATTATTATTGACATTTGCCGGCTAGAAAACCACATCCATCATAAGATCGATCTGAGATAATTCACGAAATTGCTTAGATATGCCTAACTAATCAGTGAGATGCAAGATTGACGGTCTTAGAGGAAATTGACTTCGGTGATTAAGCAATTCCGAACAAATCTATTACGCAGCCGAATTGCGTGTTCCTACGACTTCTTTAGAGAGATGAAAGTAAGAGAGAACGTTTGTTATAAGTTTCTCTGTAGCAATTAACCTTGAATATGTGCGAAGGATTCATAGAATTTAAATGTAGCTCTTCTGCACATTTGGGGCGATGAATAGACAGAAGACGGACTAGTTTATTATAGATTTCTAAAAGCAAGCCATTCTAATGGCGATTCAAGTTCGAACACTATCATTTATAATTTGATATCGCCAATAGAAACTATCACTCCGCTCTTTAAAATTTTATTGGATATATCTTGTATTCAAAAGATGAAGTTAAGTCTAATTTCCTATAACGCTGTATGATCTTGTAAAGTAAAAGGAATAATGTTAAGAGTGCATGTCACCGGTCACCGTTGTTAACCATCAAAATACGTTTGAATACTCAAATATATCATTTTTACTTGTCGCGTAGCTATCTCCGGAATGCGGTCCACTGATTTATTGTAACTTCATTTATTAACTTCCCGACAACCAAATGCATTTATACATACATACCAGTGGTCTGATGGCATTGGTTTCTCCTTCCAGTATGTGCATGTCTCTATTCCTTTGCAGTGCGGATGACACATTGAAAATTATGTATACACATGTTGTGTGTGTGTGTGTGTTTGTGCGTGTGTGTATGTATTTATGTATATATACATATGTATGTACATATTAATTGTGAAGTTAAAAGGCACCTGTGGACAGCAATATTTATTATTACCATGCATTCATTTTCCGTAGGACATCATCATTTCAATAAAGCGAAGAGAAAAACAAGAAAAAAAGATTGAGTGAATATGAAGATTTTCAGCTCTGCAGCTGGAATATCACAAAAATGCTTATCCCGCAAACAAATAAGCGAAAGAATAGTAATAATAAAAAAGCAAAAAAATTATCGCAAATCGAAATCGTGAACTTATTAAGATTCCGATTCCCAAGCACAAGATTGAAAGTTCTTCGAAATTCCGAAAATTAAGAAATTTCTCAATGTCTCATGCCAGACTATCGATGAATGCATAAAAGTATCAATTAATTGTCTACATTATTAACTACGTACATAAACAGACACTTGTTTGTCTGAATGTCGAGAATACGCATTACCTCCTATCTCTCCTCTTCCCGTCTTCGGCAGCGATGATTCTACTCACTATCCTTTATTAAATTGCTGCGCACGCGTATTTGCCTAAAGTGTGCATGGAAAGGGCATTTCACGAAGGGTCCTGTCCTGTCCTTATGTTTATAATCTTAAATTTTATTTCAGTTTTTCTCTTCTTATCTGATGTGTATCTTATAAATGCCATTTAATTAATTCATTAACTTGGCAAACATCATAATTTTAGCTTATTGCAATCTGCATATGCGATGCGTTCTCTTTATGATCGCTATGTACTCATGTACACACACGTGCAAGTAGGTGCGCGCATATACGCAGGCGAATAGTTGTGGCAATAAACCCAAGAAATTACCAATGAACGCTTTTGCAGCTTCCGCAACGGAGTGGACTAAGGAGCAAATGCGAAAAATATAATTGAGATTAAGGCGAGAGCGTAAAGATGCGCGTGTAAGCAAAATGAAAAAATGAGTATAATGTTGTGCCCAAATATTAAGATCAATATTCAAGTTAGACTGCACCGGTATATCGGATATCAGAAATTTTTTTCTTTTTTTTTTTCTAAATTCATAGCACCGTGACAAGCATCTTTGTCCGATTTCACATTGTAAATATCATTAGTGTTTCGGTGCGCTTGGCTTTGTACGACACAAAAAATATTTTTTTCACATTTTCACATTGTGTGAGATTTGGTTAAGCAAAGAACTATCAATTGGTCGCCAAACGCATTAGTCCGGGAGATAGAATTTGGATCTGTGCAAACATCTGATCTGATCAGTTGAAGGGATATCGTGCAAAAGGTAAGCCAATGTAAAGTGATGATGTCAACCCATTGACAAGAAAATATTATTTACGAATTACACCCCGTTCGCGTGGAGTTATCCACAAACCGAGGCCGGAATGGGTTTAAAGAAAAGAAGATTAAATTGGTATTACTTTTTGGAGGCAGTGGTAAATTGCCTGTCCAACGATGTGTCAAAACAAGGTAAACTCGATTTTTAATGAATCTTAATCAAGAGAGAGAGGGAGTGTGTGTGTGAGAGAGATCGAGAGAAAGAGAGAGAGAAAGAGAGAGATATTTTTAACTTAAATTATCTAATTCCAAAGCAATTCAAAATTTCTAAATTACACACACGCACATGCGCGCGCTTAAATATCTCCGTACACATGCTTATCTATATTTGCGTGTAGTCTACACTAAACTCGTATGTAAACGAAAATATCCAACAACTAGCAGTTACCCAACTGATCGGCCGGCCAGTAAGCAAGCCAACCGGCCAACTAGCAAACATATCGACTACGTATATTTATTCGTTCATGCACCTATACGTATAAACTCACGCTCGAAATTCCTTAGCAACGGATCAGAAAAATGTTGTCATACCACTTTTCCACATCTGTATGGTACACCAAATTGGTGTTGGTGTTTGTGCTGGTGGTATCAGATTAATGTATATGTATGTATGTTTGTGTATATGTGTGTGTGTGTGTGTGTTTGTGTGTGTGTCCTTGTGCGTGTGAGTTTGTGTGTGTGTGTGTGTGTGTGTGTGTAAAAAGGTTTTTATGCTTTTGTATAAATTGCTGCATATATTTATGCTCCTACATATGCATACCAATAGGGCCGTGGGCCGTGTTCTTGGTTTGTTTTCTTTTCTTTTGCGTTTTTTTTTTTCTCGGATATTTAGAAATCTTGGGCGATTCGCAAATCATTTTAAGGTAATGCGTGAGTTCCTTTAGCTTATACACAACTTTTGTTAATGGACACAAGAATAATTATACATGCGCCCCATCGCGGAAATTTTTCAATGTGCAATGCGCTCTTTTTATGTGTTTCTGTTTGCGTTTGTTTTCAAAGCAAGGGTACTTCAGGGATGTGTTGGTAACACATCGTTTGTACCTTTTCGGAGCATCGTGGAAAGTATCAACGCAAATATGTATGTAATCCCCAAAGGAAAAACACAACTCACCGTCCAGCTTTTGAGAAGATTTTTCAATGTATTTCAGCTGTCGAGATTGTTTGTTTGTTGCTGTTGTTGCTGTTGTTATTCATGAGTATGTATGAAATCTTGACACATGTAATAGCAAAGAAAAAATTCACTCTTGAAGGTTTACAATCTAGCACAACCCCACATTTTCATGAGCTGAATGAAGCCCTTTCTTTGTTTTAACTTCACTTAACGTCTTCAGTATACGCTTCACAACTATGGGTTTGACGTTTTGTGTATTCAGCGTTCATACGATATTTTGAATTTTTACAATTTACCTGTTTTACGTATCTACCTATATATATAAGAGCATTATAGGTCTGTTTGTAGGTGAGTGCAGTGCATTCATATATATATATATGAATGAATATGTATGCATGTATGTATGTGTATGTTTGAATGATGGTATGGTGTGAGGGTTTGCTGCTTTTGCCTGTCTTTTTACAAAAAAAAATTTTCTTAACTCCCGGCTGTTAGCCTATCTTTTCTGATACTTATTCATTGTCGCTATTAATGTTGCGCCAGCGACAAACTATGTAACTACCTGTACGTAGTTTTTTAAACTGTTCGCATTCGTGTATGCCGGTGTGAGCGTGTTTGCATTCACTTGCGTATATTTGTTTATTTTTGTTTTGGCATAGACTTGCTGAGCATGGCCTTTGCTTTATGTCTGCATTCCCCTTTCTCGATTCGTGGGGAGATTATGAATTTTCTGGTTGGTGTTGTTTTTTTCATTACAACCACCTTTACGAGTCCAACTATATACGTTCCATTCCTGAATGGTCGCCGTCGCCGTCATCGTTATTATTATTATCATCATCGTCACCATCATTACCACTATCATTATCATCACAATCATTATCATTATCATTATCATTATCATTATTATCACCATTAACAACAACAATAACATAATCTTAGTTGCAGTCGTCGTCGCTCTAGTCTGCGTTTCTGCGAGAATTTATATTTGCTTTTGATATTAATCATGGTGTCATTGAAGTCGTTTGTATTATAAGTTGTTGTTGCGCCTGCATATAATTGTGGATGCTGAAGGCAGTGACGATGGTAGTGGGAATTAACTTGATCTTTGCTATATATGCGAAATTAGGTATGAAAGGATTTGCAATTTCACCTTATGCTTAATAAACCATCTGATAATGAAACATTTTCAGCAAAAAAGAGCTTATTTATTGAATGATTCATAAACTTGTTTGTGAAAACGATAAATTTTCTTCTTTGGCTTATATTAAATCTCTTAATTTCTTTTCATTATTACACTACCGACCAGATGTATTTTCGTTTTAAATAATCGGTTTCGATCAGAACTGATACATATATAGTCAATAAAAATATTTTCAACATTGATCGCAAATTTCTAAAATTTACCTTAAATGGCATATATCAGCATATGTAGAGTTTTCTTAAATGTGTGTCACTATTGAAGGAAAGATGAATATTAGATGTCATCAGAAGTGCATATCAGCGACCATCAAATTCGAATTTCTCAGACTGTAAGCGCTTCCTCCTGTCCTGTACATTCCGAACTTTCTTCTGACTTCTTCATCGTGCTACAAATCTAGGGGTCATTCACTGAATGCTGCAGAGTGCTCTATAAATAAACAACCTTTAATTATAACTCGTCTTACATTAAGCAAGTATTTTAGATTCAAATGGAAAACTTGTTACCATTTTTGAAAATAGATGATTGCGAATGTACAATTTTTTCGAGTGTTGTTGGGAAAAACGATAATCACTTTGTTAATTCATTGCCAGAGAGTCTCCGTTGATATTTAAATATCGTATATTTGAATATATTTATATTTTCTCATATATTTACATATCAATTCGCCACGCATGTGCTCACCGACATGTAGCGATCCTATTTTTTTCGTGCTTTCTTATCATTTAATTTGATCATTAAACCATTCTTAAACTCTCTTCAATACCTTTAAATATTCACATGTGCCAAAAATATTCCGCACACCACAATACTTTGTCATTAATCATCGCATGTGTCTACAAAAGTCTAAAAAGAATAAAAGAATTTAAAGGAAAAGAAACCAAAAGCGAAACAAAGCGCATTCCTTATAACTTTCGGGGCAAAGATCAAAAATTGGGATGCATGAAGTTACTACTATTCTAAATGTAATAATATTTAGGTTAGCTATTGTTGTTGCCGCCTTTTTGTTATAGTATTTGGTGCTTTTGAGCTTCATTAAAAGAAACTGATCTGATGGCTTAAATAGACTGCTATTGAGAGTAGGTCAACGTTCCTGAAACCAATTTTATCAGTCGTTCTCTCTGAATTTTGTATTGTTTCATAGGCTTGCCAATGTGTTGCTGCTGTTGCTGGCTGACATTGCTTATACCGTCATTGCTTTTATCGATGTCGGTGACGCTAGTGCTCTTCCATTTTCTTGTTGTTCTCTGCTTTATTTGTTTAATTATTTTTTTTCATTTTTTTCGTTCTTATTATTATTTGTAGCTAACCTGCTCATCTCCATTTTGCCTTCTGCTGCTGTAACAGCAGCGCTATGGTAGACGGAACGGACGAGGTCACACGTTTCATTGAAGTTGTTTTTTATTTATCTTTTTGCCATTGTGTAGAGTATGTTTGTGGGCTTTAGTTAACCTACGTCATGTGGCCAGCGGGTGTTATTTTATGTCTACCAATGCTGTGTGTGTGTATTGTATTTGATGTATTCTTATACATGTATTCGTATATATGGTGATTAAAAAGAAACTGGCCAATGTTGTTGCTGTTGTGTGCGAATGGATGATGGTGATGTATATTGCATTCCAATTCGCAAGCAAAACATTTTTGATATGTTCTTTTTTCCGGTATGTTCTCACGGCATACCTCGCTTGGCTTTACATATAAAGGCATATGCAGGTATATATATATATATTCATATCTGTATGTATACATATATATATATATATATATAAAGATTTATGTAGCTATATATGTACATATATATGTAAAAGTATATGCAGGCGCACACACAATACAAAACCATTGATTTTTTCCGAAAATCAAAATTTAATATAGTTTTTCCCATCTGTGTTTTTCCCCTTTCTTCTATACGGTTGGGGTTGTTCAGCGAAAGCAAACTAAGAAATATAACAATCTGCGACTTTTGAACCAAATAAGAGCAGTTTTGCATAGCTCCACTCTCTATAGTTTGCACGAACGTGCGAAAATGACTCATCTCATAGACACATCCCGTCTTAAAGAACGTCGCTCGGTGTAGCATATCTTTGAGTGCCTCTTTTCTAAGACCGGTTGTGGTCAACCCACACCAACTGATTGACATGCAGTGCGGCAGTGTGATAATCTGAGGAAAAAATAATAATCAATGAAGCGAAAATAAGAAAACAATCACAACAATAGAAATAAACCCAAATATATGCAACAACATATAAACAACAACAGCAACCGTATGTATGTACATTAGTGAACATTAATATACAATACATATAAATTTACGGGCACACAAACAAAAGGCAATATAAGTAATAGCAACTGTCTAAGACTTTCTCTAAGCAAACAGACTGCTATGCAGGAAGTTTTACAAGGACAGAGTGTGCAATTAATGAAAGAAGATGAATTGAAAGAAATAGAAGTAGTAAAGCGTTCGCCAGAAATACTGATGGCAAGTCTAGGGCAGGAGAGATGCCATTTGTTGCTACCTACGCTACAACGGGATGAAGCGCCGCCAAAGAAATACGCCGATGCATTTATCGAGCGAGAGGTTAAAATCTCGGAATCCATCGAAACGATGGCTCCTCTCGTCCAGGCGCATATTCCTCAACCAATAAGTGATTTGATAGATTGGCTGACTGTGTTGCGCGAGGAAGCAACGCAGGAATTGGCAAAACGAAAGTCGGAAAAAGCGTACAGAGATCGCATGACAAACGCAAAAAAAGAGGAAAATAAAACATCACCAAACGGCAGAGAGAAGACCCGGATGCCGACGTTACTTCTTCGGAAGAAGGCAAAAACGCAACCGATGGTCCAACACTCCTAAAAGACAATTCAAAAAGAGTCTATGCTGCAGCAATTGAAGACTGGACCGCAGCTCAAGAGCGGAATGAAAAAACGAAGCACTTGTTATTAAAAGAACAGACGGCAAGTCTTATAGCCACATATATGAAAAGAAGTCTAAAAAGGTTGTTGCGCTGCAAAAAATTGAAGAAAATGTCACCAAAATTGGGAAGGTGAAAAGAGGACAACAGCACATATAAGTAGCTGATGGATAATTCACTTTGACAGGATGGCAATGTTAAAGGTGTCACAAAGAACGTCAAGAAGGTCAGAGCTTAAATACCTAGATAGAGTCGCAATCGTCGATGGCATCATATCGGCAATTAACACGCAGTTCGATAGCGTAAACATCAAAAAAGATGCGATAGTCGTCGTGAGGAAAGCGCACGCAGACACCCATATGAAATTTTATAGTTCCAACAGAAAGTGGCAGCGCGCAGAATCAGAGAGAAGATCGTAAAACAAAAATTTTACAGATGGCTGGAGATGTGGGCCATATTGCTAGGAATCGCAAAGCAGAGAAGGAGAGAAACAACCGCTACTTAAAGCGTAGTGCAGAGGTCCGCGAGAAAGAAGCTGCAGTAAGAGCCCGTGTTGTGGTATATGCAAAGAATAAGGTAGTCCTCATAGCCACACGAGCACGAGACGCTCGCTTCGTTGTCGAACCCCAGCAAGCCGTTGCATGAAACGACAGCATACTGTCCAATTTGTCTGATGGACAAATCAAAGTTTAAGAGAAATGAGTTCGAAACCGGATAGAAGAGTCACTTGAGAGCTCTAACGGTTTATCGAATTGCTAATATCCCCTTATATATCAGTGGCATGAGCACCGTTTCGCATTACCTTTGACAAGGCGGCCTCCGCCATTGGTACCAATCGACTTTCAGGTGAAAGAAGCCGTTTATGTACAAGAATCTCCAAAAGTTCGGAAAGGATTACGAGACTGCGAAATTGAAGCCCTAGCAAAGTATCGGCTGATGCACCTATGGCAGTCCGCGAGATACAAATTGAGTTACAGGCTTATCGCAAACGCACATCCCTGATTTTTCAGGCAGCTCCGCGACGTAGACTTCCAATGACTTAACTGCTCAGAAATGCAAAACATGTTTTTACATTAGAAGTTAACCCATTGCGTAGTATCTGCAATATTACTGAAGACGCTGGAAATATGTCTTTTTTCTGGCCGAAACAACAAAACAAACGATAGACGCTAAAATGGATATTGAAAAGGTGTTACGCCGAGAACTCGTGACAAATATGTTGCACGAATTACAAAAAATTGAAAACAAATCACCGAAAATCTTCAATGTGCCTAAACCTGTAACTCCTTCTGTGAAGGTGTACTTAAGCGGAAAAACGATAGGAGTAAATGTGGTTTAGCAGGTTAAAGTCTTGTACAGCCCAAAGTCGACGGTTTTCCAACCTCAAAAGAAAAAGCAAAGACACATAAAAGAGCCTGCTCCACCCCAAATGCCGGCAAAAAAGTTGACAAACAACAGCTATGTTTTTCGAAAACCATCTATGAGACCTCCAGACGCAGAGAACAGACATAGGTTTATATATGTTATTGAATATTGAATTTTAATTCAGAGAATTATATATCCAGGTGTTTCCATTGTCTCTTTCAATTGCCTTTTCAACTTTTGAATAACGTCTGCTATGAGTCCACAGCTGTTGATGACCCTATGTTCTTGGCCATTCCATTTACGATTTAACCAAAATAATATGGATAATATTATAAGTAGGTGGTATGGCTAGTTGAGAGAAACTGTTATATTATCATATGCTATTGAGGTGTAGCTCATAACGAATGGCGGGTTAGTCTGTAGCATCTTTGTTGCTACATCTACAACTTAAGTTTAAAATTTTCAATATAAAGTCTTTACAACAAATAATTAGAAAATCGTAATTTGCCTACGTGTTGTGGATTTTTAAGGTGTCGTACTTCCATATATGCGGAGATGCATTGACACGTAAATGTTTATATGCAAGTACTTGTAAGCGGCATTTCTCTTGCTCTCCCTTCGTCTCCCTCTAGACCTGTTTATCCAGAAATTATAAATGTGTATAATTAAGGTTTTTGTAGGAAGCGTGAAAGCGTAAGGGCGCACATTTACTTTTTGGCGAGACATTAATTAATTTTTTACAAGAATTAATTGGATTTCCAGCGATTGGTGTAAGAGAATCGCAACAGCAATAGCAATTATTAAGACAGCATTTAACTGCTTTGTCATGAGTTTTATCACCATTGCACAAAAGACAGCGAGTAGGTGGCGTTATGATGTAAAAGCAAAACCAAAAAATAGTACATTTTTTCTTCGACCTAATTATATATGAAAAAAGCGCAAAAGGGCATAAAAGGTAAACAACTAAAGTGTAATAATCAATACTAATGGACAGGCACGAGAGACACCTTCTTACGACCGCGTAAAGAAGGCAAGAAACGAATGTACTTCAGCGATTAAGTACGCATATTTGTGTGCATGTGTGTGTGTTTGTGCATCTCCGAGTGCACCTTAAACTGAACCGTATTTAATGCATTTGGTTAAGCGCAATTAACGAATTTGTTATGGTGTAAAATAAATTGATGATTAAAGCAACGAATTGTAAAATGTGTGTTCATCCATAGATCGTTTAAAAGTCGAAATTTGTCTGTAGATAGGTGGGTTTGCTTCCAATTAAATAAATGAAATGAAATTGCAGCAATAATAACTTTGTATATCGATATAAAAATTGCGCACATAGCCACACGTACAAATTATCGAGCCGTGAGAATATTCGTTTCGGCATTCTGACACGGGGGAGAAAGGAAAAGTCATTCAGATTTATGGACACGTTTAAATCAAACTCTTATTTGACAGTAACAAAAAGCCAACCATTAAGCATAATTTTCAATATTTTTTTTTTGATATTATTTTTTTAGATATTAATTAAAAAATACGTGCACGCGCACGCATGCACGCACATTTATATATGTGGATAAGTCTACAAAACATTCCGAATAGCAACGAAAACAATTTTTGCTACTTGCAACTGGGCATGTAAATGCATAAAATGAATACATATAACTGTTGGGAGATCATCTGAAGCCTATTTACACTATGTGCTTTTTGTGCGTTTATATACGAGGTGTGTTCAAATAAAAGGTGACTTTTCAAATATTGTGGGCAGCGCAGAAGATTGTTATTGGCAATCGTCGAATGACTATTAGAAAAGCGGCTGAATTTGTCGACATGTCGGTGGGCTCTTGCCATGCCATGGCTATGTTTTCCGATGCTTTGAGCATGAAACCTGTGATAGTAGAGTTTTTTCCGAAACCGCAAAATTTTGATCAAAAGAATCGTCGCACAGGCATCGCTAGAAGCTGTTGAATGACGTCAACGACGATCCAGGCTTACTTGAAAGGGTCGTAACTGGTGACGAAACAAGTGTATATGATTATGGCGTCGAAACCAAAGCCTAGTGATTCCAATGGAAGAGACCGGAGGAGTCAAAACAGTAGAAGTACGTCAAGTTTGGTCATACGTGAAGATTTTGTTCACTGTTTTTTTCGATTACAATACGGCGGTTGCATCCTGCCGTTTAGCCACAAGGTCGTAGGATCGATAAGGAATATTACCTTGAAATTATGCTCCATTTGCGTGAACCAATACGAAACAAAAACCGGAAATTGTGACACAGCCAGTCGCGGATGTTGCATCACGATAATGCGCAAGCCCACACATCATTGTTTATTCGTAAATGCTTGGCCAAAAACAACACCGCAATTATGTCTCAGCCACCGTATTCACCGGACTTGGCTCCCTGCGATTTTTTCCTTTTTCCAAAACGGGTAAGAGCCATAAAAGGACAGAGTTTTGCTATTTTGCGTTTAGTATGATAAAGACCGCATCCTTGAAGGAGTCGGAGGCCATGTCAAAAGGCGCATATCAGAAGTGCTTCGAGAATTAGAAAAAGCGCTCGAACGAGCGTATTTTATTTAAGGGGGATTACTTCGAAGGAGACAAAATAGACCTTGGAGGATAAATAAACATTTGTTACGAAAAATAAAGTTTTTTTGAACGCACCTCGTATATATAATATATAATATTTCCAATTTGTTCGAAAGTGTTTTCCAATTTTGGATTAGGAAATACAAATAAGCCAATGACAACGTGTTCCGCTGCATTATTATTTAGTGTTTTACGAGCTTAAAAGTTTAGTCTATCCATCTACATACATTTATATGTGAAGCAATCGCCAATATTGCATCAAAAATATGTAGTAATAAGCGATAATTGATTGGGAGAATGATTACGACGACATACATTTCCTATCTCTGTTTTCCTGTCTGTCCATACCCACGTTGAATCCCATTACATATCTCGAGTCCCATCCTGTTTCCCTCTGACATAAGAAGTGTAAGAATCCAATTTATTGTCGTTCACATAATAATATGTTGCTTTTTTTGGGATTTTCTAGGATAGAGGTGGCGGACATAAAGGATTTGGTCGCGACGAACCATAATTTTCTTCCGCGTTTTGTTTTTGAATACTTCTTTATTTTATGATATCAGAAAATATATAGCCTGTGTACATGTAGATTGTTTGGATAAACACATATAGATTATAAACAACTCCCTTTTCAGGATGCGGGATTCGTTTCTGATTGTGAGCCTGCATGGCTCATTGCGATAGGATTCGTTACAAAAGCACGTGGTCTAATTGGGGCTAAAATCACAGCTAAAGTGACTAAATTCAAGGACGATTTGTTTTTGTAGTTTCTACCTTTCTGTATAGTAAAGCACGTAGATACGTTGAGTCTCGAACTGTATATTGTCCGACATTACATGAAATATTTTCGTTACTCGTGTATATGGACATGCATATATATTTCGCATGCATGTAGCATGAGTATAGGTATAAATATTTCAACATTTTAGAGCGGCAAGTATTTTGAATTTTTAATACTCTTTAAAAAGTAGGTAGGTTGGTTTTTTTTTTCTTCATAAACGAAAACATTGTTTGTATTTTGATTTTAACTCTGCGCGTACTGTTGGTTATTGCCCTTGAAAAAAAAAAAAAAAAGAAAAAAACAATAAAATGCCATCATCCTTTTTATGTGTTTTCAAGCCTAAGCAAATAATGCTGAACATATTAAGTAAGAAAGGCGAAGAAAGAAATGCTTGTATATCTGTCAGCGTGTGTATATTTTGTACTGCGTTGTCAATGCAAGTTTATGCATGTGTGCACATGCTTGCATACCTGGTGGATACACAGTTGTTTTTTTCATTTCTTTTTTTTTTTTTTTTTTTAAAGTTGTAACTGCGTATGTGTGATTGTGTATATGCGTACCTGTGTAATTGTACACCGGTAATCAAAGCCTGAAACTTAGACATTTTTTGTTTATAATCATTCATGAGTGGTCTTTCCTTTCTTGTTCTTTTACGTATGCGCTCTTCATATTTGTTTTCCACTAGTTTTAATATCTGTCTTTTGTAATGAATTTTGTCTTTCTCTTTTTTCTTTTTATATAGTCACAATACATAAAAATGTTCTCAGTGTAAATGTCTTTATGTATGTATCATATAAACGATCTTTTCCCTAGATCAATTTCTCCGGATAAGATTATTTATTTGAGTGCCTCGAGATATTTATTGTAATACGCCTATAATCAAGAACTTCAAAAATCTAAAGCAACGTTTCCACAAATTTATCATTTTCATTCCTCTTCTGTTTTGTTAATATATTCTCAAATTTGGCTTAAAATTATCTTAACAGCCTATAAAAGAGTAACCAAGTAATACCTTCTATGTACACTTGTTCTATACATATTCGTATTTGTTTGCTTCAAAATGAATCATGCTAAGCAAAATAACAAAGAAATAGTAGTTAAATGAAGATTAGAAGGTGCACGTGTGCGTCTTCATAACTTGAAAAGGTGAAGAGCGCTCTGTTTGTTATATGGTTCGTACGAAATGTAGGTGCGTGCCAAAGACGAAATCATAAGATATTTGTATTTTTAATTATTCTAGAATTTTCTTCATGTCTATTCCCGCGTTTCTTAATGTACATTTACATTTTTCGTAAAATGATTAAGTCAGGGCTCTCAGGTCTTTCGTTATAATTCACAACACTTGTGGGGCTAAGGTGTATTAAGTTTGTGCGGATGTAGGCAACACCCAGAGGGATTTGAGATAAATCCCTCTTTTATTATGCCAATCAATTTAGAATAACTTTGTGAATTCGGTCTAAGCTTGTTTGTCCATCTAGCCCATTCTTGCCCATTCTATCTGTGTTGCTTGCTTATCTTTACCCTAAAAGTCGCAATTTTTGAGATATTTTGAAGAGAGATTTGGTATACGGCCATGTTTTATCTCAAGAACGATTGCTATTGGAAATGGTTTGGATCGAATCACTTTTTCAAGCATTTGACATAAAAGGCCTTCTTTGGACATACGGATAAATGCGGAACGGTGTAGTGTGTTTGGCGATATCGCACTATCGTATTTTTACTTGCTTCATAAAAGACCTTGGTACAATGAAATTGCCTTTCTCAGGAGAATCATTTTCGTTGAAGCAGCAAGACAAAGTCAAAGAAAACCGTCTTTTGATGAGTCCTATGCTTGTTCCAGTGCTGGCTTTGCGCAATGATGTATCATAATCTAGTCGTAGATGGTTGACAAGATTCGTGTGAACGAACTTAAAAAATGTATTCACCTATTCAGCCAATTTTTGAAGATTCATACCATGACTTTTCAGAAATAATTTATGATTTATTTATTTTTTATGTTATATTTATTTATGATAAATTTATTATATTATACATATAGTTGTTCCGTAAAACGTTCAATTTTTCCAGCAATTTCATATCCAGATAACTGAGATGGTGGTGCCTGTACGGTATAAACGTCAATTGTTTACAAGCAGCCTTTCAGTGTGTATCCAAGTGTAAGGCTATGGGTGTCATTTACGGTACTATGTTTTTTCTGCCTTTAACTGGATTGGAAAACAAAAAAAAAGAAGAGCTCTGCTACGAAAACTATCAAGTTGTCTTGGAGCGAAAACGCAGTAAGCCATCGAATAGCGTGGTTTGCAAGATTTTGTACGAAAAATTGTAGTCTTAAAAACGCTGACAATTAGCATATGTGCATCGATGTCCAGCTAAAGCAACCCAGAAAGTGGTTTACAGCTTGGCCTGAAAACATCTCCCGACCAGGACGTATTCTCCGAACTTTGCTCCTCCTGATTATCAACGGTTTAGATTGTCAAAGTCCTCTTTAGCAGATCAACAGTTCTGCCGTAAATTCGAAGGCGTGTGAAAATGGATTGATGAACATTTCACTTTCGAACCGCACAGTTTCTACTGTGAACGCACCTGCAAACTCGCTATAAGAGGCCTATAGCATAGATAATGATGGTGAATAATTTGAGTATTAAGTCTTGTAACAAGTATATTCCGAATAGCCCAGAATTTTATCAATAAATGGACGGAATTCATTTGCATACCTATACCATTGAATTCTTGATGAAGCATGAAAACAATGTATTCATAACACTATCTGCCGATCTTGTAAAAGAAAGTAGCCGTAAGCACTATGAAAATTCGGTATTCTAGAGCTTCTATTCAAAACTGTAAGAAACTACATTGTATACGCACCCTCTCTTCGAAAGAGTCGAGCGTTTATTCACATGGGAAATGAACAAAAAATTTCATAATTATTAACTAAGAAATCAAAGTACATAACGGACTATTTGGATTTAAAGTAATTTTTTCAAAGCCGAAATCTTTCCTTCTTGTTCTTCTTCTTCTTCTTTATGCGTTTTCTATGCCTTTATGAAATATTGTAAACAAACTGCGAGGAATACATTAAACCATGATTAAGTTAAACAAGATGAAATCGTTACAAAATCAAGCAAGTGAAAACATTATAATCGAGCTAAGCTGGCCATTAAATAATTTACAGCATTTCGCCTAAAGCATTTCTTTATTAAGGGTGTGAAGTTATATTTAAATATAACTAGCAAAGACACAAACTAAAAATTTTTACAGAGCTCTGTAATGCCGTTAACAGAATTCTGTTAAACGAAGTCTCGGAGGGATTTAACTCAAAATACAAGTAAAATAGAAGTTTTCGCAAGTTTTTTTGCAAATTCTTATAAACAAAACATGGCTTTATGTAAATTAACTAATATTCGAAACCAAAACTTATTTACACTATGCCATAAATGAGGTTGATAAAGCGAAAGTTTACGGAGCAACTGTGACCAAACCATGTCCCTTGAAAAAATGAAACCAGCACAGAGTGAATCCTCTATTAATAGCCTTTCCAACGGTGTGCAGGTTTTATTAAGTTTTGCCCAAAGAGTCTTTTTATGGGACTTTGAAAATTTC
>NW_023998415.1:6902799-6930955 GCF_014805625.2 Glossina fuscipes | reverse complement strand
GACTTTGAAAATTTCCATACTTAACATAATGCGGGCTAACATATAAGAAAATTTGAAATGTCGCTGTGGGCAAACCATGCCCTTTGAAAAAATGAAACTAGGACAGAATTAATCCTCTATTAATAGCCTTTCCAACGATGTGCGGGTTGTATTAAGTTTTGCCCCAAAAATTTTTTTATGGGACTTTGAAAATTTCCATACTTAACAATTCGGGCTATTATGAAAGTAAAATAAAAGTATCATGAGAGTAAAACAAAAATATCATGAAAGTAATTTCTGTGCATCTTTTTATGGGACTTTGAAAATTGCTTTTCATAACATAGGCAGCTTGAGAAACAATGTTAATATTATACTAACAAAGTCATTGCTTGTGCACGAACAAATTAATTTAATAATTAGAACGAATAAAAAATAAGTAAGAAATTTATGTTCTCCAAAAAAGTGATAAACATAAGTTTAATCACTTGTAACTTGTTGTGAGCATGGCTGATTTTTTTCCGTTTTTGTGTGTAAGGAGTAGAGTTCTTCGCAAAGTTAATGTAGAAAATTTCAAGGTACTAACATTAATAATTTCCGAGTAACGAGCAAAAATCCAAAAATTTTTGTTAAAAAAAACCGAATTGCATTCAGTTCACGCGCATCTGCTCTTTCAACACAAAACTGCATGCAGAAATTTCTAATGTTTCTATCAAATTTGAAATTGATAACTTTATTTTTGCGACCACGAGAGTACCAGAAACAAACAGCACACAGACATAAAGATGGACGGACATGGCTAAATCAACTCAGAATTTTACGCAGATCAAGAATATATATACTTTGCAGGGTCTCTGAAGATTTTTTTTGGGTGTTACATATATTATGGGAAAAAACAAAATAAGTATACCCCATCGTACAGTGAGAGGTATATGTAGTTATATAAAATTACATCACATTTTGCTTTTAGTATTAAAAAAAAAGGTTGATACAAATAAAAATACAAAAAAAATAACGATAATAATAAATCATTAATTTTGAAAGTGAAGCAAGTCTGTTTGTATATAAGATAACCATCATTTTTTTAGCACTTTATTCACTGTTGGATAATGAACGTGCATTATGTAACACAACAAGGAATGGACTTGCCCCCTTTTCAAAATAAACAGCTCTTGCCGACGGTAAATTGCATACAAAAGTGCAGAATTTGGGGCAAGGGTTTAACGTGGGTTCCTGCCTGAAAGGCTTAACCCCACGGTGGCCCAAACCACTTTTAAGCGTACTACGCCCCCCGGCGAGTTAGACAATCCCCACAGAGTAGGGGCCTAAACAGCACCAGAGTCCAGAACAGTTTATTGTGTATGGAACAATAAACCCCACTCTGGTGAATGGCGAGGCCTAGCTGCACTCAATTGTTCCATTTTAGCTAGGAACTCGCCAACCACAACCACCACGAGTACTCCCCGAAGGGCCGCACCCAAGCAGTCAGGACTCACAAATTGATCAACTGACTGCTTCCGCCATAAGGCTTCCACTGTGCTTGTTGATCAATTACCACCATTACCCGCAGGCATCCGTGACATGTGTTCAAAAGTAAAAATAGGTAAAAGGGGAAAACTTATTCGTCATATCCCTTTTCCATTTTTGCATGTATTAATTAATTTACCAGACATTTTCTTTCAATCGGCCAAAGGGAAAGCCGTCCGTCAATTCCTTTTTGCATTAATAGTATAATTAATTTATTTATTTACTACGACTTAAGGACAAAGTCCATCATATACCCGCAGGCATACGCGGCTTTGTGAGGCGAGCTTCCTGACCCCCGTGGCTCCCAGTTTATTTTGCAAAGCCTTATGGCATACTTTGGGCGGTTGTTAAAAACAACCGTACTTGCTTCGGATCCTCCATACTTTCCTGGTTGCTACACCAAGTGAACTACTTTTCTTCAAGATATATAGGTCTCGGGTATTGCACTGAACATGGTAGACTAGTCTAATAGACTCTACCATGCACTCGCTAGATTACTACCTTCATTGTACTTAAATACCATTCAATATATTTCCTCGGTAGCAACTAGCTTATTGAGTAAGAGCTCTTCTTCCAGCCAACCCCTCCACCATCTCTCAGAAACTCGTCGCCGAGTTAGCAGCCCAAAACCTTAAACTCTTCTTAGCCGGCCGAAGCCGTTGCCCGGGGATCACCGCTGGGAGGTGAGAGTTTCGGCACATCTATGCTTCTCATCAAAGCATAGTTCATCTCCCCATACATACAAAAGTGCAATATTATCGTAATATAATAAAATATAATAATATATATAAAAATATAATAAAAATTGCAAAGTAACACATACCATTTTTTTTTATCAGCTGATCTAACCTTTTCCTACTTTTCAATTTATCTGCTAAAAGAAGTTTATGTGAAAGGCCGAATCTTTTTTTTTAATTACGTTATTATACGTATCAAAAAACTTTTTTAAATCGTCATCGCGTTTTGTAAACTTAATTTTTTCAAATTTTCCGAATATTGAAACGTATTTCAAATAGATCAAACGTAACAGGTCACTGCTTATATCCATGACAATGTATTAAAATTTGTTATAAAAATGTAATGAAATAATAATTTATTTATGAAAATATATTAAAACTTAAACACAATTTCTTTTTGCACCAACGCACTGAAGGAAAGCCGAAAAGAATCAATTTAGAAATTTTGAAACGGTTTTTCCGTAATTTTACATAATCGCCATAATCGCATTTTCGCGAACTCTTCTTACATAATTTTATATAATCACATATAATCACGTCGCCATGAACTTTTCTTACATAATTTTATATAATCTTTGTCTTTGCTTCTCATCATATTGAGGATTACATACTTAATATATGTCATATGCTAATATATATAATAATATTTAATAATAATATAAGTTATATTTAAATGTAACTAGCAAAGGAACAAACCAAAATTCTTTTGCAGAGCTCTGTAAAGCCGTTAACAGAATTCTGTTAAAGGAAGTCTTGCAGGGATTCAATTCAAAATTCAAAATACAAGTAAAATAGAACTTTTCCAGAATTTTTTTGCAAAATAGTATCAACAAAACTTGACTTTACGTAAATTAACTAATATTCGAAAGGACAACATTTTTACACTGTCAAAAATGAGGTTGATAAAGCGAAATTTTGCGTAGTTACTGTGGGCAAACCATGTCCTGTGAAAAAATGAAATTAAAACAGACTGAATCCACTATTAATAGCCTTCCCAACAATGTGCAGGTTGTATTTAGTTTTGTTTGGAGAATGGGACTTTAAAAATTAACTTGATGTAGGCTAACATGTAGGCAAACTTTTAAAAGCCACTTTGGGCAAACCATGTCCTGTGAAAAAATGAAACTAAAACAGACTAAATCCTCTATTGATAGCCTTTGATAACAACTGACTCAGACCTGGACAAGCAAAACGCAATCACTAAATTTACGACTCCTGATCAGTGAAAATCCCAAAATAACTAATTAATTCAGTGTTAAGTAGTGTAACTAATGCAAGTTTGGGAATTAGAAGTTAGAAGTAATTGCTCCTTCACAATAAATTTGGCTATTAGTTATTTAATATCTCTTCCCTATACCCTGCAATACGTGTGGTACAAGAGTTTGTTAGATCCGGCGCAGTCCCTGGGTGTAGCGCTGCATCCACCTAAGTGCAACATATTTGCTAAGTGCAGCACAGTCGGAACTATACGATGGACCTAATAATTGCTTTTACCTAATAATTTATTAAGCAAAACTTTTTCGTAGCCCTGACGAATAGTTCAACGTATCTTTATTATTTATTGTGGATGAGTTATGACTATCCGCCTTATTCTGAGCGGCTTTCTATTGGCTCGCTTTTTAAGCTAAGACGCTTGTGTTAGTGCAATATTGATATCGAAGGATTTTATTATTCGCAGTTCTGTTTCGGAAGACGTTATTTGATAACAAGTGACTCTAACCTGGACAAGCATATCACAAGCACTAATTTTACGATCGCTGATCAATAAAAATGCCAAAATAACTAGTTAATTCAGTGTTAAATAGTGTAACTAATATAAGTTTGGGAATTAGAAGTTAGAAGTAATTGCTCCCCCACAATTTCGCTATTGGTTGTTTAATATCTCTTCCTTATACCCTGCAAAACGTGCGGTATAAGAGTTTATTACGTCCGGTGCAGTCGCTGGGTACAACGCTGCATCCATCTAAGTGCAGCGCTGCATTCATCTAAGTGCAGTACTGCATTCAGCAAAAAAGGCATTTTTATCTAAGTGCAGCGCTGCATTCATCTAAGTGCAGCGTATTCACTGCATTCATCTAAGTGCAGCGTATTCACTGCATTCATCTAAGTGCAGCGTATTCGCTAAGTGCAGCACTGCATTCAGCTAAAAAGGCATTTTCAGTTAAGTACAGCGCTGCATCCAGCTAAATGCAGCACTGCATTCAGCTAAAAAGGCATTTTTATCTAATTGCAGCGCTGCGTCCAGCTAAGTGCATCGCTGCATTCATCTAAGTGCAGCGTATTCGCTAAGTGCAGCACTGCATTCAGCTAAAAAGGCATTTTCAGTTAAGTGCAGCGCTGCATTCAGCAAAAAAGCATTTTCAGCTATGTGCAGCGCTGCATTCAGCTAAGTGCGGCACTGCATTCATTTAAGTGCAGCGTAGTCGCTAAGTGCAGCTATGCATCCATCTAAGTGCAGCGCTGCATTCATCTCAGTGCAGCGTATTCGCTAAGTGCAGCACTGCATTCAGCTAAAAAAGGCATTTTCAGTTAATTGCATCGCTGCATTCAGCAAAAAAAGCATTTTTATCTAAGTGCAGCACTGCGTGCAGCTAAGTGCGGCGTTGTCGCCAAGTGCAGCGCTGCATCCAGCTAAGTGCATCGCTGCGTCATCTAAGTGCAGCGCTGCATCCAGCTAAGTGCAGCACTGCATTCAGCTAAAAAGGCATTTTCAGTTAAGTGCAGCGCTGCATTCAGCAAAAAATGACTTTTTCAGCTATGTGCAGCGCTGCATTCAGCTAAGTGCAGCACTGCATTCAGCTAAAGAAGGCATTTTTATTTAAGTGCAGCGCTGCGTACAGCTAAGCGCAGCGATGCATTCAGCTAAGTTCATCCATCTAAGTGCAGCACAGTCGGAACTATACGATGGACCTAATAATTGCTTTTACCTAATAATTTATGAAGCAAAACTTTTTCGAAGCCCTAACGAATACTTTAAAGTATCTTTATTATTTATTGTGGATGAGTTATGACTAAGCGCCTTATTCTGAGCGGCTTTCTATTGGCTTGCTTTTTAAGCTAAGACACTTGTGTTAGTGGAATATTGATATCGAAGGATTTTATTATTCCCAGTTCTGTTTCGGAAGACGTTATTTGATAACAAATGACTCAAACCTGGACAAGCGTATCACAAGCACTAATTTTACGATCGCTGATCAATAAAAATGCCAAAATAACTAGTTAATTCAGTGTTAAATAGTGTAACTAATATAAGTTTGGGAATTAGAAGTTAGAAGTAATTGCTCCCTCACAATTTCGCTATTGGTTGTTTAATATCTCTTCCTTATACCCTGCAAAACGTGCGGTATAAGAGTTTATTAGGTCCGGCGCAGTCGCTGGGTACAACGCTGCATCCATCTAAGTGCAGCGTATTCGCTAAGTGCAGCTATGCATCCATCTAAGTGCAGCGCTGTATTCATCTAAGTGCAGCGTATTCGCTAAGTGAAGCACTGCATTCAGCTAAAAAAGGCATTTTCAGTTAATTGCAGCGCTGCGTACAGCTAAGTGCAGCGCTGCATTCATCTAAGTGCAGCATAGACGCTAAAACGTTTTTCCAGCTGAGTGCAGCGCTGCATTCAACAAAAATGGCATTTTCAGCTATGTGCAGCGCTACATTCAGCTAAAAAAGGCTTTCCAGCTAAGTGCAGCCCACACTGGTCTTTTAAAGTTTGCTTATATGTTAGCCTATATTATGTTAATTTTCAAAGTTCTATAAAAAAATTCTTGAGGCAAAACTTAATATAACCTGCACACCGTTGGAAAGGCTATTAATAGAGGATTAATTCTGTCCTAGTTTCATTTTTTCAAAGGGCATGGTTTGCCCACAGCGACATTTCAAAGTTTGCTTATATGTTAGCCCGCATTATGTTAAGTATGGTAATTTTCAAAGTCCCATAAAAAAATTTTTGTGACAAAACTTAATACAACCCGCCCACCGTTGGAAAGGCTATTAATAGAGGATTCACTCTGTGCTGGTTTCATTTTTTCAAGGGAAATGGCTTGGTCACAGTAGCTCCGTAAACTTTCGCTTTATCAACCTCATTTATGGCATAGTGTAAAAAAGTTTTGGTTTCGAATATTAGTTAATTTACATAAAGTCATGTTTTGTTTATAAGAATTTGCAAAAAAACCTGCGAAAACTTCTATTTTACTTGTATTTTGAGTTAAATCCCTCCGAGACTTCGTTTAACAGAATTCTGTTAACGGCTTTACAGAGCTCTGTAAAAAATTTTAGTTTGTGTCTTTGCTAGTTATATTTAAATATAACTTCACACCCTTTTCTTTATTTACTTTTGCGATACAAGTACCAAAGCTTTCGTCTTGTTTTTATATAAAGCAATATGAAGGCATACTTCTCATGAAGCCCGTTATGTGAGTGGGCTACATATAAAGAGACCTATGTACTCAAAATATGGTACAATTAACGCTTATGTCCAATTTGCATTATGGATTAAAATTCGACCTTTTTGTTGTATATCCCAAAGGTTTGCTTTCCGTAGGGACATAGCTAGGGCTTCGGAAAATTGGCACTAATTAAGTACGCTGACGTGGTTGGTATTATAAAAGGTCTGTCTATTTTCAATCTGTCTGAGTGTTACACATTTATCGACACAAATTTAACATACCTTGTACCGCAAGTGGTTTAGGAAGCAAACCTAAATTCACAATTTCACAAAACGCTGCAGCCATATTTCTATGCAAAAAACCCATGGCCAGGTAATGCGATTTTATTATCTCTGCTATATCTGGAACTGTGCAAGTCTTACTTGGCACAATTTTACAAGATTACTAAATGCTTGTACAAGAACAAGAATACTGCGGCAATCTCTGAGTGAAATATTTCTTCTGTAGATTATGTCAGTGTCCTTGGAGAAGTCATTTTTCAGAAATTAACAAAAAGCAGTTAACTTGGATGACAAGAAGAGTGAACCGTTAGTATATTTGAAGACGCGCCAAATTATATACATATAGAAAAGGCTGTGAAGATAAAATCGAATTTAACTAGCAAAGACACCTACCAAATTCTGATAACGACTCAACAAAGCTCTGTTAAATAATTACAATTAAGATATAATTGGACTTGAAAGTCTACTCCTCCCATATTAAAAAAAGAGAAATATTTTTGTGCACATTTCATGAATCTATATGAAAGTACCTTCCAAACAAACTAAACAAATTCAAATTCTGCTTATGGAAACTATTTCTGACGATGTTTGAAATTTGGTATGTTAGCGAAAAATAACTATGGAAGAGCAGCCAAATTTGAGATTCTAGTGCGGCCAACCTAGAAAATGTCACCTATATCACGTGAATGTATCGAATGAGCAAAAAAAGCTCAGACTTTTCTTTCGGGAATTATTTTTAACAATATTTTGAAATTTGGTATGTTGGCGAAAAATGGGTGTAAGTATAGTATAGTATAGTACTAGTATAGTACATTATAGTATAGTATACCACATTAGTATATCACATAATACAGTACATATACTCTAGCATAGTACAATATGTACTAGTAGAAAATACACTATACTGTAGTACAATATATTCCAGTATATTGTAGTATAGGATATGGTAAATTACACTGCAGTACAATGTATTCCAGTTACAAAATACACTATACTGTAGTACAATAATTTTCAGTACAAAATACGTTATACTGTAGTACAATAATTTTCAGTACAAAATATGCTATACTGTAGTACAATAATTCTCAGTACAAAATATGCTATACTGTAGTACACTGTAGTATAGTAAATTGCAGTACAAAATACATTATACTGTAGTACAATAATTTTCAGTACAAAATATGCTATACTGTAGTACACTGTAGTATAGTAAATTGTAGTACAAAATACACTATACTGTAGTACAATAATTTTCAGTACAAAATATGCTATAGTGTAGTACACAGTAGTATAGTAAATTCTAGTACAAAATACACTATACTGTAGTACAATAATTTTCAGTACAAAATATCCTATAGTGTAGTACAATAACTTTCAATACAAAATATGCTATAGTGTTGTACACTGTAGTATAGTAAATTGTAGTACAAAATACACTATACTGTAGTACAATAATTTTCAGTACAAAATATGCTATACTGTAGTACACTGTAGTATATTAAATTGTAGTACAAAATACACTATACTGTAGTACAATAATTTTCAGTACAAAATACAAAAATGTTAACGAAAGCCATTGAAAACTGAATTGAACAAGGATCTTGGTCACCCTACAAGTATGCCCACAACATGGAAGCAACTGCATCTTGTAGTCTCTAAGTGATGTAAGTGAGACTTACTAAAAACATTTCCTAGCTCTACCAACTGTCACGTCTAAACTAGTGTTTATCTTCATTACTGTACTCCTGGACATATTTCCATTATCACACGCGTGCATTCAATTTGCGTTGTCACCTGCTAGGTAGTCTGTATACTAGAGACTTGTGTACTAGTAAATTAAGACAATCGTCTTTTTCTCCACTCTTGAATAAAATCTGATCAGGAAACAACTAAAATACGTTTTCCTATTAATTGATGGATCATTTTCGGATGTACAATGATCAATAATAATGAGTAGGAAGTTTGTTTTGTCTCTTAATGATAAAAATCCACTTGTGGACAAGTTGAAAATGCTATAGAAAGTGAACGAGAGTAACCAAAAGTAAAAATTACAGCAACATTTTGTCCCATATGTAGCATGTAAAACGTGTTCCAGCACAATTTTGAGCCAAAACAACTGAATTTGCTGGCAAGAAAGCATTGAGAAGAGGTTATGAAAACTGTGATTTCGATTGTATCTCTGATTCGAAATTCATAAAAGTGAAGAAAGAAAAGAAGCCAAGTCTCCTATAAATAAGCGGATGCAAGCGTCTTAAAGTTAAGATAAGATAAGAAAAGATAAGCAAGCTTACAAGACATAGTTGTCTATTACTTCGTCACGACCTCTGAAGTTACTGGAGGATGAATTTTTTAATAAAAAAATGCGATTTCACTATGGAAACGTGATTATAGCGGTTACAAATTGCTTTTTCTCTCCAGGATGTCCACGGACCGACCCATGTTTCCTTGTCATGATAAGAATTGAAATGTCACTTAGCGAAGTTCTATGGCAAATATTAAAACGACGGTCAGAAGGAGAATTGTGCTCGTGGCTACAAATGATGAGATAGCATTGGACCTCGTCCTGAATTGCAATGTATTTCGGTCGATCTCTTTTTAACGCTCAGTTCCGTTGCTTTGCCGAGTTTGAAAAGCGTCCAATATTTATTAAGCCTTTCCGTTTGTACCAAATACGGTTCAATGGTCGATTCTAAGCACTGATCACTTTTCAATCGTGATTTTCTATTCATTGTTCATCATTGACAGTGAGCGGTATTTTTCAGCGACATCTTTGTTGAAGTTCTACAGGAAAACTGAAGCTTCTAGCAAATAGCGCAGTTTTGACTCATAATTCGAGTTTTAGTGAATATTCAAAAATAAAAAAAATAAAAAAAAAGCAAAAATAAAAATAATGAATATATGAAGGTACTATACCGTTATCCGATATGACATAGTTGTAGTCAGTCCGTTTTTGTCGAATCCCGTAACGTTTGCATGGCAGAGTAATAATGATTCATGATAACGGGCACAAAATTGAATTTGTTCCATTCCCTAATAAGGAGAAAGAAAACCCGACATTTGTGCTTTTCCTAGCAAAGATATGTATGTTGATTTGCTTAAACTCTCAGAAGCAAAAAAAAAAAATAATCGATTGCAAACAAATATTTGTCACGTTTTTAATTAAAATTGCATTTAATAACGTATAGAGAGAGAGACGTGTAAAGAGCTTTTCAAGAATATTCAGCGAAAGTCACAGCGAAATATCTTGTCTCAAATTGAGGCGAAATCTTGAAAAACAATTAATTTACTCTTATTAAAATAAAAAAAAAAAAATTAAATTAAATAAATAAAATTAAAAATCTCAGTAAAGGTAGGCCTACCAGCGAAAAATACATATTTCTTCTGACTTGATTAACCATAAATGTACATTTGCTTGTAGTTTGCAATGCGGTGCTACCACCATCGTCATTATTATCATCGTCATCATCATAATGACTACTACCATTCGCATTACATTTGACCGTACCGATGTACACATCATTTTACAGAGTAATATAAATAAACTGTATGTGGTTGTATGTATATATTGTACTGAGGCGGTTGGCTTATTGAAAAATTTTCCAAAAATGATTAAAAAGCAAACGAAAAAAATGGCGAAACCACAATTTTAATGTGTTTCATTATCGTGATCAAAATTAAGAAAAAAAAAAAAAAAACGAAAAAAAAAAAACGTTAAGAACGATAAGAAAAATAAAAGCCGCAACCCAAAAAAAATGTGGCATCATCATACCTGTTGGTGGTTTATTTGCTAAATTCAATTCACAGATTGGTGGACGTATATTTGTATCTGCGGCGGCGAGGTCGTCTTGAAGCAATAAAGGCATGATTTTGCGGTTGTTATTGTCGTACATGTTGTAATTCATAAAAAAAAAAACACTTTCTGTTTTGCTTTACAAAAAAAAATTTCAGAAATGTGTATTTTTCGTTGTCCTACTTTTAAAGGATTTTTGCTGCGATTGTTTTCTTTTTTTGCTTACGTTCAGTTTTGCCGTCTTCTTTCTTACATGAATGGGAAACAAGAAGCACAAGTTACATGAAATCTTTGCATCTTTCTCATTATTAAAAGAATAGAATTGTTTAATAATTGTATGTAATTTCTTACGAGAAATGTACAAGTGAAAAGAAGAAACCCATTAAGAAGTTGCGTACATACCTCGACAGCTTATGTCGTGTATGTGTCCAACATGATTGATTTAACCGCAAATATATTTACTTTTTACAATTGCGCTAACGAAAAAGCGATGCTTTTCAGCTAAATCTGGCTCGGAGTAATCTATTAATGAAATGCCCCAAAAAGATAGACACAGTTGACATATTGTGAGTTGAAAAGTGTTAAGCAATTTACGATCAAGTCGATCGCGTTCTCTTCAAAAAATTTTACCATAAAAGTTAAGACTTTTAAATTTAAAAAAAAAACCAAAAAACAAAAAGACAGACAAGACATCGACTATCGTAAAAGTCTTCTCGAATTAAAAAAAATATTTATCGGAACATAGTTGGGAAAATGACTTTGCTTGGTCTTACGATTTTGGTTACCATTTAATCCCACTGCTAGAGGATTGGCATAGCTATGGCTTATTTAACATTTTCCTTCTGATTTGTTGTTGTTTTAAATAACATAATTGCATCATTTTATTATATTAACTTATATTAGAGTTTAAGTTGTTTCAATTAGATGTACACATGACTAGTGTTGCGCAAATACTTATTTACTCTCCGACCATTATCGATTTGTCCGTTTATGCATTCCTGGTTTGCAAGTTTGCTATTGCTATGTTGCATCTCGTTTTTTAGCAATATTTTCATTGTAACCGCGAATACGTAAAGTCGCCCATTGTATTGATCGTTCATCATCAAAATTATTATGTACAGAGACACCACAGCAATTTGCTACTACAGGTTAACCAAGTTCATAGGCGCCGCCAATATCTTTGCAATCTTGATTTATTTATTTATTTATTTCTCTTTTTTAAAACCTCATCTCCTCTCATTTATCATTTATTCGTAAGAAATTAGAAAAATTTATGATTTCTCCTTCAGCTTTTTTGACATGCCGATGATAAAAAGGTTAATTTGATGACACGCAACAACGTGCGATTGTCTTCAAACCGATTATTACGCGGGCAATTGGATTTTTCTTGAAAATGATAGTCCGTTTACCCTATACAACCTATCCAGAACAGCGCCTGTAGGTACATTTTTGATAGAAAGATCTATTTTATTCAGTTGCGGGGACTCCAGGCTGCCTGACAAGTACGATAGTGTTTTTAAGAAAATTGTACACACACAAAAGCGATTGGGAAGAGATTCATTGCGGGTTTTTCAAAGTTCTCCAGTTATTTCTGCATCACGCATCCTCCCCAGTCGATATAAAGATTTCGCGAACGTTGTAGTGCAGTCCATTTTGCATTACCGTATTTGTAACTAATAATTTTTGTACGTCTCACCATTTCTTTTATTACATTATCTGCCGTAATATGTACAGACATAGGTAAAATCTGGTGACAGCCCAGGTAGAACAGTGTGATCGGCGTGATAGTTCTTGTTAAGTGGTATACCTTCGCTTACCGAGCACACCCTATAGCCGCAAACCGACACCAATGGTAATTAAAGCATGGCCTACCGCATTGAGGATCGAACCCGTGTGTGTCGAGTTGATTGTCGCTCTTCTTAACTACTTAACTATGCGAATTTCTAATGCGCCCATTTTCGCGCATGCTAAGGCTGCTCTTACCGCTGCATCGATTCAACAATGAAAATCCTTTGTTTCTTCTTTGTTTACTCATCGTCAGTTGCTGAAGTAAAGATTTGAAGTATATCGAATACACGTGTGTCGCTAGAAAATTAAATTTGCAAGCATGCTTACGGCCTGTAGGCAGCATCAATAAACAAATTGTGAGTACAAATGCGAGTTGTCTGGAAACTAAACACGATTACAAGATGTGTGACAATTTAGGGCCGTATATTATTTGACGCGTTACCTTTATTGTCTTTCGGGTTTCCTCCTTATCTGAACTTTCTCGCACTTTTATGTTGTGTGATAAACAAACGAAAACCCCACATGTAAAAAACAAAAGAAAGGTACAAAAGGCCGGAAAGTCGCAAAGGTTGAAAGGATTGAAGCCTGTAAGCAAACGGACGCACATGTCGTTGATAAACTAGCTAGTTCGGGAGAAATAGGGTGGTTTGAAATTTTATCCCCCCGACGGTTACACTAAGAAATACACGTGCTATATGCCTTTATGAGGACAAACGGCCGGATCTTATGTCCTGAGCCTTTCTATACCCTCACCTATCTATGGTCTCCATTGACCCGTGATTTAATACGGAAGACCCCAAAGGAGGGGCCGACCACCCCTCTAATCCTGTCCTCACAGTAACACATTCTCTTTTTTAGGAATTAATGAAACCAATATCACTACTCTTTTATTCCCATATTTTTTATATTTATTTTTCTTCTTAAATTTATCTATAATATCATCGCTTTAAATTTATAAAACAGATTCACGTTGACCAAACGCCGTATATTAACCGGGATTCAAAGCTCTGCTACATGAACTCTCGTTTTTCTTCTTATGGAAGGAATTCTTAATAAATTAGCTAGTCCAGGTTTAGTAAATTTTGACTCCTTACTTTTCGGCCTTGGACTACTTAGGAACTATATTTCCCAATTTATTTGATTTTTACAGATCATCTAGCACGGACACTTCAAAATTTATGTTTTTACCTGTGTGTTCGTTGGCATTTCTAAGTCATTTCTTGCTTCTATTTATTTAATTTTTTTTCTTTTTGCTCAAAACATTTCTGCAATCCATTCAATTTTTATCCGCACTGTTGCACCATCCCGTTTTCGTTGTTCTAATATTTCGTTTCTTATGTAAACGTAATTCGTTGAGAATTGCACAAAGAAGTTTTTGTTCTGACTTACACCACTTTCCGATCATTAGCCATTTTTCAAAATTGATTAGAGCGACGAGAGCGATAACAACGATTACAACGATGGCAACAATAACAATAACCGCGATCACAGCGATGATCGGTATGATTATAAAAAAATGACTATCTTAATTTAGAGATAAATACAATGCGACGATAACCAATGCTCAATGCATATTAAAAAGAAGAAGCAACAAGAAAAAATTTTGATCAAGCCTTTTTAGATACAAATAAGCACATGTCCATAGTAGATGCTTTTAAATAAGTTTTTCTTGATGTTGTGTATTTTTATGACTTGTTTTAATTAATACCTTTTTAAACATTTATTATTATTGTTGCTGTTTTTTGCTCATTTTATTTTTAATCAGCACAATAGACAATGATTATCAAATAAATTTCATCTTCTTCACTTACATTTGTTTGCTTTTATGATTGATTATATATGTTTCGGATAGTTTTCATTGTAAGCAAATATAAAAATGAAAAAAAAAAAAAAAAAATTAAAACTATTCCAAAATTGACTTTCATTTTATATAAGGATTTTAATGTGTTGTTGTACTTGAAAAAGGTTAATGTTTTTTTTTTTTTTCTTTTTTTTTAATTAACATTAATTATAAAAATTTCATAAAAGTTTTATCTTAAATTTCTTCTGCCATTAATGTAAATCTTTAAGAGACAGTTATTTACTTCGATTTCCTTTTTTTGTGTTCCGATTTTACTTTTGTGTGATTGCGTTCCAATCTCCCTCTCTCTCCCTAGCCCATCATGTTTTTCTTTTTGTTCAATTTGCTCTTTTCTCGTAGGCCTGTCAATCGTTCAGGCATACCAATTATTCTTCTAGCCTATCATTCATTGCCGTTGAATTTAACAAACCTATGCACGAACTATTTCCAATAGCGGTCATTCTTCTTGCTGCAAATCACGTTCATCAACATATCTCGAAAGTTGCGGCCTGTACATTGAACACAAGAAAACTAGATGGACGGACAAGCTTAGTTGAATCGATCGGTATAATAAAAGTTGGGTCTATCTTTAGTCCTCGTGGATGTTACATACGTCCGCACAAATTTAATATACCCTTGTACCGCAAGTGGGGTGGAACTAAAAATTTTTTGCTTTGCAAAGTATACAGTTTGAAAAGCCGTCTCTCCTAAATTATTTTCACATCATTTTTTTTAACCTTTTTTAAATAAATTATTTTCTTTGCAGGTATGTTGACAAGAAACCTGAATTCAGTACTTGCTACTGTAAGTAAAAAGATAATTTTTCGCACAGTAGAAAAATGTTATGATAAGTATTTTATGAATGTTATTTTAAAACATCTATCTTTGCATAATATTAATATTTTAAAAATTAATTTAAAAAATTTCTGTTAACAAATTCTGCTGCTGTAAAAATCAAATAAAGTCTACCCTTACGATCTGCTCTGCTGTACTCTAAATTAGAATTTAGTTTAAGGCACATGTTTTTCATAATATAATATCCAGCTTGTTCAATTCGATCATTGTCTTATTCATGACCTTATCGACATGACTAAATCGATTCAAAATGTTTGAAAATGTGTGGTGTTCTTGCCTTAATATATGTAAAGTTAATGCCATCATTGATTTTTGTCTAAGCGTAGTTCTATGCAGCCATGGCGGTATATATTGTTTGTTAGAGAGTGAGAAAGGTTTTCCAACTCACTGCTTACAAAGCCACTTAAGTCACTGTTTGCAAACAGATGTAAGCATCGGCTCAGCTTTACGAATATCATTTCCGAATTGCCTTGATAAGTAATATTTTTATGAATTCTTTTGATAAAGTGCATTGTCAGTTTGTTGATTTTATTGGAAATTATTATTTATTCTTATCACTCTCCGGCAGTGAACGGTTTGTTCAAGTTTTCTGTTTACCCAACGTAGATAAACCTATAATATGATCGATGAGCATACCTTGTACAAAAGTCAACGAAAACGTGTAAAAAAAGTTCACTTGCTTATCTTTCTGTAAATGCATGTCCACCGTGCACATGCATTCATTGATTTATTCATTGGATTTATGACCGTAGACTACGTACCAAAAAAAAAAAAAAAAAAAAAAAAAATTAAAAAGAATTAAAAAGAAATAAATTATGCTAAACTCTACAGAAACTGTTAATTAAAAGATAAAAAACTCAATCACTATAAATCAATTGCTCTCTGTCTATAAAGTGACTAGAAAGTGATATATGTTCATATAATCCGAACATACTAATTACATAAAATATTGTACCAAAACAATGAAACGGTATTTTAAAAATATTGATTTTCGTATAATTGACGAATATTTGAATGGAAAAGTTCACGAAATAAAGTAAAAAATAACTTATCGAAAGTCTTTTATGTAATCTCTTCAGGATGCAATTTTAGAAAGACTGTAAAAAATTGGAATGAAAAATGTTGGAGGGGTGTTGCAGGGCCTTTCGAAAACTCGTGCGTTGAGAAAACCTCTTGTTTTAACTTCAAGTATCCATGTACAACTGTTCAATTAACATTTAAAAATGAAATCTGTTGATCGCGTATGAAGATAAATACGAATTTATCTACCAAACGTATTTACCATCTCCCTTAAATCTCAAACAAGCTATGCAGCTTCGTGAGCCAAGTTTTTCTTCTTTATCAACGTAAAAGAGGCGATTGAATGTGTCACGTATTTCTTCTACTTTGTGTTTTGGTCCAAAATGATAAAACTCGCGTAATCGTTGCGTTACGAGAAATTATTGTGATACATGGATTAGCTCGTTTCCAGTTTTATATTTTTATTGCGCACATGGCGTTATAGAAACATTAAACATTCGTAAGAGGGCAATTTATAATATTTTTTGGATAACTTTGGATAACAACTAAATCAAATATTGTATTAAACGAAGCGGTGTAGGGTATTGAATGATCGGTTTCAATCGACTATTGTATTTTTACATATTTGAAGATATGAAAATGTGAATTTCATGATGATGATAATGGTGTGCCGTTTCTGTCTATGTATGGCTCCTCAATGCTCTTTCAATTTTCTTTAATTGATTGATTTTGTTAGTTATACTTAGAGAAAGCTACGGCAAGGTATTAAAATTGTCTTATACATCCAGTGTATATTGTTTATATTATATGGCAATATCATATAGTTGATCAGTATCACTTTAAAGGCATCTCTCTCTAAGCATAGCTCTATTAGGCATTAGGCTTTAGCGATAAAGATTTTGGCTCAAGTATGAACCACACATTCATGTGAATAATGCAAATGATGTATCCTAGTAAATTTTGTTTGCTCTTATTCTTCTTAGAGAACGGACATAATGACAAGAATGTAACAAATCAATTTTAGTTGACGTGAATATTGAGAGTAATATTTGTTACATATTTTTTTGGTTTGGGATGCCTTCATTGGCGTAACACCGTGACGGTCAGAAAGAAGTAAGGAACGAAAAAGTGATGGAGATTTGATGGCCGCAGTCTAATGGTTGCGCGCCCAAACGGTAAGTGTTATGCTTTAGCCAAATGAGCGAATATTTCCTACAGCCACGGCCACAAGTAAGCTCGAGCTTTGTTTAGTTGCTACTGTGAAGCGACCACGTTTTTGGCGTGTAGCCAAAGTAGCTAAGTAAATTTTCATTTTTTTAATCTAATTTACGATGAATGTAGAAAATGAAATTTTGAGCGTTCCAGTGACCAACACACTGAATATCGCAATAATACTGATTTGAAAACTGTTATTTTAGGCAGAGAAATCATCCAGTTTTATTGTTTATTTAATACAATTACCATTTAGTTTTAAAAATGGACAGGACAGTTCACAAACACAAGTAATGCAATTTTTCTAATATTTTATGAATTTTTATAAGAATAGTATAAAAATTTCATTTGTATGACATATGATACAAGCGAATTAATTTCAGTCTGCAGCTTAAATGGATATTCAATGTGTCTTTCAATTACTGAGATTGAGCATAACAAAACTCTAAGCCAACTATAAGTTGTTTAATCTTCTTTCGGAAGTTTATTCCTGGTGTAAATTATTCGCTATGAAGTACGTTCTATATATATTTATAATTTTAATATCACTTTTTGAAATGTGACGTCATACAATGCCTGCAATTATATTGCTAAGAGCAAATTCACTCCTATAAACACCTCTTCATGGCTTCGAGCATATAGGAATTATGAATTTTCTTCAGGTAATGTTTTCCTTCGTTTCATTTTATATGCTTCTTTATACTAGAGACAACAATTTCTTAATAAAATTCGTATACATTCAAGGATACATGTATGTTTATATTGCATATATCGAAATCCATCAAAAATGGTAAACTTTACATGGTTTTACTCGCAGAAAAGCAAATTTTATTACCATTTACATTTTCTTTTGCTTCTATTGACTTCCATTTCAGTTTTATAGAGTGCGAGTTAAAATTATCCTTTCTTTCCTATTATTCTTACACGAACTTCAAAAAAAGAAGGATGTCTTCTTTTATTTTCTTCGTAAAATCGGCAAAAATAAATCTCTCATCTTTCTTTCTCTTCACGATTCTTCTCTGCATACTAATGTTTGTTGAATTCACCAACTCTATATGCAACAATGCTACAGAGTTGCATTCGTAACAAGTGTTACAAGTGAAAAGACAAACGTTACCGACGGTACACTACCGCCATTTTTCTGTACATCCCCTTGACTGGCAGTACTTTGCTTCACACTGGGCTGGCAGAACCAATGTGACTACCGTGGATATCACCTCCCTTATGCTAGCTCTAAACTCTTTATTATTTGACGTCATACTTGTCTAAGCCGATTGGAGTCTTAGTGCAAGCTGTCAAGAACTCTTTTACACTTACGGGAAGGACTCGCCCCCTTTCCGAATCAGTACATTTTCGGCCAGCTGGAAGGAAGTTAATGACTATAAGAGGATATGCCTTTTGCTTTAGCATTTACGTAGCCACCATCCTGATCATTCGTTTCTTGTAAAGCGGATATGCCCCATGCTCAAATTGCCGCCTTTTTAAATGTACCAGTTACCCATGTACTCTTGAGAAAACTTTATGTTCGGTTCGCTTCCACGCACAAGGTCGAGCCTTCTCTCTGTCACGATTGATTGCAGTGGGTCGTGCGCTGCTTCCCCATGACTGAGGTTAATTTGTGTCATTCGTACTCTCACGTTTGGCTTTTAAGTGCCTTCTTAAGTTGCAAGCATCTGCTATTTGCTGTTACATGTTTCGCAGTAGCGTCTTGCAAAGTCTTGCCAAACATGCAAAGACGGTCCTTGGTGTATCTTTTTTCAATTTTCTTCGACAGGTTTTCGACTTGTCGTACTCTCATTTGCATTACCCAGCAATGTCCAGCATTTGAGGCAAGTCACCGTGTCACTGTGATCCCTTATTTTTACAGATCTAATCTTAGCTTGCCGTCGGCCAAGAGTTAGCCCGCATAAACTAGTTGCCATCCACCGTACGCTTTCCTTAAGCTCTATATATATCCACCCCCAGTATTCCATGCTAAGTTCTTGAAACATCACCTAGTAGTAACTCCGTCGACGCTTTTACGCTCGATGGTGCGGCGTTGTCTCACTTCTAATAGCGTCCTCGCAATGAATTCTTCCTTACCATCTCGGTTAGATGCAATAACAACTCGCCTTCAGTGTTCTTATTTTTTGCACTGCTTCGTCCATCTTGGGAAAATCGGTTTTATTTTCAGTCTTCGAAGCATTTCGGTGTAGGATAAGGACACATTTTTCCGCTATGATGATAGCGCCTGACTTCGCTCTGGAGATTCTCCTCCAACGATGCCTCTTTTGGTACCCGTCTTTCTTTGATTGTTGAATGACGATATTCCTAGACTGTGTTTGGCATGTCGTCTCCTGCAATAGCGCCTTCAATGTGTACTATATTACGAATTTCAGCCGCTGGCCTCTGCATTTTTTCAGACGACTTTCTGTTTCCTTTATTATCCAAGACCCCTGACTCTATTCTCGCCGTTGCTGTTCACTCTGGACATCTTGTTTGTATTTGGCATTGGTTTTTACACTGATCACCTTTCATATTGTGTGTGTGTGTGTGTGTGTGTGTTGATACTGATGCTTACGTATATTGTTGTTCGTCTTGATTGCTACTGCTGCTGCATGTGAGTTTGTTGCGTATATGAGCTGCATAAAAGTTTATGCACGTTATATGGCTGTGTATGGTAAGGGGTGTATGTATACACAATTGTGCACAAGAACGTTTCAGCGTGGAGTGAGTGTGAATTTTTGCGTAATTACGAATCTGGGTGTATTTCTGTTGCTACTGCGATTTCACTATTGTCTTCGTTGGTGGGACCCCTCTTTGGTCCTTATGGCATATCTTCAGAGAACGCCCTCACCTATGCTACATTTTTATTTTTATTTTTTTTACGAGTACAGTCAGGGGGGGGGGGGGGCATCTATGATAAACTGCACTGGCTTGCTCGCCTTCTTATGAAAAACGCAAAGTTGCGGTTCAGTCGTAGTGAATAGGTCAATGGTTTTGCCTTTTTCTTGTTGTTTACGCAGCCTTGGACAGCTCCAGCTGTATACAAGGTAGACAAAATGTAGAGAGAAAAAGTAAAATTCCGCTTAATGATAGCACCTGTAGAAACTAGCGCAAGTGTTGAAAGTATGCGTTTTTCTTACAGCCATTACTGACGAATGAGGGTATTTGTCACTTTGTGGAAACGTTGGCAACGTCCAGAAGGAAGTTTCAGAAACCCTACAAAGTACATATATTCTCGATCAGCATCAACTGCTGAATCGATTTAAGCATTTCCACGTGTTCAGTTGTTCGTCTGTCGTCTATGTAATGTCTGTTGCAAACATTCTGCTGGCCGCAAAAATGAAGCTATCGACTTCAAATTTGGTAAGAACATTGAAAGTTCTTCCACGTAGGTTAGTATTGAAAATGGACAAATCCGTCGAAGGACGTGGCAAACGTAACACATAAAGTGAAAAATCCTTTGTTTTTCAAAGGGAGTAACAATTTTTTTTTTTTCTCCATTACTCAAAAACTTCAAGAGATTAATCTAGAAAAACTTACATAAAACGTATATTCTCCTGGCGATGCAGTAGTACCGTGGTCATAATTGACCACGCTTACTTAATATTATAGAGTTTCAAAAATTAATTTATATTTCAGTACCTTTATAACGCGCAGAGGCAACCTTCAAAAATCCCATTTTGGACTGCACCTACGAATGTTCGTGGTTCATGTGTCCGTCTGTCCGTCTGCCCAATCGCATACTAAGTGTGATGAAAATTCTCCCGTCCGCAAAAATCCAGATATCGCCTACAAACTTGCAAAAGACGTTGGAAGTGACTTAAATTTTTCAAAGGGCACGCCTACAATGCCCGAGCACTTCTACGGCAAAAACATTTATTTCAAAATTAGCATAAGTAAGAAAGTTATATACGGCGGGGCCCGAATCTCAACTACCCACCACTATGTTTTTCGCATTCTACTCTTCAAGTTCTTTTATTTGATACCCATATCGCAGGTACTATTAAGAAAAAATTAATCGCGGTGTCTACCATATCCACTTTAGAATTAATCCGTTTTTAGGCATATAATATATCTTCCTTTGAGGAGTGTACAAAATAGTTTTGAACATTCTGGATTTGTTTGCCTTATGATAGTAAGCGTAAAACCTCCATAAAAATAAAAAGAAAGATTTAATCACTTGTAACTTTTTGTGGGCACGGGTTCTTCATTTCTGCACATAAAGAGTAAAGTGTTTCGTAAAGTAAATGTGGAAATTATCAGCCTTCAAAGTTTTATAATTTCTGAGTAACGAGCAAAAGCCCACAGATTTTTGTTAAGGAAAATGTAGCTTTGTTCAGTTTACGCTCCACTGTGCGCTTCTGCTCTGACTAATTGGTCCATTTTCAATACCAACCTGCGTGCAAATATTTCCCATGTTTCTACAAAATTTTAACTCGATGTCTTCATTTTTGCGACCAGGAGAATGCCGAAAACAAATCCCACACAGACACGTAGACGGACAGACGTGGTTTAATCAATTCAGAATGTCACGCTGATCCAGGATATATATACTTTATAGCGTCTCGGAAGCTTCCTTTTGGATATTACATCCATTAGGAAAAAAAAAAACAATGTGACTATAACCCGATCCTTCAGTGGTGGGTATAAAAAATCAGCCTCGAACATGCCATATTATAGAGTATGAAAATTTCTTTATTTTCCTTTGTTTTTTTTTTTTTTTTTAGAATAACGGTGATGGGTATAAAAGATTCGGTCACGACTGAATATAATTTTCTTACTTGAGATTTTATATTCATCTTTTTACGGCTTTATAAGCCGTTTGATAATGTTAAAATACTCTCGGATGTTGATCGTTAAAAGCGTATGCGCTTTGTATTGTGAAAGTGTTCATACATAAGTTAAAGCAAAAATTTTTACAAGAGCCATTAACATTATGTGATTCTATGTACACCAATATGCACAACAAACACAAACATGCCCACATTTATTCAATGTAATATTTTATGCAAAGGCATGCAATGACGTTTGTTCTTGGCGACATCCATGCAAAAATAAATAAATAGTATATTATATATAGGTATGTATATGTGTGCAAGTAAAAGAAAATGTGGACGATGTTATAGTATGTTACATTGAAGGAATATGCGACTGAAACCGATTTGCTTTTTGTTTTGTTTAACGCATAAAGGATACGTAGGCATTTGAATTCGAGTGTGATAACCTTAGATGTTAGCACATGTGTATGTGTGTACGGCTTAAATCGTGTGTTTATTTACATAAATGTGTACATCTGTGACTATATGCGTACATGTGCACATAGATGTTAACTTGCATTAAGAGCAGGCGCAGCTAAAACAACTTGAAGTACCGGGACTTGAGCTCATTTTAACAAACAGCAAACAGCTGCAACAACAATCGCATCGGCAACTTAACAATTTTGACTGAAATGTAAAACATTCCTAAACAAATACATACGAACGCATATGTGTAAACGTGTGCTCGCAACATACTATATTTTATACGCGTATAAACCTATATGCATATACGTGGTTTTTTAACACGTATTTCCGACCAACCCTACGAAATACACATAACATGTCAATGTAGAAATGTTGAGTGGGTTGAACAACAGAGACAGGTGGTTCGTTGGTTGGTTGGTTTGTTGGTTTGTTGGTTTGTTGGTTGTTTGTGCGTAACTGGTATACACATTCGTCTATATATTATTGTGTGATTATAGCTTGAATTTTTTTTATTCTATCCTATGATTACAAATCCTCTCACATATAATCATGCTCTAAGATAGGCGAGCTGATACAGCTGCGTTTCAACTTAGAAACGCATTTTCCTCTTCACAAAATCATTCAAAAGTAATGCATTGGAACAATGATTTTATTTAAAAAAAAAAATAAAAAATAAAAAAATAATTTCTCCCTTACACCTTGTAACTGTATATTTATGTAGCATAAATACGGTATATTCATTTTATTATTCAATTTGCAATATTTGCAAGTTCGTTATAACATAATCAACTGTCCTTCCACATCACACCAATATCAGAATTAAAAAGATTGAGAAACAATTAACGAATTTTTAGGAAAAAGTTTGAAAAATTTTTGAAATTATTACTATTTCGAATATAATGGAAAAGTAACATTTTAAAGAGATACAATTGATACGATTCAGAATGTTAGGTTGTAATGTAAAAAATTCCTTTCACACGTATCGTTGTAAAATATATATATATATCGTTTGATATATGAAAATCGAATATTCGTCTATTCGCTAATCTGTTGAAAATTATAAACAGAATGCTGAATGCCTATCTTACATGAGTTGCTGATAATAGGTATCTACGATTCCTTTCAAAGCGAACCCTGTTTTCCTTTTTTTTTACTTGTCCTTTTGATTATGCTCAAGAAAATATAATATAAATGTGTTTGAGTATGTCGGTCGGTATAAGTCGTTCTTTTTGCATTTTTCATTTGTTTTTTTGTTTTGCTTTTATGCCTGCCTGTGACAATAAATATAACATTTCTTATCCGTTTTTACGATAATGCAGTTCTTTAGGAAACCTCATCATCATTATCAACGTCAACATTATTGTCATTATCGTCGTTGTCATAATGAAGAAAGTTTCTCATTGACATCTTGTTTTGCGCTTTAGATCTCGTATTTTTTTTTTCTCCCTTTTATTATTATTTCTTTGCTCTTAATTGTTTGCTTTCAGGTTAGCATCCCATGAATGAGATGTGATATGTGTACACTTGAGTCTGTTGAACTTGAAATCAAAGTGTATAAAGCCGCTTAGAAAAGGATATATTGTGTACTCTTTCGCTTGTTTTCCTTTCAAATCATCTATCGTATGTACACAAACACGGACACATTTACTTATATAGCTATAATACAAAATATTTGATTCCGTACTTTGTTTGTCTTTTATTCTATACTAAATAATTGACAAGATTGACGCTTAAAATGTAAAACGCTACCGTCGTTTAGATAGACGCATGCACGCATATCTACAGTTATGCATATGACATGTATGTATACTGAATGATAAAGTAAAGAATATTTTCGTTTTGGAAAAATTGAAAAAAAAAAAAAAAAAAAAAAAAAAAAAGTGCAAATACTAACATATTAGTATTTATTTGTGTGCGAAGGAATGAAACCAACTTGAATCTGTTGAAAATTCTATTTTTGAACATGAAAGTCAACGAACTAAGTGCAAGACTTTGATTATTACATCTTAATGTGTGAACGAACCGGCGCATATATATACATATTTATTTATTTATTCTCTTATAATCGATTTCTCGTAATTTCATTTGAATGCAAATGCAGCTATTAATAAACATATTGTTACGAGAATCGCACAAATTAAGTTTGCATGAAAAGTAATCGGTCGAATTTTTGACGAAAAGAAACGATTTTCAAACGAATAAAAAACCAAGGATTACTACTGTAAGCATAAGCATACTCTCCTAAATATTATGTAAATGCATCTCCTAAGAATTATAAATAAAATCTATGCTATTCTAAAAATCATAATGCAGTGATTCGAACTTAATCACGAATAAAGTCTGTTAAATACGCAAAATCTTAAAGGGCAGTTCTACGTTAGAACACGTTCACCTCTTCTATTATGCTGTTTCCTCGACTTTTCCCGTTTAGCATGGCTTTCTAAAAGGAAGATTAACGGTAATTTACTTATGGTTTTTGCATTGCTGAAATTTTAGAAAATACCTTTGACTCTGTTAACCACAACTTATTGATTTTTAAACCTTTAATGCCCTGATATTTCCTTTTTAGGAATTGTCGAAATGGATCTCTACCACTAAGATCTCGATCACTAAGAGCACTTTTCCATTCCATTATTTTTGATGAAGAACAATTCGCATTAGTGACCGGGTAGATGAGAGTCACGACCCTCCAAGTTGGTGTTATCGGGTTCAAATTTCAAGTACAATGAGTGCTTGATGAATGACTCAGCAATGCGCAGCACTTGCCGTTTAGTGGCACATCACCTAGGCACCTGCCATCTCCTTGTCTCTTTCTCTTTGCTCACTTCTTTGTGACTGGCATCAACCAGCATTTTCAAACGGTTACTTATAATATTTGATACTCTATTGCTTTACATAAACTAGAAAATTTGGATTCGTTGATTACTTTAGACGTTCTATTCGATTAAAGAATTTTTATTTCCATCTACATGTAACATGTACATGCTACAAACGGGCCATAACTGAATGTGGTAAGATCGATACTTAATAATGGTCCTGCTAGATGATGTCTTTCCAATACATGCTACGTTGATTTAATAGACATAGAAAGCTTAAAGATTGGGATACGTTACTATTTTTGTAATATTCCAAATAAAATATTACTTTTACTTTAGCCCTATTTTAGGTAGGTTTATCGTAGATTCGTTCTTCGTGCATAAGGTAATCAAGCCGTTTTATAGACTTGCTGACTTTATTAGGTGAGATTAGTTTCACTCCTGCTAATAATTCTTTTATGAAGTGTATTTTTATAAAGCTTAGCGTGTTCTAGTTTTTGAATCTGGTCGTTTCCACAAATCTAAATAATATCTACAATGCCCTTTTTAAACAGATGTTTAATATTTTATTCTTCGCTTGATACATATTTGATACCGTTGACTGCGAAGTCTTTTGCACGTTTACATCGGTTTAATGGTACAGTCCCAGTTTTCATCCATTTTAGATGGGAATGTCCCTTCTAACTCCAGCTGTGTCTCATTTCTAAATATTTCACAGAGGTCTGCTAAGGGAAATAGAGGGCGTTTTTGTTAGTTAAATTCGAATTTATCTTCACACCCTCTGTTTTTGGCATTATTTATGTATAAAAATTGAAGATAAATTCGAATTTAACTGGCAAAGACACCTACCATAACTGCTAACAAAACTCTGTTAACGCCTTAACAGAGATCTGTTAAATAATTAAAATTAAGATATAGCAGTTGGATTTGAAAGTCCATTCCGAACATATTAAACAACGTAAAATATTTTTGTGGACATCTGCATGAAAATATCTTTCAAACAAACTAAACAAATTCAAATTCTGCTTATGGAAACTATTTTCAAACTATTTGAAACTTTGATTTCGGGAACTATTTTTAACGATCTTTTGAAATTTGGTATATTAGCGAAAAAAGGAATGTGATTGTGTGTGTGTGTTTGTTGCCGTTTTTGTCAAAATTTTTATAAGGCAACGTTAGAACGTCAGAATTTCCATTAGCTTTTTCAGCAGCATTTGTTTACATTCTCTACATATATTGTCTACGCCCCATCTTTTATATAGATTCACGTCATATAGGTGAGATTTTCTAGTTTAGCCGCACTGGAGTCTCAAATTTGCCCGTTATCCCATGTCCATTTTTCGCTAACATACCGAATTTCAAAAAATTGTTAAAAATAGTTCCCACAGGCAGAATTTGAATTTGTTTACTTTATTTGAAAAGTATTTTCATATAGATTCATGAGATGTCTTTTATTAATATGGACGGAATAGGCTTCACACCCTTATAAATGTCTCTATTGCTTTATTCCACACACAAGAAACAACCCAAAATCGAACGAGTTGTGTTTAATGGTCTTGCACGCAAGTTGGTATTGAATCGATTAAAGGACTTGTCCGCAGGAAAACGAAAACTGAAACCGTGCTGTTCTTCTCATAGAGGCTGAAATTTTCTTAAATTATTTTGTGGAGAACTTTATTATTCATGTTCCGAAATGGAAATAATCGGTCACGCCCACACAGCTATAAGTGATTAAAATTGGATGTTTGCATTGTTTCACAGAATGCTGAAAAATGGGGATATTACGGAAGATGATACTTGGTATACAAAATGCGGCTCTAACTGAATATAAAATAGGTTTCTTCCTTGTTTTTTATTTTTCATATTTATAAAAATTTTCAAATATCTGTCTCCAGCTAGAATATCAACAACAAGGAGAACAAAAAAAAAAGCTCGCTTGGTAACTTGTGTCTGGTTGAACTATTTAAAGCGATTTCAAGAGAAATAGGAAAAAACAAAACAAAGTAAATAGGAGCGAATTGGACACAGATAGCTATAGTAAAATAAATAAGTGCCTAATAAATGGCTTAATATGTACATAAGTATGTGTCGGCGGCCATCTGTACCCCGGGGTGGCCAATGCTTGCATACTTGAATTACTTGTACCAGTAAGTCGCGCAATGACTCCTTTGCTTGGAAATTGCGGTAACCTGAAAGCAAAAATATGATACAACAAAGAAGAAGCAGAAAAAAGAAAATAAATAAAAGTTATGCTGCAAATCCAAATCCAGCACCTCATTTAAACATGTGCCACAACATTCCTCGTGATATCATACAAAGTCTCGGTATAAAAAACTTTATTTTTTTTTTTTTTTTTTTGTTTTTTTATACAAGTATTCAAGAATAACGCTTTCTTTCCTCGTTGCTTTGCGGAGTACTTGTAGTAGTTAATATCTTTCTTAAGATTTCTCCAGTACGATTTGCTTTAATAGATTTTTCCTACTTAACAACATACTTAAATCAGCGAGAAATGGACAAAGCACAAAGAAGAGCAATCGTATAACTAAATACAACCAGTCACTTACGGAACTTTAGGTCTGTTTATAATAAAAACAACAAAAACTAAAATAAGAATAAATATGAGTCTCATCGAGTAATGTGTGTGTTTGTGTGTGTTTGTGTGTGTGTGTGTGTGTGTGTGTGTGTGTGTGTGTGTGTGTGTGT
>NW_023998415.1:6872879-6902789 GCF_014805625.2 Glossina fuscipes | reverse complement strand
TGTGTGTGTGTGTGTGTGTGTGTGTGTGTGTGTGTGTGTGTGTGTGTTTGTGTATGTATGTATGTATGTGTGTATGTCTGAATCTGTCTCGATATGTCCCCTTTGTCTTCTGATTTATAAATAATTAGGCATTAATTTAATTAAGATGGCAATCTTGCTGAAATATTGTCCGTCTCTTTTTTATATTTATATATAGATATATATTTTTACACATTTATATCTGTGTGTCTGTATACAGATACATATATATAGATTCATATCCAGAGTTAACAACTGTTGTGAAAAAATAAAATATATAAGTTAAGTAATTAAGATCACTTGAATGCTGTATTGGTGCACTTAATTAAGATTGAAGCACACACTCAATCTTCACAATTGTTGTTCGCAAGTTGAAGTTGAAGAAATGTGTTGTGTATCAAACAGACACTCAGTTATCACTGAGTAATAAGTGTGCATATATTTGTGTGCTTTATGAATGATATCGTGTGCGTTGAAGATAAATCCTCTTGAAATATTTGTTATATCCGCTTACAAATACTTGAAGGCGTCTGCAAAATTCATCATCAACACAACAAACACTTTAAATTCATAATCTGTGCATTTTTTAATTAAATTTTATGAGTTAAAGAAACTATAAGTTTTGACACACTTCTATGCTGAATACCACGCACGTTGCCGCCAGTATGCTTCAAGCTGCAAATGGACCGTCAACAAAATATTTATAATGAACAAAGAAAAAAAAAACAAAAGAATCAATTAAATTCATTTTATGGGAGCAGTTTATAAGCGCACAAATAACACGATTTGCGTCACATTGTAAACGCTTTAAAAACACTTTAACATCAATTGATTTTGAACAAAGTGATATTCGTGATGTTTTAACAATCGCTATATTCGGTTTAGACAAAGTGTCTTGACACCTAGTACTTATCTGTGCATCGTGACAATACTATAAGGTTGACATGCTATGTGGATATGAATGAAGCTTGCAATCGAATTTCTGACGACATTTAGGTGCCATTTTAAGACTATTGTAGACTGTGTGAGACGCACGCAGGTGTCGTTGCTGAGCTAGTTTCATATTCTGGTGCCTTGAACACTGCATAAACAGTTGCAACTAAACGAAATACACGTGCTTTACCCTTATAACAATAAACGCACGGGCGAAATCTACTTATCTAACGGGCACATTTTAAACCTCGGACTATTCTACACCCTACCCTATCAAAGCCTAAGCTACTTTCCTCTCAACAGAAAATGAAATTTCCATTCTATTTATTTATTACACAAAATTTATTGTATTTTAATAAGATTGTCTTCTTCTTGTAATATTAGTAACTCTCTTACATGAAATACTAGGTTTATTCTGATAAAGATACATTTCATTTGGTTTTTGGTCGATATCTGAATTCGCAAGGTGCCACGTTGACTGGATTCGCTGGCTTCTCGGCTATGTAAAGTTGATATCGCAGAACTAAAACTTGAGAGTAGTTTTAGTAGATGATCTGGATTTGAACTACAATGTATTCTATGCTTTATTTAAAATTCGATCATCGATCATCATTTTCACGGTAGTGTAAATTGAGCTTGTTGCTTTAGTAGATTTTCTTGATTTGAAATACAACGCATTTTTATTTAGTCTAATTCATCATCTACCAAGCGGGGAAAATTTTACATTTTTGCCAGATAAAGTCACTTTTTTGTTTACTATTTTTAATCCAGGTTATTATACAAAACCTTTTCTTGTTTTAAAGAAAATTTTCAATTTTCTACTAACGACACGAATAATAAATTTGAAGCACTACGCATAACACGTTAGTGTATTGTTTTTATGTTCAAATGGTAAAACAATAATTTACATAGTTCTATCTGAATAGTTTTCTTTAATCAACTTGTTGTGCATTCATTTTGACCATGTGTACCATGTCTACATATATAGTTTTTAGAGGACATGCGATTCAGATTTTTATTGAAATCTAATGTTGTTTGTCTACATGTACGATCGCTTTCTATTGCATAAAGAATATTTTTACAGCAGTGCCTTTTTGATATTTCCATTTCATTATTATTTACACAATTCCACTGATATCAAATACGCGTCACTGTTAGCATTACTATCTTCAACTTCTTCCGCCTGACACTCCTTATTTTCTTTTCCAGTCTTTTTAAATTTTAATTACGCTTTGTAATGTAAGGTTTTCTATTTATTTTTTTTCCCTGCCGCTTGGTAAAGATTTTTTTCCAAGCATCAATAATTTATCAACGAGCGAGATGAACAACCCGACCTTCTACAGTGTTGTATTCGTAACAAATATTATGAAAAACAAATAAATAAATAAAAAAAAACCAATGTTACAAATTATCGTAAGTAAATTATTGCTATCACAAAACATATGCAAAATTTGATATAAGAAGAGTATGCCGATAAGTTTGAATTTAACTAGCAAAGACACTTACCTAGCTTACCGAACCAAGCTGTGTTAAGTAGTTATGAGCAAAATATAGTTGGATTTTAAGTCATACTCCATCCAAATTAAGCAGCGTAAGATATTTCTATAGACACTTCATAAATCTATGTGAATTTGACCATTTTCCCATCGTCAGTTTATGTTTACATATTAAATTTCAAAAATTTTGTAAAATAAGTTTCGAAAACCAGAAATTGAATTTGTATAGCTTTGTTGAACAGTATTTTCATATAGATGTATGACGTGTCCAGAGATTTTTCTTATTTGGACGGAGTATACCTCCAAATCCAACCATATCTGGATCGTAACTATTTAACAGAACTCTGTTAAGATATTTGATAAGTGTCTTTGCTAATTAACGTGATAGAACTTAATCCTAACTTAACGACGAACTTAAATTTAAGTTTTTCGATTATTTCGTATTCCATTTCCAAAAATTTATCTTTTTGATTTACTTTATGGTAAAAAAAAATATTTGCAAATTTAAAATTAGTCATAACATCAAAACTGATCCTTTTCACACAATGTGTATTATTGTACGTACCACGATATGCCTAACAATCTTATAGTTGAAAATTTTGCATAAAATTTCATAGCAGTAGCTGCAGTATCGCATTTGATAAGTTTTTTACGAGCTACAAACTGAAGTAAACTTTATGCAGAACTTGTAACAACAAATAAATTTTGTCTCTCCTTTTAAAGGTATAAATAACATCTTGTATTCATAAACAGTTTGCTGCTTGCACATATAAATGAATTTAAACTGTAAATAAAAATAATAACTTTTTAATTATTCCATGCTCCTTACAAGTTAAATGTAAAATGTGAAATGCAACACATTCACTTGACAAGATATGCCCAAAAAGACATTCAAATATAAATAATGTAAACATAATGAACGTATTAGCGCAATATCATAGAAAATTCGGTAAATTTATGTGTTTCGGTTGCTTGGATCAGACATGGCTAAATTTATTTTGCTATTCAGACTGCTCGTTCAGTGCATGCATGTGATTGGCAACTGGAATATTCCTCTACTTCGTTAGAAGATATTCATTCAATATATATATTCTTTGCTCATTACCCACAATATTAAAAAAGCTTCAATTCTTTCAAGAATGTGATTGTTGTCTGTCCGGCATAGGGTTATGACACAATCAATGAAAGATTTACGGCGTGCGCATCATCTACTGCTGCACTCCGTTCTTGCTTGAATTAATACAATGATAGTTGCATGCATTCCTATTGTATAAATCTACATAAATATACATTAACTTGGCACATGTACGTATGTACATACACTCGTAACACAAGTAAATTAATAGGTCTTTCCTCATTTTATTGGAGTACATTTTTGTAAAGAGCTTTCAACTCAATTGTGTTGAAATGTTTTAAGTAAATTCGTTTGCATACCGTTGATAAATAAATTTTAATTTAGTTGCGCGTCGCGAAATTGTTATTCCATGAAATGGTCGTTTGAATTTGCCGGGCCATATAGCAAATGTTTGTCTGTGCACACTGATGTAATTCAAGTTTGGACGACTCTTACATTCGCTCAGATAACCTAGCAGTTTTCGCCCTTGATGTTCAGCACTTTAGATGGTGCATTTCATTCGAAATTTATGCAGATTAGATGCAAAAACTTTTGAATAAAACAAAATGTGTTCACATTAAAATAAAACAAAATAAATATGTAAACAAGTAAGAAAATTAATCGCTATCACCGTTACCCTAAAAATGACAAAAGAAGGAGAAGAACTAAATTTTCATGCTCGATAATATGGAGCGGGCGTTATGGGCGTGTCATTTGAAAAGTTTACGTCAATTCCAAATTTTTTTTGTCAATTTTTAGCCGATATCTTCATTTTCGCTAACGGCAGAATGTTTACCACAAATACTACAAAATTCCACAAACATTACCGATTGACAGACGAACAAGCGGATATGGATATGTGAATTCCGAATTGTAACTTGGCGAAGCATTTGCATACTTTATGAGGTTTTTGAAGCTTGTTTCTAAAAACGATTAAATTTTGATACACTATAATGTTGGCTAGGCGTGGTCAATTTTTTTCATTTCTATACATAGATGCTATAGCATTGTTCGTAGAGTATGCGATCAAATGTTTGTACATTTATGAGTAATGAACAACAAACAAGTTTTTCATTCCTTTTAAAAAACAACGGTGTTCTTAGTTTACGCCTTGCTGTGAGCGTGTCCTTAGACCGGTTTGGCCTATTTTCAATACCAGCGTGCCAAATATGAAGTCGGTAGCTTCATTTTTGCGGCCAGGAGAATGTTTACAACAGACATTATACAGACGGAGAGACGGAGAGACGGACATGCGGATTTAGAATTTGTTGCTGACCAAGAATATAGGTATACTGTGGGGTCCATGATGCTTCCTTCTGGTCGTTGCAAACGGTTTGATAAAATGAATATAGCTCTCATCCTTCGGCGATAAGTATATAAAGACAAAATATTTTCTTTTCTCATATTTTGTACTTTTTCTTTTATTATATTATTCACAAATGAAAGCCAATTTTTTCTTTCGAAAAACTGTATTTGTTGCGCCAACATTATTCGTATCCATATATTAGTTTGGGGAAAAAGAAATCCATTATTTTTATATGAACTTCAGGACTTTATTTAACATGCTTCGGATTGTCCGATTTGGGTTAAATATGCACCGTTTTGTTGTATGATTTGTTGCCATTTTAAAGGTAACTTCAAAATGCCTCTCTCATAGAAGTCCTGGTCTCTATTTGCAAAAAACTCTAGTAGTCGATTTTCACAATCCTCCCTAGATTCCAATTTTTTATCATTAAAGAAATTTTGCAATGCAAGAAAAAGATGATAATCGCTTGGTGCCAAGTCCGGACTGTATGGCCGATGCATTAAAACTTCCCAACCAAGCTCCCGAAGTTTCTGGCGAGTCACTGTAGATGTGTGTGGCCTAGCGTTGTCCTGGTGGAACACGACACCTCTCCTGTTGGCCAATTCTGGCCGTTTCCGGTCAATCGCTATATTCAAACGGTCCAGTTGCTGACAGTAGAGATCAGAATTTAGCGTTTGGCCATATGGAAGCAACTCATAATAAATAATCCCCTTCCAGTCCCACCAAATGCATAGCAAAACCTTCCTGGCCGTTTGAGGTGCTTCACCGCTCTTTGACCACGATCGTTTTCGCACAGGGTTATCGTATGTGATCCATTTCTCATCTCCAGTAACCATCCGTTTAAGAAATGGGTCTATCTCATTCCGTTTGGCCAAGGCTTCGCAGATGGAAATTCGATCCATCATGTTTTTTTCTGTTAATTGGTGTGGCACCCAAACATCGAGCTTCTTTTTGAATCCAGCTTTGTGTAAATGGTTTAAAACTGTTTTATGGTCGATTTTTAGCTCCTGGGCAATGTTACGACTGCTAACATGCCGGTCAACTTCGATCATTTCTCCGATTTTATCGACATTTTCGATGACCGGCCTACCTGTGCGAGGTGCATCTTTAACATCAAAAATTCCTGAACGGAATCTACGAAACCAAAATTGCACACAATTGGCTGTTACAGTATCGAAACCATAAACACCATTCACAATTTTAGCCGCCTGGCTTGCATTTTCGCCTTTGTCAAAGAAAAACTCTAAAATGTACCGAATTTTCTCTTTGTTCACTTCCATTTTTAAAACGCTGTAACTCACAACTGAATGCACCAAACAAAAAACAGCAAAAGAATTTTTTTTACTGCGAAATGTCACCTTTCCAACGAGCATAAATCTGAAATTGTTTGATCAATACTTTACGAGAAATCTATCAGTGCAGCCATCTATCGAAAAAATAATGGATTTCTTTTTCGCCAAACTAATATAATTGTCGTGGTTAATCGGAAATCTACAACGAAATCTCTGTAGATTTTGATAAAAAGCTAGACTTACAGATATTCAGATTTAATTTCTAACGTATTTTTTTTTTTTTTTTACTTTTAAAAACTTGCTTTATAATAATATGAAAAATCTCATTATTGAAAACCTTAATAGGGATTGTGTTAAATGTTGAAGATGATATACCAGAAAAAAGTGTTGTGAGGCATTTAAGCGATTAAGCAATTTGTTGGCAGATGTTAAAGGATTGAAGCGGACGGAGAGGCATGCCTATATGGTCTTCCATCCAACTGAATGTACAATATTCATACGTTGTGTTAGAATTGAATCGCCTTTCAACTCAATGGAAATAACCATCATAACTAAACCAAACAGGTCAGAAATAGTTGTACACTGGTATAACTCAATTATTAATTACTGAGAATATTTTCCAAGATATTTGACAGAATATATTTACGAAGATTGCTGTAACTTCTAGAACAAAAACATGTTACTTCTGGCCACTAGTACGGCTTCAGGAATAAACAAAATGCCAATGAACAATGTCAGTGTGTCAATTCGTGCATAAGAGAACCCATTGAGAATGAAAATTATCGCGGTCGTGTATTTCTAAATTTGGAAAAAAGCTTTAATAGGGTTTGGCATGACAGGCTTCGTTTCAAATTTAAAAAACTGGAAGTTTTTCAAGTTCAATACCCTGTACAATTTTTACTTAGGGTTTGCCAATCGCTGACAATATTTTAAGTGCGACATATCAGATGCCACAGCAATCCTATTTTCATCTAGTGATCACATCAATATTTGCTACGAACTACAAATTCACTTCAATAAAATTTCGGTTTGAATGAACCAATAGAGCGAGTATGCCAAATAAGGTTTCCTGTCCTGCATTATTTTTGAATAACAACAATATCCCGATTAACAACTAAACTTAAAAATCAAAAGCCTGTATTAGCTAATCTGTACAGAATCCCAAGTTAGTTTAATAAATAAATTCATTTTTTGCAAATGAATGCTCTAAGCTATTTGAACTTACCGCATATAATAGTGGAGAAGAGCCAGTAACTCTAATATTGTAAAACTAATAAAACTGAACATTGGAAATAGTATTAAAAGATCAATGCAAGATTCTCCGTCTAGTTGTTATTGCCGCCCATCGGTTCACTAGTAACACAAGTAGCTACGACAACTCGGATTTTCACTTTCTTAAAAATCGAATTTAACGCGTTTCTTCAAAACATTTCCTCAGACTAAATAGTAACGTAAATCCCATGGCAATATCTCTTATATATGAGTTCAATAAAATAAAACGATTGGAAGGGTTGTTATATACCATTCACAATTAATTTATTTTTGTTCCCAAAAATGATTTTAATGAATTTTCCAAGTATGGAATAATGCCATCTATTTGCGAAGTTCTGTGGCACAGCCTCCATACGTCGTACATAAGCTTGGATTAACAATTGTCAAAACGATAGTATGTAAGCTTAAAGCATAAACAAAGAACTTCACTTCTTATTTAGCTATCAAACGTACAACATTACAACTGGCGACGAGGATAAAAGATTAAAAAGTAATAAGTGCGCGCACTCATATATATACATAAAACCGGTTTTGCACAAGAATTTCTTTTTCATACAAGAAGAATTACAGTTTTGTTGTAGTATAACAATGTAGAAGTGTACAGTTAGTGCTGTGCTATGCATAAACTTATATAAACGAAAAGAAGGATTAAGAATAAAAATTTCTTTTATGTAAACAAAATTATAAAGAGAAAAATGGCGCAGAAAAAAGCCAACGCGATATTATGCCGTAATGAAGCCCTTTTTACTACGTCAATGATAAATGAAGCAATTGGAGAGAAGTCCGCCAAACTTACATTTCGTAGAAATCGCAATCGAGGAAGACAAAATAAAGGCATCAACTTTGTTAAAGATCGTCGGCCTTCAAGCATATGGGCTTATGTTAAAGAAGTAATGTTACCTAGACCTACCTATTGCAAAGCCTCGCAAAAATCCGTGAGATACGTTCAACCAACAGTGTTTTTCTCCAGTGATTATTTTTCGTAAGCGAAAAAGGAAGGGTCGGTGTCTACTTGGTATGCGCGAGTAAAAAACTTGGCAATGGAATGTGACTTTGGAGCATAACAACAATCACTTGTTCTAAATAAACTTTTTGCGGGTTTGGGGACGATAAAATTTTCGAAACATTTTGCAAAGATATCGAGAATCTAACATTGGAAGCAGTCTGCAAAAAACCGTTGACAACGCAAGCAAAAGTATATACAAAAGGAAGACCACACAATGAGACTAACTATCTAACGAAAAGTTCAGCAAAGAAAAATTCTAACAACAAAGAAAATAGAATTGGCAACAAAAACAACAAATATCGTAGCGATAACCATAATAGGACAAAGAAGAAATGTGCACATGGTGGATGGAAAAACCAGACAAGCGATAAATGCAAATACAAAACAACGGTGTGTGTTACAAGTGTTAAAGGTAAGGACATATAGATAACGTTTGCCATAACAACACTGTAAAAGCGATTCAAGCGTCAAAAATAAGGTTTTCAGAGATAGTTATTGCAAAGAAAAAAGATGCAAATTTCAATGAAAATTCTAATTTTTTTTATTTACATCGTAACGGCCGAACATTTTTCCGCGTCATTCACGCGCTCGTAATTGAGATAAATAAAAAATAAAATGAATTCTCTAGTCGATGCCGGTGTCGCCTGTTCATTAAGATCAAAGTAAAGATCGATAGTTTAAAAGACATGAAACGTTTTGAAACTATGTGCAGACAAATGTTGCCCAGACAATGGCAATAATATTTGATTTCATGAATTTCGCCGACCCTTTTTTCCTTCCTCACTTTTTTACAAGGCAGTGCAGTCGAAAATTCTGATGAATTGCGATTTACTGATAACGTTTGTGGAGACAATAAATCAAATTTGAATTTCAAAGATATATCCAGGGAAACTAGTCGTAACCCAGTATTCGAAAAATTAAGGGAAGCTGTTCAAAGTTGTAATTATTGATCAGTTTTCTAAATGAGTTGAACTTTTCAAAACTGAAACCATAATTAATAGTTTTACTAGCAGTAAGTTATGCGATATTTTCAGCAGATTTGCTCTTTGCCGACACATTAGCAAGTGCTGGCAGTAGGCAGTTTACTGCAGAGAATTTTCAAATATTTCGACAATGAAACAAACAACAAACAAAACATGTTTAAACAGCGCCAGGACATCCAGCAGCCAATGAGTAAACTGAAAAAGAGAGACAACTCTAGCAAATCTTCGGAGAAATGTTAATCTTAAACAGAGTATAAATACTTTTCTTTTCGATTTTAGGACGACGAAACAAACTTGCTGTTAGATAGAGAAAATAGAACTCGTTTCAGCATGCCTCGGCCACCCGTAGTTGAAAACATGGTTTTGGAAGTCACCTCGCAACATGGTATTACATTTGATTTAGGTAGAAATATTTTTATTAGGGATTATTCACATCCTAAAAAAAGTTCATGGCAAGAAGCTATAGTCTGTGAAAGCATTGACCCGCGATCATATCGCTGGTGTATAAGTCAAATGATTCGCGGTACGGAAAAAGAAAATTTAAAAAATATCAAATATCAAGAGATCCAATTACTCAAGACATCTCAGAATGTAGCGTACAAGCATCTGTGGTGGGCGGTGAGCAGGGAAGTGTCCTTCCAATACAAGAGCAAAATGAACCGCGTAAATTAAGGCGTTTGCCATATTTAAATAACAAAAAAATTCATTCATATTTTTATATAATATTCATAAAAGTAGTAGTTTTATCTATGTCAGTAAATGGATTTTTGTATTACTAGATAAGATTGCTTGTCAATGAGCTTATTGACGAATCCTATGAATTGATAGCACCTTTCTTTTTTCTATTATTAAAATGGAGATGGGAATTGTATAATAATGCCATCTATTTGTCAGGTTCTATTGCACATCCTCCATACATCGTATATAAGAAATCATATCAAGTAAGCTTAAAGTTTAAGTAAATACTTCTTCACTTCTTGCTTATCTATTAAACGTGCAACATTACACTAAGTTTGTACAATTTCTTTTTTTATTTATTAAAACAACATCATCTCTATATATTTTTCGCAGAAACACAAACCTGTTTATCTTTTTCGATAGATTGTAAATTGAATATGCAAAATATATCATAAAAATATCATTTTATTAGCATAATTGTCATGAATGCCATTCATACCATCATTATTAAAGTAGGATTTGCATCCATGATCTCTGCACGTGGCTACCATTTAGAAGAAGATGCATTGTTCAGAAAGCAGCGCAGTTCCCTATGAACTTATTGAAAACAAGAAGGGTGAAATAAAATGTGAAATGATGAAAATTAATAAATGTACATAATTCAAGGCCCAAGCGGGTTCGTATAAAAAACGGATACATTTGTCTCTAATATAAATAACAAAATATGGTGGCTGGGTTGAGTTTGAAGCATTATCTTAATTGATTGTTATCACACGTTTCCAAAAACAGAAAGCTGTACTCAATTATTTTACATTAATAGGTTTGTTTGTTAGGTTTGTCCTTAAAAGCTCCACTGCAAAAATTTTGAGGTGTGGTCATAAATGAGATTCGATTCGTTCTGCAGCTCTCTTCGAAAAGTATTTCCATAAGTTTTAAGTGAAATATGCTTTTACGTTCAACGCTAAGTGCAAGACGTTTCTATTTAATGTAAAATTCATATTAATAACAGGTCATTATGCCCATAAGCACGTTTCATTAGCAAAGCTTGGGTGGATTAATTCCTATCAAAGCTTAAACTTGGAGGCCGGAATATTAAAGGAAGAAGAAGAATTTAAAACAAAAATGAAATGTTTAAATATGGTTCCTTTATTAAACTTAAGTATATTTTGCGCACATTGCAAATATGAACCCTACAGTAGTTCGTTGTAATGAAAGCAACAACTTTTGTTCTTTGTATTCAATAGCATTTTTTTACATATCCATAGCAATATATTATATACATATGCACACTCGTGCACTCGAACAAGCACCTGGCGCTCCTACTTTGCCTGTACAAAAATGATGAAAATTTGCCACGCCCATCCTGCGATATATATATATCGTACATGTAAATATATGTATAAATAATGAATAAATGTATGTACATATAAGTGTATGTATATAGCATATATATAAATATATATATGTATATATGTGTATACATATATAAATGTATATATATATTTGTGTACCTATATATATATGATATCCGTGCGCGGGTGTTTGTACTTACTAGATTAAAATTTCTTTCAACTTATTTTAATCTTGATATACACAAACATCATTTTAATGTACAAACTGAAAACAAAAAAGAAGTGAAGAGAAGACTAAAAAAAACACGATTGACCTATTTTTGCAGTTTTTTTCTCACTGTAAAAACAAGCCTATATACATTTATATATATATATATATATTGTATATGGAACCACAGAGAACGTTACTAAACATACGGTTTTGGTTCTCTTTGGTTCATGTTTTATTCGGTTTATGATTTTTGAAGCGAATAATAAAAGAAAAATTTTAATAAAAAGTTTTTAAAATAAAATTCAAACGCGGCAAAGTGTCAACAATTTTTAATGGTAAATTCACTTCGCCTGTAATTCACTTATGATTGTTCAGTTTCGCAATTTGCATATTTGCATTGTTGAGTGAGAACAGAGTAACCGGCACTTTTTAAAAACTGTATTCCGCGAAACTAACTGTATTCTGCGAACGTAATATATTCAGAGGTTTTTTTTTTTTTTTTTTTTTTTTTTTTTGTTGTTGTTCGTTAATTTAAATTCATGTCTTCGTGCAGTAAAGCATTCCATTCGGAGCTGTAAAGGTTTAAATACCGTCCGCTTCCAATATCGTCGACATGGGTATCACCTAAAGAAAGTTAGAGAATAGGATGCGATAAAGTGTATTAGTTAAAATTTAATTATGATGAACGTTTAACACATAAAGACTTGGGACGTTTCGAAAAAACCCGATTTCTTGAAATCTTGAAATTAGAATCTTAAGCGGACCAAACGTTCATGTGGTGGGTATGCGAGATTCGTCCCTCGCCGCATACAACTTTCTTGCTTGTTTTTAGTTTTTCTGTATCAGTGAAAGGTGCGGAGAATAAGGCCGTATTTTGCATCGTCCATGCAAGTACTTTATTGGTAAAGTACGTCAAGCCCGGATTTCAGATCTCGCTTTATAGATCAATCTTAGCAAGTTATTTATGGTATCCCTTGTATTATAATTAATTAACAGCGCTCTGCTTGCGTTTCATTTCTTACGCGCATGTGATAAATTTATTATACATTTCAGTCAACGTTTGCGTTATATAAATTTAGAAAATTGTATTAATTGCTTTCATTATGTAATTTAATTTTTTTAATTGACTTTCTAGACACGTCGAAATAACAAATCAACGTCACCGTCTACTATTCGAAACGCTAAGGAAAAACAACAAGAAAAAAAGAATTATGTACATGTTCGAACGAATTTTTCGATAGTGACGGTTGACTTGCTTGTGGTGACTTTCAATAAGTACAGCTCAAAGTTAAAACAAGTACAAAAGTGATAAACGACAATGAACTAATCTTTGGCGCACAGCACTTTTTTGGGCGAATGCATGAATGTCGTGGCAAGGGAGAGCATGTTCGCTTGCTCGGTGCGGAATTGGATTTAAGCCGTGTGCTTGACCCTTAATGGAGCAGGAGTATTAAAAGGTTTCGTTCTTATCACAGAGCAAGTGGAGAGACATGTCGATGTAACTTATGTCCATCTGGCCATTGGGAACTACCCACCACTGAGACGATGGATGGCGAGTTCTCACACCAGCCTCGTTAGGCGTCGTGAGGCTAAGTCTTTACTATATGTGCACATATGTACTTTTATTTTCAAAAAGCTCAGAAAGTCCAAAACTAGAAATCGTTTAATGGCCGTGACAGATTTTTGTTTCTTTATGAGAAAAAAAATTCAACTTTGTTATATTTACTTACTTACGCTCTTCTTACGGTCTTATTTAGAAAATCCCGAATTATTGCTTGGTCGTTAATTTTTGATAACATCTTCTGTATAATATAGTTTACATATATATAAACGGTGTAATATTTTTTGTGAACACTAGGACGAATTTGAAAGGGTACTACGAGGTACAAGCCGTTCATAAATATGTTATCATCACAGATATGATGAACTGTATGATTTCAAAGAGTGTTGATAGTTATTTCATCAGGGCACCTATCTACTCTCCGTCTCTCTTCCTCTCGCACTAGAATGCCTTTTATATGTTCTAGTCGCATTCATTATGTTATGTATAATGAGTTCCGAACCTAATTTAGCCTTATTGAGACCCTCTCTAAGTAAATATTATGCTAAAAATCACTTGAAAGCTTTCAGTGTGTCTGCTAAGAAATCAAAAGTTTGGGATAAGTTTCGATTGTGAATTCGGCTACAGGGTTGCATGTTTTCTTGTCACTTCCACTGCTATTTCGTAAAGGACAAAGTGCAAAATATGAATTTCTCTCTGCAAGAGATGCCACAAAGACGTGATGGGAATAAATTTGGACATGTAAAATTTGTTATAATAAAGGGCAAGTCTTTAATACATTTCATATTTTTAAACGCGGGTTTTCAAAATACGATTTCTCAAAACGACAAGCAGTGTAACTCCTACAATCGTCATATTTTGCATTTGAATTACTTACGAAGTCTTTGATGTAACGTTGCGAAGACAAATATGTGGCGTTATTTTGACAAGGAAATTTAAACATTATTAACTAATTAAAAAGGTTGGCTGTAAAAGCCAAGCAGCGTTAAATAAAATATTAATATATTTTAGGAAATGGAAGATAAGAGAAAATTGCGAAAAGCCATACGCCTTACGTTGTACAAGTGAAAGGAAACAGTGTTTTATACCATAAATGTCAATGAGCATCCAAGCTACTGGGAAGAGAAAGTTACATATTTAGGACTTCGCTCGACTACAGATTGAACTTCAGATGTCACTTTCCCTATATAGTTAACAAAATTAATATCACAATTCGAATTCTACACTCACTCTTCATTTTTATGCGCACTACTGTATTTTTTTCCATAATGTGTGTAACGCCCAAAAGGAAACTTCAGCGTGAAATTCTAAATTAATTTAGCCATGTCTGTCCGTCTGTGTGGTATGTGCTGTTGGCACTCTCTTGGTCGCAAAAATGAAGGTATCGAATCCAAGCAACTTCATTGTTTTAACGAAAATTTTTAGGTCCTTGCTCGCTACTCGGAAGTTGTAAAAGTTAGAAGGCCGAAATTATCCACATTTACTTTACTTTCTTTTGAGGTTCTATGCTTATTTATCATAAGGCAAGCAAGGCCGAATGTTTAAAATTATTTTTTACACTCGTTAAACGAAGATATATATAATGAACGTACGAAGAAGTTTATAACGAATATGGTAGACACCGCGATTACTTTCTTCTTAATAATACTAGCGATAGGGGTACCAAATAAAAGAACTTGGAGACTAGAACGCGAACATAGTGGTGAGTGTGGGAGATTCAGCCCCTGCTGAATATAATTTTCTTACTTGTTTTGTATACTAAATAAGAGAATGATTTTGAAATCTATCCTTCATCCAATCGCATTCTATGCAGGCCCGTTAAGGTCACGTAGGGCACAATCTTACATCAAAAAATTCCAAATTGCACTAAATAAGATTTAAAAAATGATTTACAATTTTCCTTGGAATCCTTCCTACCAATCGTTTACATTCGCTTGCAGATGTAAAATTACTTTCCATCAGATTAGAAACTCAAAACTTTAATACTTTAGCATTCTCTCACATTAAGCCTTTAGCCTCTTATTTCGACTTCAGTTATTTAAAATAGTTATAAATATAAAATACATTTTTTTTTTTTTTTTTTGGCTTAAATTAAGTTTCTGCGAAATTATTCGTCCATTATGAATTTTATTGCGTCTCCTCTAAATACTTCACAATGCTTATGAATATTTATTTATAGTAAAATAGTAAAAGGAAATATTTTTGAACATTTAAGTTTGTATGTATTATTAGCTAATGATATTGCTATGTAATACGTGAAAGTAAATAAAATGAATTGAATTGAATAAAAATAGAGCTGAATTAACGTGTTTTTGCTTGGAAACACTTTTAAATGGACGGGAAATACTCTCACAAGGCACCTTTTAGCTTAGCCGACAAATTAGCAACTAATTAAGAAATAAGCTGTTAGTATGTAACTTATCTGCACGGTTTCATTTGGCACAGATCTTTCTTAAGCAGTCGGGGAATACCCAGAAAGAAGAAGAAAGAAGGAGAAAATGTCTTCTATTTTAAAAGATTTTCAAGCATTTCTTACGCTAATAAAAGCAAAAATTACCGAAGAATTTATAGAAGCTTCCACTCTTTTCAAGTCATCATCATTCCATTTGTAATCCTTGCTAACATACTTTTCAAAATGTCGAAAAATGAAGGCAGAAAGTGGCAAAGCTGCGATCAACTTATCTTTATAGCCAAGTTTCAGTTAGGTAAACCTACGCAAAATTCCATGAAAAACACGCCCACAATACGCAGAAAACTATAATTTATAGCCCTCTTAAGAGCGATTAGTTCTTGAAAACCTGACAGCAGAAACATTACCCAAAGGCAGTTAAAAGAACAGTCTAATAATAGATCCGATCATTCAATTTATTTATCCGTACATACATTTAATAACGTATTCTCCAATTGTAATTGATTGGTAATGAAAGTGTTTTCCAAAAAATGGTCAGTTTCCTAATTCCCTGGATTTATTCGAAACTGAGTTAGAACGTTGAGAATGGTTTTCGATAATAACTTTTTTTACTTACTCTTTACTTACCCCTTTGAAATAAAGACAAATCTTAAATAAAAAAATTTCCGCTCAAATTTTCGCTTCTTTCACGAGATACTTGGCACATTTGTTACGTTGTTCGAATAATATTTTCGAAACAACATCAATAACAATTTCCTGCATTGTCATAACATTCTTTTCATTTTTACTTGTGTCTGATTGTTAAAACGTACACTCATTCTACCATGATCCACAAGTAATCGTTAAAAAATTGAAAGAAACTAAAGTCAATCGCTTATGACATAACCTCAAACGCATTACACGAAAATAAGACGTCGATATGAGAAGTTTCCATACTTTGAGTAAAATGACCGTTTTGTGTTTTCTGCATGTATAACTACTGAACGATGCTGCCAAAAAGTGAAAGAAATGCATGTAGGTAGGTACGCTCCGCTTCATTAAAAAAACATTTGAAAATTGGAAAATGGTGTGAATCATTTAGTCCTTTTCAAATGTAGTCTGTTACCCTGCGCTCTACTTATAAATTTTGCTTACGATGATAAATTTGATCACAATTTATACATTTGAGTTGAGCTTTGTTTCTGGTTCTTTTGCTTCTTTTCCAGTCGTACTGCTTCGTACTGCTTACTCAAGATGTGTTTGTTCTTCTGTTCGTTAAGCCAAAAGAATAGCTTATCTTTAGAATATATAACGTACACAAATACATACAATAAAAATGATCAGGTATTTATGTACATAGCCTTGTATTTGTATATAAATATATATATATATATATTTATATATATATATTGATTGCTTAACTAGTTTATCTATATCTATTTATTTATATGCTTCAATAGCTGATCCATATCTTTTTTTCACTTGTTTCGTTAACAAATTTTGACTTGTGGTTTTTCTACTGATTTTTAATTTTGTTCATTTTCGGTGCTTTTTATTATTTTATTCAAATGAACTGTATTTTAATGCTTCTCCGTTTTTATGGCCTTTTGTGTTAAATGAAATTGTATTTTGCGGTTTCCTCTGAAAATTTTAACAATTTAGTGTCTATTTTTTTCTTTCACCTTTTTGGTTTGGTATATATTGTATGCGCAGGCACGCCCGTCGTAAACATCGAAATTAACTGAAGACTTATAAAATCTTTAAAAATTAAGTTTCAATGTAAAAATTCTTTTCTTGCCAAATACCTGTTACTATGCTATGTTATGTATCTGAAATTTAATCCTTTTTTAAAGGTTCAAAATTTTGTACCCAAATAAAAAATGAGAAAATAAGAAAAGGTCTTCTTAAAAATCTTCCTTCAGAAGGAGGCAAGCGTTAGTTGCCGCAAATGTATCGAAGAGCGCTGCAATGCAGAAAGACTGAATGTTCTAAATTTCATCTAAACATCCTGTTAATGTGTTTCAAATTAATGCTGAATTAATGCTGCATGCAACATAATCCGATTATGAAATATTTGCGATAAGCCATAAGCACCGTTGTTGACCATTGTTGTCTTCTTTCGCAGCATTTTCTGCAATAAGTTGCGTTGTTTTAATATACAAATATCTGGAATCTAAATACATATAAAAATAAATTTACTGTTATGTATTTTAGCGGAATGCAAACCTTCTCTGTGTGCGCTGTGAGCATATATGTCATAAGTGGCTGTCTTTTTCTTTCTTCATTTTATTACGTCTCTACTATTCCATCCCTTTGAAAGTTCATTCAATACGAAAATTGCTTATGGAGCATGCACTGATCGCTAAGAGACGGTTTATAATTATCAAATGATTTCCCAAAAGTTTGGGACTCTTCCATTGCTGTACAAGTTGCAGTTAACAGCATTATTTGCTCTTATATCAAAAAGGTTAATTTATTTTAATTTAGGTAACCGCATCCTGCAAAAAGGGCGAAATACTCTACCACTCTACCTTTATAACCGGGATCAAAAATGAATGGTACTCCGTACTTCATAATTAGGTGAAATGCGTTATTCGTTTTAAAACGCATTGTGAAAAAATCATGTTTTGTAAAATAATTAATTGAAACTGATTTTCACTGATAGGTAAATTTCTTCATTTCGCAAAATTTATATTCATTTACGTAAATAAATAAATGTGAGCAACAAAATAAACAAATAAAAGGCATTTCTTTGCAACCAAATTACATATTACACGTAAACGACTATACTCGTCATCAGTAAATTTTTGCGAAACAATTTAGATACAACGAATGCCGAATAAGTAGAACATTTTCTTATAAGTCCATATGTTGTAATGTTAAATGCCATAGTTAAATAGGTAAATTTAAGTATATTCCTTTCAACAATTTCAGAAAGAAAGAAAAATATACATTTTAAGCATGCTATGCTGCACTGAGCTTATTTAACAAAATTGAAAAAATTTCAGTGAGAGCTCGTTATGCAATTCGATTGTCGTGCTATGCTTACGCTTTTTTCAAGATGAGCCCAATTCACGAAAATATCGGTAGATCTCTGTTACTATTAACTTTAATATTGATAATTACGTCGGAAGATAGACGAGAAATAGAGCTTTTTTCCCACAACTCATTCCTTTTTCCGTTCTAATATTATTTTTTCGCCCTTCTTTAAATATACTTGCTTCGCTTTCTCGGTAAGGCTTTTTAGTTACCGTACCAAGCATTATTTTCGAACATTTAGAACACAATTAAAAATTTTATTTATTCCCCCGGTAGTTGACCTATGTCGAGCAAACTAGTTTTCCGCTTACTATGAAGCCTATAAGAATGGGCCTCATTCCTGTCAGTGCGCACTTTTTTAGTCTTCCAGCTTCCATTAGTGTCATAAATGTCTACCGTTTGTTCTTTTCATCTTCTATGGTGTCATTACACTTTTGCTTCCTTAGAGTTAATCCTTGTTTTCTGGCGGCTAATTTAGGAATTTTTAGCAATGGCACCTTCAAAACATTGATTTAAGGCTTAATGTTTGAGAAACGCTACATCTTAACTGGTTGCTACGTCCACACTTACTAGTAACATTGTTAAGTTCACAAAGTAGTTTGTCAGCATCATTTTACAAATAAAACAATTAGGTCTTGAAGAATTCGAAAGCAGCGACCAAATATCCACTTCTCAAATTATGCAGTTTGCACGTTTTGCACTAAAATATGTTAAGTCGGTCAATATGCAATTATCTAATTTTATTCTATTCTATGTTATCTTATTTTACCTTCATCTATATTTCGTATATAAACCACAGATATACTTGTGTTGTCTCCATTCAATGCAATTTATTCACTGGGATATTTACAATTAACGTTGCATTTGCTGGGATTCTTCCGTTAACAGAAAATTAAATTTTTATATTATAATATCGGTACACGGTGCATTCCTATGCCGAGATCTGTGCGGTAGAGGAATTTCCTAACATTAATGTAATTGTTGATGTTCATTCCGCAGTCATACGAAAGATGCCATGATTTGAGATCAGCTAGCAGTACTGAAATCATATTCCCATCTCAATTTCGGGCATCCTTTTTTTTTTTATCTTTTTAACGTGTGGTCTCAGTTGTCCCATCGATTATCTCTGCGAACAGGTTGATATTAGTTTTGTGTACATTTTCTAAGTGAATACGAACTATTTGGTGGGCCATTTTCCGGGCTATTTAAGAGGTAATGCCTTTGTAGATTTCTCCAATAGTGTCCGGTCGACAGAAAGGGTGGAAATTCGCAAAAGCTGATTTATTGGGGTCAGGGCATGTACAATACTTTTCATGAAGATAAATGGGCAAACAGACTTCTTTGATGATTATATCTTTTTTACTTTTCGTTTGTTTTCTAATACGATCCAAGGGACGTACTCTGTACGTACCAACCGCAATTAAGGTACGATCCATTGCATTGGAAATTGAAAACAGTATGACGGCTTGATAGTTCACTACTTGGCTATACGGTACTAGAGTAATTTCCTTTTTGCTCATTCAGTAGTTTGTCGAAGCAGTGTTGTTTGCTGTTACATGTTTTCTTCTTAAGTTGGTGGCGTTTCGCGTTTTATACCAACTGATGGTTCAACGTACTTGTTGAATCGTCTTTCAAGCGAATAACGCAAGCACATATAGCTGTGTTAACTCTTGAGGGTTTTTAATTATTTAAATGGCGTTCAGGCACTTTAATCAGAACTCCGCCATAAAAAATTAAAGAAGTATATATATGTATTATACTCCGGAATATATATGAATGAATGATAGTCATAACGAATTGTTCATCCATGTCAGCAACGGATGATAGGATCATCTTCGCATAGACAAAATGTGCTGACATGCACAAACAATACCGTTTATCGCTATTTTCAGACTATTCTAATACGTAAACAAAGCAAAAAACGTAATAGTATGAATGGGCAAATGTTGGCTGCATGATCAACACGAGCAAATGCAAAGCAAAATGTTTCATATATAATTTTTTGTGCAATAGAAAATATGAATAAACTATTATTAAATGTAAAAAAAAAAATAATAAAATAAAATAAAACGAAAAGAAGAACTATGCATACTTGCATATATATATAAATATATGTCTCATATTTTTGGCCTTGAAGAAATTTTCATTGCTGTACGTATATATTTATGTGGTTCTTTCTGTTTATATCCGAGCTGGAGAAATCTTCCTGCATTGCAGGCCCGTGCCAGTACCACAAATGATTCGGCACGCACACACTTCGTCGATTACTCTCTCCCACCTGACCATCGCTAGACATGACTTTGCAGAGAATTCTTACAAGTAGTGCTATATGTCTGGTGGAGCCTTAGTGGTACTTTGAGTTCGAATTTATTTGAACAAATTGCTTTCTGTTGGTATGATAGCTTTTAAAAAAAGCAAGCTCCATTCTGGTTATACCAGAATAATCACCGACCATGTATTCGCAGATATGGTTGGCCTCAGCTTTATCTCTTCAACCGCGCCTTCTAATCCCATATTGATTTTTAGCCAGCAGATTTTCATTTTCCAGAAATATTACGTACTGACTATGCAGGACGTAATCGATATAAGGTTCCACTGTATGTTCATGAGAACGTTTTGGTATCGGTGTAATTTGCAGCGTTTTAAGTATATCGGCAAATAAAGTATTTTATGGGTTCATTAAAGGCGTGGATTAACTAAGATACTAGTTCTCTTGTAGAGTATAAGATGAATCTAGGCAGTATGTTATCAAATGTCAATACCTTACTGATCATATCGCCAATCGCAATCGCACCAGCTTATGCCAGTCTATAATACCTACGGTGTCGTTTAATCGGTCGGAATGTATTCGAACACTTTGCGGTACCCTTGTCAAACTTGCAATGAATTTACAAAATACTGGTTAAATCTTTTTGCTTTGTCTAGATCCCTAATTATATAATATATGGGCGACACTTATCTTTCAGTGTAATCTCAGATTTGGCGCTTATGCCTTGGGTTTGGGTTATTTGGAAATTTCCAGCATTTCTTAGGTTCATGCTGTGGTTTACAAAAATTGTTTATGTAATAATTTTTCATAGCTTCCTATATAGTAATTTTAATGACTCTAGTTATTTGATCTTTTAGCAAAAAAATGGGTTCTCATTAAATTTTAATCTACACAAGTGCAGTCGGAAACACCCACGGCCGCTTATTAACTGCATTAATCACATTGTGCTGTCTAGTAGTGCGTGATTCCAAGTTCGGTAGGGTCGAAGCGTCCATTTGACTTCGTTCGCCTGTTACAGAGGTTCAACAACAAGGAATTTTGCTCACCGTTTAGCCTCGTCAGTTCTCAGGTTTTACAATTCGACTTTGTAGACACTCTATTTAGCCCGCAGGTCAATTGGCATCATGCCAGCGATGACCGATTCCTCCCCAAGCATTTTTCTATGTTTGGAATGAGGGTATATGTCCACCTTCCTGTCGAACCGTTTTCCCATCCTTGCTGGGAACATATTCTGTCAGATAGCAGTCTTCAGTCTGCAGACGTCGCTGTAATTTCCTTCGCCAGTAGTTTTTTGTTGCCTCTGTGTATACATAATTGCTCCTTCAATAGTAACTCTTTAGGTAATATTCCTGCTAAAACTGACGTCGCTGGCATTGAAACTGCGCGATGGACTGATATCATTCTAAACGTGCACATTCTTTGAACTGCCTCAAATCTTCTTCGGAGATATTTACTTTGCAGTACTTTTTCCGTTCAAAATTGTGCGGCGTATATCATTTGTGGATAGATTACGCTACATATGAATTTTCGCTTCGCTTGCTTTGACCAGTTCATGTTTAACATAATTTTCCACAGAGGGGTTGAAATTGCCGGCACTCTACCCGTGGCCCACTTTATATGTTTCGCGAAGATTAATTTTATATTTAATTACACTCGAAGATATCTCATATTTGAATTCGATAATATTTTTATCCTATAATTTTGGAAGACCCTTCTTTCGTCACCGATATGGCTTCACTTTTCCCCACGACAAGTATTAGTTTGGGCTTACGTAGTCACTTACTTATTCGGCTTAAACTATCGTTTGGTAGTATCTCTATTGACGGAGTGAACGCTTTCTGTGCAATCAGGGCGATATCATCCGCTTACCTGTGTTATAAAGTAAGCTTCTTCTGCTATCATTTTAACCAAATGCGGGAAGAAGCCTAATGTTATTAAACTTTCGGTAATTGTTCGTCAGTCAGGTGTCTTGAAGGCATTTCTGATATCTAACGTGATAACATTGCAGAAACTATTTGCATCCTTGATCTTTTGCGCTGCCGTCACCACCTCCTCAACGGAATTCATAGTGTGCCGACGCTTGATAGAGCCAAACTGGAGCTTCGTTCCTGCAGCGTTTTTTCTAATCTCATCAGTAGTAATTTTTCTATGAATTTGCCGACATTGTCCAGGGGACACCAGGAGAGTTCGGTTTATATGAAGACGGGCTATCTAATGGCTTACCGTGTTTTTGGAACAAAACCAGAAACTGTCTTTTCCATGGTGTCGGAAACACACTGTACTATACCCATAATAACATTCTTGTTAAATTTATTGTAATCCGCTGCTTTGTCGCTGGAAGCAGTTGTTCTACAATTGTCTGCGATCAAACGGCATTACTAATTCCTGGTACCAGCTTCCCGTGTCAGATGTTTTTGGTTATTATTCTATACGGCAAGCCGCATGGGTCGCTGTTTGCACAATTCTTTCCAGAAGTTCGCTTCACTCTTTTTTTATTGCTGCTCCGAGAGTTTTCCGCGCAGTTCTACATAATTCAAGTCAGTTTTTATATCCTCTCCGCGCGAGTTGCTCGTTTTTTTTTTGGGGCGACCCAATCGTTGACCAATACGGAAGGTTCTACCACTGCCGTCGTTACCTATGCTACACTTTTTGAGCTTCGTCAGTTTTTCTTTAAGGAAAGGGGGATGCGGCCATGCTAAGGTGCGATAATTGAAAGTACCGGATAGGAATGCATTTTCTGTTAGCACCAGCATCCCAATTCCTTTAAGCTCTGTTCTTGCTCTTTTTTTTCTTTCTTATTGACTGTTGCCAGCGAACAGTCCGATAGATTAAAGGAGAAGCGAACAACAACGGCAATCCCGAAAGAATGAAAGAATTCTGTCCTCTCCGATACAAATTCCTTTCTTTTAGCCATTTTTTGCCTGTGTTTCGCCCGACATCGATCAAGGTTTTTAATTATTTAAGTTTTTTCTCACCGCATCTTACCCTGCCCTCTACTATCGCGTGGGGTACACATCTAGATATGTGTAAGTATGTACATGCCTGTGTACTATTGCTTTGCTCAGGCAGGACAGGAAGTCAACATTCTCCAAAGAAACAACAATTATATTGAAATGCGTTACGTACATAACAAATGCATTTAATATGAAATAGAAATAAAAAAAGAATTATAACATAACACAACACATTTGACTATGTTAAAATATTGACGATAATTTTGTGTTGAGATACACACACCGTGACCACTTTTACAAAAAACAAACATCATATATATGTATGCATATATATATATATATATATATATATATATATGTGAATGCATTCATGCGTATAGAGTAAGTACGTATGCATGTAGATGTCTCTATACACATGATTCTTGATACCGTAAAACATAAAATAAATAAAAAATAAAAAAATATATATATGAAAAGACCAAAACAAAAAAAAAAACAAACTTGAAAAACCTGTATTCGGCCTAGAACGAATCTTAGGTATCCGTTACTTAGGATCTCAACTCAATTAAAAAGACATCTCATAAAGGAACTGTAATTTGCGATTCGCGTAAAACAATCGCATACTAGGCAGACCTATCCGAAATTATAGGCATTCGAAAATTTCTACAACCAGTAGCAAAATGCTTAGCCTTAGAACGTTAAAATTCCCTATGTACGTGGACGGGTAGTAATACACTGTTTGCGCACTCTTCAACAAATATTACAGAACGGAAGAACAAATATTATACGCCTCCATTCTTTGGTTTTGGGTTTCGTTGAAAGAAAACCTGAGTAATTTAGTTGCTAGGTTAAAAAAAAAAAGCTGCGTATTTGTCCCTGCCTTAGCATGTGTATGCATCACAAGTTATTGTTGAATATTCGCTTGTGTTGGAATGACATGGATAATTAAAATTACTCAACTGTTCAACAGAGTAGCAATAAATAAGAAGAAAGAAGAGAAAATAACAAGTTAAAAATAAAAAGCGAGAAAAAAGTAAAACACATTAAAATAAACATTTATGTGAAAAATAAAAAAAATAAATAAATAAAAATAGGAAAAAAAAAAAAAAATTGTATCTTAACATCCTATGAGTTGCGATGTTTGCATCGAGTTGCTAATGCGCTCATGTACATTGTTGCATGCGGCAACCATGCACACACGTTCCTACGTTTCTATACACTGTAAACATTTGTGCATATTTAGAAGTGTTAAAGCTTTGTTAACATTAAAATAATATAAAACTGAACGCATATGTGCGCTTATGCATATACGCCTTTATATTGTTCTTTCTTTCCACGTACGAATACATTTTCGTTTCGTTTTTTTTTTTTTTTCTTTTTTTTTTTTTTTGCTCTTCATGTATTGCAATAATTGAATTTTGCAACATCGTTAATAGCGCCAATAAAATAAATTGCATATTTTTTTAATGTTCTTATCAAAACATCGCTCCATTCTTTTCGATTTTTAAAATAAAAAAAAACCAACAGAAAAGCACAAGCAAGACAGGGAAATCATAATCAGTTTACATTACGTACGATATCCGTCATTACTTTTGTTGGTAATTATTTCTTAAAAGATACACCCCATTCCCCAAAAATGTATGCAGCATAGCAACCATAGCAGCAGCACGGTGTATGCGTAAACCTGAAAATCCACAAAATATATAACGCTGTTGAAATGTGTAAATAGAATCAGAAAACCATTTATGCATAAAATATAATAAACTCGAAGGGAATCGACTTGTCCGATCGTTAAGATTAAAACAAAAAAAAAATTCTTTTAAGAGAAATCGAAGAAAAAATGTTCCATTCGTAAGCCTTTCTCTTCATATGCTATTACGTGATTGCATATACAAAAAGATTTCAATAGAATTACGTAATTTGTCTATAATCGACCTTTCTAGTTTAGCATATGTTCACCCTTACGAAATAATGTCGTCAAATGTCGTGATAGGAAAGTTATTTTTAAGCAAATATTCAACGACACTTACTGCAAAACCAGTTAAAATTACCCAGAAAATTTTACAATTAAATGAAGCTCTACACGGTTAACTGTACTTGCAATCTTATTTCTAGAAGATGTAAACGACATGAATGAAATGAAATGATAGTAAACATTATATCAATAAGCAGCTGAAGAGACTAGTATTAGTTAGTATATAATATGTGTAATAATGCGTAATCGAATTCTATTCTTTCTACTTTGATGAGAAAGGGACAGGAAACGGGCTCTGAGCGCGTAGCATCAAATTTGACTAACGCTATAATAAAAGTTCATTCTTTTATACCCATCGGCTAAGGATGGCTGCTGTATTCTTTTTTATGGAAACATTTGAAACGCCTAGAAAAAAGCCACAAACACGACGACATAAAGAATATATGTTTTCGATCGTCATCAAATCCTGAATCGATTTAAGCTTGTCCATCTGTTGTAAACATTCGCCTGGCCACAAAACTAAACCTATTCACTTCAAATTTGACAGGCGCATTGAAAGTTCTTTGCACACAGATTGATATTGAAAATGGACCAGGTCGATATATCTCCATACTGGGTGAACGTGGCTGTTTTTTTCTATTTTTTAGGATAAAAGCCGTTCAGATTTTGACGGTGATTAAAAAATTATGTGTATTTTATGGGGTTCTTAGGAAGCTTCCTTCTGAGCGTTGCAAACGTTGTGAATGAATGAATGAAGGCTGCATCCTTTTCAGATGGGTGTAAAAAAATTAAAGCTTATCTTACCTACATAAGGCACTGTTAAAATATTTCTTAGAAAACTCTAAAAGGCCAGTGTCGAAATCATCCTGACACAGCAACTTGTACGCTTTCATGTTTTAAATATTTTGCTATCGCCTCGAGTTGATGTATATTCAACGATTTGCTCTAAAATAAATTTGAATTTCTTCTCTATATTTTATTCTGTTTTAAATTTCTTATTAATAACTCGCACATTAACCTATAAATTGTAATGTAAAATGAATATATTTGACACGTAATTGGTGCTCGAGTTGAAATTTAAATGACTCGCTTAGCATTCAAATAAAATATTTTTTGACACAAAGATTATTCATATTTCATCCTATCTCGGCTTTGGTACTCACTCATACTCTACCGATAAATTGAACATTTATAATGATGAAGTGAAACATTTATAATCCCCACTAACAGCAACGTGTGTACGTGCGCGAATACAAATATACAACTATATAACTATATAGCACTGTACTCAGAGAGAGAAATGTTGTTATGAAAGAGAAAGACGAGAACGAGAACGTTGTGTCGTTAACATTTTACATATGTAAATGCTAAGAACACATTTAAAAATGCATAAAACTAAAGACACAAACAATTATGACATGCAAACTTATCTGTGACCTTTTTTAAAGAATGCATAATGGGAAACTAGTCTCAAATTATTTACTTAGTTAATTGCAAAAGTATTTGCAGAAAAATTCTTTCTTCATAATAATAGTTTTCGGTAAGTGAGTTTCATTATATTTGTGTACTTATGAAAAAGCAAAATAAACAAGTAGGTCGGGTAAAGCCGCTTAGCAGATGCCGCCTCACCTCATTTTCCCTATTTACACAGTTATTCATTCATTCAGGCACAATTTTCATGAAAGATCTCATATTGAAAAATGCTTAACACGCCTACTAACTTGGTCCAAATTTAAATTGCTCATCAAGAATCTACAAATTTAGCCTCTATTACCATATAGGGGCTGTATTTTCATGAGAGCCCCGGCCTATGATGGTCTAAGAAATGAACCAATGTAACCTAACTTCTTTACAGTTAATTTTTATCCTACTCTACTACTATGGGCCAATTTTCATTACAAAATATCAATGATTAAACCTTTTTAGCACATAAGGCGCATCTTTGTATGCGATAATGTCCAAAAAATAATAAAGTTATTTTTTATGCCACGTTATTATTTTGAACGAATTCATATCTGGAAATATTGAAAGTTATGCTACTTTACTATACAAAGGCTCGGCTTCGATAGTAACGGTTCTATAGCAGGATGTTGAAGAAATTACCTCATCCGAACCAAAGTTTTCAAACCATTTTAGAATATAGAATTAGCATCACTTACACTATTTTTCAGACATTTATCAAAATAAAGCACTATATGGCAAATGGGCAAAAAAGTCGTCCAATCCGAATGATTTTTAATTGCATTCGTTCTTGAGCTAAAAGACGTCAATGTGGCAAAAATTGCAATCTGTAGGTTGAATACAAGAATACATGGACAGTCACAAGGTGGACAGATGGGCGGAAATACCTTCTGAACCGACGGGTATAAGCAAAAAGTGGGCTCCCGACTGTTACATACATCCCACAACACTTAATATATTCTATAACACAAATGATGGTACAGGGCATTAACGTTGAAAAACCTATGAGATTAATTAACTTGGTCGCACTCAAAAGCTTTCTTTGAGTTTACAATTTGTTCGATATTACTATTGTCTTATGCTTATGTTTGGTCCTTCATCCACAGGGTGGATGCTCTACCATATTAGTTCAATAAGTTCTTTAACAGTCCCCGGTACATTTCCACGTGAGATTACCGGTAACAATTAATTCCATCCCGCGGGGGTCGGATCTTAAGTCAATCATAATCAGCAAGCAGCGCTGTTGAATTGCGCTGACTCAACCCATCGTTCCCCTACAGACGATAAGCGCTTCTTATAAGCAATTTCACTTTTTTGTTTTTGCGGTTACGCTACTACGTTAACGTGCTATAATTTAATAAATTAATTAATTAATAAATAATAAAGATTCACACAAGGAATTATAAAATCACTAACTTTTTTGATATATGAAGGAAAACGTGAGTCCTTTTACTCTACAGAATCAACTTTCTTGCACGTCGTGGCAGTAAGTCTTATATCGAATGTTTTTAACAAATAAAAAAACGATGAATAGTAAAAATGTTACGATAAATAATTATCGATAAATTGGCATCTAAGCTCTGCTTGTAATCGGTGGCGATAATCGCTAATTTTATGTTTTACTAAAAATGCATTTATTTGAGAACAAAATAAATGAACAGATTAAGCAAAGTATTGGCAATCGCTGGCTATCATTTATTCTTCACCTCTTAAGCAATTTCCGATTTTCATCTCGATAAAACATTTACCCAAAAGAACACATGATTTGATAACGTCATCAGAATCGAAACTTAATTAATTTTAGATCCCAAAAAGAATATAATTGTGTCTTTTTTACTTTATCGGGATAATTTGTCGATTGAACTCACTCGTTCAAGGCATGAGTCATTTGTATGTATATTCTTTAATTTCAAAAACTGACTTTTCAGAATATTTCATGTCCAAATGCCCCTTTTGATCAGAACGTACCACTAATCAAAAATTCACATTTTAATATATATGCTATTCACGACGTTTCCAAAAATCAGCCGAAAGCTACTTCTGCAATGCAGTTCCAAGTTATTATTTGGAAGATATCACGTAAATAATGATGCATCGTATTTGATAGTATTGCAGCTGTTAACAATAAAATATTTTTAAGTTTGGCATACGTCGAATTATTTTTTAACAGACTGTAGTTTACGAGAAGCATTCATTTTCATAGAAATCGTTAATAGCACAAACGTAAACGTATAATGATTATACTTAATCAGTATAAGCATGTGGGTACAGGTGCCGATGCTTTATAGTTGGCCATTAAAAAGAAATTTTATGCGTTGTAATGGGATGAGTAACACTGTTACATTACGAAATCTAAACGCAAAAGAAAAAAATAATAATAATAATTATGCGCAATACCCAACCATTGACGGCAGAGGAGAATATTTCGAGTTCGGAGCACTCACTAAGTAAAGATAGCGGTAACCTTTGGTGCAACTGAGTCAACTAAGAAACCTATCAAGAAGTTTCTTTTCGTATGGTGAAAGCCGACCGCTTTTTACGACTTCTGATTCTTCCCCGATTTTATGACGGTTCCAAAAGAAAATTGGTTGCTTTGCGGAA
>NW_023998415.1:6732178-6872779 GCF_014805625.2 Glossina fuscipes | reverse complement strand
ATGGGGGCGTGTGTCCAATCAGTAAGTGTTATCCCTTTGCTGAGTGAGCGCGCGCTATAGGAACGAACAATGACTTGGTAGTCACAGTATGGTATGTTCGTATTTTCCTCTTGCTTCTTACGTTTGCATTTTGAGAATTGCAAACGAAGTAAAAAAATGAATATACCTTCTGTTAAAAAGTATTATGTATGTATATAAAAGTAGCATAATATTTTTATGATTTCACACATTTCTACAATGCTCAGGTAGAAAAAGTTTTTGCATTTTTGAAACGATTTTTTTGAAATCTTTTTTTTTTTTTTGCAGAATCATGTTCTGTGAAATGTTCTGATGACTGCTTCGCAGCATCCACACATAGGTATGCATATATACATATTATGTGTGTCGCGAATGCAGTTAATATAATATATGATGCGAATAAACTTTTTTGGCGGATTTCTACTTGATCTAATACCACAAATACCATAATGTGTGCTCTGTTTGCTTATTTGATAGTCGGAATGAATGCCCACTGGTAGCGGGCAATCACACAAACACCTATTATGAAAATGTATTTATATAAAATATATAAGTGCGTATATTTAAAATTTAAATTTTTATATAAAAAACACATTCATACGTACTTTCCGCATGCAGTCATAATATGTATCAAGCTGTGCATTTCACCACAAAAATTTTTAAAATTATTTTAGATACACGCTGGCTATTCACTTAGGATAATGTTGCCAATTTACGCTGGCATGGCCCGCGTTTTAAATGAGTTCAGTCGAAATTAGTTAAACTGTTGATTATGTTATTCAATCATAATTCATATTGAATAAGGATAAAATGCTGGGCTTTCGAGCACGTAAAGCGTTCCATAGTTTTGCATGATTTGTCAGCGTTGCAAGATTTTAACCAAAATAGTTTTTCATTTTCATATTTTTATCATATTTCAGGCGTACGCTAAACCAAGCATTTCTCTCAGTTCTCATTATTAAATTTACTTTATAACTAAGAGTACATGTCATTATTGTAGGAACAAGCTGTACAGCTTTGAATTCCACGTAGTAATCAGTGATACATATTAGTCCTGTGATCTGATTGGATGCTTACTTTAGCGTTTTGATGTGCTTCCATTCTATTCGCCATTGTACATTTGACCCATTTTAGTTTTTCACTCTTACCATTAGCTATCTACCAGCGTAGATCATCATTTGCGCATTGAACTTCTTAACCATGTGTTCTAAGATATCCAGGCATTTGTCAAGGTAAATATTAATGAATTCTAATCTAATGTTAATATAGAAACTTGTCTAAACTAAATGGCACGTAACGAAAACCGTTAAAAATAAAAAAAAATGCTTAAGTTTTTTTTTTTTTTTTTTTATATTGTTTTAAATACTTTTCAGCTTTTTATTCATTTTGTCCGCTGCTCAATTTTACTTCTATGCTGCCCTATAGTATTTGTTAGGATAAATAGCAGGTAGTAAGCCAAAATTAAGCTTAATGAACAGTTTGTTTCCCCGATATGCTAGAAGCGAGTTCGATTTTTATGCGGAACAATGAAAAGAAACGTGTTCATAAGCGACAGCAGGAGATCGTAATGCCGTCACCAATTAACAAATTGTGCTGCAGCAACGCGAGACTAGTAAAAACATTGTGGTCGGGCAGAAACCGATCTTAAAAACTTGACAACACGTGACTCCTTACAATGCTTAATTAGTTTTCGTCGTCATATGCAAACAATTAAGCTTCGTTACCATGTAAATGCGTACTCTTCAAAGGAACATTTATAAGAGAGGGCCTTCCAAAGCTAAATCGACTTGATCCAAATGTTATATAATTCATTTTTTTGGTCAGCAACTTACTATTCTTCGTCTATTTTCGTCGTAAAATCGGGAAAATTAGATCTTGTTACCATAAAAAGGCCCCATTTTACAAAGCCCCTTTAAATGAGTCTAGGTCAACACGTGCCACAACTAACTTGCTTTGTGGTGTTTTCAATTTGTTGTTAAGCAAAAATAGTGACACAACAAACACAAGAGTAACATATTCTACAATACAGACGTAACCGACCGCAATTTATTTTTTGGAATAAAGTCGAATTTTGCTTAGTTTAATAAATCAATTTGTGGTCTGCCAACATTCTGCAAACTTACCAAATTTCTTAAATTCTAATGAGATCTTAAAAGAATTGGCGTAAATCTTAAAACTGTTATTAATTCCCACAGCATCATAAAATTAAGATTGTAGAGTTATATTTGAATACAACTAGCAAAGACCCAAACCAACATTTATTTACAAAGCTCTGTTAAACCGTCAACAGAACTACGTTAAACGAAGTCTCAGAGGGATTTTAGTCAAAATAAAGCTAAAATAGAATTTTTCGAACATTTTTACACAATGTCATGATAAAGTGAAAGTTTGCTTAGCTATTGTGGGCAAACCATGTTCTGTGAGAAAATGCAACTGATGCGGCATGAATCGTCTGCTAATAGCCTTTGTAACGATGTGCTGGTTATATTAAATTTTGCTCGGAATATTTTTTTATGGAACTTTGAATATTGCTGGTCTTGATATAGGCTAATATGTAAGCAAAGTTTGACAAGTCACTGCGGGCAAATCATGTCCTGTGAAAAAATGAAACTGGTATGGCATGAATCCTCTATTAATGGCCTTTCTAACGCTGGGCAGGTTATATTAAGTTTTGTTCGGAGCATCTTGTTATGAGACTGTGAAAATTTCCGTACTTAACCTAATGTAGGCTGACATATAAGCAAAGCTTCAAAACGAAATTTTTGTTGAAGGGCCGCTTTGGTTAAACAGTGCAGATATTTGTGTACTTGCTTCTGCATGCAACTCTTGGCCAGTACCTTTGCGGCATTACTCTTAAAATATTCAATTCTTACAAGTGCAAACAAGCTGTGCTCGTTTCTTGCAAATATCTTAAGAGAAAAAATCAGTTAAAAGCCAAGGCGTTTGGAGAACCAAGCTGTCCTATTAAGCGCCATTTAAAGCAAGCGGATATTATATATGGGTAGGCATACGCATTTGCGTGTCTCCACGTGTCTTATTTAACTTTCGGCAGGAAATCTATGCATGCAAAGTAAATGATTTGCAAATGAAGGAGTAAAGCGAAAGCACTAGGGCGTATAATTTCTACTATGTAAAAATTCAGGACGAAAATCGAATGGTTCTTAGAAATATACACACATATTCTCTAACGTGATACAAGTTAGAGAAATTCCGGAGGACTCTTTTGTGGAAGGTACCACGCGAAAAATAATAATAAATTTATTTAGTTTATTTATAATAATAAGTATAAAAATAAGTACACGAAAACGCATTTAGGTGCACGTCACACACTTTGCATTTTTTCGAGGACTTCAGTCGCATATAAACATCGTGTTGAGTGTAGTAAATTCCTTTTTTTTCTCATTTCTATGGTGTTCCCGAAGTAACTTGTTTGTTATTTGTCGTTATCAGGAAAAACTATGACAGCTTTCAAATGCCGAGGACCACTAATACATCGTGCGCCACTAGGGCTTGGGTATCCTCTAGGACATAGCTCATTCGAACAACAAGGTGGCAATGGTTTCGGTTTTCTTTTCCTTTTGTTTATCTTACTGTTCTCCTCTTCGGCATCACTACGGTGTTTTCCACATTTACAACCCATAAATTTTTTCATTTCAAATAATCATAGTCAGTGGTGTTTTTCTCTTTTTTTTTTGTTATAGTTATATATAAAAAGATTTAATTAATTGTCGGTCAGAAATGTTATGCGTTTTTATTATTTTAAAAACAACGTTGTATTGCCTGTAAAAGTCGTTTAGAATGCAAAGAGTGACACAAATACAATTTAAAAATTTTTAACAATGAACTGGAAATGTTAGGGCGGCAATCGATATTTTCGACATACATAAAAAATAAATTTTTTAACAATTTTAATAAAATTCATCATATTTACACTCAGATTATCGAGTGTAAGAATTTAAAAATGTTTTTAATTAAGATCAATTGCCACAAGCTGACGCACATCTAAAGAAGTCGATCGATATTCAAGGTTTGGCTTGAGCATTGATTGCCTGGAAAAAATGCGTAGTCTTGACAGATAGAAGAAGAATAAAAATGGAGGAGAGTGTGGTTGAGAGTTCGGGATCAGGAAGATGGATAGATAAAGATATTCGCTTGATTTCGTAAGGATTGGAAATTTTGGACAAAGTGTAGCTTCGCTTAAAATTTACTTAGAAAATGTTGCAATTTAACTAAGTAAATAGTTATAAAATTTAATTTGTCAAAAATTTAAATGTTGTCAAATGGTTTTTTGCGTAGGTTTGTCGCATTTCTGAGAAGGCGGCGGTGCTTGGAAGAAAAGCATGCATAAATTAGATATTTATTCGAGAATTATGTAAACAAAAAAAAGTAGCAAATGTTGACGCGAACTATACGTCTCCCCATCCTTTCCGAATTAAAGAGACGGCTCGAAGAAAACGAAAAAAAAAAACGATTGGCTACATATGCTAATACATATTTGTAATGCGAACGACAGATAGCGAAAATTTAAAAATTTGACAGATATATGTAAAATGTAGATGCCTAGAATAGTAGTAAGCAGGGAGAGCTGATAGAATAAACGAAGAATAAAACGAGGGAAGCGACGTCGTAGAGAAATAGAAAAAAACAAGTGCGAGTCGGAAGTCGGCAGATAAAGTCTAAAGTCGCACAGGCGTTAAGTGTAGTCAAGTTGTAAGTTAGTACAGTTAGTCGTCATCTTATTTACTTACTTACTTTTATTGTTATTATCTCCTTATATGTAATTACTCGTGAATTACTTTTTTATAAACATTCGTTTAGTATCTTTAACGTTAATAAAGTGATATCAAAGTCCTTTACCTATATACTTGAAGAATTTAGAATTAAAGCTTTAGCCTTAAAGATAATTTTTAAGCAGTCCATAAACATTTAAGTCGAAACTCTGCTGTGAATAATGCTATCCATGAATATCTTCAGTCGAGATAATTTAATGTAGTATGCAATAAAAACAGGCAAGCGTGTCGTCCGCATAGAAATAGTGGTGATATCTGCAACAACTTTGTGATCGTGATCATCATCAGAATACTTACCAGCAGCAACGCACAGGCAGCGTTCCGGTGCCAACCTCACATCATTTTTTTTTTTCTACCTTTTCTTTTTGCATAATTTGTAGTTCTAAGAAGGTAATAATTTATAAGCAATATATATATACATATATGTATATGTATTGATTTATTTATTGTTTGCATTTCAAAAAGAAACTACATCCTAATTAGAGCTTCAAGTGAAGGACATTTAAGTACGAACTTTTACTGCGTTATTTCTATAAATAAAACAATTCACTTTTTCTTTGTTTTCTTATGGGTTTAGGAATATGAAAAATGCGTTCATTCTTTTTATTGAAAGAAGTGAGGTAGGTGGACGGAAGGTGCCTGAGGACCCAACTCCCGGGTTTCCCATATAAAATCATGGGCCGATAGAATCCATAGTTATAACCGGATAAAGAGTGGTCGGGGGCATAAAATCAGTCTTTACGATAAATAAGTTTCGACCGTCCGTTTGTCTTCATAAGGATTTTACCATGCGTACTACATTAGTAAAATTGTCGGTTGAATGTCTGTGGGCTAAAAAATGAATCGTCTCAATTACTATCGCAGCAGCTATTTGGGTCCCGACACGTCAGTCTATCGGCTTGCAGGCTCTGATCTTTTGACATCTTTGATAATATAGTTTTTATTGCAGACACAAATATCAGATAGCAGACTATTAATGTTCGAAGTAGTAAAATATGTGAATTAAATGCTTTCCCCCAACAGCAAATGTATTTTCTTACTTATAATAAAGGATAATAGGATAACAAATTTAAAATAAAAATTTCTTTTTTCTTAACACAATTTGCTGCAATACGACAAAAAAGCAATTTTATTGGCTTTTAAATGACAACCAAAGTGTTTGACATATGATGTAGACGAACATTTTAGATTGCGTTTGCTTTGCTCTCTTTGCTTCCTGATACATGGTAAACAAAATCAAAGAACTCCTCAAATATGCAATGCATTTTCCTTTAGTCTAAAGCGAAAATTTTGCAAAAAAGGAGAACAAAGAGAAGGAAAATATTCATCAGAGACATATCCAAAATATCAAAAAACATAAAAATTATGCCAAACGCGTATAACGACTCCTTTCGCTCTCCTATTTTCAACTAACGAGCATATATATGGCTTCATTGTTTGCTTTAACTTTATTGCAAGACATTTCAGCGCCTTAAACGTGTATCCTTCGGTTATTACAGCTCAAAATATTTCTATTATTCCAATAATATATGGAAGAATGAAAATAAAATTAGTTTTAAATATCTTATAATTGCCCGCAGATTGAAGAGAAACTCGTATTCGGCAGTTGCGTTCATTATCAATAGCGTGGAGTGCATACAAGCAAAACACTGGCAAAGCTAATATTTATTTAGTCTAGTGTGTAGTCAGTCATACAGACATCGTATTATAATACCTTCATTCTAGTTCGTCTACCAAATATTTACAAAGGTTTAATTCTTGGATTTGAATGAACTCTGAACTGCACTCCTTTCTGGGCGAGATTATGATCTCGACCTCAACATTTTGTTAATTCAATTTATGTACATGTCATAGTAATAGTTCATATTGATCGTTGCGCATTGTTAAGGGACCTGCTAGAAAAGCGCTATTGCATTACCTCTGCCGTGTTGAGCAGAGATAGTTTCTTTCATCTTCTAAAAGTATCCTTTATAATAAAAAGAATAGCAAAGGATACCAAAAAATTCGATGTTAGCCGAAGCAATTTGTTTCTTAGTACTTTTTGTTATTGTCTAAATTCTAGAGTAATCATCTAATCGATAAACTTGATAGAGTTTTGTGTGCGTTACTAGTGAAAGTTATGAAGCCAGGCAAACACATCTAGCATTAAATTGCTATGTTTTATTAGTACAACAACAGAGCATTTGTTATATGTTGGGTCATTTTTTTTTTTTTCTTTCTTATTTTCTTTATTTGCACATGTTGTCCTCGAAAAGGTAGAATTTAAAAATGGCTCTCGGGTAAATGTAACAAATAGAGTATAACAAACGACAGCAATAAAAGCTGAAATGTAAGCAACGACAATAATAATAAGAATAACTTTAAAGAAAATAGGGGTAGCTGCAGTCAATTACGGAGAATTAAAGGAAAGTAACACCAGCATCTCTTAGAACGTATGAAAACTTTTATTTTATTTTTGTTTTTCGTAAACACTTTCAGAGGAAAATGAACATTCAAGAAGGAAAAATTTATTCACGTCAAGTCTTTCGTAACCCCTGCTCACATGTTGTTTTCCTTCTGTTCAACTGTACAACATTATGCGAGTTAATGTAAAGAGAAACACTTTCACACTTCGAACTTTAACTATAAGGGATTAGGGGTTGATGGGCTACAGACTGATTGAGTGCGAAGTCCGTATGTCTGCTTTAGGGAGTTTTGATTAGTAGTCAAAGAACTGAGCACTACTTGAATTTTGAATTAGGTTTTCTTGTCTATGTGCATACTTGATTTGTTATGCGTTTGTATCATTACCGTGAATCACATTAAATAACTTTTCATATTTGTATCCTGTTTCCTTTTGCAAACACTTATTTGTATGGCTGTGTCATACGACAGTGACGATGGCGATGATGGTGATGGTGACGGCATTTAACGTCAAACTTTATGCAGTGAAAGTAAAATAGAAACTTTATGAATATGTGATTGAACTCTTGGTTTACTTTTCTATATATATTAAAGTAAGTATGTACAATATATGTATTTTCGCAGAAAACAGTTTTATAATAATATTCGCTTAGCATTTTTTGCTTCATATTCAGTGCAATGACCCTTTTAGATTGAGAATGTGCTAACAATGATATTGTAATAACGTAAACTATGTTTTGTCATTTTTACGTCTCTATTTGAATTCTTTTCAGATTAAGTGCGTACCGTTGAATTGTGATCTTTAGGATAGGGCAGGTTTTATATACAAGTTTTAGCAGACTTGTTTGCAAAAATTTTTCCTGCCCGCTCGAATACTATTATTCAGCTCTTTCGGACTCGATTATGCAAATATCCGGCTTACATACGCTTTTACAAGCAAGCTATCAGCACTTAATTTCATCATGACATTTGTGGGTTAATCACTTTTTCCGCTAAATTTTCTACCAATTGTTGTTGATTTTCTCGCCAGTCGCCAGCTGCCTCAGACAGGTACAGAGTTATGAGTGTGTACATGTTTTCTCCCATTCAATATTTTGAAATTGTGATTTTAAGCCATTAAGTAACTCGAACTTTTGACATATAAATTAATGTATCCAAGAATATTATTTATATTTAAGGAAATTCTATGTCAGATGAGTTGTGCAAATTTTTATCTTATTGGTTTTTTCTCAGACTTATACTATAGTCGTTTGTGGTGCTATTATAAAAATTTTTGCACAGAAACTTCGTACTAACATCATGCAGCGCTGCATTAGCGACTTTGCTACACCTAACTATGCTGCATTTATCTGCAGCGCTGCACCTAACGACTATGATGCACCTAACTGCAGCGCTGCACGCAGCTGAATGCAGCGCTGCATTTAGCGACCGTGCTATACCTAACCGAATAGAGCGCTACAATTAGCGACCGTGCTGCACCTGGCTGCAGCGCACCTAGCTGAATGTAGCGTTGCACTTAGCGAACGTACTGCGCCTAGCGACTGCGCCGGCCCTAATAAACTCTTGTACCACATGTGTCGCATGGTATAGCAAAGAGATATTAAACAACAAATAACGAAATTTATTATGAAGGAGCACTTGTAACTTTTAATTTCCAAAGTTGTATTAGTTACATTAGCTAACACTAAATTAATAAGTTATTTTGGCATTTTTATCAAATAATGTGTTCGGAAACAAAAGTGACAATAATAAAATTCTTCAAAATCAATTTTGCACTAAAAAAGGCTTTTAAGTTTATCAAAATCATAAATGGACGCGTAAAAAAAGGCGCGTGGGTACAAAATGGAGCAAGTAGAAGACCGCTCAGAATAACGCTGATAGTCATAACTCATCCACAATAATTAAAAACAATACATTGAGATATTCGTCAGAATAGACATTCGCTATGAAAAACTTTCGCTTAATAAATGAGTTGGTGAAAGCAATTGTCAGGGCCATCATAGAGTTCCGTTTGGAAATGGCGGAAGTCGTCCTACTATATTCATAATTCAATTTTTGGTAAGCAAGAAGTTGTAAGTCTTGAAATGTAGATCAAGAGAAGAAAGAATCTAAATCAGATCTTAGATCTATCTGGATTATTGATAAAAAAATTAAAATAGAGAACAATGACGGGTCGCAGAGCATAAAATACTCTACACAACCCTACAGTTATACATATGACTTATGATGTGATAATACGATATAATTCGTTATATGGGAAGCGGTCAAAGAAGTAGTGCGATACGTTGTCATATTCAACAGCAGTAGTGGAACCAATACAATTTTGGAAATTAAAAGTTACAAGTGCTCCTTCATAATAAACTACGCTATTGGTTGTTTAATATTTCTTCGTTATACCTTGCAATACATGTGGTACAAGCGCATAGAGACTGTGCTGCACTTAACTGCAGCGCTGCACCTAGCGACTATGATGCATTTATCTGCAGCGCTGCACTTAGCGAGCGTACTGCACCTAGCTGTAGCATAATTGTAGGTTTATTTAGAATTTTTTGTGGTGCATTGCGACCCGTTATTGTTTTCAATTTCAATTTTTTTATCCAAAATACACATAGATCTAACGTCTGATTTAGAGCCTTTTTTCTCTTGGTCTAATTTTTAAGACTTAGAACTTCTTCCTTACCAAAACTTGAATTAGAGACATAGTAAAACGTTTTAGTACAAAATTGTCCCATCAAAAATTTCTCAGGGCAATACTTAATATAACTTGCACCTGTTGGGAAGGCTACTAACAGATGATTCACTATGTGCTAGTTTCATTTTCTCAGAGGACATGATTTGACCACAGTAGCTACGCAAAGTTTCGCCTTATCAACTTCATTTATGACATAGTGCTAAAATGTTGTCCTTTCGAATATTAATCAATTTACATAAAGTCATGTTTTGTTTATAGAGTTTTGCAAAAAAATTCTCGAAAAGCTCTATTTTACTTGTATACGAAACTTCGTTTAAAACAATTCTATTAACGGCTTTATAGAGCTCCGCAAAAAAAATTTGGGTTGTGTCTTTGCGAGTTATATTTAAATATAACTTCACACCCTTGATTAGAAGCTAATCTAGATACGACTTACGAAAAGCGCGCGTATTTAGGAGAGTTGGTTTGATAGTTGCAAATGAATCTGATATTCAGATCAGACTGCAGATAGATGTTTGTAAACGACTCTAAAAGGATTGAAAAACTTGTGATTATTCCGCATTCTGCCTAAGCCTTATGAAGACAAAGTTCCTAGAGAAACCTTTCGGCACATTGAAGTTTATCTCGCCAAGTAATGTCGGCGAATGGATAGTGCCATTTATTAAATTAATTAAGGAGGAAACATCGAGGATAGTTCGACATCGTTTTAAGTGACGGCAAAGTTATTTTTATATTAACGAGGCAAAGAGATGAGCGGATCTCAGTACAAATTCGTGAGGGCAAAAAGCAGTGCATTTATATACATATGCTATAATATATTTCATTATTATTATTATTATTATTAATTCAGCCAGAGAATAAATTCTAAGTCTTAAAGCACTAGCATCTTTCGGCTTTATTAAAAGCTCTAACGCACTTGAGATTTAAAACTACGACCACTTAGTTGCTAGTCGAGACTCTTGCCTACTCGGCCACTCAGGCGGATAGCGGATAATATATTTTAAATGATGTCTTCAGTATAATAAAGGGGACATGTAGATACGATGTTTGAGTTGTCCGATTACCTAGCTATCTCATTAAATCTTATAAATATATAATTTCAAATATATAAAATATATATATATATATATACATATTTTTGGATATTGATCCAAGATGAGTATAACTTCATTTCTTTAAAAACAAATTATAACCGGTCAAAAGTATATATAGCCAATTCTGACAAGCGCAAGCGAGAGCAAATAAGATATGAATGAGAAAAAAAAGCTTCGATCGTAAATCGTAGTAGTTAGCAATCACTATTTGGCGGCCAAAAGCGAGGGAACAACTCACGAATCCGCTTAAATTTAATAATCTTATCCTTTGCTTGTTTGCCCTTTGAAAATATCACATTTTACTTTCTTCATTTTTTGATCAAACGTTCGATGTGTTTTGCTCAATGGGTTTCCTAACTATTTGTCACAATTTATTATCTAGTTGAATTTCCTGAATAAGCAGGAAAAGTCAAATTGAATAAATGAGTCTCGACGCAATTGATCAATATTTTTTAATTTACACATTCAACAAATCCATTCCAGTATCGAATTTCACTCTTTTTGTAGAGAGCGCATTCTTCTTTGCACCTAGCCAACTGTTAGGAAATAATTGAAATCAAAGCATCGAAAATATACGGTTTCTCTTCCATGTTTCAAATATTATCCAACTTTTTATTTCTTACAGATCTTCATCAAAGGGATCTTGAAAAGTCCGGGCATATTCCAAAAAAAAAGCTCTAAATTCGTTCATTCGTTTGTCAGTCTACCTATCCGCCTATTGTTCACAAAAAAAATTCTTCTGCCTACAAATTTTATAAAATTTCGTAAAATAATTTATGAAATGAACCAATTGGCTAATCCAGATCACGTTTACACAAAACAACTCTAGAAGGCATTTGTACCAAGTATTGAATCATTTGTGAAGAGTGTGAAGATAAGTTCGAATTTGACTAGCAAAGACATCTGTCATTTGGCTTAACAGAGCTTTGTAAATACCCTAAAAAAGAATTTAGAATTAAGAAATAGTTGGAAATATTTTTTGAACAACGAGTCATTCATTGATAATCGGTGCTTTATATCAACTGTTGCGACAGATTTTTACGGAACCAATCTTACCAAACATGAAGTATGGTCTTCTTAATTTAGCGCTTCGGTTTCCCGGTCCATATAGGTGATGTGCCTCGGTCTGCCCATGAATGTTTGCAGATCTGATTCTCAAAATATGTCCACCAGCAAAAATGATTGCCTTTTATATCGCTCGATGAAAAATGAATGCTATCCGACTATTTGTCTGATATACATTTGGCAGAAGAATATATAAGTTGCCATATATCACAAACTATTGCAGTTGCTACGAAAGTTGTCAATACGAGAACATGACGGCAATGATTCTGTTTGACAATAACTATATATTGATTGGTAGAGCCATCTGTGAGTAAATTCAGTTTCACATTTACATGGCTGGTAAGCGTTTATATAAAAATAAAATTTGTTTATTTTGTAGTGTGATCGCATACCGTCATATGCATCCACTTTGAAGCAAAGAAGAAAAACAAAAATTTTGTCGCACTTCAACTGGCTGGGTATTGCATTACGAAATGCAATACGATGCCAGGCGCCCCAATTAATTTGTGTTTACGTTAGCATTAAGTCACCTGTTAGAATTAAGTATAAGTAGTGCACATTTTAATATAGAAGTCAATTGTTATCAAACAATTCAATCAAAGCGTTTAATTCGCTAAAAAAAAATACAAGGCGTTCAACCCGCCTACGTTAAAGATTTAGGGACCGTCTCATGCCGAGGCTAATTGGCATTATGAGAGACGGAAGCCGAACAGAATAGGGATACACCCATTCTACCACAACTCTCTGTTGCATTTAAACTTCATCGATATTACATGGCGTTCTGAAGCCGAGCAGAATAGGGATACAACTTACACCTCATCCTTTTTCCAAGTACACTTACCATGGAAGGATTCATAGAGAATCCTTCCAAATAATACTGCAACGCATTTTTCTACCACAACACTCAGTCGCAAATTTGAACATCTTTTAAATTACAATTTGTATGACTAATAGATGATAAATGAGAGCTCAGATCGTTATGATATTAGCAAACCCATCACTCTTCGATTTGAATAAAGTTGATTTAAAGTTGATGTATACTTATGCATATCGTAGAGTGATAACTCTGAAATAATATAAAATGGAGATACAATTGTTGAAATATGAAAATTGCTCGAAAAGTAAACGAATAGAGAGCATTTGCCATAAAATCTTCACTTGAAGCGAAATTTTATCAATTCCACGATTGAGTTATACGTAACAGATCGCAATATACAAAGCATAAATAAAATTTTTATAAACGAAAATTTTTATTTGAGATCAAGCATTCATCGTGCCAGATCGGTTAATGCCATTTTCTGGATTTTTCTAAATTTGAATGTCAAAGCGCTAACTGTATATATTCAAAACAAATTTCTCTAGTAACAAGGATTAACCGCAGTAACTGGCAAATTTTTCTAACCCTTTGAATAATAAATAATTTATTTCGTAAGCCAATTTATACTTTAAAGTAAGTCGTAATAAAAATTAAATTTGCAAAATTTTTAAGCAAAGCAATTAAATCAAAACAAATTTTATCTCAGCGTAAATATAATAATAAAAAAAGCACAAAAAAGAATAACAAAAATATACGAAAATATGTAAGAAAAGTCGATTCGGCTGTTGCCGGATCTTCTATACCCACCACCTCTATTGTTTGCCTAGAAGAAAATGAAATTTTTAATATCTTTGACAACAATTTATCTTTCACTGTAGGAGTAATCCTTTATTGTTTTGTTCCATTTTCAATATCAATCTATGTTCACGTACTTTCCATGTTTTTGCAAAGTTTGGGACTAATATTTGAATAGTAGGGGTAGGAGAATGTTGACTGCACACATGCATAAAGACGGGCAGACAAACGAATATTCACTTTTTAAACCGATTCCGAATATAATGCTGATCAAGGCTTTGGAATGTGCGAAGTTTCCGACAGAGGGGGATCGCAAACGTTTTAACGAATTTAATACACCGCTAAATCTACAATGCTGATGTTCAAATAATATGTTTATATTTAAATTGTTAGATTTAAACACTTTAAAGCCTTTCGCAACACCAATCACGCCCCAAATTTGTTCCTATTTTCATTTGATGAAAATAAAAACCTGTACGTCTTGTACTTCAGGCATAATGAAAATTAAGGAACGAAATGGCTGCAGGAAAATTCTAACGCTGTCAGTTTCTCTCTCTATCCAAATTCAACTTTTAAACCGTAATGATGATGTAATGATTAGATTTCATATAGAAATGCTTCTACAGCTATTCAGACGTTTATGACAATATACGTACATATAGATAGTTGTACATGTGCATGTTTGGGAATTTTATTGATTTCGTATTTGCAAAGTCTCTGCCTTACTGCGGCTGCAACAGACAAGCATCAGTAATGCGTAAACATATACCTAAATATATTCGGCTTCTCACATGCAATCGGTTAAAATTCGACATTGTGTAAACATTCAAAAATATTTTACTGGTGATGATCGTGTTACACACTGCTGCGAATAAGATTCTTTACATCACTTTTTGTGTAATGCTTTCCTAAAAGGTTGTCAACAATATCTAACATGTAATGTTATCGCCAACCGCATCATTAAATATAACTAACGTATATGCTCATTACCTGCGGCCTTCATTTAGTAGTGTGTAAAGACATGTACTCTTTACCTTTCAATATGCTTTCCATATGCGTTCTGACAATACTTCACCAACATTTATTGTCTGGCATGGACTGCTGATGGTAATAACCATGACGATTCAATGCTTTAATAGTGCGAATGTGTTAAACGCTTAAATAAACACTGCACTTACAGCGTCTGAACGGAGAAATAAATACATACGAAAGTTAGTAAATTTTGTCTGAAGCCACTTAAACTTATTGGCAATAAAAATAAGTCGCATACCTACGTGTATTTTTAAACGTGAAGCGAAAAAATAAATATAAAATAAAAACAAGAAGAAAATTATATTCGGTTATGACCGAATCGTTTAAACCCACCGCCTTTATCGCAACAAAAATCGAAAAAATTAAATTTCGATGACCTATAACATTAGATAGACGTTGTCCATTTGTTAAACTTTTGTGTAGACACTATAGGACCGCCCGCAATATGTGGGTAAAGGTTTTTATAGTTGGATGTAGTTTATGGAATAACAAGCAATAAATTTAATTTTTTTTAGCTTTCAAAGCAAAGGTGTACGCAATTTATGTTGTATGCAGTTGGTGAGCTCCGTGATGGAAAGATCTTGCAACGTTTAGGCCAACTTTGAAATCGATGTCTTAATCTTGCCAATGAATGAGGGAATGCTTGCAATGGGAGGACAGAGAGACATGCTTAATTCCTGTAAAATTGTGATACTGATTAGGATTATTTACAATTTAGAAGCGTCTGTTAAGCTTTCCTCCGGATGCTGCGAATGTTTTCAATGAAAAAAAGAATATAACTCGATCCTTCAATTTGTTGACGTATATCTCAAGTCCTTCTGGGACATCCTCGAAAATTTAATATACCCCTCTCTCTCTCTCTCTTTCTCTTTCTCTCTTTCTCTCTCTCTCTCTCTCTCTCTCTGGACGTGCGTATGTATGCAAGTGTGCGCTTATATATTGATGGTCTTGTTTACTTCCCTAGAAAGAAATTTTCGATATAAACTATAGTTTAAATTTTCGTTATTTTGATCTCGTTACCTTCCCCATGTCAAACAGCAGTGACTATTTATTATTTATTTTTCATTTGAAATCAGAGAAATTCTTATTAAGTGTTTCTCATTTATCAGTGGCACTACCGACTATTATTGCCATCGCATTTAACTGTGAGTGCCTTTTTATTTGCTTACGCGTTGCACCGTTTACGTTCAAGAAATTAAATAAAGAAATAAATAAAAATTATCTCATATCATATATATGTGTGTGTATTTTTGTGTAGAAATTTTACTGAAAAAATATCCCTCTCGTTATTTTTGACTTTTTTTACAGATATGGGTTTACGCTATTGTGAATCACCCTTGGTAGGCACATGTTGTACTCATAGTATGGAAACCAAAATGGCCATGCAGTCACGTCTTCAGCTGGAGAAACATTCTAGAGAGCAAATTCTAAAAATTTCAAATATGTTAAGTGCGAAAGCTGCGAAATTTAACGGTAAGTACATACAATATATCTGACTCTGATAAACTGCAACAGTTAGTGCGTCCAAAAAACCAAACTACTTCGTCTGAATAAATAGTTAGAATAATTTTTCAAAAAAAAATTTAAACTTAAAAAGACACCATCTATGTATAGGAGAGAAAAATCGTAAGAGTTCCACAGTCCGCCTTCGTATCGAAGAAATGGTTTCGTAAACAAGTTTCCTGCCAAGCTGTAAACGAGTAAATGCCATTTCCACGCTATATGCGTCGTTTTCATTCCATGCAATACATTTTTAATAATGTTGAATAAACAGTTTCTTGTCTTTATGAGAGAAAGTATGTATGTCTAGTTGCAATCTAGATCATATACTGTATAAGGGTATAATAAATTTTTACAAATGTATGCAACACGTAGAAGGACTTGAGATAGGCCCACCTTTTATTATATCGATCAATTCAGAATCTATTTCTGAAACGATTTAAAGATGTGTGTTCGTCTCGAGCTCTTGTGTTGAACATATAGGCAACAATATTATATATAGTTTGATTAAATATGGTACACTAGCGTGTCTTGGCCCAAGCACGAATGCTATTGAAAATGATCGAGATCGAATCAATTCTTCGACCACTTCCCATATAAGGCCTTATTTCAAGGGTCATTATATCAGTGAGCTTAATATGTAGCGTTATGTAAAGTATTTAATCATTGCCTGCGATCCATTGCATTCCCTTTAACTTGTTTGTGATTGCAAATATTCGAACCATAAGATAGGTTGTGTAATAATAAAAAATGATTTATTATTTATTTATAAACACCTAGCTAACGACTAAAATATTCACTGACAACTCGTCACTATACTGCCTATACCGTTATCGATATGGATATTAAACAAGATTGTAATTTTTATTATATCGCACAAAAAAGTGTTAGCAACATTTAATTTTTAGATTTTAATACCGACACATGAGTTTTACCGTGTACTGAAAACAGTACATTTGGAAAGGACCTTACTAACCATATTTCTAAACACACGGCACAAAGACAAAATTTTATGCCATTATCTTATACCTTTCTCTCTCTCTCTCTCTCTCTCTGCAAAACAGATCTAAGACGCAGAGGTACTTTGCTTCTTAAACAATATGTGGATACTTTAGTTTCGTGACCATTGGTGCCATGACCTCATCGATTTGAACGCATTCGTTGATTGTGTCAAGTCTATATATGTGACGTCATACAAATCACATTAAACATTCTTAAGACAATTGTGAGAGTATGTCATATTGTTGGTATATGATTTTGACAAAACTGCATGAGGACTGAATTTTTGAAGCTCTTCGTCTATTTCCGTTGCTATGAAGAAGCCGACAAATTAGTTTAAAATAAAGTTTTAACAGAGCTTTTTCTACTTTTTTAATTGACAAGCAAATGAAATTTCCATTTATATCGCGAACGACCTATATATGACAATTTATTGGTTTATAAGCAAAGAATTGCTAGGTTCGCTAAAGGAGAACGCAAGTAATCAAACAATGCGATCATCGATTCTTCTAATATAAATAAACGAGAAGTAAATATCGTTATTTATAGATGATTCAACATTGTAAGGTTTTAAAAGTCAATAGCACTCAGTTTCATAACAGTCTATATAAACTGAAAAAGTAGTCAAAGTGATATTTCGTCTTGTACCGTTATTTGATAAAAGAACATACATTATTTCTGTGACACTCTAAAAGTAGGTGATATTAATAATGCAAAACATACAACAAGTGCTATCAGTCGGCGTGCCATGGACGAGATCCACTGCAAACGCGAAAGGTCACCGGTCACGGATTCCCTATAAAACGTATCTACTTTTAATACGGTATACGTTTATATGCATAAATAAATATATGTACAAGAATTAGGTACATAGGTGCTTAGGGAATATATAGACTAACATGCGTAAAGCATGAAGCCTATGAATAATGGAGTGTGAACAGCCCATGTGGTTTTCTGTTTAATATAAATTTTTCACTTTGTATGTATGTCATGCTGGCTACCGACTGAGCAATATCATGATGATGCTAACAATAATAATAATGATGATGGCGAACGTAATACGTTCTGGAGAAAGGTGTGGTTGGTTGACTGCAATACTCAAAACTAAGTGTTTTCATCAATACTTATATATAGATTTTCTATGGCTGCTTATACACCTAAACTGGCCTCTGCCAAAGACGTACACTAACTAACTAATTAATTACTTCATATAAAAACAGAAGGAAAAACAAATTATTCTAAATTTTTTGTTTTCCGCCTTTCTTCGTTTTTATTTTTCTTATTTTTAAATGTGTATATTTTCAGAAATCTTTCGTGAACTGCTACGGGAATCGAAAACAGAATTTCATAACATGTTCACACGCACTTACGGTGTTATTTATCAACAAAATTCCTATGTGTTCTCTGACCTATTCAATGAGCTGGAAAACTATTACTCGCGTGGTCGTGTCGACTTATTAGATGTTATGGATAAATTTTTCAACACTTTGTATCAGAAAATGTTTAAAGTGCTAAACTCTCAATATTCCTTTGATGAAAAGTAAGTATAAACAATAAAATTGAAAATTGAAATTTATGTACCGCACCATGCAAGCATGCTTATCAAAATTTCTTTTTAAATAAGAACCGAGTCAATTACGCGATATATATTGCAATATTGATTGAGGTGTTCGAATGAGAATACATTTGCGCACATTTTAGTTAACAACTGTAAAATAATGAGTTGATTTAAGTACAAGAAAGGGATTCTATAATCGAGCACGACCATCCCTGAGGCACATTTTCACGCAATTGATTTATTTATTACGGAGTGAATCGTGCACTTTATCTATAAGAGCCGTCTCAGAGATCAAGTGGCCCTTAATCTTTGAACTTTCTTAACCGTTTGAATACCAGACGGTTTTCAAAAAAAACACTGTCGAAAAATCCCAAGCAGCGCAATCGCACTGCTTAGATTTTATGTCGAGAAATACCAAGCGGCGCCATAGCGCTTGTTTAATTTTATGTCGAGAATTACCGAGCGGCGAGATTCGCGTGTTTTTTTCATCGCTCCGTCACTTCTATCGCAGTTTGAGAACTGATCAGACGTATTCTTCAGTTAATATTTCTTTACATTATTAATAATTGTGTATTTTAAAATGATTACACAAAGCAACGCACAAAGTAAGTGAAAAATTAATCTCGATGTTTTATTTAACTTTTCTAAATTTGTTACATCCCTAAATAGGTATAACGAATCGAAAAAGAAAATCTCTAAGGACAAACGCAAATACATGTGATCATGTTATCGTCGACGATGACGACTGCATTGTTCCGGTAAAGCGCATCAGACAACGAATTGTAAGTAGTTCAGAGGATAGCGATACTGATTTATCACATCAAAGTTCGTTCAACAATTTACTAGTTGCTGAAGACGTTTCGAATCAACATGATTCTCTGGAGCCTTGCGAAGACTCTGATTCGCGATCTAACTTCCCCAGTCTGAGTAAACCGATTGAATTTTTCGAACTATTCTTTGATTCGACACTGTGGGAATTAATAGTTCAAGAAACTAATAAATATGCCGAGTATTCAAGACATTCACCTAGAGAATTAGAATCCTTTGAAACAGAGATTTGGACACCCGTTACCGTGTTAGCAATGAAAGCATTTATAGCAGTACTATTAGAAATGGGAATTACGAGAAAACCTAATATTTCTTCATATTGGTCTGAAAATTCCCGTAACATACCGCGGTTTCGAAAAATGTTTTCTCGCAATAGATTCCAACATATTTTAAAATATTTTCATTTAGACGATAATTCGTTATATTTTCCACCTGGTCACGCAAAATACGATCCCAGTGCAAAATTTAAACCACTGGTTGACCACGCTAATAAGGTATTCAAATTACATTATAAACCGCACATACAATTATCAATTGGTGAGTCGTTAGTTGGAACGCAGTGCCATTCTAGCATAACACAATATTTGCCAAATAAAAAGCATCATCGTTGGGGAATCAAATTTTGGATGCTGTGTGACTCCGTTTCGAAGTATTGTTTGGCGTTCTCTTGCTATAAAGGTGCAAAAGAAACAATTTCTACCGATAGAAAAAAGTTTGGACTTGGGTACGATGTCGTGGTGAATTTACTAAAAGATAGTAATTGTTTGAATAAGGGGCATCACATTTTTGTGGACAACTTTTTTACTAGCGTAGCATTAGCTCGGTATTTATATTCTATGGACACCTTTTTGACTGGAACAATTATAAGAAGTAAAACATGTATTCCTGGTCACTTGCAACAAACAAACGTAAACGAGGTAAAATACTTTCGAAGCAATGAAGTCTTGTTCTGCGCGTTTCGCGAAAAAAAAGTCTGTAAGAAGAAGACTGTATTATTAATTTCAACAAAAGCAGAAGAGGAAGATTTAACGATAACCAAGAAACGACATGGCAGAGAAAAACGTTTCACAAAACCCGCTATAGTTCAATCTTATAATGCCTTCATGGGTGGTGTCGACGAATCAGACAAAATGTTATATACCTACCTCGATGAACGAAGACCGGTTAAATATTGGAAAAAGGTAGCTGTTAATATAATCAACCGCATGGTTTTAAATGCATACATCATTTACAAAGAAACAAGAAAAGCCAAATCTCGGTTAGAATTTATGTCAAGCATTATTCTTGAAATTGAGCATCAGTGGTTGAATGAAAAACAATCACTTAATTTTATATATAAGGAAAACAAAGCTGGCCAGGCCGTAATTTGCGACAATGCATCGTGTGTAGCACCAAAAATGTAATAAAAAGATCGCATTTAATTTGTGCGCAATGTGGAAAAGGAATTCATCCAGTATGTTGTGATAAACACCAATGTTACAAACCACAATGTATTTAAATTGTTTGTTAATAAATATTTCAAGTTTGTTCCACAAAAATTATAAAAAAAACAACACCAAAATAGAAATTTTTATTTTGTAATGTATTATTGCACTACTCTAGTACTATTGTAATTATATTGCGCTCGACTTCGACAATACGTAGCGCGCAATCAGTTTGTCGACAATGCTCAAAATGTGCTGGTATTTCTCGACATGAAATCTGAACAGCGCGATTGCGCTGCTTGGTAGTCGAACGGTTAAAGTCCCTTCTTGAAGGTTACTCGCAACCATCATAAAAAAAAGATCCCAAAAAACGTTCGACTATTTATAAATTCAATGCAATAGAAGTAAACACATTCAGTTAAATATAGAAATGCTAATACGACGTATTTTTGAGATGCCAGTATCACTTGCTACCAAATATCTCAAATATCTGTTTGTGGATACCTATCACGTTAAATAAACATACATACGTGTTAATGAACCAACGAATAGTGTTTTTACGCACAATTGTAATAAGATTTCAGTAATTAAGCCATGCTTTAGCTGGATGCAAAAAAAAACTTGAGTAAAAATAAAATCATATTTACGCAGGCAACATGCGTCCTTCGTTTGAGTAAGACACAGATTGTAAATAGATCTGCTATGCAATGTTAACCTAACACATTTTTACTTTTCTTAACTTTTTTTTTTTTTGTTTTAGTTTTATCTTTTGAACTTATCTGCATTGAATTATATATTCATTTATCTATGTTGGCTGTATAAGATTAGCTGATGATATTTAGTAAATAAAAACAAAAAGTATGTCTGTCCGCGTCGTCGAATGCGAAACTATATTAGTGGTTTGGTCGTTTTCGTTCTTGAAATTTCGATGTCGGGGATGCACCTCGCTCTGAGCGATTTATCACTAAAAAAGTCGAGAAAATCTTACGACAAATCGAAGAAAACTGATACACAAGCAAACATGATATTTTCAAATCATTTGAATGCACACAGAAGCACGAAATTTGAGTGGTGATGAAAAATTGGGTTGACCGAATTTCTGTCACCAAACTGCTACTGAAACTCAAAAAAATCCAGCCCTTTTTGAAGCCCCATAACATTTTGATAGTAAATTACGAGCTTCTGTAACTTTGGTCAAACAATTGTTTATAATCCCTACCGGCAGCGTCTAATCAGATTGTTGCAAGTGATTCGAAAAAACTCACCACCCAATTAATGAATACAGAAGTTTCTATCTCCCATCATTACAAGAAACTTGACTGAAATGCGTGCCCATTCACCATATAGCCCAGACCTTGCTTTGCTCTTTTCGGAAAGATGATCGATCAAAGTGGATTTCAAAAAGGAATTCGAAAATCACTTAAGCTTAGTTTTTCGCCAATAACTGATGAAATGGCGAAATCTTCCGAAACGTGACAAACGGTCACAAATAAAAATGACCATTATAGATTGAGTAATTTTTATTATTTTAAACCAAACGAAAATGTAATGAAGAAATGAAATAAATCTCTCGATACTTTTTCTCTAAACTACTTTAAACTGTAACACGTCGGTCCACAAGTGCGTAGAGTTGCATATAGCTGTAGAATGATTCTGTGATCAATCTACATGATTTTTAGATAGTGGAAACCGTTCAAAACAAGTTTATAAATCTGTGAAAACAACAGCTCGTGACGACAAATATATGACGTCTTACCAACTGATTAAATGACGGGTTTTATATTTAATCTATTCTATGAATGAATTTAGACGACTTGATTCATTTATAAAGCAAGTAGAATAACTGTAAGTATTTGCCCGTATTACGTACGATTTTACGAGTCAAACCACTATAGCAGCCTGAAAATATGCCGCTTTTGCATCATATGTCACTGACGTTTTACAAAAAAACAAGAGAAAAAGTCTACAAATTCATAGCAAAGCTCATTATCAACTTGACAGAGACATTAGCAGCTTTCGCGTCGCTCTCAGTCTCACATCTGCTCAAACATCGTCTTAATGAAACTATACTGGCGTGTTTTGGTTTGCAATAGGGTTTAAATCGCACTTTCTAAAGACATCTATTAGCGTATCAGAGAAATTAGAAATCAACAAATAGTCTCTCAGAGCGGTTGGTGGAGGACTCGAAAAATCAAAGATAAAGTTTCTTTCACGTAACAAGCTTCTCGCCCCGTATACTAGAAGATTCAAAACGAACCTACAGCGGTGTTCCCCTTAAGATATCGCTGGCGTACATATGGCGTATAATATGCATATAAATATGCAAACTTGAATTCAAGGAACCCATTAATCCTAAAAATTATACGACTTTTCGTTCTAAGATATTCGTTTCCGTTAAGTTTCCTTTGATTAATTCGACAGCTTTGAGATTAAAACATATTGCAATGCTACTACTCGGACTAAAATGAAACTTGGGATATTATCGGATATAACTGTAGTCGAAGAATCAGAGAATAGGGCGGGTATGCACTAAATCTTCATTCTTAAGCCAATTGAAGCATAGGAAAAGAAAGATTTATTGTTTGATTCGAGCTAGCAACCCAAACGATGTCTTTATTGGTCAATTTTGGCACTTATATACTATCACTATGGACAAAAACCATACTTGGGAGTATGCTTATCCTAGCTAAATAAATAAATATTTACAAATTCAAAATAATGCATGAGATCATTATTGCTATGTCAGCACGTATTGCTGCACACTAGCACTGTTTATTTATTTATTTATTTTTTTATTGATATTTATTGGTTCATGTAGGGGTTGTGGATCCACTATAATACCCAAAAATAAACCAAACGTCCTCCTAGTGTTAAGAGTTAATAAAAGGTGATGCTGTACTACTCGAAAACAAAACATTTCCTAACAGAAAGAGAGATAAGATTTTCTTCACACTCTTCACACTTCTACCTTAAATAGAAACGGATGTCTTTTCGAAAAGTTATTAAATTTTCTTCTTTCCAATACAAATTGCTTTCGTTCAAGGAAAGTTTTGTGTGTGTGTGACGTGAATTTAAATATTCAAACTATCTAAAATCAACTTTACCGTATTATCATATATTAATAGGTTAGAGGGAAAGTTCTGTCGTAAAACATCTGGCTAGTGACTCATTCGGATTTTTTTTTTTGTTTTGTTTTTTTAGCTGCTATATAGTATAAAAGGAGCCCTTTTTCACCGTTCATCATTTACTTGTGATAAAGTGCATTTACAACACTGCATTTTGTATGAATTCCAATAAGGAAGCAACGCACCGGTCGCATGTAAACATTTATTTGGAAAAGATATTGTAAATGTTCGTAGTTGTCAAAGATGGTTTAGCAAACTTCGTCCTCTAAGAAAGTGATCGATCTGGACGACCGTCCAAGATCGATAATAATGTTTTGCGATTCATGTTGGAAAATAATCCACATTTAAAAAGTCGAGAAATTGCAAAAGAGTTAAGCATTCATCGTACAACTGTTGGAAATCACATTGAATCTCTTGCGTTTGTGTTAAAGCAAACTGTTTGGATTCCATATGAATTAACGGAAAAGAGCTTGTCTGATCGTATAAGAATGTGTTCATCACATCTGATTAGACACAATGTGGAGCCGTTTTTGGACAAGCTGCTTACTGGAGATGAGAAGTAATGAGAAGTCCTTAGTCACCCACCCTATTCACCTGACATTGCATCGTACAATTATTACCTGTTCAGATCTCTGCAGATCTCTGAGAAATTCAAGTCTGTTGAAAGTGTTTCTAAGGCAGTTGCTGACTATTTTAACTCCAAGGACGAGAACTTTTACAAATTTTACAGGAATTCACAGGTTACCTGAAAGATGGCAACACGTTGTAACAAATAACGGAACACATATAATTGATTAATATTAAACATCTATTTTTATAAATGAGTTCAAATATTTTTTTTTTTTTTTTTTAAGTACGGCAGAACTTTCCCTCCAACCTATTATTTCATTTCGTATTTGAATTCTCTCACTTTTCTTATTACCGAAGCGACTAATAAAAATAGTTTTTCCGCATTTAAGGTAGTCGGTAAAAACATATCTCCTTTCAAAACGTTACGCATAATATTTTCGCTTTTTAAGTTCGCTTTGCACAAATATAATTTTCAACTCAAATTGTAAAACACTCAACCAAAACGAATCTGTTTATTGATCGATATTAAAATTGCAAAAATTTAATTTAACAGATATTTACGTTGTGTTAGTGAGCATATGAAAGAGTTGAAACCGTTCGGTGATGTACCCGATAAACTATCCGTCCAAGTGAAAAGATCTTTCGTTGCCACTCGAACTTACGGTGAAGCCTTAGCTGTTGCTGCTGAAGTATCGAAAAGATTAATAAACGTAAGTACCCGTACATAAGCGCATTTATATATATATATATATATATACATATATGTATAATGCAAAACTCTATAATATAGGTTCGTTTAAACGCTGATTGCACATCCGCATTAACGAAAATGGAACATTGTGGATCGTGTAAAGGCTACATGGAGAAGCCGTGTACAAATTATTGTATAAATGTTATTAAAGGATGTTTACATTATTTTAATGAATTCGATATTGAATGGGAAAATTACGCCTTAGCGATGGACAAAGTCGCCGAACGTTTATTGGGCTCTTTTAATATTGTTATGGTAGTAGAACCGATTAATATAAAAATTTCCGAAGCCATTATGAACTTCCAGGTAAATAAATTCATTCATTTAAGCAAAAAATAAAGTAAATTAAATAAATAGCTTAAGAAAATCCCAAATTGGAGCCAATAGTTAATGCATGCAATGCAAATGTATCGTATCGATCGTAGACTGCTTATCCAAGTTATTTCGTTAAATTAACAACACGAACGCATTACTTCCTTCTGTTTTGTTTTTATGCATTTTGTCAAAACGTTATCATCCCTAGAAGCAAGCGTCAGACGACCCCTTGATTAAATTTGCGATCGATTTAAACATTTCCATCTGTCCGGTGCCGGCAGACAGGCACATTAGCATTGAAACGGGGTCCTAATCGGTTGAAGGTCACGTTTACAGAACATCTTCGTTTTGACAAGTAAAAAATAATTGGTTTCTCGTGTACAAAAAAAAAAAAATCGGACACATCAGCCCAATATTATATTGTATTCTAAATACATGTATTTTTTTTTTTTTTTTTTTTTTTAAGAAAAAGGTGATAAGTGTAAAAGATTCAACTACAGCCAAATATAGCTTTATTTAAATTTTATTTAAATTTCAGATATGTTAGCGAAGAAATGTTTCACACACATTATATGTACAAAGCACATATATTTTTTCGATAATTATTCAATTAAAACTTATTTGACCCCCTTTCTTCTTTTGCCGCATTGTTTTTGTTGCTAAAAGAATTAAGGTGAAGAACTGAAATTGTTTTTCTCTTACTCTACTCGTCAATTACTATTAAAACCAAATACATAGGTTGTTTATAAAACACTTGTAATACCTTTGTAAAAATGAGGGAAAAGTTCTCATATTCGTAGTAAACGCAAACTCGTTGCGGCTTTAATGCGAATAATCTTGTATGAAATTTCTCACATAAGGCATATATATTATATTGCATAAACATGCATTACTTATCGCTTACTCCGTTATTTGTTAGCATTTTATCGACCGGCAGCTCGGCCGCTTCCCGTTATTATAGGATAAGAGCAAAGCAACTAATTGTACCTGAATACTAGACAACACATGACGATTTATAACCGTAATAGACTGTGAGCATGCGAGCGCAGGGGCAAAGACCGATTAATCAGCAATCGATCGTAAAGCGCCGGCGACAAAAAGCCTATTAATACGGTATCGGTCGGTAAAGTATTGAAGACATTCCTTCCTAATCCAGTTAAGGGTTTAAGATTTTTCATTTTTACCTTACATGATGAATTTCTGTTTAAAATGCTTCTATACATACACACTATACATTTATGGGAAAAAGAAATAGGCAAAAACCTATTTGATTTTTAAGTGAAACTACTACCCGAACACTTAAGCCCTGGCTAGATGACGCTAATTCATTAATATGATCGGAAATCGGAAATAAGATAGCTACTAATGACATTATGTTTGAACTGATTCATGTTGTTAGAAAGCAGTTCCATGCCCGCAACATACTGAAGGTGAAAGACAGAAATGAATCTTGAAAGGTTACATTAGGTTGGAGAAAAAGAAATCCACTATCTTTTCGGTATATGGCCGCAATGATCCTTACCTCATAAAAAGTATCGATCAAACAATTTCAAATTTATGCTCGTTGGAAAGGTGACATTTCGCACCAAAAAAAAGATTCCCGTGCTGATTTTTATTTGGTCCTTTCAATTATGCGTTACAGGGTTTTAAAAATGCAAGTCAACAAAGAGAAAGTTCGGCACATTTTGCAGTTTTTCTTCGATATGGACGGGAATGCAAGCCAGGCCGTTGATATTGCGAACGGTATTTATGGACCATAACCGATACTGTAACAGTTAATTATGTGCAATTTTGGTGTCGTCGATTCCGTTCAGGTATTTTTGATGTTAAAGATGCATCTCGCGCAGTTAGGCCCGCATAGAAATGATCGAAGTTGCTCGGTATGGGAGCAGAAGACTATTAACAACGTCTCAACCATTGCATAGCCGCATTGTCAACCCTTATCGAAATACCTTCTATGTAGCTATCTTTGGCAATTTTTATTATCAACTGGTATTTTGAGCAATACCGCACAGACGTTATAGATGACAAAGCAATCAATATATGGTTTTCGTAACTTAACAACTTTGTGTCATAACGATATCGATATTGGAAAGCTTTATCGTGATTGTTGCTTCGATAAACCAAGTTTAATAAAAGATCACGAAATTTAGGACAACAAAGAGTATCGTTGCCTTCCGTATTCTGTTGGAAGTATTGCAAAGGGTACTATAGGTTCTATATAAGACTTGTTGATAGCTTTATAATAACAAAGAAGACAAAACTGAAAAAAGAAAAAGAAAACAAGAAAAGGAAAACAAGTCAAAAAGCTATACTCACTCTGGATGGACCTTCTTCGGTGAAGAATATGTGAAGAACAGAAATCTTTAACTGATGTCGTTTAATCTAAGAGCAGCTTCGTCATCGCAAATAAACAGTATGTACGCGAACACAAACATTCGCTTGGTGCCACATACATTATATGCATTTTACGTTTGTTTTTTTTTTTTTTTTTTTCTTTACTAAAACTATCGTATGCACCTTTAGGGCTTAATAATGAAAAACCGTTCAATTTACTTTTTCTTCCCATTGTAGACTCAGTGGTTTATTTGTCATGGCCCATGTTTATGTGTCTTCGCGTTTTTTCTTGTTAACGTCTATACAAAAAATTGTAATTTATCTAATTTCCTGTAATGGATATCAAAACTCAAGTCATACGAATAGAAAAAAAAAGAAAATGCTGACTACTTGTACTTGTTTGCAAAAAAACAATGATGAATCTATTGTAGAAAAAAAGAAAAAGATTAACATGGAAACTATTCAGCAGTAGATTTTCCATATACAGGCGTCCCTTGTATAACGTGGTACATGTTATTGGTACAACACCTTACAAAATTTGCGACAATTGTAACCCGATTTTGATATATTACGATTTCAAAACATCGGACACTAATCCAGACAACTTTTGTAATAATAAGAGAATAACTAATGAGACGCAAAAAAAAAAAAAAAATTCATTCTTAACTGATTTTTGTATATCATCATAATGTTGAATTTCACATTTTTTTATACCCATCACCAAAGGACGCGGAGTATATTCATTTTGTCAAAACGGTTGCAACTCCCACATGGAAGCATCAGAGACTCAACAAAATGTATATACTCGTGGCCAATATCAATTTCTATATCGATTTAAACATGTCCGCCTGTTTGTCTGTCCACCTGCTAAAACTCTGTTGTTAGCATTTAATGAAACTGTCGACTTCAAATTTGGCAAAAAACATAAGAAGTCCTTGGGCGCAAGTTGGCATTGAAAATCTGTCGAAGGACACGTCCGCAGCACCACGTAAACTGAGAACATCTCTGTCTTTCAAAAAGCAAATTGATTTTATGCTCATTACTATAGCAGATAATTGTGCAAAAATGTGAACGCATATTCTACGGTCGATGTTGCAGTATCTGTACAAAAATGAGAAAATTGACCAAGCCTACTCAATACTATAATGTATCAAAGTTTAATTTTTTTTTCAGTACCCATATAAAATGCAGTAACAATCTTGAAAAGCCGTCTTAAGTATATAAATTCTTGGCCAGTTTTAAATTGGAAATGCATCCAAACATGTCCGTCCTTTCTTTTATCCATCTGTCCGTCTGCCCAACTGCGTAGTAAATAAAAGTATTGCCTGCAAATTTGCAAAAAAAAAATTTGAAAGTGACCTAAACCTTTCCGAGGAGACGACTACAACGCCCTCACGCCTATGCGACAAATACTTTTAAATTAAAAATAGAAAAATTCAGGCGGGGCCTCTGCATGTTATAGAGCAAGAAAATTTAGTTCTTTTACTTATTTGTCTTTTTTAGGAGAACGGTGATGGGTATAAAAGATTCTCGTCACGACTTTCCTACTTGCTTTTTTTTATAACACATGCTCTTAACTTACTATTGCATTTGTATGTACATTTGGAATGAAATTTCATAATAAAATTTTCATCATAAAATTTTCAATTTTAAGACTAGGTCCCGATACAACACGATACGCATGATCTTGATTTACATTATTTCAAGTTATCGTATAGCCTAGTTTCAATGGAATATATTGCCAATTAACCGCGTTATAAAAGTAACAACTGTATGTATTCACATGAGCATTTTCTCATATGTAGACGTGTAAAATAAAAAATTATTTGTGGTGTACGATAATGTTGGATACTAACTTTTCTCTTCCTACATACGAATGCATTTGTGTGTTTACTTTTTGCGGTTGCTTGCTGATCATTTGATTGAATAGATATCAAGTGTAGCTTGGTTTGCTTATAAGCACACATTCATTCATTTATATATAATAAACTTTAAAGAAAATTAGGTGAAAATGTGGTCGGAAAAACCTGACGAAAATTAATTATATATGATGAGGTTGTCTTAGCTATCGTGACTCATCTATCTTGTAATGATTGTCATTTTCACGTTATATATTTCTTATTCTACAGGATTCCGGTCATGATATCACCGTCCGTGTTTTTGAAGGTTGTGCACGTCCTCCCCTTGATCGTTCTAAACGCAGTATAAATCCGAAATTTGGTACCGCGTTCCCTTTCAATTTGAGTCAAAAAGGTGCACTATTGCGTCCATCGTCTTTGCCTTTGGACTCACTTGAAAATGATACTCTAGATATCGATGCTTCCCCTGATGATGCGATTGTGTTACGAGAGAAACGAGTTGCCGATCCTGCATCACGAGATCAAAGTGAAAGTGGAGTTGGTAACAGTGGCGTTGGTGGAGGCGGCGGCAAACGTAACAATAAAAAACAGAATCGGAAAAACGATAACACCGAATATAATGGCCGGGATCCGGCCCTTGATAAAATTATACGCGACATACGACAACGTGTTAAGGATTTAAAAAAGTTTTGGTCGAATTTGCCTCATCAATTTTGCAATAACGATGAAATTTCCTCATCAGCAGATGCAGACGGTATGTGCTGGAATGGTCATACGATAGATCGGTGAGCGAGAAAATCTATTCGTCAATAAAGTTATTAAATTATGCTTTTATCTGTCAGTTACATGCATTCAATTACAACGGAGCATGGTTCGAATCCTGAATTTCCAGGAACTCCCTCGAAAGAAAGACAAATCTCTCAAGTCGCCACGCAAGTCTTTTACCTAAAAAACGTGGTCACGCATTTGCGGAATGCGTACAATGGTCAAGATGTGGATTGGAGTGATCAAGGTAATTACAAAATCAATATACGGTAGTTTCGGTCTTTGACAATATTTGCAAAATTCTCAGTTCATATCTCTCAAGCAGGAAACCGCTCCTATCAAAAGATTAAATTCGATTAACCGGCTACTCGAAAGAAATATTTATAATTAATGGACCTAACCAATCGTACAATCTTCAATCGCACCATCGCTGTCATTGTCGATATATTTTTGCAAAGTGTGCGTCATGAGTTGAAATGCATATTACATATCCTTGACTTGGCGTTACTTAAACTAAAATCTATTCTCATTCAACTCTCTACGTTAAACTCAATCTCTCCTTATAATAAAAATTCGTATGCGAGGCGATGCGCATGCGACTTGTATGTAAAAGGGGTTCGTCTGTCCAATTATTATCAAGTGCTGCCAATTTATATAAAGGAGCAACTTCATATACGCTAAGAAGTATCGTACCTAAATTATTTCTCGACAATGAAATACGATTATGATGGGTAATAATGTATCAGGAGTTTCTTCGCTCCAACATAAACTAAGAAATGAGGAAAAGATATTAGTTCTCTCCCTTGCTTTAGAATAAAACTAAAACTATTAGCACGATGTCGATCACATAAATATAAGATATTCTGTACCCTTACAACTGCATTCCACCACTTTTGCGATAATCTAATATTCAAAAATTTTCTAGCAAAACCATATCTAAGCCCGCGTTATTTATATTATATTTCGTAGATGAACCATATTTTGGGAGTGGTTCTGGATCTGGTGGTGGCACCGACGACGAAGATGACGATGAAGGTTCTGGTTTGGGCAGCCAATTTACGCCCACTCATAATCCCGATCAAACAGATCGGCCCCCATTACGTGTTAATAACGTCGATGATGAAGACGAGGATGCCGTTGACGAACGAACGCATAATGTTGGCACTAACGTTGGTGGTGGTGGTGGTGGTGGAGGCGGCGGTGGAGGAGGCAATGGTGGCAGTGTGCAAACATACACTTCTCGTCCTGCTCACCCTCATAACACAAATACTCTGGAGGAAGAAGATGATCGCAATGACCCCGAAACTGGCGAAGACCTTGATTATCATCTTAAAGCAAGCGGGAGTGCGGGCGTCGCCATTAAAATATCTTTGCGTCGTGCTTTGTTTATGTATTTAATGCCACTTTATATAGCGTGGTTTGGTGGCATTATTGCCGATATGCTGTGATTTCTTATTTAAGCTTTTTTTTAATATTTGTACCTATTTTTTCTACATTTTTTTCGACTTGGACTTCTTTTTGAGAAATTTCCTTCAATGAGAATTAATAAAAAAAAAAAAACATATAAATAAAATAAACAAATTTAGTTGTGGCCTGAACTAGGTTTACTCTAAACCATATTTTAAAAACGATTGACTCAAAAATTTTGAAATCAATTTCGTCTCACTAAAAAAAAGATAATTTTGAAAAAAAAAAAAAATTTTGTTTTTCTTTTTTAATTTGAAGTAAAAACATATCAAATTACAATTATACTTGGCTCTACAGGATAGTCCGATTACAAATGTTTTTTTTTTTTTTTTTTAATCCATTTTCTAATCCATAGGTATCAATCGATTACTGCATTTCCGTAGACTTTAGATGAAAAACGCCTTCTGACTGACATTGCAAGAAAATTAACTTCTAATTAAAAAAATTTCAAATTGATTATCCTATCAATTTTTTTTTATTTGTTTTTTTTTTTAAGTTTGTAATCCATTTTATGTTCTTTTTTCCCGGCACTGTTTCAAAAGAAATGAATTTCGAGTTAGAAGTGCAAGCAATAAGGGCGTATATGAGTACAGGCCGCTAACTTCATTATAATGCAATCATCATGAAATTGTGGCAGATTGACTAAGTTAATCTCTTCAGTTAATAAAAATCTTTCATTATTTATTTCATTAAATAGACACCGAACTACTTAAGGTGATAAAAGCCACAAAAGGCTGCTCACTTACCGATTGGACAAACATTTAGTGCGTTGCGGCCGCCATCATCTCATGTCTTTCTCTTTTTCCTAGCTTCTTTGTGACCGCCACTGCGTTACACGAGTGGGAGACATCTCCTAAACTATTGGTCATATTAAAGAAAATAAATAAAGTTAAGAGAGATTACACTCAATTTTATATTACGTATACTTCGTTTTTAGAACTGCTATAAAGACAGTTCCAAATACTAGCAACAACTTTGTGTGTGTGTGTGCTAATCTCAAAGTCTGCTAACTTCCAAAAAAAAAAAAAAAAAAAATGTGTATTTTTTCATTGTTATCGACTTATCGAAGTAAAAGATTGTTTTATAAACGCGTAAGCGTTAATCCGTTATTCTTACCAGCCATTCTACTTGTCTACAATTACATTGATTCATCCACGAGAAGACGTTTGAAGAAGAAGTTTATTTTTTTTTTAATCACACTACAATCTCTCCATCCATCCATCCATTGTCGTTGTATTTATAATTAAAGATGCAATATTTTATAATGTAATTATTGTCAGCTTGATTGAAAATCAAACAGCTTTCAAACGAAATTTTTATCTCATATCAAATATCCGTTAATTAACTAAACCGAAAACAAAAAAAAAAACTAAGACAATAAACAACTAAAAATATATCTTTCTTATCTCTTCATTTCTATTTTTCTTAACTTTCATATGTAAAACTTAAAAAAAAAAAGCTATTCATCTAAAGGCAAATCTGACTAATATTTGGGTTTGATTTAAATTTGTAATCTCCAGCAGGCAGATGAGCAACATTTCGTATCAATTGGCATCGAAATAAATGAAAATCGCTATATGGAACTTATGTCTGCCATATAATTGCATTGAACTTAAGGGCGCAGTTACTTGCCAATTATTGTGCGAATTGTATTGTTGTACAATGTCCAACCTGTAACCAAAGAATGACATTCTGTAATCTTTTCAATTCTAGGTATAATGTACAGCAATACGCATTAATTTTAAATTTCTAATCAGATTTTAGATTGACAACTCATTTACTCATGTCAGCCTAGCCGTCCGTCAATATGTAAAATTTTTCAAAACCGATCATCACATTATTAGTACACTTTTTTCCGTCCAAGAGATGAATGTAACAAGTTGTTCTAGAATCAATTTTTCTGAAACTAGATGATAAACGATATAAGTTGGCCTCCCCACATATTTGCGAGAAAATAAATTTGAAACGAATTCTTTCCAAAAAGACGTAAAATTTTATATATAAAAAAAATTTAGGATAATTTTTCAAAATAAGAAAAAAAAAAATAAAAAATAGGATTTACTAAGTATACTAAAGAGTAAATAAACTTTTAATTATTAATGGAGGAGATATAAAAAATTGAAAAGTTATTAATAATTTATTTTATATTCATACACACAAAACATTACCTCACTCTAATTGAGAAAAAAAATGAAAAATGAAAAACGAAAAACAAAAACAACTGAATATTGAAAAAGCACCTGTAGGTTGAAAAAAAGATATCTAAAAACATTGTACGAAAGCTTTAACTTAACATTTTAGACATTTCAAAATATAAAAACAATTATAATTTTGTGTGTAGTTTTTTTATTATTATTACAAAAAAAGAAAAAAAAAAAGAAAAAAAAGAAAAAACAAATGTGCAATTACTATAAGAGAAAGATGAACAATATAATATGTATGTATATTTTTCGGTTTGAGTTAATTCTATAACACCTACCCACTGCCCATAGAGTAATTTTTATAAATATATCTATCTGTACACACACGAATGTTCGAAGATATGAAAAAGAAATGGAAATCCAACAATCAATATCGAAGTGCATCCCAGATATAGAAAACATAATGTACGCTTTACCTAAAAATGTTCGCTCTCTATCAATAATGGAGTCAGGTCTCTCAGCTTATCCCCTACAATCGTTGTCAGAAAATTTGCATATTTTCTTGCGTCTTCTATCTTGTATCGATCGTTATCGAAAGAATTAAGAATGCTTCGAAAATAGATATGATTTTTTTTTTTTAATAAAACTAAAATCAGTGTTTGCAAATTTTTATGAAAATATCGATAAATAGCTATAAGTCTCCCCATGATTTTTGCTCAGGCTGGTGGGTACAACAAATTTAGGCTGGAGTTATATAAAAAACAAAAAAAATACAGAATTGAAATTGAAATAAAACCTCTTTATCAAGAAACCTATTTGCAATCGATTGTCAAATTTTTAAGTAACATTAAATTTTAGAAATCTGCAAAAACCTTGTTTTCATTTGTAAATCTCTTAACCATCGACTGACTTATGATGATAAGTTTTTGTTTATTTTTATTTATCTACATGTGTTACTGATATATTAACCCACCTCTTAATATACCTAAAGAAATTTCTTTACCATCCACAAAATTAAACACAAAATAAACAAATCTTGAAGAATAAATGTCTTTATATACGTTTCTATTGTGTCGATTTTTCTTTTTTAGCATTTATTTTATTGAATTTCTGATAATATAATAATAATAATAATAAGAATCGCGGACAGAAAAAGAGCTATTGTCACTAAAAAACTAAGAATGAGTTGACAGAAACTCTAAGGGTAGACTAAAGGTAGACACCTATCTAGCAGCCAATTGGTAAACGATGAGGCGAAGAGTAACCACATACTCCACACCGCTTGAATCAGTGACCCTATAGAATAAGAGAGCGTGTCGGACAAAGCGCAAAAATTTGAATTTGGAATTTGAGAATTTTGACCCTAAACCAACGCCAGAAATATACAAACATAATATTGTAATACCCGGTCATATAGACCACACAATTACTCTAAACGAAACAAGCACTATAGTATACAATCTACCAGCGAGGGAGAAGCAACAGAAAGAACTGGAAAACGCCCCGGGAGACGCGGCTACAAGGTAAAGTGAATTATAGAAGATATAAAAAAAGTGCGAAGAGAAGGCAACAAAATAATGAGTTTAGCAGAAATGAAAAAGCCTTGTAGACCCCATGTAGGCCAACTCCCTATAGTCCAGCAAATTACAACTAACACGATTATAGTCGGCTAAGTTATACACGAGCAAAGGAATTTAGTATTGCATATATTGACTGCATGAAAGCATTTGACTCAATGGCGAATGACCACTTGTTAAAAGTCTTACGAGTATACAAAGTCAGTCACTTGATAATTGAGTTTCTAGAATACGCTATGGATTAGTCGAATGTCAGCCTGTGTGCCGGTAATGAAACAAGTGATCGAATCCCTATCCAAAGGCAGACATTTCAGGACGATGCATTAAGTCTACTTTGGCTTTCTTTGGGATTGAATATCCTTAGCAGGCAGCTAAATAAAATCAAAAATGAGGCCAAATACCGAATGAAAAGTAGGGACCCAGAAATTTTCATTAACCACTTAATCTACATGGATGACATAGAGCTATATTCCCCCAACAGAGAAAAGCTACACAGAGTAGTAAGAATGATCCACCGATTCAGCAAAGAAATTAGAATGAAATTTGAGTGGGAAAAGTGCAAGAGAGTAAACATCACGTCTAGAAAGCTTTGTGAAGTTGAGAGCCCACTTTCCTGTAACGCTGATGATATAATGGAAAGTTTGAGCAATGAAGGGAGCTACAAATATCGGGATTTCTTCAACCAAAAAGTATTTGAGAATTTATAACGTACTGGAGAAGGCACAAAATGCGGTGCAGCGCTCTGTAACGAGCTTGGCACGCGGATTTCCGCAGCATCAATGAAAATAGATGTCAGATGATAGATGATAATACAGTAATATTACAAATAAGCCACGAAAGCATCAAAAGAAAACTGCAAAACAGCAGAGCCCAAAACCCTTAGTGTAATATACCCGGAGGAATGTAGAAACCCAGTGATAACCATCATAACCGTAATAATAATACACAAACATAATCATAATAATAGCAGTGCATTACAGTATAGCACAATATAGTATAGTATAATATAGTATAAAAGTATAGTATAGTATAAAATATATAATACTAAATATTATATATATAGCATATATAGCATAGTATAATACAGTACGCTGTATAATAAAGTATAGTGTAGTGTAGTATATAATATATAACAGTATAGTACAGTAAAGTATAGTATATAATAATATATATTGTAAGGAAGCATTTTGCTCCCATACTAACAACAATTTTGTCCACACAATTTTCCGTCCATAGTCCAAACCATAACCAAGAAAATTCTAAAAGAAGTTACTCTGCCTCTCCGATTCGTCCTTTAAGTCCCACGTGAAAATATAGCTAGCTACCTCTCTGTCGGCCCTCTCCTTGCCGTAACCCCCTCTATATTCTCGCCAACTCAAAGCTCTCTATATGTAAATGTTATTGTTTCTGGCAGCGGTGAAGTCTGCTTTTTGGGAGTACACCCTACAAAGGCAATATTCGTGTCAAGACTGGCGCCTGATACCTCTGTCGACAACATAAAAAGTTATCTAGCTGCAAAAAGGCCAGCTGTCAATTTGAAACGTCTAAGCACTTTCAAATTGGCTCCTTCTGGAGCTATCTCAACTTTTAAAGTACTAGTTCCGACTGAATATATGAAAATTTTGCTAAACAAACCACTGTGGCCAGTTGGATCCTTTATTAAGGCATTCATTCGTTGGTGTCGACTCCTTAGTACTATTGCGATAGTTCTTCCATCCTCAAAAACCTAAATGGGCCCAGTAACTTTCATTTACCAAAATGCTAAACTTGGCGCTATTTTCCTTAATTTAGTGAGCACGGAGTTTTACTGTTTTGCCTTTACTGAGACGTCGCTAAAACCGAATTTATATTCTTCGAAACTTTTTCATAATTCTTTCCAGGTTTTCAGAAAGGATCGTTTGGGTCGCAATCATGGTGGTGTTTTAATCACAATATCTGCCGCAGTCCCGGCCTATTCAATGGAATTTGCTAATCCCCCCGAGGTTGAGTTTATTGTCATTCGGGTAAAAATTGCCGATAAACAGTTATTTGTAACCTTTTCCTACATTCCCCTTAATGCTAATACCTCCGTTTATAAGAATCACATTGCCCTCATTGACGTTGTCGAAAAGTCCAAACCTACTGATATAGTCATAGCATTGGGGGATTTCAATTTGCCACACGTCAGTTGGCAAATTGTCCCCACTGTGACACCTGATAGAGCTATTGATTATTTCAATGAATTATTTGATCGTAATTTACTTCAATACAAACGAATTTCTAATTGTACTGGTAGACTGATAGATCTTTGCTTTGCGAACTTCCTGAGTATAGTTATTAATCGCTGTCCTCCTTTTAATTTACCTGAAGATCCGTATCATCCATCAATTTGTATTTCCTCCGTTGAGCTACTCCAACGTACTAAATCCAACTTCCTGCAATAAATATTACAAATATTTGACAAAACTAATATTTTACTGCTTAAATCTCATCTTTCACACAATATGCTTGATTTCTTTGCTGGAAATGTTAAAACCTTACTGTCTACCTAACAAGTTCGTTCAGAGTTCAGTTGAGGACCTCTGAATTTTTCATAAGCGTTGCGAATCTCCCATTGACGTGCATCAAAGTAGAGTTGCCACGATTGTTTTTGTCCGTCAGGAGAATTTCTAAAAAAGTTTTCCGGTTGCTTAAAGGTTTACAAGACAACAAAATGGACGATTGAACTCCGCTAGTTATTCTCTGTAGTTTGATTTTGTAGCGCGAAACAACAACAAAAAGTCTCGATCGTAAACAAAAACAATGGAAATTAAGTTATGAGCATTAATTAGATAACTTCTTAATGATAAATTTTTTTTAATGTTATCATTTTTGCGATTTTTCGATCTTGTTCTCGCTTCCTTCGTTTTACTTATCGCCACTATAGAATTGGAATGCTCGCCATAAAGAATACATTTTAAAATGTCCCAATTTGCATTTGTATCGTTTCCTGAGGGGTAATCACGTATGACAATTTTAGCCGTTCTTGCAAACAGCTGATTATAAGAACGAAATCTAACTTTCAGCTATGTGATTTCCCCTCTGATATAATGTAAAATTGACGAAGAATTTGACTAACAAGTAAAGAAATGATCAAACATTCGCGCTATCAATCGATTTTTTGTGATAGGAAAATGACCCCATTAGCCAATTCAGCGAATGTGTTAGACAAGTTATACACAAGTAGAATAGAATTAAACTGTACATTATACTGCGGTCGATGAGCATTTGATTTGGATTAAATATAATCACGTAAAATTTAATAATAAAATAATAATAAAATAAAATTGACGAATAAATAAACGAAAAATTTGTTTTAAACTGAAAAGACTGCGCGAGCTATTAAGAAATTTATGTTCTGTGTCAAATCTTCTACTTTCGAAAAAAAATATTTTGATAGTCAAGCATTTAGGTTGCAATAATATACAAATTAGAATTAACTTTTCAATAGAAAATCGTACAGCAGTGCGTATAGCAAATGTATACAACTAGTTATTTGTTTTAATGATAACTTGCATTCAATGTGTCGTTATCTTCGAGTTTGCCATTTTTACAAAGAAGGTTTCTATATATCGATAGGCAACAATATTATCGATAGCTGTGATAAACGATCGTAGACGAGAAGTTGCGGCTTTGCTCGGGTTAGGCAGATTGAGTTAGTTTAAGCGCGCAGCTTGTTTAAAATAGAAAGAAAAAAGTCGCATACATAATTTTGTGGAATTAAATTAATTCTGAATTATTTGAGTTAAATGTTCTATTTATATGACCGAAGTTCCCATTGAAAAATCTAAAAGGAACTAAGCAAGCAGTTTTTTTACGTTTTATACAACAAAAGAAATTGTCGATTGAATACACATTAAGTGAAATTTTTCATTTTTCCTAATTTCTTGTTAGAAGAGAAAATTTAAAGCACGTAAACATGTCTTCGAAAACTGATGATAAAGGGGCAGAAATACCAGAAAGATTATATGATTCTTCGGCCGGCAAAACATATAAACGCATGAGATTTTTCGGCAAGGTAAGTGTGCGTCTGCTAAAAAAGCGATTTAAGCTTCGAATTCTCCAATAGAGTCCCCATTTTATTTATCTATGATTGTAGTAGTACATTTTTTGTGTTTGCGTTTGGCAATATCTCTAGTTGCGGCTGTGCAGGGTCGTTAGAATGCTTCAATTGTTAAAAGTCAGGGATGTTAATTTTTAAAGCGATTGTTTTAAAAATTGAAATTTTCTTAACATATTTTTCGTTTGCATCTGTTATACTATTTCTTATTTAAAGCAAAATTCATTGTTATAGGGTGGATTTGCAAAATGTTATGAAATTGTAGATGTGGCGACAAATGAAGTGTATGCTGGTAAAATTGTTTCAAAGAAGCTCTTAATGAAACATAACCAAAAAGAGAAAATGACCCAGGAAATTACCATACACAGTTCTATAAGTCATCCTAACATTGTTAAATTTCATGGTTTCTTCGAAGACAATTACAACATTTACATCGTTTTGGAACTGTGCAAAAAAAGAGTAAGTGACTTTCTTTTAAATCTTTGAAATTAAAATTATTTTTCCTTTCTATAGTCTATGATGGAATTACACAAACGTCGGAAAACCATAACTGAATATGAATGTCGTTATTATATATATCAAATCATTCAGGGTGTTAAATACTTGCACGATAACCGCATAATACATCGCGATTTGAAATTAGGTAATCTGTTCCTAAACGACATGCTCCACGTGAAGATTGGTGATTTTGGTTTGGCCACACGTATTGAGTATGAGGGCGAACGGAAGAAAACTTTATGCGGTACCCCAAATTATATAGCACCGGAAATTCTGACTAAAAAAGGGCACTCGTATGAAGTGGATATCTGGTCTATCGGTTGCGTTATGTACACCCTATTAGTGGGTCAACCTCCGTTTGAAACTAAAACGCTTAGAGATACCTACTCGAAAATTAAAAAATGTGATTACCGAGTACCCAGTTATCTACGTAAATCAGCTGCCGACATGGTAGTGTCAATGCTGCAATCAAATCCCAGCCATCGGCCTACAATTGACCAGTTGCTACATTCAGAATTTTTAACTATTTCGCCGGTTCCAATGTTTTTGCCTACTTCATGTCTGACTATGGCCCCACGTCTCGAAATTAAGGACACTTTAGAACATGAGGTGGCTAATCAAAGAAAGCCTCTAATTGAAGTGAACGGTGTACGATACGATGATACACGTTTGGAGTCTACTTTTCTTAAAAACAACTTGCACGATGCCATCACTGCATCGGCGCATGTTTATCAGCATAATCAGGATTATCGCAGTGACATAGAAAGCTTGTATCAACAATTAACCAAGCTTATTGAAGCCAAAGTAAGAAACACAAATTAAGAGAAAGAAAAAAAAAACTACAAAAATTTGATTTATTAGCCTCGCATGTTAGCCGGAAATTTAGGTGATGAGAATACGGACCCTGCTGCTCAGCCATTGTTTTGGATATCAAAGTGGGTGGATTACAGCGACAAATACGGTTTTGGCTATCAATTATGCGACGAGGGCATAGGTGTTATGTTCAATGATACAACCAAGCTAATTCTATTGCCGAATGATATGTAAGCGACTCAATTTTAAATTAGAAAAAGTTAATTTATTATTTCAACGAATATTTATAGTAATGTCCACTTTATCGATAAGGATGGCAAAGAAACTTATATGACCAACACAGACTATTGCAAATCTTTGGAAAAGAAAATGAAATTATTGTCTTACTTTAAACGTTACATGACAGAACATTTAGTGAAGGCTGGAGCAAATAATGTTAATCTTGAAACTGATCAAATTTCGCGCATGCCACATTTACACTCATGGTTTCGTACCACTTGTGCGGTAGTCATGCATTTAACTAATGGCACAGTACAGGTAAGTGGAACTGATGGTGATTTTGTATAGTTTTTGCATACTTTCACTCTAAATGACCCTTTTTTATACATGCCAGGGAGAATATGTGTGTATATAGGTATACATATTTTTAATAGCGTGAATGGCGAAGTCCGTGTAAGTATATCTGTCTGCTTCTACTACTGTCAGGATTGCAAATTCCAGTTTTCGGCTTCAGCAAAGTTCATATACCTAAACTCTCCTTGTTAACTTCTGCTTAATTACCATTTTACTGCAAAGCACTCTTACACCTTACAAGGGTTCTATGTAACGAACAAATTGCATTTTCTTATTTTTTAATTTGGATTAGGTTGTACAATTACGTACGGAGCGGTGTACTATGGCATAAAAATGTGATTCGTGTGATTTTAAATATAGCTATGCGTAACAATAAATGAATCTTTTGTCAGTGTTGCAATCGAAAATAATGCAAATTTACATATAGCTATTTATCTATAGCAAAAACATGTGGAATAAGTATTCATAATTGATTTCTGATTTTCCGTTTTCCCAGAACAATTCGACTTAAGTCAAACAGAACTTCGCTCTTCCTCTTCTATTATAGTTTTTCTTCTCTTTCTTTTCAGTTAAACTTTTCAGATCATATGAAAATTATTTTATGTCCACGTATGAGTGCTGTCACTTACATGGATCAAGAAAAAAATTTTCGTACATATCGGTTCTCAACCATTACACAACATGGCTGCTCTAAGGATTTGTATCAGAAAATCCGCTACGCTCAGGAGAAACTAAATAAAATGTTGGAAAAGATGTTTTTCTAAACATATTGGGAGTTCTTTCAACAAACAGCAGGCTCTCTTTTATCTTTTTTTATTTTCGGCACATTGAAATCCTATCGCTTACTTTCATTCTATGTTATTCTCCACATACGAAATGCGATTTAAGTGAAGGCTTCTATTTATACGCTTTTTATAATTTTTTATATTTTATTAACAATTACATTATATTATTAATATTATTATTATTCACGTTTTCTAACATTTTAATATTTCTTTATTTATACGTGCAAACAAATAATTCACATAGCTACAATCAATAACAACAATATCCTCGCATATCCGCCATTTCTATTTATTTCTTATGGCCTGGTTTTGTTTGCAAGCATACTTCAGCTGTTTTATAAGTTTGAAAAATATTCTATTTCTTGCTTTTTAAGATATTTTGCCAAACTCTCAACTGTCAGTTAAAAATAAATATAACATTTTTAATAAAACACATGGAAATTTTCTTTACCATATATAGTGTTTTTTAGTACACAGCTTTTTTTAAGTCAAGCTGCTGGGGTTTAATTTTTATGAGATTTTTCCATGTTAATCTTTGATCAATATGGAACACGAGGTATTTTACACAGTTGTTTATAGGGCCGTTATTGATAGTTAAGAATAGTGAAGGACGAGAATTCTTATTTAAGGTGGACATAATATACGTCGATTTTTCGGTCTTTATTTTAACATTTCATCTCCACAGCGAAATCTTGTTAAGATAAATATGTAATTCGTATGAAACAATCATGGGATTAATAGATGGAAATAGGATTGCGGTGTCATATGCGTTTGTCGCAGTTTAAATATTGCCAGCGACCGGAAAATGTGAACTGAAAATTGTATAGAGTACAGGATTTAAAAGATTAGTCCTCCAACTTTACATACATGGGATCTATCATTTTCTCGAAATATGTCTTGAGCAGCAAATACATAGGGCTAGTAAGTTTGAAAAGTAACCGATGGTGCTAGACTTTTTATCGAAGAGCTTTCCTGCATCCGGGAGAACACCGCCGTAATCATTTTTATTTTCATTGGCTTCTCTAATGTACGCGACGACAGGATAACATTGCCGAACGGTACATCATGTTTGGAGCCAAATTGATTATCGATAACAATTAATTTTCGATCTAGAACTGGTAGCAGTCCTCTGACCTATATTCTTTCAAATTTTTCTTGTTCGCAGCATTGTCGCCCATGCGAACTATCAATCAACGTTTGCGAGTGCGTGCATAGTTTGATGTTAAGTTTCTTGACTGGGAAAATAATTACGTATGAACCCTATACTTTCGCTTTTAGATTGATTTTGCATTATGTTTGCCATCGTTCTTCCATTTCTTTTCTCGATATATGCATCTTTTAGTTAATCAGCCCTCGCTTGGAAAGCTTATTTTGACAGCTATTTGGTTGAGAGTGGTGTATGGCTTTCGTCATCCGAAATTTAATTCGAAAAAATAATGGGAAAATAAGGGGCAAATTTAACGTTTGTTTGTTTACAATGATACAATCGATAACAAAACCCTAGAAAGGCAAATAACACAAAATTATGTCATTTTTATTGCAATTATTATTGATAAAATGCAATGAAGAGAAATAATTTCATATAATTTCATATAACTCATACATTTAATTTCCATTTTGTACAAAATATGTATTTACCTATACAGAATATCGAATATTTTAAAATGAATAGCAAATCAATTTTAGCTTTGTGTTATATAAATAAAAGTCAACTTTCCCGTTTTCACAAAACCTCTTAAAGCACATTTATTCTTTATATCTTTTATTTCAATGCAATTCATTTTGAAAATGTAGAAAATATACCCGTTTTATATTTCCTCACTTATTCGCCTCAATTGACAGGCCTCTAGCGAAACGTCGACACCGTCGTCAAAATAAGATCTCTTGATCCAGGAAATGAGAAGTTTATTTCACACAATTTTCACACATACACACAAACATATGTGTAAGTAGATTAACTCACCGTTCCATTCTGGCTATGCTTGCCTTTTCGGTTTATGAAACATTGTGCATTTTACGCGAGCGTCAATATATATTATAAGTATTACAATCATCGTTTATTGCGCAGCAACGAATCACAAGGCCAAGACAAGTGCAACAAGAAGTTACTTACCACCACGAATACTAAATTTCCTATAGAACCACTCTTTTGCGTTAGCATTAATATCCCACCGAATCCATTCAATGTTCCTCTACTACCGAATAATATAATAGCAGCAGCCTAAGATGTACATATTCTTCAACATTACTTGACTATCTAATAGCATTTTACTTACCTTTTTCCTTATTTTGTTTGGTAAGATCGTATAAACCAGTTGGCGATAGCACTAATGAATCCAGTAGACTGATGAGTTTTATGACTTGTTGCCCCGTTGCGCCTCGTCAATGATATCGACAATATACAATGATGCCCGGAAAGATTGATGACAAGCTTTGGCGAATTAAGAATTTTAGATAGGCAAACAATATAATTACAAGGAATTAATTTTTATTGTTGTAGTGCTCCATTGTAAAATAAACGATGATTGAAATGTTCCTAATACATAGTAAAGAGATTGGACGGGACGTGTAGATGTGTAGAATTTGGATTTATTTTCAAAAACTCGCGCAGAACGGTGGAGTTTATGTTAACAGGAAAGGCTAGTATAGTATATGCGGAATGGTGTTAAGTATATGTGAAGGCATTCCAGTGAAACAGCCTATTTAGGAGACCATTGCAAAGGAGAAGCAGTGAGTTAAATTAAAGCACTGCGCATCTGTGTCATTGATCAAACAGAAACACAATCATATTCATTGCAGCACAAGACCAAATTCTTTTGAATGAAATAACGACTATCTTTCCGGTAACTATATTGAACACAATCGATTCTACACATATTCCATCTGTTCAAATGTCTATGCCTTCTTTTTTGCTTTAATGTTGACTGATATATCGATGCTTTTTTCGAATTTGCAAGTTTTAAATGACCTCCGTTCCGATCAGTTGCCAGTCAAATTTTCTCGGAATTTCTAAACCGTTATAAATCGTTAATTAGAAGCAGACATTTTTTGCAGTCAACTATAAAAACACTCTTAATTACGCGTCTCTGGTCAGGAATGAATTTTTCAAGTTTCGAAACGCCTTATAGAATCGTAAAGTAAGTATTTAAATAAACGTAACTAGCGATTTTGGAATATTAGTAAATTGCTGCGTAAAAAACGCAACGTCATTCGACCTCTTATATATCGAGATAGCACACTCTTATGTAGTAATAAAATTTAAGCCTTTGCAGAAAGATTTGTAGAACGTCATTAAGTTCCTTGTAACTTAAGTTCTGGTGTAAGAGAACGTATGATTAATTTTGGCGTAGCGAGAATGAATTCAATTATGGTTCATGTCACAGAGAAGGACTACATAAGTGGTGGGGAAAATATTATTCCAAGTGACACAATTTGAGTTTGATAAGCTACCGGTTAAGAAAGCCAGCGTAATACTTCCCGTTAACTATAGTGCATATGCTGCCAGTTTACAAAAAAAAAGGCTTATTTTTCTGTGACGGTAAAAAGTCTTTTGAGTTTAGGGTACTCTTAGTTAAATTAATTTAAAGCTTTTTGCCTGAAACGTATTCATCTTTTAGATGAATTTCCCATGTTATTATGTATTACTATAGGTGCCCCGCAAGGATTCGTTCTATGTGCCACTTTGTATTCGATTTGCTGTCCTAACATCCCAAAACTTAATGATTGTCACATTGCTTTATAATTACTTAATTTAATTACTTAAATGAATGAGAAATTAAGTTAGATGCGGATAAGACGCAAGTCGTCACTTGCTTTCTCCTTTCACACAGTTGAACAGTTAGAGATTATGGAATTCCTTTTTCTGTTAAGTGCTTAGCTGTTATATTCAAAAAAAAGTAAATTTTCCGCAATTACGTTCAGCACATCGAAAACATAAACAATATCGACATAAAAATTCATAAGCACTAAACAACGTATTTTAAATAAGATTTTCAGTAATGTTTGATTTCAATCATTTACATTGTATGTCTGCCTAGTGTAGGGTACCTGCACTCTAATCTACATCAACAATTTGCAAAAATGCAAAAATATTTTGTAGACAATTATACCAGACTTGCCTAGGTACTTGCACAAAATGACAAATATGAAGAAAAACATATAAGAACATTATAGTCGGGCAAGGCTAACACAATTCTTGTTTTTATTATAGAACACAAATATTATAGCTTGTTTCTATATAAAGGCATATTTTTCATGTGCGTATTTCCGGGGAAACGCTACCTAATGTAAAACAAGTTTAATCTTTACATAGGGCAGGATCTAAAAATAGGCTCAGATGGCCTAAATTTAGTAGAGTTCATTTTTGTATGAATAGGTCAATTTCGATTATCACACATTAAAACTTAGACATTTCCACCCGTTATTAGGATAGGATGCAAGAAATAGGTTAAGACGGTCCAAGATTGGCACAGTAAAGTTTGTTAAAGTTAAATTGCTATTGCGATATAGTTTACATCGTGAAGTATTGAAAATTATGCCTTTTTGTCGTATGAACTTCAATCGTCGTTATATGAAAGGAGGTTCAAAAATTGTCTCAGCGCCAAGTTTTCATACGAATTTAGAATGCCGAAATAAAATTTGCTTAGCCAGTTTTGTCCGGAAATTTTGAAAATTGTAATTTTTTCCATATAACGATTTTTCAAAATGGGGCGTTATGTGGATAAGTATTCGAAAAATATTTTAAATTGTATTATACCCCTGTATATTTATTATTGTTGGTTAGGTCTTATATTGTATTGAGCGTCGAGTCTTCTATAGTCAACTATGCGTTTTGTGAAGCCGAGTTTACATTTGGGGGCATATCTATTGAGATGATTGGAGATCGGATTAGATTGTTTGCGTTTGCAATCTTTATTTCAATTTTTATATCCCAATCTTTATAGATTATGAATCCAACTTTTTCTGTTTTCATGTTGGAATTGTTCCAAACCGATGATTCTTGTAGTTTTTGTTTTTTTATTATAGCTTTTTTTGTCACAGAAGTGTTTTTCTCGCATGGCTTATTTTTGTAAATATTTGCTACATTTTCTCTCATCTTCTTTGCACAAAATTATTTCTATTGCATATTATTTGTCACTGTTTTTATTTCACTCTTATGCGAAGTTATTTTTTCTGTATGTAACACCATTATTTGTTGAAGGTGCTTATTATTTAATTTTATTTGGTTTTATTTTATATTATTTTGTGTTTATTTCTCCATGATATTGTTATTGTTTACATAATGCTTCTTCTTCTACTGCTATTCAGCAAATTAACAACTCAAAAATTCGCTGATATATATAAGAAAGGTTTACATAATGCTGGTTGGTTGATAAATAAACAAACGTCTAGCTTGGCTTATTTTCCGTTTATTTTTTTAAAATAAATAATAGGAAAGGAAGTTAGGATGATAGAGATATATAATGCAAAAATATTAGCTTTAATTAGTAAAAGATACATAACCGGTGCCTTTTAACATTTGTTTTCAATTTGCATGCGCATATATCATTCGTTTTTTAACCATACATTTGCCGCTTTTAGAACAACAATCTCTTCTATGTTCAAATTTTTGATACCGATTGCCTTGAGGAAAGTCTCTGGTTCTTAAAGGAACTTAAACTTTAACGATCGCATAATTAAAGCATTTTACATCATAAATCTGTTTATTATTATATTATTATATTATATAAAATTATATAAGACATTGGTAACGGATATTTACTGAACCCACGTTATATGTTGAATATATTGGGCAGTTTGAGACCTAACTTTTCAACATCTGGTTATATATCAGCGATTGGAGTATCACTCTTTCTAATCTCTTTTGGGGGTTTTTTATGGCTGTCGACGTCATATAAGTCCGACGCAAATTTTTGCTATAGGTTTCATGGTGCTAGACGTCGAGTGGATTGTCGACTGTCGATTGTCCTATAGCGAGCTTATAACCGTCGATAATGTATACGATTTTTCTCAGCATCGAATTAAAATTCGTTTGGCTCTAAAATTGGTATTGAATACCATATTCAAACGGAAAATAAAGCAAAATGTCATTACGAATGACATGAGCATTAATTATGGCAGTGAGGACTTTCTGGACAAGTCACGCAACCAGAGTCAGAATTTGGATGGAAGCACACGTGCAATCTTAAGATCCTACACGCTTACGAAAAGAGACGGATTTTGTATACTTCCCTAAGATCATGGCAAAACGTAAATTACTTACTGTTTGAAAGAAGTATCGAATATATGACAGTGCGGAAGCTATTGTGCGCTGCAAGTGCAACTGATGTAACCATTCCGCTAAGAGCTACAAAAATCAAGCAATCTCTTGCAAGTCTCATGGTAACCACAATTTGCAAGGATGTAATAAAGAGCCTGTTAGTAAGTGCATTAATTGCATTAGGGCAAATGATCAGTTTAATCTGCATATAGCGTGGTTAATCACCCTAATTCACCCTAAATAATCACCTAAGTTAAAATTAGTTAAACAGGAGGTTGGATATGAGGATTGATCAAAATTTATATACGTTTGGATAGATAGTCTTGACATGAGTTTGTGAATCGCATAAGGGGTTTCATTTATGTACGCAGCTTCATTAAGCTCAAGGTTGATTATTTTAATTATTTGTTGCGTTCTTTAATATTTAATGTTGTTTGTATACCTGAGATGTAGTTCAAGCTGCACGTCGACAAAAAGTCTTGTGAAATTAGTGGTTGAAAGAAGCGATGGCATCACTGTTTATATAAATGGGTGTTTAAATTATAAGACCGTATCGCCAAATATCTCGTCCACATAGGTGCAACAGTTTGGACGATGGTGATTTACATTTGAACGATTCATGCGTTAATGATTTGCGTAACTCAATATCAACTGTTGGGTTGAAGATGATGAATTAATGGGCTCAGCCCACATGCTACGCCGTTCAGCCTTTTCTAATTCATTGAGTTATATATACACGCATTGCGATATCAATGCTTTGCTTCTCTACATACTTTCTACTACTCCTATACGTATATAGTTACTGCTTTGTTACATTCTGATGCCTGAAAACATGCGCGTTAGCCCTTCAAGTAATGTATACCCATATAGATTCATTTATGACATACCCTGAATCGTTAACTTACGTACATTTATTAATATCTCTATATTCCTATATTTACAAATATGCTTAAGCTTGTTACTTTATACACACCGAATTATTAACATACATATACTTACTCATGCCCACTTGTTTAAGGATACAAATATACGTTCAATAATTCTTGTAGTTATACCTATACTTATGTTTATACTTATAAATCTAGAAATTGCCATAAATCACCTGTTACTTCTTATACTTGTGAATGCACAATCAAACATACAAGAATATGTCTACTTTTCTAAAACCGATTTCCTATATACGTGCATATATTTAACTTCTATATATATATATATCCGCCTGAGTAGCTGAAAGCAAGGAAACTCGACTAGCAAGTCAGTGGTCGTGGGTTCGAATCTCAAGTGCGGTAGAGTTTTTAATAAACAGCCGATAGCTTTAGATGCTAGTGCTTTTAAGAGTTTAGTCTTAGAATTTATTTCTCTGGCGAAATTAATAATAATAATAATAATAATAATAACTTCTATATAAATTCTAGCAACTTCCATAAATCACATACTGTTTCTTATAGCTGTACATGTGTAACAGTACATAAAGGAATATACCGCCACATTGCTAAAATTGAGGAGTAATCATGTATTTGGAAGTTAACTTTCGTTCGCGACTAAATCAATAGTGTTATATGAGCGTGTGGAGTACAAGCTGGCCGTTCCATATCGTTGAATGTAATATTAATAACCATTTCTGATAATATTTTTTTTATTTCGATTTTATGGTTAGGAGAACATAAAAGAAATAATATATTCAATGTAAATTTTTTATTGTTTTTATTTCGTTAATTAATTAATTTCATAATCTAAATAAATATATGCATATATCAAGTGTGTAAATAATATACATCTAAAAATAAAAAAAAATATACGTCCATTACTAGTTGGTTTGTTTATTTATTTATCAAAGCGGAGAATTAGCTGTTATTTTTCAAATTTGGGCCGCCACAATTAAACATAAACAAAAATTTCCTCCTTTTACTGCTTTTTCATTCACGTATGAATGATAGCAACGAAAATGAGAGGAAAGTGTTACGCGATTGAGGCAAAAACGTTTATCAACAATTGGTTTTGCTGTGAACGAAAGTTATCTTTCATACCACCCTTTTTGCAATGAATCGAGCTACCGCTTCGTAACGAATGTAACAATTGAGGTCAAATCCTGAATACAATAGTTGCGTTATCGGTTTTGTATGGCGCACGAACTGTTAAAATAAAGTTGATCATGTGTATTTGAATTCAGTTGAACATGTAGCTTGCGGCGTAGTGAGTATTAACGCGAGCTTTTTGCAAACTTTTAATATTTGTCCTTGCCTTGTTTTTGACAGCCGAAAAAAATAACATACACATTAACGTGTTTATAAAAACAATACGAAATCTTATGGTTTTATATGTTGTGAGGAACAAAAAAATTAAATAATGCTAGACAAAATACATTGCTAAAAACAAAAAATACTTATTTTTTCTCCCATCATAATTATATAGTATATTTTGTTATTGCATTATAAATGAATGATATATTTTGTTGTATCATAAATTAATTCTGTACTTTATTTTTGCTTTAGCGTAGAAAAAATTCATGCTTTCATTACATTTATATTTCAGTGATTTTTTATTTATATAAACATCATTATCATTAAATCGCAATTTGGCTTAAATAATTCTTCAAAATTTCACAAAGCTGAAAGACACTTCTGCTGACGTTATTTACCGATTATCTTGTCACCTTACGTAACGATCCATTATGCATTTCCACAAGGCAACTGTGACCTTTACCATTGCTGCAGCGGTTTTGGGATTCATGTGGATGGGGCTTAATAGCACTCTCAGACGAGACGCCAATGCCGACCGCATTTTTAATTATCCTTCTTCACCGGGATATCGTGTTCCAACGGAATTCCAGAGTAAGTCCTTATTAGGTTAATTAACGCCCTTGATGATTTTAGTTTCAGGCAGGTCTAGTCAATTTTGGCACCATTACTTTGCGACCTGCATGCTTCAATGTCAATTGCAGTAAAAATCCAGTTCGCATCGCTAGAAGAACTATTGGATGCATGGCTGAAAGAACAAATATATTATAAAATGTTTGTCATGTTTCAGCGTAGCAAAAAGTTAGCTTTGTGGCAATGATATTGTGAACCAGAATGAGAAGAACGCATAATAATAATGTATTTTCTATCTAAGCAGTGTGGAAGACTCCAAATATTTTCAAAATCATCCCACTCTGACTTGTTTAGCAAAGACGAATAAAAAGGAGCAAGCATCTGAAACTTTCCCCATAAGCAAACAACCCAACGTGAATGTTCTTTTGATTTGCAATTATAACAAATGAGAAACTTGCAGGAGTTATGAACTATCTGCACTTAACACATATAGATTGCACGAAGATATCGTTAAAATCTTCCTCGTCAAATTTAGAAGAATATGAAATATTTCAAGATTCTTGCGAACATTCACTTTAAATTGCCTGATGTCAATAAAATACATATGTTCAAAAGCCATCCATGAACATTTCGGATTTTATATAAGTAGTTTTACTCAGCGTCACTTTTCGTATTTACGACGATAGTGATAATGCTTCCACATCATTTTTATCGTCATAGTTCAAATAATTAAAATGTCGCTATTCGTGTACTTTTGTCGCTAAAATTTTTACTAATTAACTACAAATATTATATTATTAGCTATAATCCGAACTTAGCAGCAATAACTAAAATTATATTTTAAAGAAATTTTTCTCTATTAATTTTGGACTACTCGATAAACGATTTTATAAACAGATGCTAACAATGTGATTTTGCTTTAGCATTGCACGCAGGCTGTATGCGCAATTGATTTTGCACTATGCGTCGTGCGTTAATGAGCATTGTGTTTAGCACTTTACTTGTTTGAATAAGTTAAAAAAGTGGGCCGGTTATTCCATTGGAAAATGAAATATATCGTCTATAAAATTGATGAATGTCCAAAACATTATAAAATTTAAAGGCAAATAAAAATTCGTAGTAAAGGTATTTTCTGTATTTGCTTTTTTTGTTTGTGCATATTGGTCAAACTAAACACACGTTAAGATAAAAAATTTCTCTCGAATTAACTGCCGCATTGGTATGTCAAAGGCTCGCTTCCTTTATAAATACAATGTCAACAAAAAAGAAAAAAAATACAACTATGTTAGGAGATTTTAAAGGAAACGTCACTATATATTTTGCTTGCATACCTGAAGTTGACAGTACCGAGAGCAACGAAATATTTACGGGAAAAAATAGAAAAATTTACTAACGTAGTTAAGTGAGAGGGAGAGTGTGGCCAGTGAGAAAATTATTTTTAGGGGAAAAAACAATTTTGATTTTTTTATTTAAAATAAAAAAGGAAAACGGAAAATAACAAAAATTATTATAAAAATAACAAAATCAGGACTTTTTATTTGAGTTGATAATTTGAGAGTGCAGCCAAAACTGAAAATGGTAAGTTAATTACATAAAAATGAGAAGGAAAAAGAAAACAACCACAAAAAATCGACATAGCCAAATAGAAAGTTGATAAATAAAAAAATATTCACGGGATATGTAAAAATAATAAGTAACATATATAAACTCACACATTTTGATATGTGCATAAACATATATGAAAAAAAACAATAGGCTACCTGATATATATATATATTTATGTATATATATATATATATACGCAGATATATATGTATATATATACATATAGACATATAAATATATATGTATATATATCCTGTGAATGTGTGTATATTTGTTCTGTTTAGTGTACACATGTGTTCATTTATTTTTCATCCGACCCCTAATATAGAATAAACTGAAGTCCACACAAAAAGACAAGGTAAAAAAATTCATCTCCCTAACACAAACTGGTGAGCAAACAGCCATATACTGTTTGCAGCAGAACGACTGGAAATTGGATTTGGCAGGAGATAATTATTTTCAAAATCCTGAATATTACTATCGGGAGTTAGATCGTAAGCGCATTGAACAACTGTTTATGCGTTATCGGGATCCAAGCGATATACAAAAAATCAACTCAGAGGGTGTTATACGGTTTCTTGATGATCTTGAACTAACTCCGGATTCAAAATTAGTACTAATAATAGCCTGGAAGTTCCATGCCGAAGTGCAATGTGAATTTACCCGCGAAGAATTTGTGAATGGTCTATTTGAGCTTGGTGTAGACAGCATTGAAAAATTGAAAACAAAATTACCGCTACTAGAAATGGAATTAACTGATTTGGGAAAATTCAAAGATTTCTATCAATTCGCTTTCAATTATGCTAAGGATCCCGGTCAAAAGGGCATTGATCTTGACATGGCCATAGCTTATTGGCAGATTGTATTAAGTGATCGTTTTAAATTTTTAGATCTGTGGTGTAAATTTTTAAAGGTAAGAATTTATAATAGAATGGATGGGAAATACTGTGATCTCCATATTCGCTTATTTTTTATTTTTAGGAAAAACATAAACGCTCCATACCCAAAGATACTTGGAATTTATTATTGGATTTTGCTACCCATATTGATGATAATATGACCAATTATGACTCGGAAGGCGCTTGGCCAGTGCTGATCGATGATTTTGTTGAATGGTGCCAAGAAAATCGTCAAATGCTGCAATCTGAAAATTGCCTGCAGACTAATAATTTGACACTTTCACCTTCGCAGACACTACAACAACAGCAATCAGCCCAACAACAACAGCAACAGAAGAACATATCGAATAGCTTTCAATCATCAGCTCACAGTACAAATATGAATTATGGCTAACGACGTTTATTTAAACTGTATTAAGTTCTTTTTCTACACATATATAAATAATACTTTTATTCTCTGCGCAACTAAGTAACATTAATAATGAAAGCGGAAACAATTACAAATAATATAAAAACGAGGAGAGTGAAACCATATACACATAAATAAATATATAAAAATATTATTAGTAATAAATGTAATAATTTGTGAGAAGCAACTTGCTAAGAACCAAAAGCATGCATCAGATTTAGTGCATTCATAAAATCCCTTTTGAATGTATAAAACAACGTTATATGCGCATCATTATTATCTTTGGATATGTGTAACAAAAATGACAAAAAATTATTTCAGTTTAATATTTTTACAACTACTTACTTTTCATGCAACGTTTTACTTTTAAGCGCTTTTCCGTTTTCCTTTGTTTCAAATATAAATAAAGCATTTTCGAATTTTAAACTATTTTTGTAATTATGTTTTGTTTAAAATTTGTACAGAAAATTAATTTGAATTATAAAATTGGCTTAGGTAATTTAATTGCAAACTTCTGAAAGAAAAATTGTTATTCGTAGTACGTTTTGTAATAATATAGAATGCATTTTACATAAATAACAAAAATGTGAAGAAATTTAGATTTATTTAATATTGGAAATATTCCAAATGGAAAAGTAATTTCATTAAAGAATTAATTCAACTGGGTTATTTTCTACATGTGATATCCATATCCTTCTATCATTGTGGTAATCATAAGGGCAAATAAAATATAATCTTTTAAATTGGCAACACTGTGCAGTCTGTTTTGCTATCGAAACGTAAATTTTATGTATGTGAGTCAAATATATGTGTGTATGAGTGCAAAAAAAATCATGATACCTTTCGCGACGAACTAAAGAAAATTAAAAATAAATAGTCATTATTATTTTTTAGGGAAAATCTTTCCGGAAATTGTGCAAAAACTGAATGGATTTATTATAAACCGAAGAAAATGTAAGATAAATGAAAATCAAAAAATTTTAGGTGAAAAACAGAAAACGGTGTGAAGAGAGAAAAAAGAGTGTATGGAAAAAATTTCTAAAGCATATATTGAAAAAGGAAAAGTTTAAAAGCCACATAATATATTATATTTATACCAGAAATTCGACAGTTCGTAATGGCTTCTTATATTGCTTTTTGGTAAACGTGAGTCTTAATGTACGATAATTTTCGTGCGTATTCGGGTAATCAATAGAGAATTAAAGGATGTAATTCCCACAGGTATTTGAGTACGGAAGATGCGCCAGATGCATCAAGAATAATAGCAAAGGACCTCCTATTGAATGGGTGTTAAATTGAATAGATAGATTGTTGTTTCGTTTTATATACATACGGCTAGCTAAGTAGATGCTTATGCACAAGTTATGCACATATGGGCATAAAACGAACTGCGTATGTTTAATATATAATATATGTATATTTGTTATTTGTGTTCGTTTCTGTTATGTATGGAGATTAAATGTAATTGTTGTTGACCAAGGTGCTGTATTTATATTGTTATTGGTAGCACGAGCACTAAGATGAAAGTATGCTCATATGAATATATACGTCGCAGTCTGAGGTGGGCTTTCTTACGTAGTGACTATATGATTATTAGATTTTAAAAATATCTAGGTAATGAAATGCTCACTCTACTAACAAAATCCCTTGAGAAGAAAAAAACATAAAGAAGCCACAGTCGTCGTAGAGCGATTCGGTCACAGTAATAAATTTTATTTAATATATGCAAAAGTATACAAACGACATGCATCTAAATAACGTAACTTTAACACATGATGGGACGCAAAACCCACTTATTTACTTTTTTAAATCATTTTGTTTGGCTAACTTTAAAGATAATTTTTCATCAAGTCTGAGAAAAGTATTCTTTTTAGACATGTAGTCTATGCGACCTTACGATGAATAGTTTTTATGTGTATTGACGCGTTCTTGTTCTCTCCCACGAAGACAAAACAAGCAAGTGCCACGCTTGATAAGAATAGTTTTGATGAAGCTTTCAAAATGAAAATCTATTTCTTATAGTTTTGTAAAGAGTTTTGGGTTCGTTTAAAAGAGAATTTTAGAAGAAAAAGGCCTTTCAACTGCGTCCGATGGTGGCTGCGAAATCACAAAGCACAAACAGACTTATGGTTAATTATAATATTTTGTTCACAATTGCCAAATAGACTTAGCCTATAAAGAGTTATTTACGTGTTAGGTAGGATCGCCATGACGATCGCGTTATCGACTTCTACTTTCTTGCTTGATATTGTATATAATTGATTTGGATAGAAAAAATTTTGCTTAATTTCAAGAAAATGGGTCCAAAATTTTATATTAAGGCTTTTGGAATAGCAAATATAGCATAAATTTAGTTAGACGATACTTTAATTTTAACCATAGAAGAAGTAAACGGCTTCATGCAAATTCTAAAGTTCTAAAAACATTTTCTTTAAAGCATTAAACGTTAAAGTATTTGCATATGTGCATATGCATGTGCAGCTTCTTGAATATCTAATTTTTACACTTTCAACAAATATGTATACATAGATTACAGTAACAGTATGCGCATATCGTCCAGACGAAACTGAGTCATTAAAATGAACTGATTAAGAAATAGATATCGATAATCAAGTTGAGACGATGGCCTTTGATGTTGGTGCACTTTTTCTTGTATTGCACGAATATCTACTTTTGTGCAATGTTACCAAAATAAATAAATAAAGTTTTTAGCTACATGTCATATTTGAATTGGAATCGCCCATAGACAAGTTCATTTGGTTGCATAGCTTTTTGCGATTAAAACTTGTAAAATTCACGTAGTAGTCCAATAATTCATTCATTACATGAACGTAAGATGTGAAGAAAATTTTTGCGATTATTTGGTGAATAATCTTTAAAGGATCTCTAGAGTGCGCTCACGCATGAAGTTAAGTCATCAATGAATAGCGTAAACAAGTCAATTATTGCCAATCCTTATTTGCCTCGATATTAAATAAATAAAAATTTGTTTTCCAATTTGTGTGGAAATGGTTGTTAATTGATTATTTATACACACAAAACTATAATTTATGTTTTAATAGTTTAAATTAACTACTATTAAATTTGATCGAGCGATGAGATTAGCTATTTTTAAAATATTCGTTAGTGCAAGGAGCAAACATTTTCCCTTAAATATATTTTAATACTTCATCCCGCATCGTAACAGCACTTAGTGGTTACGAATTGTTGCTAAGCTATACTTTCAGTCTTTGGATCCTAATTTGAGAAACGCCTTTTCATTGTTGATCGGTTTTTTTAATTTATTTTCCATCCAGAAACCATTCATTTCTACAAATTCTTTTACCATTTTACTTTGACAAATATGAATCAATCAACATTGATAATAAATATTTGTGTAAACAAACAATCGCCTGATTAACGAATGTATGCACGATACACGATACGAGTTTATTTTTGCATTGACAATGAAGGTAGTTTGTGTCGTGTTAAGCGTTCTGGTTCTTTTCCTAATGGAACTAAAATATTTTTGTATTAAAACGATATTTTCCGGAGTTCGACTACAGCCCATTACTTGGCAATTAAATGTGCAATTGGTATGAGTGTGAATGGTAGGATAAATTCATCTATCTTTCAAATACACATCATTTCTCGTCTTTTTTTGTGTAATTTTCGAACAAATATTAACGGAAACTACAAGATGTGCTTTTGGGTCTTACCAAATAAGTAGCCAAACTACATTGAGAACATATGTATACACATTATACAGCGTAACTATTGATATGCATATGTAATATGTAGCTTTATATATAAAGCAAAATAAAAAGTTATGTTCATCTTGGAGAAAATCTTTAACGCTCGTCACCCTAAGCCAATATAAAGTAATTCTAAAGCACTTTGTTATGCCAGTTGCTCAGAGGGAACATCTTTCACAAGACAGTTCAGATGGCCTGAGGAATATATACGTCAACTTCTATTTTAATATCCGTGTGTTCGGCGCCGTAGCGCGTCCGTCCTTGCACTGAATTGCAAGTTTTTTCTATTGGGACCGTGTCGCGATCGTTTTCAAACTTGGTTTGCAGCTATCACCACGTACCAAGCATACTTGTGCATACTTTGCGGGGATTCCAATGCGTATTTTTGGCGGTTGTAAACAAAACTCCAAATCTAATGCGTCCGTATTTTACCGCTGCGTTTGTAAACATATTGTTCGCTATCTTTCCCTGATAAGTGGGAAAAAATTCTTGTAACTGACATCAATTTTCAAACGCATACTAATAATAGTTGGTTGATGAGTAAGAAGGTATTTCTTAAGTGCTTGAGGCTAATGAAAATGCAAACATATGTTGTATAGATGGGCAGGTACGCTTAAAATTTTGATTTGATGGAATGATGTTTGGAAACATGGTTTTTACTCTTAAACGCAATGTTTTGCATATTATGCTTCAATATTGAAAGATCTCGTACGAGTTTTATCGATGTCGACATACCTATGCTGGTATGTGTGCAAATAATAAATAAATGTTAAACCATCTAGTTTGATGTGATTTGTTCAAATGTTTGGGCCGTGTAGAAAGCGATAAATTGCACAGAGAAAGAAAGAGTAAATCGAGAACTGAGAGATGAGTTTGCGATGTATGCTCATTAACGTTTCAAAAAACAATCAGTTATTCTCCCTAAAACTATAAACAAAAGAAGGCAAGCAAAACAAAATTGGCTGTGCGTGTACGCTTCGTTACGTCTCTGCTTTGATCGATACAAGCAGACAAAACGGAACATACATGCACAGTAGGCTACGCACAGCAATTTGTGCAATAACCACTAGGTTGTGAAATATAGAATCATACAAACATACAAAGATAATATAAAAATATCAGTTATTGTTACACGGTGACTTGACATACTGGCTCGATTGAATGAATGCTTTCAAATTACTAATAAAGCGAGTTTCTCAATAAGTCGACGTATGACACCATGGTTCATAGTTTTAAAATTAGCAACTCCGAGTCTGCTGATTCTATGGAGTGATGTCTTGATGTATCAAGATTAAAGCACCAACAGCAATATTGGGACTCAAGTTAGTTCACTTATTTTCTGCTTGAAATTCGTTAGGGTATTCGTGCGACCATTTTTTCCAAAAGTATTGTTTTCCGGCACTTACTTGAGTCCAATATGCCAGATTGGTTATATTTCTTGGACGAAAATTACGTTCAGGGCGAGATCGCAATGCATTGTCGATTACGAAATTGGCAAGGATAATTGCCTCAAGCTCAATAGAGTTAGATGAGAGCGGTGAGATTGGCCTTGAATGTAAGATCGTCTCGATTTCGATTAGAGTTGTGACAACTTTTTCATAGACCAGACGAATATTAGCGAGAGGCCAGTTGAGACGAGCCTTGGCTGGCTTAACAATGATTTTCATTTTAATGGGCGACACTATGCGGAATGGTATAATCGAAAACGGATTGTAGGGCGAGCCGTTAAGACAGCATTTAATTACATCGGTGATGACGTTCGACAGGAGGCGTCAAAAACAACTTAAAGTTTTCTAGAACTACTATTGGGCTCATAAACACAAAATGGTGACGGATGTGTAATGACACTCTTAGGCTAACTTAGGCTTTTGCACCAAACTCATGCGCTTAGAATCTTCATATTCCGTCATAAAAGCCGCGTACTTTATTTTCAAGTCGACATTTCCCTCCAGTCGTCGTTCTTGGGCGGCAAATCATCGTAAAGCCATATTTTGCGATAGACTTAGGAAATCAAAATATTGTTTAAAAGTTAATTTTACAATAGTCCTACCCGAAGATTCTTGAGGAGAAGTGTTTCGAAAAACTGTTTCACACGCTTGTTTTTCTGGTGTCATTTGTGTTAAACCAGTATCAAATTCTTCAATTTTCGAAACCCCGTTCCAAGTTCATATTGGCTTCATACTCCCTGGAGAGTATATATGTAGAGCACCGTAATTTTTGTTGATAATTTTTATTGTTCAGCACTAATGAGCAAATGGATTATCTTTTCGGATTCCAAATACCGGCATCTACATGCGAGAACTTTTGAATACTGACCCCAGCTACGCAACTCATTGAAATCCAAAAAATCTTTCGATTTTTTTCCTAGCTTTAATATCAACTTTTTCATAACAATCTAAACCAGCATGGCATTGATTATGTCGGTGGATGACGTTCGGGATTTTAGCGAGTTATAAAGTGAAAAGGCGTTATCGACAAGACTTTTTAATTGGATTTAGGAATTAGATTTGGGAACATTAGGCAGATTGTAATATTTTTCATGAGGTGCTATTGTTGATGCAACGAGCTTTGAGTCTTTCAAAAGCCTTATGTTAGTTTCCATTACTTATTTGAAACGCCTTTACTGTTTCCAACGCCGTGGAGACAGTTTACCAGATATTTGAACTTCTCGCTATACGGAAGTCAATGCTCACGGACGGTAGTTTGAGTAAACGACAATATAAAATTTTTGCAGTCACTCTACTGTAGACTACAACTGGCCAATTCAAGACGAGGCAGCCTATTTGTGGAAACTAGGACTCCAAAGTGTGATTTAGAAAATGTCGCATAAATCCTCGATGTCTGTATGTGCATAATCGTTTGGACTAATGCTCATAATTTTGTTTTGAAGGGAGATTATTTCTTTGAAATAGGACTGCAGAACTCCTAACCGATACTTTAATTCCGCTGAAGACAGCTACGCATAGCATATTGTGCAATGGCCACTAAATAGAATCTAACATACGTAGATAATATGAAAATATAAGTTGTTGTCATGCATTGACTTAAAAATAAATATTTAAGTATTTCTTTTCGACGTATTTTCAGGAGCTGCAAACGTTATAATGTGACAAAAATCTGTTTTGTACTTACCATAGATGACTAATACATAGAAAATGAATAAAATATCCACTTCCACGCCTCAAAAGCAGCATCATAAGGATGTTGCTACAACAGAATCTGTAACTTTAGGAGAACTGAGTGGCCTTTTTGATAGCGACACAAGCAACGTTTTTGACGATACTACCGGATCAGTAAATCTCGCTAATAGTAATGGCAATTTTAAGCAAGCGGATAGAAAAATTCACAGATCGAATTCAGCCTCAAATAGTCCCGTAGCGGCACGGCACATAAATACAGGTTCATTAACACGTTTACGTCCCCAATCTAGTTACTCGGCACGCGTTCTAATATTTGATGATTCAGATCAGGATTTGGATAGTACTAAAAGCGGCGGTAGCGTTTGTAGTGGTGGTGTTAACACAATTACTAATGATAACACTACGAAATCTTCCTCAGGCTTGGATATTTTAGCGTGCTCACCAAAACATGATTCATCAGTGTCATCATCTCAGTCGATTTTGCGTAATTTAAACATAACGAAATCCTCCTCGGGTGGTTTAACGGCCAGCTCAATATCTTTGCCAGCACGGGGTTACGGTGCTCTGTTACGGAAAATTTCCTACCATCAGCATTCGTATTCTTTGCGCGCCGCGAGTAATGGTAGGTCGGTAGGAGGATGATAAATTCATTTGCTTCAAATTTATCTCCGTTCTAGATTCGTCTAATTTGGTACGTCTGCGTAACACTTCCTTGGGTAAGTCGGCTCCTTGCTTAACGGGCAGTTCATTTCGTGAGCGAGAATCAAGTTTATGTTTGGCCCCGGCGTTGCACAATCTCACACAGTCACCATCCTCGTCATCTTGCAACGCTCAAACGTCCGGTTTAACTCCTTCAACTAATAGCAGCGGTCATATGGCTGCTAATGCAGGATCTCATAATATATCACGCTCGGGAAGTTGCGCTGGGCTTGGTATTGGAAAGCATCATTTGTATGGTGTAGTTATGCGCGGCAGCAGTTCGTCCAGCGGTGTGGCGCACCATCGCCTTAGCTTGGTTACAGGAGTTGCTGCTGTTGCTGCGGCTGCTGCGGGCAATTCGCGTTCGCATTCGCCTTATTCAGCCAGTCCACTTGACAGTCCATGCATAAATTCCCCCATGCAGTTCGCCTTTGCCCCCATTAAACGCATAGCCAGTTGTAAGGGAGATGGTCGACGTTGGTCGGTAGCATCACTACCTTCTTCAGGTTACGGCACCACACCTGGAAGCTCAAATTTATCGGTTCGTTTTTGAAATTCTCATTAAAATTACATTTAACTTGAGTTTCTCTCGCAGAGTCAATGCTCCAGTCAAGAGGCTTTGCATCAACTTCCTAATTTACCCACCAATGAAGAGCTGACAATACTACATGGCGAAGTTACGAATAAGGTAATAAATTGCTGTGTCGAACATATGCAACAACAGCAAAAAGCGGTGACTGCTATCACAAATCGTCCTCACTGTGTGAAACATTGCGCTTTGTTATTGGCCGCATCTAATATTGCAATAAAACCAGGCACAATTGCAACAACAACGAATAAACCAACCGTCCATGGACAGGCTAGCCCAAAACAACTGAAGCATGTGCCAGCTCAAACGCATAATCATTTGCATCATCATACACCCATACAACAGAAATCATGTCCCAATTGCTGCGTTGAGGTTAGTTTGGTTTGCGGGGGAAACAGTGGCAACAACAAAGAAAGTGGCAATTCAAGTAGTAATAATGATCGTATATCGCCCATCCATAGGCCGCGTTCTCGATCGCTGTCATCTCCGTCGCGTTCGCCTGCTTTAGATAACGAAATTGCGATGATGAATACTTTGTATAAAGAACGTTTCCCAAAAGCCACTCAGCAAATGGAGGAGCGTTTAAAACATTTTATCAATGAAAATAAAAGCGCAGCTTGTAACAGTTTTAGAGATTCTCAGCCAATAGTAAGGTAAATTTGAGTGAAATGAAAATCAAGTGAAAGTATTTTCGTCAATTTTGTTTTCCCTTAGATTCGTCCACCATCAGGTTTTGGAGATGGCTCGTGATTGCTTAAATAAGTCAGAAGCTAAATTAATAACATCACGTTATTTTTATGAAATGAGCGAAAATTTGGAACGTTTGCTTTTGGAAACTAAAGAGAAATCACCGGATGCTGCTGTTGAGTTAGCCGGCGTTATTAAGAAGCTGCTTTTGATCATTTCACGTCCGGCCAGATTGTTAGAGTGTTTAGAGTTTGATCCTGAAGAGTTTTACAATCTGCTGGAAGTTGCTGAAGGTCAAGCCAAAGCAATACAAGGAATTAAAGCCGACATACCGCAGTATATAATTCATAAGCTAGGATTAAATCGCGATCCCATAGCAGAAATGCAGCAAGAAGCAAAAGAGACGCGCGAAGTGTGCGACGAAAAAGGCTCCTCAACGTTCAACGATAATAGTGGTTTATTAAATGATTCTGATACACCGTGTTCATTATTGCTAAGCTCGCCTTTGACGTGTGTTTCAGCAACGCTGAATCCGAACGCTGAAATTAATTTCTTGGCTAGAAGCGGTACAAGTACGCCCCATCCGCCTATGCCTACCCAACCGCCACAAACACCAGTGGCCACGAGCGAAATACCTTCTTTTGCAGCTGCTTTAAAAGCTCAGAATGCAGAGCATCAATTAGCGGGAAACGAACGGCAGAAGCAACTACATATACAGCAGACCCCATTACCTTCCGTATCACCCCAGCAACCGCAACAGCCTATACCCAGTGAACATGATTTTGACATAGTGAAATTAATTTCGAACGGTGCTTATGGTGCCGTTTATTTGGTAAAACATAAAACTACACGTCAACGTTTCGCTATGAAGAAAATCAATAAAAACAATCTCATTTTACGTAATCAAGTTGAACAGGTATTTGCTGAACGGGATATCTTATCTTTTGCCGATAATCCATTTGTTGTGAGCATGTATTGTTCGTTTGAAACTAAAAAGCATTTATGTTTAGTAATGGAATATGTAGAGGGGGGCGATTGTGCTACGCTATTAAAGAATATAGGTCCGTTGCCAGCTGATATGGCTCGTTTTTATTTCGCCGAAACAGTTCTTGCAGTTGAATATTTGCATAGTTATGGGATCGTTCATCGTGATTTAAAACCGGATAATCTACTTATAACGGCCTTGGGTCACATCAAATTAACAGACTTTGGTCTATCCAAAATGGGTTTGATGTCGTTAGCTACGAATCTTTATGAGGGTTATATTGATTCAGAAACTAGGCAATTTTCAGATAAACAGGTAAAAAAAACCATAAGTACTAATAAGTGCACAGAATTCGTTCATCTATTCATTTTTTTCTTTTAAAGGTCTATGGAACACCTGAATATATAGCGCCTGAAGTAATTTTACGTCAAGGTTATGGCAAACCAGTAGATTGGTGGTCTATGGGCATAATTTTGTATGAATTCTTGATCGGGTGTGTCCCGTTTTTCGGCGACACTGCCGAAGAGTTATTTGCCCATACTGTTAACGATGACATTGAATGGCCTGATAATGACGATTGGCCTGTGCAACCCGAAGCTAAAGATTTGATTACTCAATTGTTGCAACAAAATCCGCGAGATCGCTTAGGTACTCACGGCGGAGCTAACGAAGTGAAAGAACACTTTTATTTTGATGGCTTGGATTGGAATTCTTTATTGAGGCAAAAGGCAGAATTTGTGCCACAGCTAGCTAATGAAGATGATACCAGCTATTTTGATAGTAACTTTCCTTTAACTTTTAACTCGTTCGATTTGTATTAATTAAACGCCTCTTATTTGTAGCTCGAATGGATCGTTACAATCATGATCTAGCTGGAGACGACACGGATGACACTGACGACATACCAGTATTTGGTTCATTTTCTTCTTATACGCCTCAGTATCGCAAGCAACATTATTCGTGGTCTCGCGCAATTAGCACAACCTCCATAAATACAGTTTCAATAGCTAACAGCTCTACCGGCTTAATAACGTCGACTGTATCTCCTACCACTTTAACCACAAGTGGAGTGACCACGAGAGCGTTGGTATCGGAGAGTATAACGTCGACGACAAATACCTGTAATACTGTAGTGAAATGTCCAAAAATTTCTCCATCTTCAACTTCACATCAGCAAATGGTTAATAAGCTATTGAATACACCGCAATTAAGAAAAATTGAGGTATATTTGCTTTTCAACACTTTAGCGTTTTTATAATTCGTATTTAATATCCATAGCATTCTACTTGTTGTCTGAAAGTACCTTCTACGCCAGACACAGACTACTTCCCTGATTTGTTGAATAATATGGCTTTTAGCAATGACAACGACCTATGTACGCTTAATCAACAGTTTTTGCAATCGTCGAATCAAACAAAACCGATTTCTAAAGAAAAAGTTACAACAGATGGACAGTTGCTTAAAGTAGAAGAAAGAAGCCACTACTACAGTATGCCAGTAAGCACAACAGCTGCTATAAAGGCACCAGCCACACCGCCAGCAGTTACAACAAAAACCTGTATGGTTGAACCAACTGGCGCTGTGGATGATGCAGCTACTCTAGTATCTGTCGTTAGTTGTATAAAGACTACAATAACGACTCCAACCACCGATCATCGTAAGTTGTCTGACACTCATAAATCACTGGCAGTAGCTAGCAGCAGTGTTTTGACGGCGCGTAGCACACCGGAATCATCTCAGACCGATAGCGATGATTTTTCACCGCAAATAGCACGCAAACGAAAAGGCGTTTGTGCTCGGGACATATTACCACGGTTCTCAGTTTCCATAGAAGATGAAACCATTAGTGGCGGTTCGTCGTCTAATGAGAATACGCGTGAACAGTCACCTTTGGCTTTGCAACAGCAAAAATCAATGGACAGTCATCTTGGTTTGAAAAATCATCGTTCGCGGTCTTCAATTGTTAAATCTGCCTCAGCTTTGGGCTTGTCTTTAACATCAACAGCGAGTATGATTTATTTATTTTTTTTCATCTTCCAATTTTTTATCCGCTTCATCTACTTTTAGTCGATAATGCACAATTGGCGCAACAATTGTGTAATATTACAGCTGATATACAATCTCCTGGTAGTGGTAATGGCGGTGGTGGCTCGAGTACTGCTTCGTCTAGAGACACGTCGCCTTGTCGTGAGCTTTCACCGCTTGTTACTAATTTGAAACCGCCTATAATCATTAGAAGAGGTCCTCGAGGCTTTGGGTTCACCGTGCACACTATACGTGTTTATTATGGCGATACAGATTTCTACACAATGCATCATTTGGTGATGGCGGTGGATGAAGGCAGCCCCGCTTTTGAGGCTGGTCTAAGACCAGCTGATTTGATAACACACGTAAATGGAGAAACAGTGCAGGGTCTATTTCACACTCAAGTATTGCAGTTATTATTAAGCGGAGGAGAACATGTCACTTTAAGGGCCACGCCCTTGGAGCATACTAGCATACAAAGTGGAGGTCGTAAACGTGATTTGATGCAAAGCAAATTAGCAAAAAAGGGTGTTAATCGGCAAAAAAAACAAACGAAAAAAGAACATGACAAGAAACGGAAAACGTCCCTGTTTCGACGTATCAGTACCAAAAGAGCTTCAGCTGAAATACAACAGGTGTGTCAAGGGCAATAGAGTATGAAAAGTTTTTTTCTAAACGAAAATATTATTTAGATTGCTGCTGGTATTGGCTCTCCCACTACACCTTCAGCTATAGCCGCTGTCTCTAGTGGCAGTGTTATTGTCGCCGCTATAGCCTCAAGAAATCTTTCATCCATGGATTCATCATATCACAGCAGTAGTTGTTGTCAATCGGCAACTACTTCATCGCAATCTACTTCTCCTTCTTCATCGTCTGCGAACACACCAACCGGTTGCATAAATGCCATAACAGCCAACAGCAACCAAGGTTTCGGCAACACTTCCAATGCTGTACTTTTGCCCATAGCCGGTTCCGTACAAGCAGCACCTACGACTGTAGGACCAGTTGCAGTTATGGGTAATATACGCCTTAATTGAGAATGATTCGATTACCTAGATCATTTTTTTGCCCGTTTTTTAGTATCCCCCACTTCGGTACCTCAACTTTATCAACGGCCTTCTACACTTCATGGCTTGAAACATAAACTGCATACCGGTTGTAGTGGCAGCAATGCCATCTGTCCTACTGGTAGCAGCGTCAAGTCATTACATAGTAGCGCGTCTGCTCCTTTGCCTAATAGGCGCAAATCGGTGGGTCATATTCCGTTGTCGCCGCTAGCTCGCACGCCTTCACCATCTCCTTTACCCTCCTCCCCTACCCGTTCCCCATCACCTTTAGCTTTCCCTCTTATCGGACATCAGCCGGGCGCTTCGAATACTACTCAATCATATAGTCCTGGCGGGTCGCTGCCAGTGGTGCAAACTGTAACGGCAGGTAGCAAAAAAACAACTTTTGTACGCACAAAATCATCTGAACCTAGTTCACCTTTATTGCGTCGTGCTCTTTCACCAGATCGTTTACATCCACGCAGTGCTGAATCCAAATGTACTTTAATATCACCGCTCTGTTGTTCACCACCGATTAAACAGCAGCAACGCGTAATTGGCGGTGTTTGGCGACCAATCACTACTTCCAATACATCAAATGGACCGTCTGCCACTCTACCGGCGATTGGCTCTTTACAGAATTCGCCTCAACAAATATCACAATCGCAAGGTTCGAGTACACGTGCATTGGATGGATGTGATAATGCTAATGTAGTTTGCGCAGATGATAATACGATCGTCTCTTGCGAAGTGGGACAATCTAATCAAGTAGTGGTTACTTCTTCGGGTATTACCTTGCCTGGTGAAATGTTGCCACGTATAGCTGAAGAAAAAGACTCGCCAACTAGCATCACCGACTCTACGTCAGGTTTTATGCAAACTATCGATGAACAAGATGTCGAATCTATGAATAGCGCTAAATGCGAATTCACCGATTTGTCAGTCAAGAAAATAGAGAAGAAAATAAATGCACTTTCAAAAGGTGCAGGCGGCGGTGGTGATGGTCTATATAAAACCAAACGTAATGAAACCAGTAAGTAACAAAATCAAGAACAAATAAAAAAAACAAACTAAATTTCCAAGAATTGTACAAATTAACTAACATAATACATACATAAATTTTTCATAATTATATATATTTTCTATATATTTGTTGTGCTAATAGAATGAATGATATTGAAGTATAAATCTAAGTCTGACAATCATATTCGTGCTTATGCGAATTTTGTATATGTGTCAACTACAATTTATTTTTACCACTCGAGTTGCTTGCTATATTGTTTTTAATAAATAAAATACTAGGGCAGGCAGAATACTTTATTTAGCATAAAGAAACAGTAATTCATTTTTATATAAATGTGCTTGCAAGCAGACACAAGTTTTTTTTTTTTTTTCTCCTTTTGTTTAATTTGTGAAAATGTCGAACATAATATATATATATATATATATTTTTTGTGCATTTTTTATAATAAATTATGTATAAAAATTGAAAATACTTGCATTAAACATCTATCAATACTCTAAATATTTTCCGTAATAGCATCGATAGGTAGTAGATATTACAAAATTATCATCCAACGTCAAATTTATTGGCAATAAATAAAAGCACATGATCTTAAATAGACATAGGAAGACAGAATAAGCATATTCATAAATTAATTGCGGATTTTTTACGCACTTCAACATTTAAAAAATAATTTTTTCATTTTTTATTACATAAAGTTTTTCATTTTAAATGATGTTTAAATGATCTTTTTAAGTTTTTAACATGTTGGGAGTGTATGTATTAATTTGAAGAAATTTACAAGGGAGAACTTTACGATTCAACTACTACCTTTAAGATTCCGTGCCATCGTATACGTGATCTCAGCAAACGTAATTTTTTTTTGTTTTTAAAATATGACGAAGAGACGCTGTTTGCCAGAAAGATTACTTTTCTCATTGAATTCGAGGAAAAGTGAAAAAAAATATCGATCATCATACGGCAAAAGTGTGCTTTGTCCGATATCATATGGCATAATCCGTTAAGAAATGTACAAGCAGCATAGCACGCTAGCTGCGCGTTTTCATATTAAAATTGCACGCGCGTATAGGAAAATTAGTTGTAGCAGTGGTAATGTAATATGTTAAGAGCAGAGCCGATTTATTTTAATAATAAAGATATACTAAAATGTCTTCACGTTATCTCGCACACTCCCAATTATATAAAAAATGTTAGCAAAAGTAATTTTTTCGTCAGCGTTGTACGAATTTTTCTATTAGCTCAAGCAATTTGCCAATATATGGTCATATCTTTTCTATTGAGAATTTCAGAACGGCTGGAATTACTCAAAAAATCTCAAGTATTCCTAGTTATAATTGAAAAGCTGCTGATATGCTTTTTATCTAATGGTCACGTAATTAAAAAAGCTCTGAAAAAGTAAGTCAGGGGGGGTGTGGAGAGTCCATCAGCGCCCCATACAATATTCGCCAATACCATTCGTACATATAAAATGAATGTAAAAGTTGAACAACGTCTGACTTTCCTTAAAGCATTAGATGGAGAGAGAGAGAGAGAGAGAGAGAGCGAGAAATAGAGAGAGAGAGAGAGAGAGAGAGAGCGAGGGAAAAAAAGGGAAGAGTTATCATCAAAAATACACTTTCATAATGAGAAATATTTAAGTCTGTAATACGTTACTCTTTCTGAATAAATAGATCGATTATTGACAATGCACATGAAAGATATAAGTATTTGTTTATTATAGATGTTTCTATTTTAAAAGAATATAAATCTTTTTAACTGCTTTATACAAATTTTTTTTGTTATTTCACAATTTCAAATCTGATATCTTAAATTATTACGCATCTGAATATTTGAAGCAAACGCAACTGTAAAATCCAGTAAAATCGCCATGTTTCATATTAGTGTAAGTGCTGATAAAGTATCAATGGACAATACAGCAAATAAATGCTTTGATGTTAGCTATAAAACAATGGTTAAAAATTCTCCTATCAACACACTCAACACCTTAAGAGTAGTTGGAAAACCTGGAACACCAATTAGAAAACAAACTGTTATTACAACCGAAGACCCGATAACCTTCAATACGACAAAAACTACACTATTAACTGTAGCACCACCAACAACAACAATAACAGCAACAATAATAACAGCAGCAGCAGCAACAACAACAACAACAACAACAACAACAACAACAACAGCAACAACAATTGCCGCAGCAACAACAAATATTTCTGTTTCGTCTTCTTCTTCTTGTTCTTCTACTACTACTACTACTACCACCACCACCACCACCACCACCACCACAACAACAACAACAACAAAACAAAAAAGAAAATAAAAATATGTATGGTGTTAATATAACCGATATTTGCACAAGGGAAGAGAAAAATTCGAGAAAAATATTTCCGAAAGAAATCAAGTGTTTGTGCTAAGCAGATATATTTCTCCTTTATTGTTTGTTTCTTCTAAAGAAAAAAAAAAAAACAAAAACAAAAAATCATTTGGTGTTTATACTATTATAATTGTGTTTTTTAGTTAGTAATAGTTTGTTTATAAAAAAAAAAAAAAAAAAAAAACAAAACAACACAAAACAAAACATAAATATTGAGAAAACGTATGTTAAAAAGGAAATGAAATTTTTTGCCATAACTTTAATTATATCTTAGATGTAACTATATAAAAACAAAACTCGCTTATTAACTAAACTATTGGAGACAAATCAAGTAAGAAAATAGAAATAAAATCATATTCTTGTTGCTCGTCTTTAACCCATAGAGTTGTCTGCATTTTTCGGCAAATTTGTTAATAAATTCTCTAAAATTAAAACAACTTATTTAAGTATGTGAATGTATTATTGTCTTAAATTCTCACTGTGTAGACACATACTATTTTTACCCACAAAACCTGTACGACAATTTTTTTTTTTTTTTTGATTACAATTCTACAAATCGCAAATACCGAGATAAGAAGATAAGACGTTGAAATTTGACATGTGTATTTAGTTATTGACTATAACGGCCGGCTACAATGTTTCGACTTTTTTATTTGCTCGGATTGTTCTATCTAACAATAACGATTGTCGTTTCGTGCAGTAGCGTTTTGGCGGGCTGCATACCTTCATTCAAGGGTTGCAGTGCAGTGCTTTTCGCAAACTTTAAGCGCAATTCGCCGATTCACATCTACACATCTAACGTCTATAATTGGCCAAAATATAATTCAAACCTTATTCGATCTACATGCCGCCTTGCTTTCATAGGAAACAACAGAGTCATCTGTCCTAACATTCTGAGAATTTTAATGATAAACATGACTCACGTCTTGTATGCTTGCTTAAATAAATTTTATCTTTGACGAAAGTTTTCTATAATTGTCTACACATCTCATGGATGATATATCATAGGTAGTTCAGTACACATTATTGCTAGCAAATAAAAGTTATTGTCAGATATGAAGCGATTCGTAATTACAATTGGGCTATGCTCAAACTGATGCATAATTATAGATTTCGGATAAATTGGAAAACTTCATAGGTTTTTATTATGGCGTAATTACTTTTACTTCGCACCTCGCAAAGGCTATTGCATAAACGTTATGACCATGTGTGGGCAAAAGTTTTTTAAAAATATTTTCAATAGATTGACAGACTGACTGACGAAACGTTGAAATGTTCTTAACTATAATATAATTGAAGTCAATATCAAAGATTCGTCTTACAATACCTACGTCAAACATTAACATTAACTTTCCATTTTAATCTTTGCGATTTGAATAATTTGAACGAGAAGGATAATTTTAAAGGAATGGAGCTAAAACGTCTGGAGGAAATATACTTATGGATGTTCAAAATTAATTTCACACAATGAATCGTAAATGTCTTATGAACATTTTTTCAAAATCCGAAATTTAAGAATCGCGTTATTGATGCCTACGGTGGATTATTGAAATGATATTTATGGTGAAATGTAGGTAGGAAAACTGTATGCGTCTTAGAGGCAATATCAAAAATTTCCAACCGTTTTTGGATTGTTGCGTAACATTTTCTATCAAATCTGTTAAATTCCATCTTGAACGCGAATAGTGCGGTAATCTCAGTTTAATTTAATCTGGCCCAAGCTTTGCAAATTTTGTTGTTTCGGAATAAAAGTGAACTAATGAGGACTGCGATTAAGAAAAACCTTTCTTGCCGAGTTAAGGTTTCGTAATTAAACGACTTGCTTTGATTTTTAACTAAAAATTGATGCATCACTTATTGCAGTCGGTATTTAAGGAAGTAAAACAAGTGTACAATATAATGACTTTTCGAAACTTGCAAATTGAAAGTGACAAGTATGAAAAAAAAAAACAAAAGAAAGAAATTTTAGGAAAGATAATATACATACATCTCTTAAAAAAACTATGATAAATTTCGCTTAAGAAGAATTTAATTTTATACTTAGAAAAGAAATGAGATCAACAAGTTAAAACGTGAAAAAATGTTAACAATGCGAATACATCAATATATACAAACATAAATGTTTTGAAATTTATTATCATTAAATCGCCACTGGCGGCCAATGCATCAATTTGGGCAAATTTGATATATCTCTGATGGACAGAAAGAAAAAAATTAAATTTTCAGAACATCTTTTAAAACAAGAACGTACTACGAAACTCAAAATTTTCGCAAATTTTAAGTAATAGCTGATCCATTGTTTTAATAAAAAAAAATAAAAAAAATAAATACATTTTAACATACACATTTTTATAGTATTTTTATAACAAAGGATCTAACTGAATCTTATTCAGGATTTATATTAGCAATAAGTGCACGAAGTAATATTTTTGTTTTGTTGTTTACCTTTCATTCTCCAACTCCAAACTCTAATGTATCTAGCAGTGTAGCTAGTCGTCGAGGATAACATCGATCGAGTAGTAGCAAAAGGGGCAATTACTATTTATTTTCAGCCATACTTTGATCAATCTAATCTAATCTGCCTAATGTTTTTAACATTTTGGCACTACTACTACTACTACTACTACTACTACTATTACTACTACTACTATTTTTGTTTTTCCAAACAATGGGACAATCTAAGTTTCGTAATTCGTTTTAATCAAATCTGAACAGTTCAAAGAAGTTAAACTAAAGTTCTTTTTCCAGATCTAGTCCCAACAACTATATGGTTGAAATTATATACAAAAAGGTTTGTAATTGAAATACTAGTAGACTCGTTGAACTTCGTTTCAGACAGCCAAACAAAAACAATGCATTTTTTAATGTTGACTTCACGCTCATCACTTTCATTTTCATAGGCACGCAAACGCGATCGATCTTTCATTTCATTCATTTCGTTATGTACGTTGCTGCTCAGTGGCAATTGTGTGCACCTCAATGTTTTTCATTCACTTGAGATTTTTGATATTCTCGCATATTTCGTTGTTGTCCAAGCTTTACGACTTTGTGATCCAATACATTTGATCATTTTTGATATTCGGTAATTTTTTTTCGTATAATAAATCAGTATAGATTGTAGGTACATATTAATCATATGATGAATCTGTCAAATTGTTTATTATTTATTAAACTATAATAATTTTTCCGGCCATCGAGAATAAATAAATGTGAAATGTTCATATGTGAATGTAATTCCGCAAAGCTCGCATCATTTTCCACCGAAACATTTAAAGCAGAAATTCATTATATAATTTTTCGACAAACGAACTTTGGTTTATTTATAGAGCCTTAATAAACACGATATGTAAATTTAGCTACAATCTGTGCAATAATATGGAGGGTAGCCTATAGCGCCATCTATTGAGACCTAGTAGAATGATACACGAGATATTATATACTATTAGCTATGCTATGATTTCTATCAGCTCACGATAATAAATATGAATGTGACCTGCTTCCAAATATATAGCTTAGGTGGTTGTGGTTGTGAGGTACATTTTAAAGCAAACAAATTAAAAGTATTCGACATTTGTTTTAAAGTTGCATTCTGTTTTTTATACCCTACAGCATTTATGGCACAAAAGTGCATTAAATCTGTGCGGATGTATCCAGATAGCCAGAAGAATTAGAACTGGATCTTCTTCTTTACCGAACAATTCAGAATCATTTTCTGAACCGATGTAAGCTTTTTGTCCCTCTTGCATTGTTGCGTTCAACTAAATAGTCGCTATTAGGTTCGTATGGAGGTTCGTATGGTAAGACCCATAACGGCTCAAGATAAACGTACCTGATATTATAACGATCGATTCAGAGAATTATTCTAAGCTTGTCTGCCCTTCTGACCGTCTGTTGTGTGTCCAACCTATAGCTGGCAATTTTTGAAATAGGTTGATGAAATTTTGGTACACTGGCCGGATCGGCCCACAAAAAAAAATTGCAATTTTCAAAATTTTTCGAGTGAACTCGCTGAATACTATTACTTCGACATTCGAAATTGGTTTATGTGAGGCAATTTCCTAACCTATTCTTCTATAATCGTTCTTTCGAAGAATGAGTATTTAAGGTGAAAAAATATAGTTTTCAATATTTCATAGAGAAAATTGATTAAAAATAGCAAATTTGCAAAGAAACCAATCATACCGAATATTTTTGGTTATCACCGTATATAACGATTCTGAGGATACATAAGCTCTTACATGCCAAATTGTTAATATGTGATGAGAGAAATTTTCTCATGATAGCAATTTGACATAAAAATTAAGTGGACCAAATTTGTACCGCATGAGAGGTCTATTTCTTGCACCCCATTCATTATAAGATTTCTTATGAACAGTTAGCCATTCAAAAAAAGATTTAAGGAGCCATTTAGCGAAAAAATTAACGGTAGGAAATTTGGATAACATAGGTGTATTTTTTTAGACCATAACATATGTAGGGTTATCATGGAAAGCAAGTCCTTATATGGAGAGAAAGTCTAATTTCTTATGTTTTATGACAGAAATTGAAAAACCATAAAATTTTTAGCAAGTAATTTCAAATTTGCTAAATTTGGATCACTTCATGTGATGGTTTGAGCATCTTCCGCATCTTCTGCGGGCTTTCATGGACAGTACGAATTTGCATGAAAATTTTGGGTGTATTGTTGCCAAAACGAGTGAATAACTGTAACTGACAAAATGGTGTAAAGTATCTAATAGACGGGCTTGCCCGACCCGTTTATGGACAAACGCTATTTTAAACGGTTCGGATTGGATTGAAACACTTTTTCAACCTGTTCTCATATAATGCTTAACTTTGAAAAGTCGTTACATGAGCAAATGTGTTGAAGGAAGTGGCGCAGGGTGTTCGACGGTGATTCGACGGGCCATTATAGTGTTTTCTGCATAGCAAAGCTGCATCGTATTTTGTTAGAGGGCACAAGAGGACGACGATTAAAGATAATTGGAAACATAATCTTATTCACATTGATACAATAAAACACTTTACGCCAATTGTTATCAAGCAGGCAGGCGTACACCGCTGTGTCTCCCAAGTATATAAAGTTACTTGTTACAGTCGTCATCGATGGTATATTAATTTTGTCAAAACCTTTGCAACGTCCAGAGGGAAGCATCAGAAAACCCATAAAGTATATATATTCTTGATTAAAATTAAATTCTAAATCGATTTAAGCATGTCCGTCTGTCCGTCTGTCCGTCTATGTAATGGCCCCCAAAACGAAGCCATCGACTTCAAATTTGGCAGAAACACCGGAAATTCTTGCACGCAGGTTGGTAATGCAAACGCTCCAAATCGGGCGAAGAAAACGCCGACAGCACCACGTAAACTGAGAACACCTCTGTTTTTCAAACGTAATAAAAAATTAATTTTTTGCTTATTACTACAGCACATAAATGTACAAAACTTTAAACGCATATGCTCTGGAATGTATTAACCACGCCTACCCTTTGTTATAGGTTATCAAACTTTAATTGTTTTTTCAATATCTTTATAATGCGCAGCATAAACTTCAAAAGCCCCATAACGTATGCAATTTCTTGGCCAGTTTTAAGTATGGAATACATCTAAATATGTTCGCTTGTTTATCTGTTCGACTGTTTGTTTGCGCAACTTTGTATTGTTTGTTGTATTGCCTACATATTTGCAAAAGAATTTGGAATTGATCCATATTTTTCAAAGGACACGCCTACAACTCCCACAGGCCTATACGACAAAAACTTTTATTTTAAAAATAGAAGAAACCAGCTGCGCTTATTCCATATTATAGAACATGAAAGTTTTCTTCTTCTACTTTTTTTGTTTTTTTTTTTTTAGGATAACGGTGATGGGTATAGAAAATTCAGTTCCGGCCGAATTTAACTCTCTTACTTGTTGTATTCGTAGTCTCCCACGAAGGAGCATTTGAAATTCCATAGTTAAACATCTAGGTGAAGAAATGTCGACTAATCAAGGTCGTAAGTATTTTGCTACAATTTTTCCAATTCGCATATATGACGTAGTAAGTTATCACTTTTAGAGAAAATTCCCACTCGCCAATTTAAGTAAGCATAATTGCATCAACGGGAATTTCTAACTACAACTCACATTATGTTCGCAATTAAAAATATATGACATATGTTTTTTTCTCATATCAAACACTTAAAAAAAGTTATCAATATGTATGTACATATAATTAAGTAAATTAGATTTAGACGAATTTGTTTTTTTTTTCTTTTAAGCCTCGTCCAGATGCACGTATACAATATAGCAGATATAATGCGTTTTTAATATTAAGGATGGAATTTTAAAACAGAAAATTTATAAAATTATAAAAAAGTACAAGACAATGTGAATGTGAGCAGGGTAGATTTGCCGCAGATAAACTAAGTAGGAAGTAGATGGTAGTATGTGATAATGTGGGAGCTTTTTAAAAAATTCTTATTATAAAGCGGAAAATGTAAAGAGGGATTGTTAATAACTATTAAGCTTTGAGGTAACTTCTCATCAAGAAAATGTTTTGTAAGGAGTGGGCATCGCCGTTAAGAACTCATATGGATGGCTTCGGAATATTATTATTTCAAGGTTCATTTCGTTTTTATTTACTATACTCTTCCAACTTCACGCTTATTTTCATGCATAGACATATATGCGTGCACAGGCTCATGTATCTACCCCCATGTATAAGACCCTTTATAGCTACTTTTATATTTGCTTCTATTTATGCAAACTAATATGTGCATACGTATATATAAATACGCACACTCATGTTCACTGACAGCAGCTAACAAAAACAGAGGCAAACAACGGCAACTAACACCAAAGATAAAGTGAATAAGTGTCCAAACGCCGATGCTATTATAAATAGTGATGTGAGGCCCTTCTCGAAGAGCGTGAGAATGCCCAAGTCTTATGTAAACGCGCCTGTGCGGTCTCTGCCGCACCCCAGCGGTGGTATGAAGGTGTAATCAAACAAAGGAAGGATTGATAATTGGCCAACAGATTGCTAATATTCTTGAAATTATTGAATATGAGAAAGGAAAGTTGCACATCAATTGGTGATGACGGTAAAAAAAAAAAATTTAGGACATTTTATGAGTGAGGTGCAACATAGCGGGCAACGGAACGGAGTGCCATCAAAAGACGGGAGGAATCCAAAATAAGGCAAGGACGGACTTCTCCGTAATGTCACTAAACATTCAGTTGTTAAAGCGGAAATTTTACTGGTCTGGACAATTGAATGGAACAGCAGTTTTAATCGGCGAAAGGAAACGTCGCCTCTTGAAGAATTCAGAATTCTGGAGAAAGAAATACTTTTAGGAGAGCGGCGGCTAACGTTTGCTTTGTTGATGGTTTCATTTTACGATCGAGATGGCACTTCTCGCTTATGAGATACACGGAAAAAGAAAGAGTCAATCTTTCAAATTCATCCGTCAAAAATTGTATCTATAGGAAGTGAAACACAAAGACATCCTCAAAATGGACCACACTATCGAATGGATCGTCGTCATGTCAATGAACTTATTTGACGTTGAGGGTCATAGCAGATAGGCATTTTGGTAAAAGAGATGAAGTGTACAATGTGCGTTTATATATATATATTAGTTTTGGGAAAAAGAAATCCATTATTTTTTCGGTAGATGGCTGCATTGATAGATTTCTCGTAAAGTATTGATCAAACAATATCATATTTATGCTCGTTGGAAAGGTGACATTTTGCAGTAAAAAAAATTCTTTTGCTGTTTTTTGTTTGGTGCATTCAGTTGTGAGTTACAGCGTGTTAAAAATGGAAGTGAACAAAGAGAAACTTCGGTACATTTTACAGTTTTTCTTTGACAAAGGCGAAAATGCAAGCCAGGCGGCTAGAATTGTGAATGGTGTTTATGGTTCCGATACTGTAACAGCCAATTATGTGCAATTTTGGTTTCGTAGATTCGGTTCAGGAATTTTTGATGTTAAAGATGCACCTCGCACAGGTAGGCCGGTCGTCGAAAATGTCGATAAAATCGGAGAAATGATCGAAGTTGACCGGCATGTTAGCAGTCGTAACATCGCCCAGGAGCTAAAAATCGACCATAAAACAGTTTTAAACCATTTACACAAAGCTGGATTCAAAAAGAAGCTCGATGTTTGGGTGCCACACCAATTAACAGAAAAAAACATGATGGATCGAATTTCCATCTGCGAAGCCTTGGCCAAATGGAATGAGATAGACCCATTTCTTAAACGGATGGTGACTGGAGATGAGAAATGGATCACATACGATAACCCTGTGGACAAAGAGCGGTGAAGCACCTCAAACGGCCAGGAAGGTTTTGCTATGCATTTGGTGGGACTGAAAGGGGATTATTTATTATGAGTTGCTTCCATATGGCCAAACGCTAAATTCTGATCTCTACTGTCAACAACTGGACCGTTTGAAGATAGCGATTGAACAGAAACGGCCAGAATTGGCCAACAGGGGGAGGTGTCGTGTTCCACCAGGACAACGCTAGGCCACACACATCTACAGTGACTCGCCAGAAACTTCGGGAGCTTGGTTGGGAAGTTTTAATGCATCGGCCATACAGTCCGGACTTGGCACCAAGCGATTATCATCTTTTTCTTGCATTGCAAAATTTCTTTAATGATAAAAAATTGGAATCTAGGGAGGATTGTGAAAATTGACTTTTTTGCAGAAAAGAGTTTTTTGCAAACAGAGACCAGGACTTCTATGAGAGAGGCATTTTGAAGTTACCTTTAAAATGGCAACAAATCATACAACAAAACGGTGCATATTTGACCCAAATCGGACAATCCGAAGCATGTTAAATAAAGTCCTGAAGTTCATATAAAAATAATGGATTTCTTTTTCCCCAAACTAATATATATATATATATAAAAAGAAATCCATTCCATTTCGATATCTCCTAAAGTACCGATCAAATTTATGCTCATTGGATAAGTAACATTTTCTTTTGCTGTTTTTTGGTTGGTCCAATCAATTGTCAGCTACCGAGTGTTAAAAATGGGAGAAAAGAATTAAACTCACGTGTCCCGAACTGTTTTTCTTTATACGGCCATATTCATATTTTGTCTGATACTTCTAATATATATAGAGTGTGTCATTATTACATAATGATATGAATGAATTGAATAAATTTGTTATGTTTTAATGTACGCTCTTTTAATTATTTAAAAAAAAAACATGAGCAATTTAAACAAAGGTTGACAAATCTTCTTATTAACGAAGAACATAAAGAAACTCTTGAAACTAAAATAAGACGGTGCAAAACATTGCCTACAATCTTGAATTCAAAGCCTTTTCTGTCCGCTAAATTAAATTCTCAATTTAATCGTAATCATCGTTAGATTTTTATTTTGCAAACTTTCAAGCTTGGACACCGAGATATGACTGGAATGAATGTGTATAATTTGGTAGATGAATTGTTGTTATCATTGCGTTGGCGAGGGCAGGAGACGCGAACACAAAAAGACATAGAGCCATTGTTTTCCAAAAAAATAATACAATAGAATGGTTAGCTTAGCCAATTTAAAAAATGCACTACAAATTATTTTACCCAAACACTTCTTTCTTACAACTAATTGATCATTTTAGAAAATTTATTTTATCTTGCTTTGTTTCTTGTTTTCTTTCTTGATTTATTAGAGAGGAGCCATTATGAAATACAAATAGAAGCTTACGTCTTTTTTTCTACTTTTTTATTTACATATTAATATAAATCATAGCAACGAAAATGACACGAAATTCTTGCACGACATTTGGCAAAAACGTTCATCAATTATCGGTTTGGTCGGGAACGAAAGTTAACTTTCATATACGTAAGTATCTCTCAGAACTTTGGTTCTGTCAGCAAATATAAAGGACCTTGAGCAAGCCTTAAATTGCTCACTTACTCGCTGGCGTAGTATGTTACGTTAGTTCTCTTTCTTTTAAGCTCGTAGGATATACACATGTATTCATCGCTATTTGGAATAAGACGAATGACAAACATTGTAATCCAAAAAGAAAAGCTCTCAATAAACATAAACCTGAGCCTGAGCCTGAATTTACTAGTTCTCCAGAGCGCTTCACTGGAGAGGCTGAACACGCCAGGGCCAATAGAATCATCACTCACAGAGATTGAAAAATCATTTTTTAGATAAGATCATAGTTTTGTGCTAACATACAGCTCGTCGACCTAAATGCTGAAAGTTTTTTTTTAGATTTAGCAACAGGCACAAGGAGATTTAGGTTAACTTTGCATTTGTAATGAGTAGAGTCTCACATTGCTAAAAATTATTATTTCTATTAGTTCCTCTACTGCTAGTTAGAATCGTAGATTTATTCTTAGCGCGTTCTTCCTAGTTAAGTTATTAAATGGTATTGTTAACTCGCTGGCTTAGGTAGCACAAGTTTCTACAATCCTAACCAGTGTTATAGGAGTTTCGGAGAACTCTGCAAATGTGGACGATTAGAGGCTTTGCAAAATCTAAATGATGTCTACAGTGTAAACTCAACATGGGTCTCTTTAAAATCCAGTAAACCTTCTCCTTAATCCGGGCGCTTTGCATACATCGTATCTGAATCAACTTTTAACCTTTAAAGCCGCGTACGCTTCACAAATTGAGCAGAATACGTTCACTCTTACTTTTTGTGAAGTTTTTCTGTGTTTGTAACAAATTACCGGTTCACTCCCAACTCGAATACGCCTATGCGCATGTTCTCTTTCCATTTCCTTTTGCTTATTTATGATATATATATATATATTTTTTTGGTTTACTTTGTAATATTGTAGACATAATGTTTAGCATAAGATTTATTTGTAAGTGTTAAACTAATTTCGTTGTTAATTCATGCGTAAATAAGTAAATAGGCAGATGCTATTACTTGGCAGAGAGTGCGAGGGAGAGCGGGACGCAGACAAGCTTAGGTCGGTTCAGAAAATAATTCTCATGTATCTCAATACCTCGTAGTCGTTCAACATTAATATAGCGTATATCGCAAATAGTTAGAACAAGAAATCTCGTAGTTTTGTTTTGATGTGGGAGCATCAGCTTCTCTGTTACTCTGGAAATTGAAGAAAAATTGCGTTACACAGCCTAAAACTCGAGTGAACATGTCAATGAAAATATTTCAACAAAAACTCATCACAACCCTCTTGAACGAACGCTCGATAGTAATCTGAAAAGTGGCAAATTCCTCAATTAGCAAACATCAATAGAGGTAAGATGACGACTTAGTTTGTCATTAGATAATTGCATGCCTTTATTCTGTTGATTGAACACTCGCTTTGGAACAAATTGCCATCTTTAGAGAAGATCAGGAGAACAATTCATTGAATAACTATTTTTTAAATGTCTTAAAGTATTGCCGATCGCACACTATAGACTCGCTGGTCCACCAATGCACGTCCATTATTGCAACGCAGCAAGTTTTATCGGCGATTTTCAAACAACTAAATGAAACGTTAGAAAACTTGTTTTCTTCAAGTATTTTCCGGGCAGGTTAAAATATATATAGGCGGTGTCGCCGAAAACTTGGTTCCGAATTTTGCGAGTACTACTTACAAATTATTGATTTCAAGTAACAGAATGGTTTTTTTTTATATATTTGCTTATTAAGTGTTTGCTCAAGTTTTTGGGCATCAAACATTCAACTTTTCGGCGATATGAAGCTATATGCGCACATATCACATGTGCAAAAGTTCAAATATTCAGTGTGAATATGTGCAAGAATTGTGGAAATAATTCATCACAATTTTAAATTTTTTTTTATTTTATTTCTTTTTTTTTTACTTTAAAGTTTTGTTTATTTTTGCGATGGTGAACGTAAAATAATTTTTGGTCAAGTGGCCATGAGATTCGGTAGTCATTATTATCATCTATTATATCAGGCAGATGGATTCGCATAACGCATGTGTTTAAATATTTATGCAAAAACGGCATCAGCGGTATGTACAAATTTTGTTTAGTGCTTGTGATGCTCGCTGCCATTACACTTACAGCATACGACCACAGAACGAGAAGATGTCGAGCTCATGCATTGCTGCTGCATTGCAGCATATTCACCATAGCAATATTAATAGTGAAATGCTTTAATATCGCTTTTTACTACCATGGCAATAAATTGCTTACGATGTCTTTTGATTGTTCTTGCTGTAGAAGTGATTTGATCGTCAATTGCTTTTTCGTATAAAAGTTTAAGTGCTCTTCATATGGCCGCCATGCGTCAACAGTTAACAAGCCGTTAGGGAAGGGCTTTTACGTATCACATGATGATCGAAAATTGTTGGAAATTCCTAACAGTTTAGATTGCTTACAATCCTTTACACATAAACGACATTGTAAATTCTCGGCAGGATAATAAAAATAAAAATATTATTTTAAACCGTACCTTCTTCTCTTCTCCTAGTTAATAAATAATACATTTGAAAAAAAAAAAATTATTTTTTCTTGAAATCTCTTTATTTACAATCGGCGTACGATTAAACATTTACGAATTGGTCTCAAAACTAAAAAAAGGTATTCTGCTGGTTTCACAGTCACATCGCAATGAGTTGAGATAAATGTATGCTTGTTTTTGACTTTATGTTTTGAGTATACATTATGTCCATATGAAGGTGTCTTTTTCAGTCCCCTCACTTCATAACTATCATCTAATAAGTGTACAACTAGAATGTTAGAGTGCAGGCTTAAACTGTTTAAGTGATTACTGCAAAGTCGTTTCATTTCATCTTTCACTGTGAGGACATCAAGACCTTAAGGTTTTAGCCTGATATCTCTGTAATATTTTGACATTAGAATTGCTGAATGGGATCTCTCATACCTTCCAGGATCCCATACGTCCATATTGGCTTTAGAATGATTTTGTAGAGTTGAATCTTGTCCTTCAGGCGGAACGTGGACGCCAAAGTATTTCACACTGTTAAATGATGATATTATTACGCCATTTAATTTAGGAGAGGACAATAGAAAAAGAGGAAAAAAAAAAAAATGAAATATAAAGAAAAGCAGAAAGAAAGTCAAAAATCAGATAAAATATACATATATGTATGTATATTGTATGCATTACGCTTAATAATATCTCACAGATTGTGTAAATCATTTAGGAAATGCAATATCATAAATGTGTGGAAAGCGCTAGTTGGCGGTGCTAGGGTAATGAAGAAAAAAGGAGTCATAAAGTCACATTAACACGTATGACTAAACAAAAGTTATTAATATGCAGCACATACGCCTCGCACAACTATACGCAAACACCACTCGCGTACTTTTACACACATTCCAAACTTTTATGGCTTTTATGGTGATAATGTACTTTTTTCATATTTTGCTGTCACTTACCATAAACTGTTGTAATATATGAACATAAACGCACACATATGCCTCATACAAATCAAAAAGTTATATATTGAAAAATTGAAAAAAAAAAAAAAAGACGGCAAACAACTGAAACTGAAAACTCTATGTGTTTAGTGTGTGTGCATGTGTGCATTCTTCATCGCTTACTTCTTTTATTGTTCCCTACTAAAAAGATTTTCACGCGAATCTTGAATATTCATTCTACAGTGTCGGGGGTACGGGGCGTATTAGCTACCTATGCAAACGAAAGTTCATTATTACCTCCATCAGGAAATGTAACTCATTACCTTCGTAACTTTAAAGAATTTCCGTTAAAAATCTCATTCTAAGTTATATAATAAGTTGTATAAAGAATTTGGCTTCCGATGTGGATTCAGGCAGGTCGATCCGTCTAATCATTAATTGATTGTTGTTGCTGAAATTCTTAATTATATAGATGTAATCATATCTATAACAATCGATATATATATATATGCAAAGGTGTATAAAAAGGATTTAATTTAGATTGTATTTTTGCACGGTATTTGAAGCTTTATAATTAATCGTACAAACACGATGACGAAGTCAATATACTTTTACATAGAGACAAAAAGCATGAAAAAAGTGACGGCAGCAAAGAATTTTTTATATTAATATTTCTACAAAATGTAATAAGTTTTAATTTAAATGCATAAAAGTGCAAAGCGCAAAACGGAAATAAAAGTTATTACAGTAACGCAGAGATAGTGTGAAAAAGTGTTTCCATTAATGTGTAATGAGATCCTTTTTCCATAATTATTAAGCAGATTTATGTACTTTCCTTTTCTTTTTTTTTTTTTTTTTCATAAAAAAATTGTCATAAACTCTTATTTTCTCTCTACTGTGACCAAATCGAAATTTAGGCATAATCTCTAAGCGGCGCTGATGTGAACACTTCATAATTCTGCTTTCAATAAAAAAGTTATTTCCGGGAAGATTAGGCGGTCAATTTTTTCTCAGGAAATTTAATAATATTAGAAACCAATCGCTTGAATAAAGCAAACCATATATGTAAAACAGTTTTGCAATTCAAACTGAAGAGAGCGCCAATAAATTGATTCACAGAGGGGACGGTTGCTGGTAAATCGACGCTTCTATGCAAAAAACATATTAGACTAGGTAAGCAGGTAAATCGCTAGGTAGCGTATTATATTAACAAGTTTCCTACTTTGTATTATTTATTTATTGAAGAAACGATTCCCGACTCGATATTAATCTCGCTGATGCCATAAGACAAGATTTGAGAATTCAAAAGTAATATATATTGATAGGGCCAACGAAATGAAAAATGAATATTGTTACGTATTTCGCTCTTCTAAGATAGGACTCATACCACGAGATCGTGGCAAATTCTTTTCAAGAGAAATACAGTTCAAAATTGTTTTATTTACAATTATATTCCTTAACAGTAGGATTATTCACAATTTAGTTTGGTAGTATTCTCGACTCAAATGTTCTTGTGCGACTATCTCTGCCCTCCATGAATATTCTATTTATATATACATTGTTACGAGCATATTACTATTAATTAATTTCATGGTTTCATTTTTAATCCGTTAATTTGTTTTACCGGTACTCGTTTTCCTCGGCCGGCAGCTGCATAACGCGCCTACGAATGTGCATTTGGTTTTTCCCTCTCTAGGGAATTTACTATTTGAGAAAATTAATTATCCGGAATGAAATGGATTTGTGATTGCCGTAGTAATATTTTAAATTTCAATAATCGAAAGAAGATTGAGATTAAAACAACATGTCGTAATGAAGTGCAACCGTCAGGTGTTATTACACCCTTCACTTTCAGGTTATATGATGACATCTTTTCCATTTATTCCACTTTCTCCTTTTAAGCCCCGGAATTAGGCGCGGATCAATTTCTCCTAAAAGAAATCCAAATTCTTTTTCTCTTTTTCGTCGTTTTTAATGTTTGGGCATCCCTCCTGTATGGTATTATTGATGTAATTGGAAAATTTGGCTGACTCCGAAATGGCGTTTCAACAAGTAACGGAAAACCTCTTATATATAACTTGTTTCTCAACTTATAATATATTCATGCAGAGCGTGAACTGCTTCTTTGCGAAACTGAAATTGTTGTACTGAATTTTGATTTTTTAGGTCTTCTCTTTTTAGGCGATGGAGGAGATGAAAAATTGATTATTGGCAGCAACTTATGTATTTAATTTTAATTCTTTTTCTCGTTCTGTGCGCTCGAATATTACATAATTCAATGTTCTCAATTGACTTGTTCTTCCACAAATACTCTGCTTATATACCCTTTTTTAAGCAAGTTATCAATATCGAATTTCCTTGCGACTCCCTTTTCGCTTATGAAATGTTCGGTAAGTTGTTGTTCATCGTTTCGCTAGTCTGTCAACTGCTTCGGCAGATGCATCCGGTTTCACCATTTTTTCGAATTTTTTTTCTTAGAAAATCGGTTAATTTGCATGCGTTCTCCCATTCTATCAAATATGGAACTTTCGTACCAATACTTAGATTAGTAGCATAGTATCAATGATTTCAGGATTCGCCTTTCCCGCACACACATATTAACACAATACTAATTTTATAAATCAAATATTGAAGTCAGAAAAATCAAAATCAGCAGCCAAAATATTAATGTCACAAATTATGCTGAATAACTCTTCCCTGGCGCTCAAGTTTTTTTTTTTTTTTTTTGTTAACCTCTTTGTGCAATAACTTGTGGTGTACTGGTAATTATCCAATGAATTCATTTAATTTTATCTTAGTTTGCCTTGTTTTACTTCATTTCTGTATATGAACCTCTATCCCTTTACTCGGACTTGTGGTACAGGTTATAGTAAGCTTGCGCGAATGTTTGTAACACCTAGAAGGTTTTAAGGTAGACTTACTCCTTGTTATACCGATCGATTGAGAATCACTTTCTTAGTCGAACCAAGCAAGCTTATCTAATCGTCTGTTATCTCTTTATTCGATTTTTGTCCACGTATTCTTGCGTTCAACGTACAGGTCGTAGTTTTGAAAATATTTTGATGAAATTTGGCATGCTGACGTTCTTTTGTCCAAGAATCAACCTTGTAAAATGGCTCGGAGCAAGTTACTTATTTGACCATTCCCCATATAACGCATTATTTTTAAGATTCGTGATATGAAAAAAAAAAAAAAAAAAATAAATAAAATATTCAGAATAAACTGATATGAAAATTAACCGCGTCCATTAAGTTTTAAGCAGCGTCCCATACAAGGACTTTCGTGAAATGTACGCTTTTTCACAAAAATGAATCAACGACTGTATTAAGCGAAGTGTTGGGGTACGGTATCTAACGGTCGGCCTTGCCCGACTATATTGTTCTTACTTGTCTATATAAATATAAAAGAAAAGGGCATTGGTAATGGACGAAAAAATTGTAACCTTTTATGTTGCTTTGTGGAAAATAAAGAAAGGTAGGTCTATAAACAACTCTTGAAGGTAGATTTTTATTTCAATCAGATGAAAGTATATATGTACAAAATTGAAATACTCTTAGTAGACATGAAAAACAAACAAGCGAATCTTAAAGAGATTTCAAAATTAAAAGGCAAAAAACTAATTCCTTTCAATTATAAGGAACTACGTTCGTTTAAAAAAAAAAGTTTACCAATCTTCAAACGGACGAACTATATGCATATATATATAATTGTTTAAGCAAACGCACGCATTTCCACGAACGCGAGCAATAGAAGTCCGTTCAATATATTCTGCTATAGCACACATATGTCCACAGTCTTACACGTACATGTCAAATAAAATTCTTCTCTCTCTCTTACTCTCTTTCATAGGGTTCGTTTATTTTTCGGATGCTGCTATCCGACATGATAATTTTGTTGTGCAAATGTTGCTAACGAAATGTGCTTATACATATAATATTTTTGCATAATCTGAAACTAAAGTTCCATGGCGGCGAAATCGTATAAAAGGCTAGCGTGAATTTTTTCTTTCGTTCTCGAATTGTGCTTTAGCAGTCAGCGAGGTAAGTTTGGGGCTTTATTGGGGAGAATTACTATTAAAGCCAACGGACAACAAGTTACCCTATCTTAGAGGGAATTCTGCTTGGCAGAGGCTACTAATTTATAGCATTCTCTAAATAGGTTAGAAATACTTAGGCTATTTATAAAGGAGAAAGCAGAGTGGCATCCGCGATTGCTGCCCTAGCTATAAACACCCGTATCAGCTTTTCGCTGCTTGATGTGTTTTTATCTGACTGTTTGTTTCTTGAGTTGGGGACAAGTATTCACTGCTAAATTCACAACCGGTCTTATGGGAATCTGGTACATCGCATTCGGCATTAAGTACTAACTGATGTCTTGATCAGATGGCTTTGCTATTAGTCGACATTTTGCAAATCTGTAATAGCTTTTTGATCTATGGTTTCTAACAAATTTAGACGGAACCAGTCTCGCCAATTTGGTCCACCACCAATTTCAAAAAAGTTTTAAGCACGTCTTTTGGCTACCATTTTAATCTAACTTGTTAGCTGTTTTTTAATTCGATTCATCGTTTATTTATTGGATCAACCCATATATTGCAATAATGTTTATTTCCTTACCAGTGCTTATGAGCGCAAGTACACTTTCACAATGGTGAAAACCAATTTGCTTCAAAATACTGTTCAGTTTAAGGTTCTATTCATGACCAATTGCTTGAATCCATAAAGCGACTTTTTCATTCCCTGTATAAATATGCGCTTGTGAGACCCACCTGATAAATATTGTGTTGAAGCGCTTTACATTTTCATATTTCTTCGTTTTCATGCTTGGTGTACTTGTTGTATGGTTTCCCACCACTGGTGGTCATATTCGCTAGAGATGGCTTTTTCTGCTTTTATAGGTAGTGGGACTCTCTTAGAACTCATCAAACTTACAAAGCGATCGTTCGAAGTAATTTCGGCCTATCTGGACCTCTTGTTACTGGCTGTACGATTTCTATTTCTTCGTTCGCTGATTCGCCCCTATCTGCCCCATCTTCTTCCGCAATTAGTATGTCACCATATATATGTCCTATGGCTTCGTTAGGCTCAAAAAAACATACAGCTCTACTCATTATTAATTGTTTAGTGACCTTGTCGAACAATCGATATGCTTTTGACGTGTTGCAATGTGATTCTTGCTTCGTTGTTTAAATTTATTTCGTAGCCTCGTAAAGCCATTGCTATACGACCAAATGTCATGTTTTTAAATGTGCCATTGTAGGCTTTCTGTCATATCATATTTCATAAGGCGTTATTTCCTTTGGTGCCCGAGTTAATGTTGTATTACTTCGATATTCATCTGTATATATTATAGTGCTTATAGTACAGCCCATAATGACTAGTACATGAATCAGCATACACCTTGGGCCCTCAATGAACTTACCAATGGGGGGTGTTCTGTTGTGGCGTGTATCGCATCGTTAATTGCCGCAAAATTACATTTGCTTTGAAGTAAGAATGATAGACTTCATTGGCAGACTCCGTAGCATTATCGTTTCTGAGAGTGTTCAATCTCCTTCCTGCTTGTCATCTGCAGCCACCATTTTGAATTCTTTGAATTTCGCAAAGATGTCATCTTTACTTTGCAGCAAGTAAACGCATACATATCTATATTTGTCAGCAGTAAAGGCAAGCATATACTTTGCACCACCGATCGGCATTTGAAGTATAGGGCCACATACGTCCGCGTTGACTACTTGTGTGTATATTTTATGAAAATGTTTAGACGCCCGTAATTATTGCGTCATTTCATTGCTTCATCAACAGATGCGCTTGCAAAAAGCTTGTTGTTTATATTGATACTCAACAAAAGTAAGTGAGAAAATTAAATTCAGTCAGGACCGAATCTTTTATACCCATCACCATTATCCGAAAAAGTACAAAAAAAGTGAGAGAACTTTCATACTCCATAAAGTGGAGTGGGTACGGCTGATTTTTCCTATTTTCAAAATAAAAGTTTGTGTCGCATACACCTACGGGCGTTAAAGGCGTGTCCTTTGAAAAGTTTAGGTAATTTTCAAATTCCTTTGGAAATTTGTAGGTGATATCTTCATTTTCACATAAAGTTTATGAATTCTTGGCCAGCTTCATATTTGGACAACATTTAAGCATGTGTGTCTGTTTGACTATCCATTTGCCCACCCAGTCAACTATGTTGTATGTGGTAAACATTCTCTCGTTCGCAAAAATGAAGATATCGCTGGCAAACTTACAAAAGAATTGAAAAATGGGGCAAAACGTTCGAAGGACACGACTATAACGCGCACTCGCCTACGGAACAAAAACAATGAACGCCATATAACACATTTATTATATAAACATCGAACACCTGTGAACTTGTGAACATGTTGGATGCATATGTGGTGTTCTGTTCCTTTTATTAATTTAATATTTATGGCATTGAAACTATGCAATCCATTACGTGACAAGTCTTTCAAACGACTTTGAAAGGCTGGCTAAAAACAAAATCAGCAGCAACTCTTCTTGGAGACTTACTTTGATTTCTGCTAATTTTTCCGCATCTCTTTTAGGGTTATCCCTGCCCCATATGCTAACTGAAAATTTTTTATGTGAGTTTGTAGTATCGAGATAACATACAGAACAATAATCTGCATTCGTTTATTGTCTTCCGCTCGCCAAGCCTTCATGTGATCAACTTTTTCTGCGTTTGACTTGGACAATTCACCTGACGCGATTTTCCGCAACATGTTTTTCATTTGAATTCCCCAGGAGTCGCAACAATCTTAAACATTTGCAAAGTCATCTCACCTTTGCTTTGCCTATTTTCTCTTGCGAACCATCACTTCACACACAATTGAAATTATACTTTACTTGCACACTAGGCCCATAACCTGTTCGAGGTAGCCTTTTTATAATCACTTGAAAGTATATACGGTAGCCCAATAAGTCTATATACAGTACGAATTAAGGTTTCTTTCATTAAAGACTGCATTTATGAGTCGAGGATCAAAAAATATATTTGTTAAGACACAAAGACTTATATTAACTAACAATTGAAGATTGTTTTTGACTTATGATTAAGGTACGGACAAAAAATATACTTTAAACTCGAAAAGATATCACAAAAATATGTACACATGTGTATTTTACAGATAGTGTAATATACCACTTGTGGATGAAATTAAAAAAAGGAATATTTTCTTAGATAATCTTTAGCGTATAGCACTGTTTGTTTGCGTCTTGGCAATGGATTGCTTTCCAATTTTTCTGTTACATCTGCAACAAATTTGTTTCATTGCCAGAGTAAAGCCTTCTTAAGGTCTTTCATGTCAGAAATTTTTTTTTTTCGAGCCCGCATGAATCCAGTTCATGCTATTTGCTTTCAATTTCATTTAGATCTGATGATTGGGAAAGAGAATGTGACGTAAATGAAAGTAGCCGCTCCATTACAACGAGGGATGTATGTTTTGGATCATTACTCTGCTCGAAGACTCATTTGCCCGAAAGACTCGTTTTGGTGGCGGCAGTATTCAAATTGACTTTGATAAGATTGAGATGAACGTGACGATAAATTTTTGGTGTCAATAAAGACCAGGTTTCCTATTCCAGCCGAAAACATGAGTTCACAAGCTGTGACAGGTCTTCCACCGCGCTTTAGAATTAGTAACACATTTTGAATTGCCATCGCTGTTAAGTTAGGTTAGGTTTTCTGCATACTCTTCGTTTACCCTCGTATCCGAATATATTGAACTAAAACTCGTTATTAAAAATTACGTTTTTCCTAAAATTTATGCCATCATTTTTGTGGAGTTTGGCAAAGCGTCTCTTATCATCTTTGTTTCACTGGTATATTATTTTTTATCTCGAAACGCGGCTATGAAAATCATTAACTCTTAAAACATTTCGAATAGTTTCGGCATAAGTATGAATTTGCTTATATCGTTCCAGATCTTTTGCATTATCAACAGCACTAGTTTTGCGTTCATGCGTTATAATTCTGCTAATATATCGTTCTTCACGCTCTATCCGGTTGTTTGGTCGGCCTGATCGGTACTTATTTTCTGTGGTATTTGTGTTATTGTAATTTTCTACAGTAGCAGGACTATTTCCAACTGTCTTTGCTATATATGTACATACGATTATTCCTTACTTCTTCACTTCATAATCTCTTGAGAAATTTCTATGAGTTTTTCTATGTTTTCTATGTAATCTTTTGCAAAAAAACTTCAACTGATAAATTATTATTTAAATGCACGAAACCAATTGCAAAAACTAAATACTGTTAACTAAAGATGTTCTTTTTTTTCGATACTTCTAGTGATGTGGTCCCGTTGTATGTATGTTTTTTTGTGCACAGCACTGAGCAAGACACCATTTTAGTACGTTATGCTTTTACACATCAGATTGTTTTTGCTTACCATTTCTTAAATTTGAGTCAAAATATATATATATATATATATATATATATATATATGAAAACTGTGTAACTACGTAAGGATTTGGCTTTTATAAGCTTTGTAGTTACGACATAAATAAATTGAAGTTGAAATGCTATAATATAACATAAAAATGCTTTAAAGCTTTGCTAAATTTCGTTAAATTAAAAATTGTGGGAATGTAGGGAGGGAATTTTAAAGACATTTCAAAGCTGAAAAACATAAGTGAGCTAGTTCCACCTACAAGAAACTATATCCGCTGTAAAACGGGTTTTACAAGTCAACAAAAACTTAAATTTTTTAATATCAATTAATTTATTTATTAATCAATTTTATTACATTGCAACATAAAAGATTGATAAACTTTAGAGTTATATTGATATAAAAAGTGTCCGCGGTTTTTTGCTACTGCCTACATATCGGCCAATATTTATCTGCTTGTCCCAAACGAACATCTCCTTAAAGGCAACATTTCATCTTACATTTTTGGCGAAAATAGTTGTCTAATACTGTGCTTCTGTGAAAAGTTATATTAGTATGAAATTGGATGAAATATCTGAAGCAATACGCTATGTGATGCCGAAAAGTTTTTAAAGTGTACAGGGAAAATGCGGTGAGCGAAAGAAGGAACCACAACTGGCTTATTCGATTCCGTTCCGAAAATTTCAATTTTAAAGATGCAACTCGTTCTGGTTAACCAGTTACTGAAAAAGTCGATGAAATTTCGCAATTGGTGCAGTAAGACCGGCATGTAGTCTGTCAGGAAGTAGCGGAGGCACTAAACATCAACCACGTGACAGTTTGGACAGAGCAGGCCACAAAATGTAGCCTTAAAGAAGACTAAAAAACCGCGGAGACCTTTTATATTCAGCCATTACATTCAAAATATACGTGTGATTTAGCTTATTTATGATATGAAAGTATTGCGATCAAGTCACAAAAGTTTATATTGGGCCAAGGAAAGATTCGCGGCGTTTTCAATGTGCGCCATTTTGACGAATAATCTGTTGCAAGTCTTCTGATAAAAGCGTTATTGCTTCACTTATTTGAAGCAAAATTGAATTGATTTGCAGAGGCCTATGTTAAAGTTAGTTTTATATAATTACGGGAGAAGATAAAATTGTTTAAAAGGCAAGATATATTCACTTCAATCATCGTTCATCAAAGATTATATACATATTTAAATATATACGATAGTACAGATTTTTTTCATGTAGAAACCTTAGCCTCTCGACGCTGAGAGAGATAGCCAATTCAATCATTCTGAGATCGATCGATGTCTTAACAAAATTTGTTTTTTGCAATCACTTAGGGGATTGTCTCCTATTCGTGCAACGCTACGACGGTCAGAAGGAAGTCTGGAGATGGCGGCCTCGGCCGATTAAGTGTGTTCCCAATCGATAAGTGTTATGCCTTTGTCGATTGAGCATTCTCTGCAGCTACGACCAAGGAGATTTCAAGTCCCGAGTCGCGGTTCTTGCCTAGTCGGCTATTCAGGTGGATAATGCACCCGTTCCGCGTATTTTATACTTAAAATTTTTGAACAATTTTTACTGATTAGAGGGGAAGTTTTCAGACCAGAGAGAGCAAATTGTTTGCGTACTGCTGATCTTGATGAATGATTTATGATGAATGAATTTTCTCTGCAGCTCCTTTTTGTAAAAATTAATTTTCTTGATATTTTATAATATAACGTTAATTATGTTATTATTATATATATATTTTTTTTTTGTAACAATATTTGTTGCTAGGCAGTGTGGTGCACTCAAGAGTAAATTCCATAAATTTTGTTTTCATCTGAGGCTACAGTTAAGTTCGAATCTTAACAGATGCTTAAGCAGTCGAAAATTTTGTCTTTGTATCTTTAAAACCAAAAATGTATATACATGTATACACAACAGCAGTCCGCATGAGTAGCTGCGCGAATAAGAATCGCGATTGGTAATTCAGTGTTCGCGGGTTTGAATTTTACAATGGTAGAGTTTAGTTTGGTTGTAGCTATACCGATATCGGCACACGCTGCACCAGATCGCCGCCACGTCCCTATTTCTTTCACTTATCGCGTTTGACGTATAGGAGAGGAGGAGAAGGAGTAATTGGTGATATAATATAAAAAAAAAAAAAAAAATCCGTGGTTCGCCGTACTGAAATCAATGGCTACGAAGACAAGTAAATACAACCAAGTTGAAAAAAGCAACGACTTAACGTGTTTTTTTGTTTTCAATTCTTTAAATGTCGCGAACGTCAGGGTCTTTCTTTCTTTATGTGTCACAACTGCTCCAAGAATTAATCAAAATTTCGTTATGACATAAAATGCAGCATAAAAGTTGCCAAGGCAACTTATAAAGTAGACAACAATATATCTATATATATATATATATAACTACAGCAACAAAAAACCTTTGGCCGGTTGGTTAATACATATTGCAAAAGAAAAGAATATTAAATAACAAACAGTCATGTAAAAGCAAGGGGACGTTTAGCTCCAATTTAGATACGCTTCAATTTCAAATAATTATTGGCTTATCACAGCAACGATATAGAGCAAATAGATGCAAACGGCTGTATGGGCTGAGTTGATCTCAAACCACTTTGACAGGGTTCCATTTTTGGAATGATTAAATATAACGAATCGGATACAAATATTGTGCATGCAACATCTCCAAGAGTTTTTAGCGTATTTTGACAGGGTCAGTAGGTGTAATTCGTACGTGAGCATGAAAGGTGTATATAAGCCTTAAATTATTAAATATTTGAAATTTTCGGCTTAGTACGAGGTTCTCTTCAGTTTTGGCATAATGAAGATTAAAAAGCGCGTGATCAGCTGCCTTGCTTCAAATCGATTGAGAAGAAGAAGAACATTCAACATATTACGGATGTGAGTGGTGAGCATGAAAATCAATTGAGCAAATTTTTTAAATCGGAGAACGAAGTTTAAAGTTGCTCTTTGAATATATTTCACTTTCTTCCTTAGCTTTAGTGTTTAGGGAGCAACTAAAAATAACTAATCGAATAACTTTTGTTCTACTTTCTCTTGCAACTCTACCTTACCAAATTTCAGCATTCGAGTGTATATCGATATCCGTTTCAACAAGGAATTATTTATTTCGTATATCCTTTTTACACATCTCAACCAATTTTCGATTGTTGATATGCTGAATAACAGAAGAAGAAGAAGAAGAAGAAGAAGAAGAAGAAGAATAAGAATAAGAATAAGAAGAAAAAGTTCCTGTATCACATATCGAAAAAAAGTTGTATATATACACTTTTGATCGGTCTACAAAAGATTCCGCGTATCAACGCGCCGTGCTCGTTGGCCCGACCATCTGCCGCCTATGGAAATCAAAAAGTGAAACTTTGCAGACATATTTCCAATTGGTGGCCAAAAACTCAATTTGGAAATGAGTATGAGTATATTCTAAACCACGCTTGCAAAAAGCCAAAGTCGGTTCATTTAAAGCTTAAGTTGTAGACAGTGAAGTGAAGTATTGCGCCTGCAAGAAAGACCACACCGGGTTTGATTTAAAACCTGGTACAATAGTGCCCTTGCATCAAGATATATTGTAGTGCTAATGTAATGATATTATGTGTTGGGTATTGAAGGTTCGCACTCGCGAAGTTAACAAGAGTAGTTTTCTTATATATTTTTTGCTACAATTCGTTTTCGAACACCGCAAGTTCACGTATGCTAGAATCAAATTACGTTAGTTATCATATCGCTGATAGCGCGGACTCGTTAAGTAGGCCCCATTTTGAGAAATTGTGTTGCTCAGTACCAGTTTACGAATAGACTGAAAGATTTAAATGGTGCAGAGGTTAACTTACTGAAAACAACATTCAGTCGTTAGGACCTTTGCTGCTAATGCTATGCTATTTATTCGCCCAATAGTTCATATATAATATGGTTTAGTTAAGCCCATAATTCCACGATTAAACCTAATGGACTTTTGGTTTGATTTAATACCTCTTAAGGAAAGCATAAGCAGTGTGATGTACTACACTGCTACCTGACACCTTGGACAGAATTCCTTGCTGCTTCCAAGACCTTCACTGACAATCACTTCTGGCATGAATTTTTTACCAATGTTTAGCGATGTTTTACATCTCTAAGCTGTTCATGGTAGGCCCATAAATTTAATGATTTATTTGATGTTCGTTCAGAAGATTTACACAACGTTCTTCACTACATGGCATGGTTAGTGCGCCCCTGCGTATCTTTGAGTGTGAATATGGAAAAAAAGCATGTAAACCTTGGGTTGTTTTTTCTGTTTTTTTTTTTTTTTTTCACTGTTTTTTTTATCTTTTTATGCAGTTTCTTTTTAATGTAAATCAACAATAAAGTCGTAGACGAAAGAACCACTTGTGAACAATTTACTTTAGTGCTTACAAAGTATAGAAGGCACGATCCTAATTTTTTTTCAGGTAAGTGAAACTTACGTAGCCTTTAGGTGGGTATTGACGTGGCCCTAATAAGCAAGTTGCAAGTCGCATGTGATTGTATGAAGTTTGTGTATGTGTATGCGTCTGCGTATGTATTGCATGTCTAGATATAAATATAACTGAAAATTTGAAAATTCAAAAAAGAAAAGGCATTTTCTCTTTCCTTTGCCTTTCGGGCATGGGACTGTGCGCGTGTATGTGCATACATTTTACAGACTAAATAAAAAATATTAACGTTTAGTTGTTGTCGAATATTTTCTTTTTCGCGAAATGCAATAAAAACATTTTTCACATCGTCATATTCTAAAGTCTTGCGCTACGGCATGTTATTCAGATTTATTCACGAAATGAAAGAGTAAAAAAAGTAAAAATATATTTGTAAAAAGTTACCAAAGCAACTAAGAGTTTCAGGTAACCGGAGGATAGGATCTTTTTTTCATAATATAATACTACATTAGTATGTATATATATATATTTGTGTATATATATATGTGTATTAAATATGGGAGAAAAGAAGTGGTAAAGCGAATATTTTCTACATAAATATAATATCTATGAAATTGTTTTATTGTGTTCTTCGACGGAATATTTTGCCATTTGGTTTCGAGTTGTTGTTCAAATACAACAAAAAAAAAAAAAAACCTTCAATTCAGAGTATACAAAAATAGAAAAGTGATGTTCCTGGGAACAAAAAAGCGGCTCTTTCTAGAAATGTTATTTTGGAAAAAGAATTCTTCTCACCTTAATAATTATTTTCTCATTCTCAAACTTTTTCGCAGCTATTAGTGAGCGCATTCTAAAGTATTTAATAAAAATCTATTAATATGAAATTAAATTATAAAACTTTCAAAAACGAAATGAGGCAAAATAATATATAAATAAAGGTGAAAAAAGTAAAGGCTGGAAGGTGGGTGCACTCCTTGGAATAGATGCTCAATCATAGCCAATCAAAAGAAACTTTGCATATATCAAGTGAAACGCGAGCTTGAATTGTGTTCGAAGATCGCGCGCGCTAACAAAGTGAAATATGGTGAAAAGCTTTAATCTTTGACATTACACTTGAAAATACCAGGCAGCAGTGAACCTTATATCGTTACGCTTAACGAGGTTATTAAGAAGTATTTCCTCTTCTTGTATATCACCTTTTCACGGGAACATTAAATTTAATTTCATCTAATAAAACTTGACTTCGATTTGATTTGTTCATTTAGTGAATAAATCACGGCAAGAGGACAGAAGGATAAGCAGACCAATCAACCAAAATCAAAAGTTAAGATCTCTTAGGAGTAAGTGGTAGGAAGAAATATTACTTTGCGAACTAAATGAGATACTACCCACTACATCGTCTAAGACAGAAATCCAGATAAATCTGGTTTTCGAGCTAATAAGCTGTCAATAACTCGATGCAAACACTTTACTAAAATCAATTTAAAATTTATGGTAAATAGCATCGATTTGATTGATTTGCCAGAAAAGGAGTTGCGAACCCAAAAAGACAAATTCTTAACGGTTTGTCTATATCAATCGCATCACATCGCCTAAAACCTTATAGAAGTAGATTAGATTCTTAACTGCTAACGACTTATTCGCGAGGAAAGAGATATTCATATAATTTAAGTAGCGAGCCGAATTTAACTAATTCTCCACACACTTTTTAATTTGTCTGTAACCAGAGAAAGTTATATAGAAGTAAGGAGGACGTCATAAAGTAAATGTATATTTAAAACTTTGGTGGCGATTGTATGCATCAAATTTTCAGCGTACAGAAACGGCTGCTATCCGAAGCTAGCATACGGTATGGTATGGTAGTGTGGGCATTGTTGCATCTGTAGTGAGCACAATATGATGAAATTTATTATGTGTGCTGCATGTTCTTTTACGAATGATAGAAGTTTGAATTAAAACGATTTTCAAGCCAATTTTTGCTTTTCTTTTTTTCGAGAGGTAATTTTCTGGCATTTAATGTTTGAAAATAGTTTTTCGCATCTATGCATTCACCACGATTGAACATCATAATCGCAATGTGATTAGTTATTATTAGAATTATTGGCCACTTTTTCCAGTAATTGTCATCATCATATTAGTCTTAGAGATTATGCGAATTGGACTGATTTGAAACAGTTATGGTTCGAACAAGATAGTGTAGTATAGCTTGGATTGTACTACTTGTCGAAATCGTTAATCTATTAAAAGAAGAATACACATCATGTCTTCCAATCCTATGTGCATATGCGGAACTTGTTATGTATTATACAAGCTTAGGCTTATTGGTACAATTCTGTTGAAACAAATAACTTGGAGACAATACAAGGACAGAGTGCTCTTTATTGCCATAGAAGTATAAAAAAAGCATAGACATTTTCAAGAGATCAGATATTACTTGTTTAAATTAATTACGGCCAGCAAGCCAGCAGGTGCGAAGAATTTAGCAAACAGAAGACGGACTTGTCCTATACTTTTTGAAAGAACGGCTATCCGTGTTGTTTACTGACTTTAGACAGTTGGCGATTACATAAAAGCGATAAGACCGTAAAGGGTTTGCTATAGCTCAATGTAGAAATTAGGTAAAAGGGGTTCTGAAGGCTACAATGCTCTAACGCAAATTGTCTTTTGCGATTCATTCGGGTGTCATTTTGACACCAAGTTGGTACCGTTTGTGTGTGCATCCAGTGTGTATTGGCACTACAGTACGATTTGGTGGAATTATCGGTATCCCAGTAATAACTTAATGACTGTCGGCAATGATAGAGTTTGATATTTAGAATATGATAATCTCCGGTCTCCGGTTTTCTAGTTTCAGTTTGTAGCATAGTTGTCTTTATGTGTGATGACGGAGAAGTATGAGGTGTAATGGATACGTCGGTAGTAGAATTTCTGTCAAATTTTCATATTGCAAAATGAGTTAAGATGTGCATGTATGAACGAGTGCACATAAATTATGTACAAAAATTGTGCTTGGTATAAGAAAATTTATTAAAAATAAAAAGAAAATAATGCTTAAGAAAGAGTCCATAGCTCTTATATGCTCGAAGTTGCGTAAAGACAAGTATGTGCAAAACTGTTATACAATAAGCGGATTGATTGAAAAAGAAAATGGAATTTAAGAGGAAAGTTACGCACTTATCGAAAGTTACGGGTTATCGATTTTGTGGGTCTGAAAGTAAACGTAAATGAAACACATTTCTCATTGAGATTCGAATCAAATATTGTACTTAAGGTATAATTTGAACTTTGCCATTATTTGTGAAATACAATACATACATAGTTGTGCAGCAGAAATTGCTAAAATTTATTACAAAAACAATGTACGTTTCGTGCATGTGGGATAAATGCATCCATATTTGATTAAATGAGTTCGTAACTAAGGATTATTGCCCCGTTTGTGTGAAGAGAACGCATCTAATATTGTTAAGGGACTTTTGCATGCACAAAAATAGCATTTATTCGCAATTTGTGGGCTGAGTATTTCATCTTCGGACATGAAAATTGTATGCCAGTTACTGTCAATACAGAACTTGGGATTTTTTGCGGCGATTTCGATTTGGAAGCTATGTGGTTTCAATAAAAGGCAATGCAAAACAATGAAGATTAATGTAAGTAAATTCTGTTTTGTAACGAATGCGATTTGCTTCATAAAATAAAAGGAAACAAAATTAAAAGATCGATATTGAGGCAATTTTAAAATCCCGTGTATTAAGTGGAAATTGAATTTTCTATACAAAATTGTGGCAATTGTCGTCATTTGTAACTACCACTTAGCACAGGCTGGTTAAAAATCTTTAAACGAATCATGCCGTCTGGCATAACGAGATGTCTAAGTAACAGCGAAACCGTACAGGGGAATAGATGGGGTTGCGGGTACTGTAAGTAGCTCTTGTTGCGATCGATATGTCTGTCAAAACATTTGAGTGGAGAGAGAGTCTGCCTGCTGCCACTTTTAGAGTTATATCCCTGCAACATTTCTCACAACAATAGACAATATTCGTTCTTTAGAGCCAAAATATAGATCGTGTTATTGTTTTTTTTTTTGTAGCGGTTGTAGTACCGGATCCAGGTATGCAGCGTAGGAGAGAACGTTGTGCAAAGCCGTAGTCTAAATAAGTCGCAGTTTTTGGTATTATAAAGTAAATTATACCAATGCCGCCTATGTGCATACAGTGTCGTGTGCGATGTGGTTTTTACATATTGTCAGGTTAGATAGATTTCTTTTGTCATTGAAGTAGAACTTCCAAGGTTCTATCTTCTCCTAACCCATTAATCGATACTATCGATTACGGTTTCCATTAGGAAAACACTTAATATAAGTTTTCTTAATTATTGTTTGATTTCGTTTTATGTTCAGAACTTGTTACGTTCACGTTACGTGAAGTCAATCAATATGTGGGTCGGTTGATGGTGTGTACATTGTTTGGTATGAAACAAATTTAGCAAGACAAAGACATATGCTAGTATATAAGCGATAAACATTTAAGACAAGACAAAGTTGGTATTCGTTATCCTTTGGTACATGCATGACTCTCACCGTAGCTTGCCTTGCTATCATTTATCTCCAATGGAAAAGTAGACAAAAGCAGCAACTTTATGTTTATATTTATTTGTGGCTCTCAAAATCCAAAAAAGAACAGTTGATACATCTCTTGGGGTAAAATAGGGCGCAAAGTGCGTAAAAACTTTTACGTTTAGTGTAACAAGTAGACGTTTATAAATTTTGTTTAAATATATAAAAAAAATTGAAAGTATAATGGTCGTGGGTTCGAATCTCAAGTGCGGTAGAGTTTAGTCATAGAATTTATTTCTCTAACGAAATCAATAATAAGTGTAAGTTATGTAACAACTACGGCAATAGTAGTTACATTTATTGTGAAAGCTCCAGAAGATTGCAAAAACCAACAAAAGAAATGGATGTTGTCCATAAACCATAAGAAATATATAAAACATATATTGATTTCAATCATAGAAGAGTAAGGCATAAGCCACAAAAAGCCAGGCTAAGATTCTCCAGGGTCATTTGTCATTCTCGAAGAACGTTTCATTAACGAAAGTAAGTTTAATCTGTTTCGTTCACGCGACAGATCCTATGTATGGAAATGGTGAAAAGCAGCGCCCGTTGCCATCAACATGAAGACAACGGAAACGTATGGTGTTGGTCGGCATTGGTGTGCGGTTTATTTTCTGCGTCTAGGCCTGGCGTGTTTTATTTTGTAGTGGGCATAGTGGATCAGCACGCGTACTTTAATATTTTGAAAAAAAAATTTGTCTCTTTGCCCGAAAATACTTGATCTTGGTGAAGATTTTTATTTTTATCAAGACAATTGCCCTACGCAGAATGCTTACAATGTGCGATTCTGGTTTTCATATAATTGTCCACATGTTGTGGGCACAACATCCCAGAGTCTAGATATAAACTCTACTGCGAATTTGTGAAGCTATCTCGATAGGAAACTTCGCCAGCACAGTATAAGTTCTAAAGGCGATTTGAAGACAGCTGTTCAGGACGAATGGCAACAGATCAAACCAAACTTTTGCGAAATCCTCGTCCGATCTATGGTGGTGATAAAAACAAAGGCATGCGTACCAAATATTAATATTTAAGAAAAAAATTAAATTTAGATATAATTTACAATTTCGGCTTTGGTTGTATAGTCAAAGCGCCACTTGTTTGTTTGTTCTAAGATTCCTCCTACGCATTGAAGATCAGTACAAGATGGTATAAATATTCTGATTGACAATGCTTTGTGCCGTCTTACTTCTTGGGAATCGAAACAGGATTTATGGAAAAGGATTTCTAGTGAATCTGAAATGACGCAAAATTTCAATCAGACCTGTGCCGACCGACGCGAAAGTCTAAATAAATTAGGGAATGAGCTGCGCGTTAAGTTCATTGGGGTTACCTAACAAGATGGGATAATGCAAAACGCTTCCAAGAGGAACGCCTGCAATCGTTAAGTGACCAAAATCAATTGTCAAGGGAGAAAGGAGCGGTACTAAAAGAAGAAGAGAGATTTTCTCCTTCATCAGTTTCCACAAGATTAAGTTCATTTCAACTTTTTTTTTTTTGCCACTTTCTAGTAGCTGACAAGCTTTAAATTCGATATCTTCCTATTTTTATTTACTTATTATTTATATAGTCTGTATATACATAATAATTGACATAATAAAATGTGAAGTAAAGCAGTTGAGTAGTAGAGAATAAAATAAAAAATCCGAATCATAAATTTGCCATAGTTGGGAGGCCGCTACAAAGAATTTAAATCTTCTCTTTCCGACTTTACAGGCTACACAAACCGTTGTAAGTCTTATCGTTTTACTTGGGCTGTAACCGCGTCTATGCCTTTCCATTAAAATTCGCCAATGACCTTGAAAAATGGACAGACTCAATATTGGCTTTTGAATTATAATATATAGTGATACAATTGAATACCAAAAACGTAACATATATAAGGTAAGCCATTTCGATAGCAACATTTGCGTACTAATTATGCCCTACATGAAGGCGTCCAGTATAAACAAAGGTTATAAAAGAGAGAGTAAAGGACCTCAAGCGACCGTAATTACTGAAATTTGTGCATGCCAATGTAGAAAATGTGCACTATAAAGGAAATATTTGCGTACGCTTGTGCGTACGTTTGCTTAAGGAATTATTTGTGTGGTGATAAGCGATAGAATATTTACTTTTGGTTTTTTGTGTTTGACTGTTTACCTTCGGCATTTTGGTGAAAAATTTTCTTCACAAGTAGTTAATAAGCAAAAAATTGTTATTATAATTGTTCTTGCAATCGCTACTATATGTATTTTTCCCCATTTGTTGGGCAGTTGCTTGCGATTTTCCGCACCACCACCTCATTAGCTTTTACTTTAAATGGTTCTTTCTTCGGAAATATTTCAGGCCTACGTAAGTAGTTGTCATTACCACATTAACCTTATATTAAAACTTACTTAATGTGCATAAGTCACTGCCAAAGTCTATGCCATTACGAAAAGATATTTTGCTCCAACATCAAACACTCTATTCTTGCGTACTCGACAGAAGCATTTGAGTTTAATAGAATGGGGAAGGATATAAAATAGATATGCTAGTTTCAGGCGCAGGGGCAATTGATATAGGCGTCATTGAATTGCGGGTTTTCAACGTGAAGCGTTGGGTTTGATCCCACGCGGGTCCGTGTTCAATTTTATATTAAGAAAAGTCGAATATTGATAAGAATTTATAATAGAAATTGAGAATAATTAAAGAACACTGAATTTTTTAAGTAAAAGTAATAATAATTATAGGAATATGGTCAAGCACAGGAAAATCAAAAATTGGAAATTCTGTTGCTTGTGCGCGTATGTATAATTGCTTAAGCAAAGACACGCACAACCGCGCACAAATATTTCCTCTTTAGTGATAACTACATACGCAGTGCGTAGTCTTCCACACACATGGTGCTCAAGATTCAGTAAATGAGCTCAAAGTTTCAGATCTTTTACTCTTGTTTTTTTGTCCTCTCTTTCATCGCGTTTCTTTATACTGGATTTCTTCAAGTAAGGCATGACCATTTTGTTGCGCAAATCTTGCTAGCGAAATATTTTGCCTTATTACATATTGTAATAATGTTTGATATGGTATGATGTGTTTAGATTATCTGTTTAGGCCCTATGCTGCTCGGCTGCAGTACGCCAAGTCTATCCATCTTTTATAATGCCAAAGTGTCTAGGCATAAGACGGTCACTAATTTTAATAGTTCAAGCGGATTTGAACACCTAGTGTTCTTAGCGAGTAAAACGCTTGGTTGAGTTGCTCTATGAGCACTCCGATGAGAACTGATCTTCTTTATTTTCTTAGGCACTATTAATACTAAATTTTTACACTAAATTATTCTTATCTTATTCTAAACAGGATTGTAATTGCTTACTAAATTATCCTTATCACACACTAGATTATTCTTATATAAACAGAATTATCACTGTTTACATGCGAAGTGAAGTGTGACATTTTATTTTATCAAAAGGATTATGCTGAAGTGGCATAATTTTGTCACACTTCAAGTGGATGCATACGATAGCATGCGATCACACTACAATATATACTCTTTCTATTTTAAATCGGACGATTGAACTTCTGTACGGCGTTATCTTTTTATTACTAATTATTTGTATTATTAACTAAGGGCAAGCACGTACCGACTTGAAATTATATCACTGTTTATCAAGAAGAAATCAAACATTATTTTGATCCCCACTCCAATGATCTTTTTAGGAGACTCTATAAACTCTTCCACTAGAGTTTCACGTCACATGCGAGTCTCGCCTCTATCCAGAAAATATAAAACAAACTGTTATCATAACTGTCATTTATATGAATATATATACGAAAGCGTACTCGGGTATGTAGATTAACTTACCATCATTCCATTCCGCTTCACTTTTCGATTAATGCAAAGTCCTTCAACTTATGTGGAATTTTCGGACGCCAACTGATCCACACACTGTTACATTACACATGTCCCGTCAATTTATTCTATTTTGATGCTTGACACTAGCGAAATTGTACATATCCTGCCCACTAGCTTGATACTCATAGGAAACCGCTCAACTTGCATACCAACAAAGCGATTCTCTTCCCTAATCCGACTAATACTTACTATCTTACCATCATGCCATTCCCCATTAACTCCATTTCGTCTAGATTAGTTAGGTAAGAGCCCATTAATCACTGGCTAAGTCTACAACGTATCCATGAAATTTAGTACTGAATCCCAAGAAAATAATTTGGAAATTGCGGTATTGTTCAGATGATATGCTAAATTATATATAATATAACCTTTAGTTTGGGCTATTACTTGGTTCAATATTTTGCTTATCGCCTTCAAATTTTGTAGCGTAACTTATTAAGACAGCGACTGTGTGTCGACTTCTCTTATGGTTGACTTAATCTACTCGCAACATTTGACAAGAGTGGTCCACTCGCGGGATTGAGTATTGTCACGTTGATCGTTATGGCTAAGTACGCAGGTTAACATACCATCACACAAAGGTGTATTGCCACTTTGCAAATGTTTGCAATGATTTTCAAGGTTAGTCAAATCGATGCAAAGGACATTTTTATAAAAATTAGATAAAACCTTCGTATATTCGTTGTAATTTAATAAATGAACCACGGACTGAGCGTACACTATGTTGTGCTCGCTCTGCGTGTGTTAGTGAGAACGCTAGTGGTGCTAGTGACTAATATTTCTTTCTGTGTTTACAGCTATACGTGACGTCTGCATCATATCCGGTTATTTTTATGCTGTTGCTAGGGAAAAACAACCAACTTTAGCAGATAGGTCAACCAAGAAAAAATTAGTTGATTAAAAATAATTTTTTTTTTTAATCCGCCTGAGTGGTTGAAGGCGAGGAATCTCGACTAGCAACTCTCAATGGTCGTGGGTTCGAATCTCAAGTGCGGTAGAGTTTTTAATAAAAACCGATAGCCTTAGATGCTAGTGTTTTAAGAGTTTAGTCTTAGAATTTGTTTCTCTGGTGAAATTAATAATAATAGTAATAATAATAATAATAATAATAATAATAATAAAAATAATTTTATTAATAACTTTATCAAGGTTCAAATAAAGAACTTTGCATCGTTCACATTGAAACTCTGAACTCTGAACACATGAATCTCTGTTGTTGATTTGTTGAAGAAGGCGATATTTCCAGATAATATGGAACCTAATTTTTGACTTTGCTCAAAACAGAATCAATCAAGTGATGAATTGTAGGAAGTAGACCGTCCCAAATTTGAATACTTTGCTTTTGTTTACCTTGGGCCCTTTTTCGATTATCAACTAATGTGTTTACAATTATATAGAATGAAAACATATATCGCTTTAACACTTTGTAATTGTAAACGAATGAGCTTGAGAAAGGAACAAAAACAAGATTATTGTGACAATAAATGCTGATATAAATGAAGTAAACGGTTATGTAAACTTTGTTCGTCAGATCATTGGCAGCTTAGCGAAGTAGGGTTTACAAACCGCGGTGCTTGGCATTGACCTAGCAATTTGCTTTACTGCTTATCAAAACATTTGCATCATCTGACGTGAGCAGGTAAGGCATAAACTTTCGCGTGCCTTAGAAACATGTATGACAATCTGTAAATGGGCGTTGTGTAGGTCAGCTAGTTTGTCGCCCGTTCTCATGCCTTTTCGTTCGTTCATTGTTTTATTCATTCTTTCCGTCTATTTATAGGACCCGTAGCTTATTTACCCGTATGCGTGACTCTCCGTCCATCTGTGGTTTCCCAGCCTGTCGCATAATGTGGGATTAATAAGAGAAGGGCTGCAATAACTTTCGCGAAAAGCTGAATTTTAAAATGTATGTTTGTGAGTGAGTAACGAAACATGGGTAACAGACGTAAGGTTGAAATTTGACTAAGACTAACAAATGGCATTAAAATGATTGTAATCGAACCTATTGAAGAGTAAAAGTACAATAGTTGTGTAAAATTGTGTGTATTGTATTAAATAATCCATTTTGATCTATATAATATATATAATATTTAAACTTTGCTTGTCTCTGAGCTTATGCGACTGCCATTGTCAGTGTCCTGTTAGAACCGAAATAAAAAGCACGCCAGCCAAGACTAAAGTAGAACTGTAATATTTACTAGTACAATCCGACAAGGGAGGAAAAAAGGATCCCTAACTGTTTTAGGCACAATTGACGAAATATTTAGCACTCATTAAGTATTAATGACTTTCCGAAGCGAATATAAATTATTTATCATATATTTTTTTCAAATGGTTTTCCGATGTATTGTGTTGATCGAGTTTGTAATATTGTCCGCCGTATAATCCGAGTAGAGGAGTGGAGTTTTCATCGTATACTCGTTTTGAGAGATTTTGAAAGTGCGTCTGCTTGCATACTTGCATCCTAAGAAGAGTAACAAGAACTACGAGAAACTAAGCTTATCTCTTATGTGTTGCGGCAAAGTAAGAGAAACATTTGTTATGTTTACTTGTCTTGTAGTTAGTTAGCACAAGAGTAAACGAAATTTGTAGATGGTCCGGCACATTGCACAAACATTCAAATTAGGCGATTATTTGCTGACTTTTTGTGTTTCTGTTATGCATAACTGTAGTAACGCTGTTAATAAGCAGCCCAACCTATGATTCTTCTTTCATTGTCATTATTTATATGGGCACAGATTTTGCTAGTAGTTTCTTCATACAACGTCGCATTCGTCTCTCGGACGTTTATCTTCGAGTCTACACGAACAATCCTTAAATTCTTGACGCTTTAAAAACGAATATTCGTCAAGTTAGGGCTGCGTTTTTTTCCTGCAATGTGTAGAATGTGTAGTCATCGAAAACTACCTCAAAATTATCTAAGAATATCCTACAAGAAGGATAGGTTTACTTTCGGAACCGCAACATGGACGACCGCATATATCTACAATTTGAAATATATTTATTTACATACATCCAAATGTATATATATATATATGTATATGCGCGCACACATGCTTTTATGCGTGCGCAAATATGCAAAACTTTACATTCCAACACTATTGAACTTACGATAGTAATAATAATGTTCCTACCGTCGATTAGTAACACGACGACGATAATGTTGGTAATGATGACGATGATGATGATGTTAGTTGAAGTGCTTGCAATGATATCGCCTACAAATACATACATATGGTGATATAGGCTAAAGTCAATTACTTGCCAACACAAATAGAGCAACTGCTTATATTGAAATGTGTACGTGTACGTAAACAGATACGGACAAGCGCTTCATTCAAGTCTATTTAAAATTCGAGAACAGTTCGTAGTGTAAACAAATATTAAAGGCAATTTCAGAAAAAGTAGAGCTTAAACAAACAAAAAAAAAAAAAAAAGAAAAAAAAATATAAAAAAAATATGTAATCTTTTTCCTTCTTCGAGTACTTTAAAACGATACTATAACTCTTACGTACGCGCCTATAAGTACACACTAATATTATTAGTACTTGTGCTTTGGACATCCTGTTAGATTGCGTACGATACACATATTCATTTTATGTACGTTGCTCAATAGAATAGATGTGTAAGTGTAAATGTAAGTGTAAGTGTAAGCGTAAGCGTAAGATATCCTTGATAACTTTATCAGTTGGTGTTTCAGTTTATCTCATTTCACCAAACGATGAACGGTTCTATTATTAAATTCTAAAGTGTTTTCGGCCTCATCATCATCATAACCATATATGTGAAGATAAATATTTCTTCTAACATTGCTTGTAGAGTCGGTATGGAAACGTAACGGTTGCCTTTTACTGTTCATATTCATATATCCATATTTGTTGCTTGAAAGTTTATTGTGTTATTAAATATTATATGCATTTTTTTTCTACTATTATAGTTTTCATGATTTTAACTTGAACAATAAATACGAGTTTAAAGCGAAAACAATTATAACTGTTTTAATTTCAGATGTCTGTTGTATTAAAAAATATTAACCCGTTTGCAAACAGCGTAGGCTAAGAGCCGTTTTATGAAGCTCTCACATTGCCTTAAATTGTTTTATTTTGCCATGAAATATGAAAATATCCCAGAAGGTTGCTTTCTTCCGTTCGAATTTTTCCAATAAATGTTGAAAAATATTTTCAGCGCCCATTCGCCAGACGAGCGCTTGTGAAGTTTTAAATCAATCTTTTTTCAATTTAGTTTAAAGACAGCAATGGCTTAGCTTATCTTATCATTATTAGTTTTTAGCATATAAAAAATATTGAATATCGTACCTGCAGTACAAATATATGCTTTGTTAGTTGACAGGTGAATTTCCTGGCTGATCTAGATCAAAGGGATGCCTACAGTCACGAACTTGTTAAAGAAAAAAATTTATTTCATTTGAAAGCTCAAGGAGCTTTAATCAACACCAAACCATATTAAAGGTTTAGACTTTAGTTGCGATTAAGAATTTCAATTCAAATTTACGTTATAGTCAGTCGTACCTATGTCTTTCTAATGCAAAATAATGCTTGTAAGCTTTGCAGGAGAGGTACTTAGAAGATTTTTGAGAAACGAATTTAATCTTTTTCAAATTGCAGAAGCATTGAAGAACGATTTATAACTTTTCGTATAACCTTTTATGTCATAACAAATTGTCTTTGGGTTCTTTGGGTCACGACAGACAATACTTTGCGAAGGAAGCAGTGGTGAATGTGCACCTTTTTTACTAAAAGCAATAGTTATTATGTAATCAAGAAATTTGACAACGTATGAATACAATCAGTCTTCTATGTGAACGAGAACAGGCAGAGAATTTATGAAGTAGCGCGATATGTTTAATCCTGTATATGTGTTATTGCACGTCGAAGCAATGATTTTCCTCTTTACACACTTGTAATGAAATACTTTGCAAGGAAAATGCAAGAGAAAATGTTTCAGTGCAACAATTAACGAGATAAGAGGAGACAAACGGCTCGGTAATTGAACTAAGGCCATAAGAGATTATTGTGGAGGACGACTCTGTTGAAAATATTCTACTTGGTAGATTATTAGAAGGACAGGGATTTCTAAACATCTTGCTGAAGAGCCATCTTTTCCAATTACGCATTGTGTCATTAAAGGGCAGAGTAGAGTAGCTTTGGGAGAAGTTATAAAATCTTACGTTTGATATGCGTCCCGTAAGTCAGTCCGTATGTGAGCGAATGCAGCATGTTGGTAAAAACTTTATGTCTGAAAACTTCGCTTAAGATGCTTCACATACGAAATAATTAACAAATTTGTTACAATGTAGTAAAGCCGAGCCGGTTATCAATAGTTTTGATGTTCGAAAGAAAACAAAAGAGAAAATTGCAAGTTCAAAGAAAACGAACGTTGCAAAATGCTACACCTTGTGCAGCAAACTTCGCGGTCGTACTGATAACGTTGCAGGCTCATAATTGTTAGACGCTTTCGGGGAAAATTTAAATGTAATGTTCTAGATAACGAAGTGAGCGATAGCGGGCAAAATTCGTTCAATGACGTTGCTTGCGGGACTAACGCCTATGCGAACAACTAGTTGTGTGTGGCCGAGCAAGTGCAATGTTAGCGCTACGTTTTCGCTTTAGAAGCAAAGCACTAATTTCGTATGGCGTTAACTAGGTTTCATTTTCGAGTTTCGAGAACGTTCTCTCAAATTAGGCCTTGGTATTAGTTGTTTTGAGTTAGTGCTGGTCGTTTAGAGCTGCATTTATAAAACAGAAATACCAAAATTTCATCATTCTGTTGGATATATTGGTATTATCGCCAACAAGCCTAATCCGTTTTACTAAAAAAAGAAAAGAAACAGGTGAGTAAAGTATTGTTAGACTATCAATGCCTGGCGTGTAGCGATTTTTATTTAAGTACTGGATAGAGCACCTTCTCCGTTGTTCTATCGGAAATGATGAAAGAAATTGAGAGGAAACCTTGCGCGGAATAGTGGCAATAGTGGTGAATGACAATACAAAGGCGTGGTTCTAATTACGTAAGTAACTTCTTGTTGTGCTTTTCAACTTTTTCTTACGCGCTGCTGCACTTCTTTTGCACCTTCAAATTGAATTGTGATCAAATAAAAAATATAAGGAATAAAGTCGCTTTTATGAAAATTGAAAAGGTTGGGTTTTATTTTGATTTTCACGAGTTCTTAAAAAAGAAAAATTTCATTTTAAAACACTGGATGTTCTTTATAGGTAAACTGTATATGTTAAAGTGTAAATATTGTTACGAAATTCTTTCCTGGATATGGTTCGTATCGCTAGATGGTGGTTTTATTTATAATCAATTACTTTAAGGATAGGATTATTTACAGTTTACTTTGTTTGAGAGCATTCTTAACTTAAACTTTCTTTTCGCTCCAAACGTTCTTTTCCGATTGACTCTGCCTTCGGCAAATATTCTGTTTATATACATTTTTACGAGCATATTACTATCGCCTAACTTCATGGCTTCATTTTTATTCCGTTAATGCGTCTTTCCACCAAACTTTTTTGTTGGCCGGCAGCTGCATAAGGCGCCACGAATTTGCAGTTGGTTTTTCCCTCTCTTAGAAATTTATTTTCTGGGAATTATCAATTAGTTGGAATAAACTGGATTTGGGATTTCCGTAACAATCTAAATGAAAACTGTGTTAAAATTGTGTTAACTTAACCTAAGTTCGAGCGCCAAATACATACAAGTCCCGATGGCCTCCGCTAAATTTGTCAGCTCAACAATTTTCTCTTCCTTTACAGTCAACGCCACTTGGTCACTTTGCCTTACTGCGGCTCTTTGTAGGAACCATTTGTTGGCGGTCAGTTTCCTTTTTGCCTTGTATTGCTCTTGCGGCGCTAGTTGGAAAAACCCTCGAAATCATTATCTTTTCGTAATGAAAATTCTCTACACTTTACTACTCACAACTCATTGGAATGTCAGGTAACTCCATGCCACATAATATGTGTAAGTATTCGCACCAATTCGGAAACAGCGCGTTGGTTGTGATTTTTTTGTTTTTTTTTTTGTTTTTTGTTAATGAAGCTTAGTATTTCTCTTTGTTTTATTTCGTCAAAGATTGCACATAATATTATTTTTATTTACTTAGTTTTTGTATATATTTATTTATGTTTGGATGATTTTGTCATTTAGTATATCATTATAAGTAAACAAATGTCAATTTTGCGCCTTATTTTCCCGTTATTTTTCCGAAATAAATTTCCAATGACAAAGCATAATATATAACATGCTCAAATAAATGACTTCCCCTTCTAAATGGGAACTAGTTAACTAAAAGATACATAATTAGTGCCTTAGTTAGCGACAAGTTAGTTATAAATTGTCTGTTGCACGTGCATATATACACATTCGGACTTTCTTTAACAAGTAAACAGTATGGTCGTTCATTAGCAAGCGAAGACTGTAGCGGTTTATTAACAAGCGAAGCATGTAATCGTAAGCAAAAATAAAATCGGCGGAACTATTAAAAAGCGCGCGATCTTCGTTTTCGTTTCGTTTCGCAAATTCATTTATTTAATTATTTATAATTATTAGTTACATATAAATAATTGGCTAATTTTAAGATAAAAAAATATAAATAATAATAATAATTAAATAATTTTGTTCTTGCTTATGTTAATTATGATAGAGATAGGGGGGTAAGATATTGTGCTAGAAAGAGATATAAAGAAATCAGAAGAACTATACTTATTGTACGCACATATATATGAAACCACACATACATATAGAGTGCGTCTAAAATGCTTTTTCCGAAGAAGTCGCCTGTAACCGAAAGCAAAGAATGGCGACCGTTTATTTGATAGTGAAAGATGTCGGAGCAGGCATTCTTCGACTGTAGTCTTAGCTTCGACTATAGATATTAAATAATAAACGTTATTGAAGTTATCGCAAAGGAACCGAAAGGCTCATAATTGACGCTATGTCGCCTAAGTTTAATTAACAGAAATAAACGAGTTACGCGGCAGGCTGTTTTAATGTCAATTCTACTTAATAAGGCCGGAGAGTTTATTTTTTCGCTTAGCAGATCAGACATAAAGGTAACAACTGAAACAAATCTGCGCTTCTCTGGCGACGTTAAAGCAATTAGTCGGAGTCTATGTAAAGTAGCTTTTGAACTCGGAAATTGGGCTTTCGATTCAATATTTAATTTTCCGGCTGCCTATATATATATAGTAGAGCCGTACATATATGTATTATCGCCTACACAGATATTGATTAGCACCATATCGTAAATGTATACATAGTCACCTAAGAACGTTAAAACAGTAACCTAAAATCGAATTAGCTGACTTTTGAAGCTGTAGTAGGACCATATTACTTTAAGTTATAAAGCTTACCACGCAACTAAGTTATTCGCTAAGAAATACGAAAAGCTAGATTTAAATTGAAAGTCTTTCTTTGTACTGTGCTGTACGATTCTCTCATCCATGAGACCAGATATCTTATTAAATTAGTCTCTTTGCGTACACATGGCTATAAGTCAGGCAGTGTACATGAATTAGTTTAACCATTCCGATACTCATCGCAATGCTAGAGTTCAATATAATGTGCATGTCACTCTTTAGTTATGTAAGTGAATGTAGTTGTTAGAAGTTCAACAGCAGCTAAACCAGCAGATCAATCACGGTAACTACGGATCGAGAGACAGAAAGTAATTAAACCCCGATACACGAGAATCACGTAAGTACATTTTACAGTTGTCACTTAACGAGGCTGACCACATGGACATGTCAACTTTTTCCCTTGCTTCTAGCGACAAGAATTTGATTTAGTAAACTTCCAAGCGAGTGATTGATTTCCTAAATACCATATCATTGAAATCATAAACATCATTGGCCTGCGAATAACTCTGTTAATTCCCGTCAAACAATAAAATGTACATTAAAAACAGGAAGGTCGCCTTTAATTTGTAACGAGATGCTTACAACTTAAAGTGCGGGTGAAAGTATTTGTACCAGGGATAGTTGCCACCTACTTTTCTTTAAGAGGCGTCTACGCAAAAGTAATTTGTCCTATCCTAACACTGTTTCGATCCTAAATCGCACATCTGCATTCATTAACTCAATTGTGACTCTTCGAAGCATGGAAGAAGTGTTTCACGGCACTTTACTTCGTTTAATTTAAACCAGGAATATATTAAGGGCGGGCCGGAACGTGATGTCATTTTTCCACATTAAATTCAAACCGATAAATTTTTATCAAGCTATTATTCGTAATAAATAATGCAAACATCCTCGTTATCAACAATCTTTTGCTATCTAGTGTGTAAATTATCAACGTCGGATCGGTAAAAATCGACTGACTTTTGAGCAAACTATCTGGAGATTGCATTTTGGACGTCATCCGAACCACCAAGTTTTTTTCCACTTAGAAAATGTTGTGACGATCGGAATAAATGAAAATCCGATGGCGCAATATCAGGCGGTGGTGGCTAAGGTAATACCTTCCATTCCAACGCCCATTAACTTTTTCTATGGTTCGCCTTGCGCAATGCGGTCTTGCAGTATTGTGTTATAAAAGAACACATTTTCGTTTCCTCCTCCTACAATGCTTTTTTTTGGATGGTCGAAGAAGGTTTGTTAAGACTGTTTGACAGTTACTCGATTGTCCAACATACTATACGTTTATACCAATTTATTGTTATTGCCTATTAAAGAAAAAAATTCACAAAAACGCATCAACGAAAAATTGTATATCTACCTTGGAGCTCGAAAGTTGTCTCTCCCAATCGAAGGATAGAACACCTGGTCTAGATCGCATTTCATACCAAATGATCAGTGCTCTGCCTAATTCAAGTAAAAAGAAATTACTGGACCTATATAATATGGTGATTTTGACTGGTCATATACACTACATATGGAAACTGGCAGCAGTTGTTTCGATCCCAAAGTCTGAAAATGGTTCCATCGCATCAGACTATCGCCACATCTCTCTTTTAACTTGCTTCTCAAAAGTATTAGAAAAGATTATAGCATCTAGATTTTCTTGATTTCTTGAGTCCAGGAATCTGATTACAAAGCAACAAGTTGGTTTCAAGCGGAGTAGAGGATGCATCGATGCTCTTCTACACATTGATTATTTTACAACCAAGCAATTTCTTAACGGAATCATGTAACAATTCTCTCAACTGGTTTCGTAAAAGCATTTGAGAGAGTTGGTCTGTAAGCCTCATGGAATCATGGGATATTGGACCCACATTCTTCAACCATATCAAATCATACATGTCGCATCGGCGGATTTAAGGTAGAGTCAACAATCATCTCTCTTATTTTTTTCCACCAATGAATGGCATTCCGCAAGGATATCCCATTTCTGTCACTCTTTTTCACATCGCTTTCAATGAAATTCATAAAATTTTATGTTGTTTGTCGAGAATTGAACATTGTCTCTCCGCGGACGATGTGTATATTTTAACAAAAGAATAAGATAACACAAAGGCAATCAATATCCTCGAATTTATTGTACTAGAGATCTGTTTCACTGGTCGGAAGCAGGTATGTGATGCAGAAAGTCGACTGACTGTATGACTGACTGAATGACTTACCAGTACAAAATGTGTAGACGCTCAATATTCTCCGTCTTTCCAACAAATATCGTTAGTTCCATTTCAACAACGATGAGTTTCATAAAATACGTCGCTTGGAAAAGCTTGGAAAAGCAAATGTTTGTTTTGAGCAAGATTGGCTATGGGTTGATAATAGTTGCCAATCTAATATCAACATTCTTAAACCGGTCTATTACCAAGTTCTGAGAGTGAGTTGCCGCGCTTGTCGGTCGATGCCCATCAACAATATCGTAATTGAGACGGGTCTCCCAGCTTTAGAAAATAGACTTTATGAATTAAAAGCTAAATTCGTCCCCAGGCTTCTTAATTCAAACAAATCTATTCTCGGTGAAGATGTGAAAAAGAATCTAAGATCTGAAAGGAATTTAATTGATGATAAAACCCAAATACTGGAGAGTAACGGATGGAATAATTCCGTCGCTGTTGCCAAGAGAAAACGGAGTGTTTCTTGTCGATTGCCCTCAAATCAGCAGAAATCAGAACACGATCATTAAAATTTCGTCTGCAGTGGAGTTGCCTAGAATGCTTATGTGACCAAGGAAAAATGAAAGTAAAATGCATCAGATTTGAGACTACATCGTACAGATCTGATTTGTAATACGTAAGGTAGGGTTTCCTCTGAGGGAAACGATTGCAAAGCGAATAAGACAGATTTACTATCTGACGGTTTAAAGAATTTCTTTTGAAGCTGAGTGCTCGCTAAGCACATGGCTTCCAGGATTGCTATACATTCAGCCGAAAATATAGTGCTACTTGGATGATTTCAAAAATAATCTTGAATGTAAATATTTGGAAACCAAAAGTCGCTGCCTATGAGTGAAAAATGCTTCCGTTTGAAATTAACCAGATTCGAGCAATCGCGATGCGCTTCTGTTCGAGTAACAGTGGATTTTCTCACTGGTAACAATTTAGTTACTGAGCGAAAATATTGAGAACCAAAAGGAATTTTGAATAAGCTATAGACATCAGTTCTTAGAATGTTGAAATTATTAATTTTGTTAGCAAAAATTTTAAAAAAGAAAGGAGAACAATCATATAATGGAACGTAATAAATTGAAGGGTAAGGTCGGATGATTCTCATTGCATAGAATTTTATTAGATGAAAAATTGGCGAGTAAATGAAATCCCCAGAGATAACAAACAGCTAATTGGAGAAACTTGGAGTGCGAAATCGGAGTGTGTAATGTTGTCCTTTGAGTGAGATGGTCCTCTTCTTAGCTTTTTATAAATTTATACATATATATATAAATATATATATATATATATTATGTTTTTTATAATTATAATAAAATGATTCATACTGATTTTTTATTGAATTTTTAAATTCAAAATACGGCAGCGGTCCCAGCAAGAATCCGAATCTTTAATCAGATTCCAAAACAAGCCTCGAAATCAATGGAAAAAATTGTAAATACAATTCTTCTTAAAATGCAATTTTTTTAATTTTTTTTTTTTTTGTCTCACGTGTTGACAGGATATGTCGATAATTAGAATTCAATACTATTTCCTACTTAACAAAACATTTCAAACTTTTTGACATTAAAAACTAATCCTGTAAAGAAATATTTTCTATATTGAAAGAGTAGATTGTTTGGATTACTCCGCTTTGCAGTTTTCAGTGAAAATGCCCTGCCCTGTGTTTTCTTTATTTTGTGTTGCTTCTGATGTAGATACATGTCATACATAACTGATTAATTGCTAATTTAACTTAATACGCATATAAGTCATTGGGTACACGATAACCGGACTGATAGCGTAGAAAGATTGTAATCGTTTCAACCTCTAATGACCAGCTCAGAAATTTTGTTTTGAAAAAATGGTTGATTCCTTATCGACGCATTTCCTCCCCCAACTGCAATTGTGCTAACTAGAGGTGGGGTGAACTTCATTGTGCTTATAAATAACAATATAACTACGGACACCCCAGATATACCATAGATGTAATTGTTTTTATGATATGGCTTACAATTAACTAAATATATTTGTAGCCTTTACATGTTTGTAAAATATTTTATATATATCGGCAAAAACATTATTGTGCTTACATTGTGGTGTACATAATATATTCGGTTTATGCCGAAAAAGTAAACAATTATTGGTCTCGGTTCTTTTTTCCTTTTCTTTATTTGTTGAGATAAGTTTTTATGTTTCAAACATTTGGCTTTAATCACACTAGCGTTAGAAAAGGTGCAATTACTGTAACTAATACGGCACATATTGTGACAAATCACGCTGATTGTTTACATATTCTGTAAGCGTTAATATGAGCCATATTTGCATCGAAAGGAATGGAAAATATTTGCAAAAATGAATAAAGGGTTTAACCTTTTCGGCGCAGTTTGTTTATAGCAAAGAAATGACTTTAGTTTTTGTTTGCCAACGATTTATTGGTTATATATTGAGAGGAATTTAAAATAAAAAATATGGAAAACAATAAGAATTTCAAAAAAAAAAAAAAAAAAAAGAAGAAAGCCGTCCTAAATATTGCGGCTGGACGCTAACGATAACTATAGTTACAAGTGAAATGATTTCATAAATTCCACGCATAGATACTAGTTCGTCACATATTTTGCAAATAAAATGAGTTCACTTTCAGCTTTTCGATTCTTTAGATGACTGCTTAAGTACAGGTAAAACTGTTTTTGTGCGGGACACGGGGACCTTAGTAGCACCACAATTGACTTTTTAGAAAGGCAATATATAATGACGGTGGAGAGGCACTGCATAAACAAGTCTCCTTTAGAACACATGGCAAAGCTTAACGAAATAGCGACAAGATGGTTTCCAGGCAAAATAAATAATTACGTAAACACTTTAATTTTAATTTTAATTTCTCAGTCACGTCCACAATACACGGTATAGCAAAAAGACGTCTGCTCTTAAAAGCAAAAAAAAAAAAGAAAAAAAATTGCTTGTTACGATAAGATTAAAAAAAGCAAAATATAAGTAAGAGAATGCGCCTCAATAAGCGTACTTTAGAACGAATTTGCAATTCTCACTCCATTGTTGGCGTTGCTTATTGATGCACCCTTGATCTCTGGGCAAAGCAACTGCGAATGTGCGAATTTTCGATCACCTATGTTAGTTTTTGAAATGTAATAAATCGGACAACAGATAGACCTACTAAAGGTATTAAACCAATGTATGTTTATACAGTTTTAATGGAGAGTCTACTGAGCACCGCAGACGCTCCGTTCACCGCAGTTCGTAGGAACAGCGCAGTCGCTAACATAAGTAAAAGTTAAAGACATGAATGCGAAAAATTTCTCACCTTGAAGATATGAGAAATGCTAACGTTTCGAAGTGTATATAATTCAATACAATTCTCGTCGAGGTACAACAGGCGCATATTCTTCCTCTCTCTTTCCATCTTTTTACATATTCATATAACGCGTAAAAAAAGTCGCCATATAAGTCGCTTAAAACCAATCGCACAAGCTGCAAGGGCAAGTATGGTCATCCGCTCTATATTCCCGCCAAGTGAAGACTCTCTACCTGCAAATCCTATTGTTCCTTGTAGGGATAAGATCTACTTGTCTACAGTACACCTGAGAAGGGCAATATTCGTGTCAAGTCTGCCTCTTCTGTGGATAACATAAAAAGTTATCTGGCTGGAAAAGTCACATAGGACAATTTGAAGCGTGTAAGGATTTCCAAATTGGATCGATCTCAAGTTAGAGCTTTCTCGTCTTTTAAAGTGTCGGAATTCTAGCTATGTGGTCTCCACTTCAATATCTGATAGAGCCATTATGATTTTCATTGAATTATTTGATCGTAATTTACTTCAATACAAACGTACTATTCATTGCAATGATAGACTGCCAGATCTTTGCTTTGCCAATTTCCCGGAGATAGTTGTAGTTATGTCTACCTTTTAGTTTACGTATCATCGAGCACTTTGTATTTCCTTTTATTACAGGTATAATGATCCCTTGATCTACACTGACGTGCCAAATCCGAGTTTCTGCAATAAACATCATTATATTAACAAAACTAATATTTCACTGCTTCAATCTCATCTTTCACACATTATGCTTGACTTCTCTGCTGGAAATATCAAAACATTACTGTCTTCGTTCTATAATGTCTTAAACCTAGTTATTTCTAGATCCGTTCCGATCAAGAAACCTCGCCCTCGAAGCAGGTGCCCGCCATGGTTGAACAAGATAATTAAAGTTTATGAAAATAGGAAAACACCACATTTTTAAAAAAATTTATGATAAGTGGTTCTGCTTACGACTCTTTTGCCTATTCTGCATCCAGGCATTTCAGCAATATTATTGCACATACCTTCTTTTGATAAAATCTTCACTGCTTGATATTTTTTTAAGGTTGTTAACTCTAAAATTAAAATCTCCAACTATCCTTCGCATGTCACTTCAATGGCTCTGAGTTCTCTGGTGACATTGAAAGCTCAAATTTCTTCGCTGAACACTTCCGACGTAATTTTTCTGATTTGATTGTTAACAATTCGCATCCGACAACTAACTCGGTCTTGATAACTTGATTATTTTAGAATATGACATTTTAGATGGCTTGAGTTCTCTAAAATATAGTAGCGTGTCTGGACCTCATGTATACTTAAAACATGCTCTGTCGAGCTATGTGGTATTGTTTCAATGATTTTTAATCAGTCCTTGAAATCACGTGTCTTGCCTTCGTGTTGACAGAGTAGTTTTCTTATTCCAATTCACAAATGTGGAAACAAACCCCACGCTGAGAACTATGGAGGCATCGCCAACTTGAGTGTCTTACCTAAATTATTTGAACGAATTGTTACTCAGCATTCAGGTTTTGTTATCAAGTCTTATATTTTTCGGAAAGGAAGGCCTACTGCCACGAGTCTCTTCGATTTTACTTGCCATATTTTCAAGACTTTTTGTAGTGGTTCTCGTACGGATATCGTGTATATAGATTTTAGCAAAGCGTTTGACTTAGTTAACCACAGCTTATTGATCGTCAAACTCCAGGCCTCTGGCCTTCCTGTCTATTTAGTGAAATGGATAAGTTCGTATCTGAATAACAGATCATTCAGGGCTTTGTTTAACTTTATCACCCCGAATGAATTTCCTGTAAATGTCTGGGGTCCCTCAAGATAGTCACCTAGGGCCTCTATTATATAATTTATATATTAATGATCTCATCTCGATGATTAAATCCAGCTAGATCTGAATGTACGCGGACGATGTTAAACTGTTTCCCCTCTTTTCCTTGGAATCGGAACCGTATCAGCTTCAAATTGACTTTGGCCGCATGGTTCGCATGGTTAAATTTTATACAGCTAATTCTAAAAAAATGCAAGAAGCTTTTATTCTTCAGAAGGATGTCATTCAATGCTAAGTATGTCATTGACTCAAACCAGTTAGAAAACGTTGATTCGTTTATCGATTTAGGGGTTCTATTCGGCAAAAGATTACGTTTTAATTTGCACATTGATCTCCTTTTAAGTAAAGCTAGGTCCGCGCTTGATCTCATTAAGAGCTGGCGCAAAGAGCTGTAAGACTCTTACATTACAAAAAAGTTGTACATATGCACAGTTAGAGCAATACTTGAGTATGACTCGGTTGTGTGGTCTCCTTCCTATAGATATTATGTAGATTCAATTGCATTAGTCCAAAAGCAATATTTGCTATTTGCTCTTACGCTTGCCTCTCTTGATCCTTATGAAAATACATTGCTTCTGTTTCATGGTGTCTCCTTCTTAATTAATTTTATTAATAGTACCATCGAATCGTCCGTATTACTTGGACAGATAAGCTTTAATATCCCTAATCGCTTCTTTAGACTGAATCAATCTAAAATATAATTACGAGCTATTTAGCCCGTCTAGAGTTGTTTGCAGAAACCCCAACGATGTCTATCACTGAATCTCAGAATCGGATTCTCTTAAGCCTATTAAAGCCACTTTGCTTAATACGCGCGATTTGCCTATGCCGTATTTAAACTAACTTTTAATTTTAACATCTTACTATGACTCGAAAATTAATTGCTGTTGTTTACTGTATCGGTTGCCAGGCTTTTGCATGCTTGCGATAGCTTAGGGATGCACTTGCAATTTGCCTTTGTACTAGTTAGGGGTCTGTGCTCGTTGCGTACATGCTTTTTTTCTTTTTTTTTTTTTTCTTTGCTATTTATTTATACTACTTTTGCTATTTATTTACTTCCAAGAGTCAATTGAATTCGTCTGCTAATTTGTTTTAATTGAGTTTTATGTGTAAATAAACAAAAAATAAAAAGACAGTGTTGAGTAGACGGACAAGAGGGAGGGTTAGACCAAAGGCTTCACGACCGAATAGTGTAAAGTTCGCGAAAAGAAAGAATATGATGGTGCTAGCCCAGGCAGTGGAGAAAGCAGATTAGGGCGCCATTTCGACTCAGTTTCTATAAGGCCTAACGATAAAACTGAAGGACAAAGTCACCATCTATCAAAATAGCATTTGAGGCTCTGCGGATGCCTTCAATTGTGCTTTTTTTTTTAAATTTCAGAATCTCGAGCTAAATAGCCTTCAAATCCTTAGTAACTATATTTGCTCTGGAGAATGGTAAACTTTGCACAGACAATCATTCTTAAACGCAGTTGAACGCGATGTAGCGATGCCTCGCTGCTTTCTTATGAAAGCTGCGCATTTTGGAAGACTTTGTAAAAATTTTCCTTCATTTCGCCTCGGGCTCTCCATGTTGGTGGCGTCTGGGTAGCTGCCATCGCATCTGCTGAAAATCTTTTTGTTCGAAGTTTAGGTAATACCGCATTAACACGCAAAGAATTATAACTCATAACCATGGTAATAGAAACCGTGCAAAACTCATGCCGACGCCAGAAAATCCTATCGATCTAATCGCTGTAACTTCAGCCTATTTTCTCATTGGTAACACCATAGCGAGATCAAGGAAGAACGTTTTGAAATTATGCAGGATTTTCACCCACTGATGAAAAATCCTGAACATCACGTCAATCTTCTTTTTCTCAGCGCAGTAATTACAGAAAACATATTATTGCGTTAACTGGATCGGATGTCTTGTTTCTGTATCACTTAATACCTATATCCTACCAATTAAATGACGCTTTAGTAATTTTTAAAACCCAAATTGAACTTTTGAATTTTTCAATCTATAACGCAACCAATTCAAAATAAAGGAACTAGTGAACACATCTGGGAAACTGTATTCTAGTGGTCATTAAAGGAGAATCGTAGGTCGTTCGAGTTTACCTAAATTATACGGAAAACTTTTATCTCACTCAGGGATGTACAGTAAAGCACAAACTAGGTATAACAACCGTGCCATCGCCATGAGTTGCGAGCTGATTGACAATTTTGTGATTGCTTGTTGATTTACCGTTAGGACGGGGAAGATGTTCATGCACTCGCCTTTTACACACGTATTCTAATCCTTTTTTTGTCGTTAGTCTTACTTGTTTTTATCTGTTATATTAAGATTATAGCATCTAGATTATTATTATTATTATTATTATTAATTTCGCCAGAGAAATAAATTCTAAGACTAAACTCTTAAAAGCACTAGCATCTAAGGCTATCGGCCTTTATTAAAAACTCTACCGCATCTAGATTATCTTGTTTTCTTGAGTCCAAAAACCTGATTACAAAACAACAAGTACGTTTCAAGCGACGTAGAGGCTGCATCGATGCTCTCTTACATATTAATTATTTTACAACCAAAGCAATTTTTAAATGGAATCATGTGACATTTTAAGCCTCATGAAATCATGAAATGTTGGACCTAAACTTTTCAACCACATCGGCGGTATAAAGGTAGAGTTAACAGTCATCTCTCTTATTTTTTTCCACCAATGAATGGCATTCTACAAGGATATCCTCTTTCACATCGCTTTCAATGAAATTCATAAAATATTATGCCGTATGTCGAGAATTGTCTCTCCGCGGACGATGTGTACATTTCAACAAAAGAATAAGATAACACAAAGTCAATCAATATCCTCGAATCTATTGTACGAGAGAACTGTTTCACTGGTCGGACGTAAAGACTTTGGTGGACCCCATGCCAAGCTGCGCAGCGCGAAAAGTAGAAATTAATGTTGGACGGGCTCAACGAGTTCCACGTAGGATGTGCAGCTTGGCATATACACCACAACTGAGTATTCTAAGATAGATCTATCCAAGCACGTATGCAAATTCATCGCAATATACGGATCATCAAGATCTTCAGACCATCTTTCGATGAAATCTAGAAGAGACTTAGCTTTATTAAGTCAAGGATGATTTCTAAGTCATTAAAACATAATCCATTCCCCAAAACGTATAAATAACGTACGTCATAGGCAGTAAATTTACCTTCGACCATGTTGATTTCATTCCTTTTCTTAAATTCAACGGCAAGCTGTTACTTTCCGAGCAGGAAAAGAAAGACCAAATTATTCAAATTACTCTGGACAAAATGCATACCAGTTAGCGCAGCGAAAGAATGGTATATTTTAACTTCATCTGTAAGCAGTAGAACTCTAGAATTCTGAATACAGGTAGAGAGATCATTTACAAATGCAGAGAAAAGAATAGGCCCAAGATATACTTCTGAAGACTAAGAAATATAGAAGTGTTGTGGCTGGCTGGATCAAAATCTACAACATCCCAGGCCAGGAAAGTTTGCGACAGAGAAAGAATAAATTCAGAGACTGAAATAACTATAAGGCAGCCTTAAACACCTACCACGCTTTTCTGATGGTTTCTAAGCCAATTACTTGGAGGTAGCACCGTAGTAATGAAGTTTACGCGTTAAAAAGGATAAACGGAAACTTCAAAAGTACTCCGTAGGAAATTGGTCGTTTCTTGCTGCAGATACACTTCCGTCCAACTCTAGAAGAATTAGGCTTTATCAATATTTAATCCGTACAAATGCCAGGGATAAGCCGAAATTAACCAATATTTATCGCAACACGCCGCAGTAAGTATTGTTCTGCAATTAGTCGCGCACTACAAAGCTAGCATTCTAATAAGATATATTACCCATAACTGAACAAAGTCTAGCTGATTTTTATACTTAAGGCAGGAGAAAAGCAACACTTGCTGAAATCGTTGAGACTATTTAACCTTATTTCGTTTCTTCTCCAAGGTGTGGAGAAGAACCTTAGACTATCCTTAAAAGAAGTCGATCTAATAATGAGGTACTTAGGTATATTTAACTTGTCTATCAAGGCGGCAAATCAACTGTGACAGCAATTCATGACTTCGTAAGTACTACAGATACTGCAATCATGGGTAAGCAAGTAGCGCTAGTCACCGTCACCAACATACAACGAGCTTTTAATAATTCGTCATATGACGTTATTGAAAATATTTAAAAAACTTCATTGAATAAATCGTAACGAGGCTGATTATCAGAGCCAGCAGAGCTGGCCTGCAAGGGAGAATTCTCTTTTCTTTAATTGGGACCATAGACCTTTTGTTGGTAAAATTAAACAAGTTGGAATTGAAAGGACAAAACATTTAGTAATTTTTGCCGTAAGCTCGTATAACCAAGTTTGAAATAAGTAAATGCGGAGAGTGCTATGCATACTCCACACTTAGTGCCAGCATTATGCATTCACATAAAGAATCCGCAGAAGACGGTCTCGGTTTTCACCTTCAGAAAAAAAAGGTTAATAGACAACATATTTCTAAATAGCGTATCGATTTCCTCTTTAGATAAGGCGAAATACCTGAGTGTCAAATATGATAAAACTCCTAGCTGGAGCCCTTATATGATCAAAAAAGCGAGCAGAGCTCTTTTTGTATGCAAGTTCTCTTCTGTGAAACAGGAGGTATAAGTCCGACAATGATCTTATATATTCCCACAGTTATTTTGGCGACTTAAGCTTAAATAAAAAACTGAGGCGACGGAACTAAACAAGAAATATCAAATATTGTCTGGAATTACTGACGGACGTCATACCCGTTATTAAAGCCCCGAAATAATGTGCCGTAAAGCAGATAGTATCACATCAATTCAGAGAAGCTGCAGGTCTGGCTTGCATGATCCAGTTTTAGAACCTATGCCAGCAACATAAAAAATCTACGCTAATGGCTCAAAATTAAAATTTAGCGGAACTAGTTTGGCAGACTTGACCTGTTATCTAAAACGCGACGCCTGTGGAATATATTCCCTCTGTATTTCCGAATGCTTAGCATCGCAATGCATACAATCCGATTATCAATCGATTTAAAGGCCCTAATAAGCCTTAATACATATGGTTCGAAGAAGGGATAACACATGTGCGTAACTTTAAACATAAAATTTCTTTACACATAAATATGAGCTGACCACCCTTCTTTTGCACCAAACAAATGCGTGAATACGAATAAAAAAAAAAAAAAAATTTGTTTTTCCAACGTTCAGTAGCAGTTTCATCCAAATACATCTATTATAGCTATTCAGTGATTCTATTAATTCACCTAGCGTTTACTTAAAAGAATAAATGTGTTATGCGTTTCTGTGTATCCTTCTACCCTCCTCTACAGTGTAGAATTAATATACAAAAAGGTTTCTCAGACTTCAAGTGACAATATGACGCAAGTGTCACTGATGTTTCGTCCATTGTGTATGTATGTAGTGCAAAAACAAAACTAACGTAACGTGAAAACACGTATTTAGCAGTCAGCAACTGTCGCCCCTTGTTTGTAACAAGGCATGACTTAAGATAATGTCATGGATAGAGACAAAAAAAGGCGAGGAATTTGTTTCTACTTTTTAATGTATTTGGTAAACATATGAGTAACTAACCCACAGTGTTAACACTGAATTTTTCACCGATTTCGTTTGTCATTTAAGCGAGACAAATTTATTCGCATGCACCTGCAATACAAAATGAGAAAGAGATTTGTTTATGAATTTATTTTCTTCATGCGATTGAATTTCGTAAATTTTAAAATAAGAGAGTTTGAAACTTGCAGAGTTGATTTTTTTGTGTTTTTTTTTTTTTTGTTTTTTCTTTACTCCCCTGCAGAAAAGACGATAAAAAAATTATATTGAAGCACATGTGCTTGATACTCAAAATTCAATTTTAGACCCATTCTAAATAGTTCAGCTAGCTCTGCAAAAAAAAAGATTTAATCAACTTGCGTGTCGATTCGGATTTGGATAGGATTTTTCGATAAAGTCGATGCATAAGATTGTCTTGAAAGAAGCAAGCGCAAAGGCAAGTCCTTGTAATAGTCCTTCAGTTAGAAGTGTAAGATTTTGACAATATTCCAGTCAATAGTGTGTGTCTTTCATTTCAGACCATTAAAGCTCCTAAACTAACATAGTATTCAGCCAAATTCAAAGATCTTCTTAGAGAATTTGGATGTTAAGTGAAGTTGGGTTGAAGTGCAAAATCACATTGAAAATTTGTAAAGCATCTAAAGAGGGGATGCCTTTACAAATAGAGTAATTTAAACCTTTCTATAAAAATCCCATTAATAATTGACGGCTGAATATTCTGTATATAAACAGACTTCCCAATCACTTCTATCGTAGTTAAAAACGCAGTAAGCAATGAGCATTTTTCTTATTGTAGTAATCATCGTGAACCGAATTTTAGAACATTTTTGCTCATAAGCTCCTCTGATTAGCTAATTAATTAAAATGATTAAGGCGTTTGTAGTCTATTCACAGCTTAGCTATTCTAATGTTCAAAGCTAATCAAAGCAATCAAAACTTATTACTTAATCCCGCCGAAGCAAAAGCATTGCAACTCCAATGTGGTGTGTTTGCTAGCAATTTGCTTGATGATGCAGAGTTCAACAAGCGCATATCGATTAATACTTGATTTCTTTATTTAAATGAAAGCTTATATAGAATTTTTAAAACGAAACGAATAACAATAACAATTACACATAAGAATTGCAAAGGTGCTAATGTTGTGTGTTTCAGTGCATGGGTAAATCAAACGCGGAAGCAAATATCTAAATCAGCATAATTAGTGTCAGTCATTTTACAATTGCAATTTTTAGTTCTTCCTAATGACTTAGATCATGCAGCTTGTGGAATTATGCTGACAAAAAATAATTTGGACTTTGTATAATAGAGAGAGGTATGCAGATTGCACTATAATTTACTTAGCATACATAATATTTTTGAATTAAAGTTTAAACAACACTTACCTAAATTAAATAATGCGAGCGTAAACATTACCTGGTGTCGTTCAAGTATTGCCCTTAACGGTTCTGCGATTATCTTAATATTCAATTTTTCAATAAAATATATTCTTTCTACACAGTCATATCAATCCATACACATATATCTTTACATTCGGCTTAGTCCAAGGAAAATATAACCAGCCACAAAAAAAAAATATTCTTCAAAATTTATTTTGGTCGCAGCACAATTTTAACGTGTCAGATATGCATTCATAACGGGAAAAAACCAACCAAAGCAAGACAGCATACAGGTTGATAATCGACGCAATACCGTAATCGGAACTATCAACATATCAACCGAACCGATAATTAAAAAAAAACAAAATAGAAAAACCCCACCACAATGAAAACTTTATAAAAAGGAAAAGTAAGATAAAAAAGGCGATAGGTTATACATAGAATAAATATAGTTTCAAAACAGGCTACCTATGCTACATATGGATTACAATTTTTTTAAACAAAAAATAATCTAAACTTAAAAGCAAAAATGTACGAGAGTTAAAGATAAAATGACCAAACCTTGGGAACGATAACAAGGTAATCTAATTAAAAAGTTTACTCTCAATATTGATGACGATAAATGTAGGAAATTACGAATCATTGGGGATGGGATGGATGACTAACAAAATAAGAGGATACCGATAGAACCAGAACATAGGCTTATCATCAAAATCCATACTGTACACGTAAATCTCTTCTTCGCAGTCAGAAAGAATTACAAGACATCAGCCGCTTACTTCGGGGTGGGGGGGAAAAAAAAGTCATAGCTTTTTATCAAAGTATTGCTAACGAACGACACTCTGTGTTTCGATAACAATTTACGTAAAATTTGTGAAATCTGTGCTAGAATATCATTACAGGATGATAAGCTTGTATTACTTGAGCTTATATAAAATGCGAAGGCGGTTGTAGAGTTACTTATACAAAATTTTACGGCAAATTCAATAATTGCAAATAAAAAGGGATTATGAAAAGGGTTGCCGCAGCATATGCACGAGCGTACCCCAACTGGAGCTTGACGAATTTCGCATATTGAACTAAATATTTTTCTCTGCAGGACGTCATCTGTCCGTCATCAAAATTAGAAAGAGAAAAAATATATACTATAGCGCTAAACAAAGAAGACGATATAATTGTGTTAATAGAAAAAAATGAATTTAAAAATAAATTTTAACGTTTTATTATATATCAATTAAAATTCAGGGAATTCTAGACATTTTTGAATGATATAAATCAAAAGACGAATTTCACAGCAATATATTTGCAAAAGCTTGCTTTAAAATGCTGTTACAGTGATATCTGCAAATGCAGGCGCTGTTGTAAAATTTCCGTTGGTTTTGATCCGTCCTTCTAGTTTCAGGAAACTTCGAGGACATCGATCGATTGCACAAACAATCAATATAGAAGAATGGAACCAATATAGGTAATTTTCAAATGTTACGACCCTTATTCAGAGGACCGGGTACCTAACAGATTAAATGAAAGAAATACACTTTAATGTTCATGTAATGATTGTTTGCTTGCCCGAACTAGGCGCAGGACCAATTTCAATCTATGCTAGAACAGTTATTACTGCTCATAGTGAAACCCCAACCATAACCGCAACGGAAATTAATGCCAGTATAGTAGAGTGGGTAGCAGCGCCAACAACGTAAGAGATCGCTTTTTGATGAGAAGACCGCTGAATGTTTCGCGCAATGGCATCCTTACAAAGGCGGGGAGACAATAAAATATTAATATCATTTTAGCTAGAGATAGCATAGCAGCAGGGTGCAAGTAGCTGCTTAGTCAGAAATACACATACATCGACCATCAGGCAACATTTCCGGACGTCAGGATTGAAGCATTCAAAAACATACAGTCCAAAGTAACCGAATAGAATTGGACGGATGTATCTTTCGACGAAAACTGTTTTAACGTCATTATAGGTACGTATAGGTACGTATGAAGCAGCCGATCAACGTCAGCAAAATGTAAGCAAACTCTTTACAGTAGTATGCGGCTGGTCAATGCCGGGAAGGAGAACACGTAGTAGGGGGAGTACGTCTGGCTAGTGGAGAGACTCTCAATACTTTCGTGGCCCCGTATAAGAATCTTCGCACGTATTATGACAAATGTCTGAGGACCTACAATTGCTGGAAAGTAAGTTACAATAATTATATCTACAAATCTGTACGCAGGCCATGTGGCGGCTTCAGCGCTCACTATGAAAGCAGCGTGCAGGTTGACATCGAAAATTTGGCATCTAAGCGTGTTTAAGTAAGATTGCGGCTTCCAAACTATCTCGGAGAGATAGACGTAGTGCTTTCAGGGACGATCCCGATTGTTATCCTGGCAGATGACATGAAATGCATATACCAGAAGAAGCAGAGAGGACTGAAGCAATTGGAAACAGCGGATAAGCTTTGGGTGCTGTGAACGAGGTCGGGCCCAAAGTAGTGGAAGCCAATTTTCACCTACTCGTGTTATGTGGGTTCAATTGTTTTCTGACAGAAAAAATTCTGCTTAGGTTGGGATGCACATGTCCGTTTCTCACCGTGCGAAGATAGTTTACTGCTTATATCTCACCTTCGCGCGAAAAAAGAAAATTTAATTTAGGCATTACGTTCTTGGTTAAATTGTTCAATGGGATTATCGACTCGCGGGTTTTGTTGAATGAGGTTGACTTGAATGTCTCCATGCCTGCATCAAGAAATTATCCCTTGATAAAAATTAGCCTAATCAAATGCATCTATGCACCTTTTAACCTAGTTAGGGTCGTTTATCAAAATCGAAATGCGGATCCTGTATGTGCCGGTAAAGCTATTCTTCTGAACATTAGCCAATGACCGATACCGTTCATGAACTAAATCGATTAGTTTACCTTTGCAATGTGGTGCCATGTTTGCATTGAACTAAGTTGCTACACAGTATAATCTCAAATAACTGATTTGATTACTTATGCGCTTATGATGGTGTGCTGACTTGCATATTTGGATCTAATATTTCGTATACGTACTCATTAATCACATCATTTGAAGACCTTTCTTTCTTTTTGCATTCTTAGCTAAGTTAAACCTTTAATATAAGTGCATAGTATCAGTTCAGCTGAATCTAAGTTGATGTTTAATAGTGTATATGTAATAAATAAGTATAATATGTGAAATAGGGGACTATGGTCCAACCACATGCAGCACGCTAAACATCTAAGAGTGGTCGTGTTGAGAAGAGCGATCGATGAAGTGTGCGTGATAGTTTTAGTACTAGTAGTAGGCGCAATACATGGCGAAACGTGAACACTGGTGGAACGCATATACACACACACACACACACACTCCCAAACACACTGTAGCTCATGGAAACCAAACTATATTATGTATGTAATTTCCTATTTAATTAATTAATTATTTATTTATTTTGATTTCCTTTAACATTATCTTTGGCATTTACTTTTAATATTAAACCAACGTTTAAAGATTAGAAATATTTGCATAACATCTTCAGTGGATTTGCATATGCTTCTTACTTTTTTGACAAAGATTACTGGGTAGTATGCAAGTAAAAAAATTATTTTAAAAAGATATAAATGTATTAGAAAATGTTTAGATTACAGCCTAACTATCCACATTATCTTTATGATTCACATTAGCACCACTACTACTACTACTGCCATTAACGCCACCAACATTATTCGTATTGCTGTTCATCACTTCATTGTAGACTAATTCGTCAGGACGAAAGTAGGAATTTTGCATGCTATATAAACGATCGATCGGATTAATCATTGAGGTTTGTGTAAACGGACCCATCAACTGTTGAAAAGTGGCATAACTTAGACCCAAAATTGTATTCAGAACCGGTTCATTACTTTCGTCGCAATTTTCTAAAAAAAAAAAAAAAAAAACAAATGAAAAAGCAAACGAATTAATATAAGCTTTGCCTAGTTATTTTTTATTTCAGTCTAATTAAATATATATTATAAAGTCTCTCCATACCTTTATTAGTTTCCATACAATTGAAAGGAGCATTCTCATTTTCGTCCTTTAGACAGTTGCGTAATTTGTCCATTCCATTACTATTAGAATACGGAGAATCCATCATAGACTCATTATCGCTTTGAACTTCATCTTTAATCTTTGTCATATTACTGTTGTCAGACTCTTGAGAGTCTTGTGAATCACAGTTGCTTTTATTGTTGCCTTCTTGTTTAGCTTTCTTTTGAATTTTCTTTACCTTGGCTCGTTGATTTTGAAACCAAACCTTCACAAGTGTACGCTTTGCAAATTGTTTAAATATTTAAAGAAAATTTTTTATTACCTGAACTATTCTTAAGCTTAATCCGGTTTCTTTGGCCAAATTCTCACGCACTTTACGACAGGGTTTGGGTGAAACTTCAAACGAAGCCTTGAATGCTCGCCGTTGTTGTGTATTCAAAATAGTACGTGGCCGTTTAGGACCGCGACGGCCATCCATCTTCGGTGTAAGCATATCGTCACCGTAGAAATCTTTCAAGTAAACGAAAAAGTTGAAGGTTTTTAAAGTTTTATTATACTTCGCTTACCATAACCTTGCAACATTTCCACTTCTTTCTCGTAATCGAAACGACAAAACAATTGACCCTGCTTTACAACGTACTGTTCGCCCTTCTTAAGTGCCGCGCCACATACAACGCACACAAAGCATTTCAAATGGAAAGCATTTGCTTCAAGGGTTCTCATCACTAACTCATCAGCAGCTATCCTATGACCGCATCCAAGGCAACGATTACGCATAAATTGTCTAGAATAGCAGGACAATTCATATAAAGAACATATTTCTTAAACGAGATGTTTCATTTTAGAACTAGTTGGAAACTTTTGCCAGATGGTAGCATAAAATATCTCATTAAAGTGACGTTAAAGAAATTTCGCTCCAACTTTTTGGAAATCGACAATTTCCCCACTATTTCTCTTTTTCATTTGTTTTATTTATAGTAATTTTTTTTTTTTTTTAACATATTCATTTCAATCATTCATTCATTCGTTCATTCATTGGAATTATTAGTAAAATCCGACATCTGCAATAACATAAATGAACAGTGATTGCAACTGCACATCACCTTACTTTCAATTTTACAATTAATATTTTCGCGTTCTGTGTTAAAAATACCTGCTTTACTTGTGTTTATAAATATGATCAGTGTTCATGAACAGGCGGACATAAGACATTTTTTGATTGCTTTAAAATCATTGATTTTCATAGCTCTGATCATTATAGCTGCATTTAAGTGTGTGGCAACAAAAGCGGAGTTCGGATGTCTGCATTTATACATGTACATACATATATAATAAGTGCATACGCTTGGATACAGGTAAACGACGAGAAATTTTGAAAAGAGAAGAACAACGATTCCAGAAATCGTCGCTAATGAATGTACGAAAACTACATCCCAAAAACGTTTGCTGCAATAGGCCAAAGTGCTATGAACAAGAAGTTTCACAAACTAGATTGGCCCGAACGAGTACTACAAACCGAAGCGATTACAGCAAAATCCATAGACATTATACGTCATAGAGCAAATATGTTGCACCCAAATTTCCAAATTGAAAATTATTTTAACACTAGATTTACGGACGGTTTCGTCTATGTATATTTTTACTGAAATCCGCCAATTTGACGGGTAAATTGTATGAATCGTCAAAGGCGAAAAAATAAGGAAGCAGAAATTTACGACACACGTTCCATGATTAGTTAGATGATATGCTCACATACATGCCAAAAAAACCAAAACAACCTCGAAAAAGACCGACAATTTTTTCACATTTTCATCTATAACTTTCTATCCCGTGAACATACCGGTACTCAAGTACTTGATAGAACTACCCGCGTCTTCGTCGCATAAATAGCCCCGATCAGTCAATTAATACGTCCATTTAATCATTGATTAAATTTGTGAGATAGAGTTTCCATTCTATTTCACGCTCATTGAGATTGTTTTTGGTATTACCAGCTACACGATTTACATATTTAATGAAATTTATCTTTTTGACGGGTTTTTCTCTAAATTACTTATACCTTATATATCTTTATTTAGCAGTTTTCTTGAATACATTTTTTGCATGTAACATCTACACCATGGAATATACGCTTTCCGTATGCAAAACTTCTTATATTGAACGCAATCACACTTAAGTATACTTTTCTTACGTAGCAAAATTTGTGTGTGTTGTCATTGTGGTCGATGTCCAATTCTTCAGCTAATTGAAACGGAAAAATTCTTCCGCGACATGTCTATTTGAGCTGTGTCCACTGATGGCTGTCAAATCTGGATCCTGCTTTCACAATATATTTTTTAGTGCTTTAGTCGAGAGTACCAGCTCCACACTTAGTTCTCTTGTAAAGCGGAACTGTTATAGGAATAAGTTTGCGTTCCGTTTTATCCTCGCATTCTATTTGTGCTTAGAGCTAAGCAATAGTACCTTTTTTTTTTTTTTTTTGATTTCGATATGCAAATTATGAGAATATATTAATCTGCGTTATACAGTTTTGTGGAATATCGCATCATATGATCCTTTTTGTTATTTGCAATTTTTAGCAATTCCTTTCTATTCATACGTAAACTTTTTTGGAAACGCAATACTTGTGGACGAGTTGTCAGTTGTCAGTTGTTATGCTTTCACCACAGTATAAATTTAGTTCAGCAAGCATACGCAGGCCGCGGTTCGTCTTTCCCTAAATATGGCCGGTCTTACGGGATCCGTTGGCTTATTTGGCATATACTACGTAAAACGACATCTAATTTGGCTGGGAACAATTGTTCGTCAATTGTAAGACCAGCGTCAGGCTGACAACAAGCCTGACTATTTCGAATAAATTTGTCCCATATTGCAGAAATCAAGGCAAATCTAGTAAAATCAAATAGTAGCAGATAGTATCAAAAAGAATTCAATGACCGTTAAATGGTGTATAAATCCTAACTCACCTATTTAATCATTGATTGTAATCGTATTACATAAGCGATTGGGACAATTTTCGCAAGGAACATGCAGCTGGTTCTCGCAAATGCTTGGGTACCAGCTTTTGAAATATATATTGACGCGATCGGTAGTTGTAGACAAATATGTAAAAAAATCGTCGCTGTTTTTCGAAATTGTTTTACTTTTTTTGTCACATTGTGGAAGTGCATGCGAACAGATCACGCCCATTTTTACTCACATATTTTTAATCGATCTTGGAATGTCCTAAATTGCAGCTTTCCTACTTTATTTTTGCGCTGTGACGATTCACAATTCATCTAATATGGAAGCTACGCCATTTACTGTATCGTAAAAGGAAGACCGCAAGCGTAGAAGCCTCCTCGTAGTGTGAGGAGGCTTCTCCAAAATAGCTTCTGCTACGTATCCGAGCCAAAAACGAGCTAGGGAGGCGTATTAATTGAAGTGACGACTGTGCAACAACTTACCGGAACGAATATGCATATAAATTGAACTAAGTCTCATGCCAAAGGGCATACCATGCAATATACGATACAAGAAAGGCTTAATAATTAGTTACTTAACTTAAGCCCGCTTGAGCACAAAATTAAATCGTTAAAAGATTGCCACTACAATGTGAGTGGCTTCGGTGAATGCAAACATTAAATGAACAACTCTATTTGAACTAGAAATTTATATACATGTTCTCAAGTTATAAATAAATCGGATTTAAATTACCACGGTATATAGTATCCTTCTTTTGAAGGGTAGCTTTACATATATTTCTCAATCCCGTATACGAAATTTGTACCCGTTGCCGAAGACAGTGGAAATGACAACATCGAGGTTTAAGGCACCCAATTTATAGATGATAGTTACAAATATGCTAAAGGGAATCATCAGAAGTTAATGCCATAAATGTAGAGCTGCCTTAATGAAACAAAATTTGTCGCAGTGCACCAGTATGTTGAAATCGTGTTTAGGGACCAAAGAGAACGATATTTGCAGTCACACTTGAAATCCATGAAATCACAAGCCTAAGCATCGAAAAATTATAGTTCCACAATTAAAATAGAGTGTTTACTGAGAAATTGCAACAGACAATAGACCTGAAGCTGCTCTGAAAAATGTAAGGTATTTGCAAAGGATTTCAAATACGTGTTTCCACCCCAACTCGCTAATCGCGTCCGTCCTAGCTCAAAATAGTTTGCAACTACCCGTTCAATCAGCACGTCTCCCGTCATAAAATAACAACTGATAAAGCGTGAGAAACTCATCCGCAATAATGTAACGGCAGCCAGCTTTTTAATGACTGAAAACTGAATCGTGACAATAAGACTGGGAAAGATCCAAATTTCTATTCGCACAACTGTAAAAAAAAAACTTTTTTATACGCTTTCGTAATGCGTTCAACTCTTTAGAATATGCGGAAAAGAATCCAAAAATGTTTCCTTAGATATCTGAGCTTTTCCTTAAGCGCTCAAAAAAGAATGGCTTTGTCAAATGGAGAACTGGTGAAAAGTTGCTGCCCAATATCTTACCTGTTGATTTCTAAGTCCTTTAATACATTCACATAGGTGTTTAAAAGCACATTTCCACACAAAAATATATCAGTGTGGCTCAAGACGTTCAGTAGATATGAGCATGAACATGAGTCGAAGCCTTTCAATGCTTCTACTAGGGAATAAAAAGTCGGGGATGAAGTTTTAAGTGTTGTTTATGAATTCAGCTATAGCATTAAACATTTTTTCGCCGTTTTCTATATCACTTCTTTGTACGTAAAGCGTAAAACGTGCGGTTCTGTCGTCGACAGATGCAGCAATAGGGGCACTTTCTAAAATTTTCGAGGAAAGAGAATGAGGAAAAATATTTGAACATGCAAGGATATTTTTATAGTGCTGGGAATGCAGAATAACAGAAAATGATAATAAAATATTCATTATAGTAAGAAAAGATATCTATAGCAAAATATAGAAGCGATTTTGTCCCCACCATTTTCACTTTTTCCAGCCGAATATTTTACAGCATCCTCAAAACAACATCTTTTAGTGCCGTGGTATTTTTTATAGGTTTGCTGAAAATTAAATTTTTTCGTGTAAACACCTGCATCTGTTAATATTTTTAAAAATCCTACGAAGTGTAACTTAACTGTATGCATTTCGATTAAGTGTTTTTTTTTCTAATTCAAATTTGGGCCACTTATACTGCTTGCCGCAGAGCCCCTCAGGCAGATGGGGCGTCGTAGGAACGGCCCCAGTTTTGAGATTTTGTAATATTTTCAAAAAGAATGTTTTCTGACCCTGAAACCTTCATAATCTCCTAGAATGTCATTATTTCATTGTCTATCGCCCTGCGCCCACAATAATTGTGAAAACAACATTTTTTTTTTAGGTTGTTGAAGTGCCTTCCTACCTTTGAAACAAATGAGTTATGATGGCTTTTAGATCCAAACTCTGCACAGCGTTTTGATAACGAAGTATTTCTTACAATACTGTTGTCCAATTAATTTGGTCAGCCAGAACTCACTTATGGTGGACAGATTGTATCACGAACATATAAGCAGAAAGTAAAAAACAATGAAAGAACTTATATATGCTAACAGATGCCTCCGGGTACATAACCAATTAAGTATTCCTTTAAAACATATATAATTAAGGGAAGTATCATTTGAAGTGCTACCTATGTGCAAATGCTATCCGAATTCTCTTCCTCGCTTTGTTGCAGGCTTTTAATAAATTGAAAATTTAAATTTATTTAGTGATTCGCGCTGGTAATCACCTTAACATATAAGCTATTGTAGCTATAGCCAGGAGAGTGTTTACAACAGATATTACCCAAACGGACATGCCTGAATCGAGCAAAAATGTATATGCTTTATGAGTTCTCTGAAGCTTCCTTCTGGGTGTTGCAAGCGTTTTGACGAAATGTCATTCTGTTATATCTGTCATCCTTTGATGACAAGTGTACAAAATATTATGCAAAACAAATTATAAAAAGCATTTTTCTTTGATGAGCAGAAATACCGCCAATATTTAGCGTTGTTATGAAGACCTTTGCCTGGCGAAAAGACAAATTAGCGGCCGTTTTGCGAGTTTTAAACAAAGTCGTTTGGACACCGGTGACGTTAGACGATTTTTGAATATGTTCTCAATCTATTTAGATTTACACCTCTATACTTTCCTTCTTCCAAGTTAACATTTGCTCTACAACTACCCATTGCAGAAGAGGTGAAATTTTCCGGAAGTGGATCATTTTTGCTCATTAACTTTACCGTATAGTTTTACAAGGGCCCGAAAAAATAATTTCTCCGTTCAAATCTTGCCATAAATTTCAGTTAGATATTGAAATTTATCCTGATCTAGCATACATATATTATGACAAGTAAGAAACTTAAACGCGACTATGGTCACATTTTTCTTGCTCATGCATCGCAACAGAAACTGAAACAAGAAACGATAAAAAAGTAAATTTTCGATATTACATAATCTTGTCTGAATACAGCCGACTTTTTGTATTTTTGTACAGATATTGTAGGATCACCCATATGAGAACATGTTCATTATTGCTTTAGCTGCATAAGAAAATATATTTTGCATTGTTCGTCAGTATCAATCTAAATCTATCTACCTACAGCCGCGTCTATCTCTATCCGTCTTTCAGATATATTCTCTCTGTCGCAAAACTTAAGATGTTGGACTTAAATCTGGAAGTAATGTTCAATGTTTTTCTGGGCTGGCATTGCAAAATGTTATAAAATATTTTTGCTTCATTTTTTATTATTATTATTATTATAATATTATTACTATTAATTTAGTCAGAAGAGTAAATTCAAAGAATAAGTAAATTCTAAAGCACTGGCATGCAAGAATCTCGGCTTTATTTTAAAACTCTATTGCACTTGAGATTTGGACTTACGACCATTGAGTTGGTAGTTGAGATCGTTTGCCTATAGGGCCACTTAAGCGGCTTAGTTTTTCATTTGTTTACGGTTTAAGGAGAAAAACCAGTGCATTTTGATTGCAAATAAAAACGAAACTTGCACATAACTTTAATTAAAAATTTAAAGTCTTAGGCGCTCGCATAAAATTGAAACTCTTCGTTAAAACATTACATTGCACTTACCTTTCGTAGTCGATACGACAGTAGAGTTTACCGTTGCGGCTAAAGCAAGAATGCACTAAGTGCAAGGAGCATGTTGCACATTTAAGGCAGTTCTCGTGGAATGAGGTGTCAACGACGCGCATTATATAACGATCACAAATTGGTTGGCAACAATAGCCGCACGATAATGGCGACAATGCGGTCGTTATGGATGCCGAGTTAGTAGATGAACAGGAAGCGGAAAGTGATGACAATGACGATAGTTTGCTTGATGATAGGGAGGCGGATGTGACCGATGCAGGTGACAATGGACACATTGTGTCAATAGTTGTGGTGCTAGTGCCAGCGGTGACATTAAACACACAATTGTTATTCTGTTGTTGAGCGGAATTATTCAACTGATGTTGATGGTGCTGTAGCAAGTGCTGCTGTAGAGCCAATGCCGCTTCAATATTACTTTGGTGAAGATTGTGATGATGGGAATGAGGATGATGATAACGATGATTGTTGTGGCTGTTGTTATTGCAATTGATATTCAAATTGCATTCAGCTAAGGTTATACGGTTGGCCGAGCACGCCAAAGGATTTAAGGCTTGTTGGTGTTGTCGTTGCAACGAGAGTTGCGCAAATGTCGATACACAAGAGGTGGTTGATGATGATGCCGCTGATGCTGGGGATAACGAGGATGATGGTGGTGGCTCAGGGTCACAAGGATTTGTTGTCGATTTGTTTCCATTTGTATTATTGTTACTACTACTATTGCCAATGTTATTGTGGTTGTTACAACTTCCGTTGACCAGCGTCGATGTTGACATTCTTTGACCTGCCGTTGTTCTATTACTTGTTTCGATTTCTGTTGCGACTGATATGGTTATGTTGTTAATGTTCGGCAGTTTGCCTTTAACTGTTTCATAACGGGAAGATGTGGTGTTACACTGACTACCGACGAAGACGACATTTACTTGTGCGGCAGACAACTGGTGTGTGGAATTTGTCATTGAAGGTGTGGTAACGGAAGTATTTGCTGTCGATGTTGTTAACATTCCTTCATTTCCGTTAACGGGCATTAAAGACTTACATTGCTGTTGTTGTTGTTGTGGTAATAATAATTGTTGTTGTTGTTGTTGCTGCTGCTGTTGTTGCTGTTGTTGCTCTTGCTGTATTACTGCCTGGCATGGTTTAATATCCATTGGAACTATATGCGTATGTACAAACAGGTTTAAAAAATAAAGACAATAACAACAACAACGACAGCAA